>NC_051846.1:67880328-68282453 GCF_002237135.1 Teleopsis dalmanni | reverse complement strand
ACAAAAAGATCTTAAATGGTGGTCAAATAATCATGGCGTGAATATGGCAATGAACTGGCCTGCATTTATTGTAAATATAATTATTTTAAACACTAAATATAGTTGTGCTTTAATATAATAATAACATTTCTCTTTTGTCATTCAAATTTAGGAATATACTGAAGAATTCCGAGATATAGCGAAAGGTAGCAAATCAAAAGAAGCTCTTCCAGCAGCACCAATAATGCTCATCAATCAACGACCTGTAGCTGAGGATGTGCATGTAAATATAGTCTATTTATATATTATTATTAAGTTTATAGGATTCGACTTCTATGATTTATGTCTCAATTTCATACCTCTTTAGGAGTATCAAACAACAAATAGTCTCAAGAAGAATACATCGAACAAATCTAGTGGAAAAACCGTTCAACAGCAACAAGAATCATCCACAGTTACAACAACCGTTGGAAGTAACAAAAGCGCTGGTGCAAATGCAACGGCGGCGGCAGCTTCTAGTAATCGTAATTCAGGCGTAACGTAAGTGAAAATTGTTAGAACGTTTAACAATAAACCATTGAAGTGTGAAATTCTTCATATGCAAATACATATATGCTTGTATTCCGTATATATATTTAATCTTCATCCATTCCGCACCCACTTTTTATTAATAATAACTAATGTTGATAAATTCTTTACAGTAATGGTAATGGCAAAGCCGATCCCAATCCATTTGAAGAGGAAGAGGAATGGGATGATACTGATAATGTTTTGGTTGATAATGGTGAACCAGGTGTGCCTGTAAAAGCTCTATATGACTATGAAGGCGCTGAAAGTGATGAACTATCGTTTAAACAAGGTATTGAAAAGTTAATTAATTGATATTTATAATTTATAAGAGAAAAAATAAATGTGTATATAGCATATATATATAAACATAAAATAATTATATGCTGCGATGAAAAACCCTACTACTTCGTATCGTTAAAAATTAACGATAATATTAAAAATCTACGTAATTAATCTTGTTAATCTAGACTATTATTTTTTTTTGTGTATTGGTTACACAGCTAGTGACATACGTATTTACTGTCAGACAGTTGATCGTGACAGTTGAAGACGTGAATTAATATGTTTGGACATTTTTTATGTGGCAAAACACCGGATCCGAGAGTTTGTGTGGAATAGAAATTAAATGCAACAAATTATTGAAAATGTTAAAAAAAAGTATTTAACAACGACAATATAACAACAATCGCGAGTTTTTGAATGATAAATGTGCTTTCAAAAAAGCCTAAAAGTTATTGCACATGACATGAAATCCAGGTTGCAACCATGTGCGTCAAAATAAAAAATAAAAGTATGGAAAAAACTTAAACATATTAATTTTAAAAATTAAATAGGACGATAGTTATGTATATTATTGCCACGAAACAAGAATCAGCAAAATGATAAAAAATTAGTTGCATTATAATTCGCGATAAAACATAATATCAATGGAACCACCCTATTCTGCACACGTAGAAGCCGTGGCATTATTCTATTTCTCAAACTCAGAAAGATACTCAGAAAATATTTTTCAAAAATAAATACCAAGAAGGCGAAGCCGCAGTTCTTAAAAAATTAAAAAAATATTTATTAAAAGAATTAAAAATGCTCACTACTTTTTGATATATAATGGACTATTTATTTACATAAAAATACATTGCATTGTTTTTCAGTGTTGCCTCTCTTCCCAAGCCACAATATAGTTTACGATTGACAAGGTATTTTCTATGCCTTTTTTAGGTCTTTTCTAGAAGTTTAATTAACATATCATTACTGGAAACATAGACGTTGTCTAAAATCAAATATTCTCAAAAACTTTTTCTATTTTTATTTATTATTAACTTGGCCATCCTCATCAACAAGATCAGAACTACCGTTAAATTTGAATAAAACTCCAATATATTGTTTATATTCTATTCTATTCTATTCAATTCTATTCTATTTTATTCTATTCTATTCTATTCTATTATATTCTATTCTATTCTATTCTACTCTATTCTGTTCTATTCTATTCTATTCTATTCTATTCTATTCTATTCTATTCATTATATTTTATTCTCTTCTCTATTTATAAAAGATAAATTCTACATTTTATTCTATTTATATAATATTTTATATATATATATTATATATTTATATTTATCTTTATACTAATTTTGTTTTTTAAACCGGCTAATTGGTCAATACTTAAATACTTTAGAAAAAAATTTCTTTTGTTTTTTAAAAAGATTTTATTTAAGCCAATATTTCGACTATATATTATAGTCATATTCAGGGTTGGTACAACAAAACACAAATTGAAGACGCGTATAGCTGGACATAAACACAACGTAAAGTATAAAAATAATATGAAGTAAAGGGTTACACCAAGAAAATAATTAACGAAAACGCTCTTTCCTGAAAATCTTTATATTCTATAAACGTCAGACTCAATTATAATACTGATATACAACAACTTTCAACAAATCTTGAAGAGGATAAATATATTAATTCTTTATAAATGTATTTTATATTTTATTGTCAATGTATTTTATATTTATTCTCTCTATATTATTATTCATGTTTTGATGTTAATGTATAAGAACATTTTACTAGCCTAAAGATAACTGTTGAATATAGTCGAAATATTGATTCAAATGAAATCTTTTTAAAAAACAAAAACTTCTATAACTCGAATTTTCTATAACTCAAACTAAATAAAGTGCAAGAGGGTTTAGAGAGAGGTATACAGTTACAATAAAATTGTTTAACTCGAAGTCTCCATAAGTCAAACCTATTCTTTACAAAATGGTACTTCGAGTGATGAAACTTTGACTATATTTATATTTATGTTTATGTATATGTTTATATATATGTTTATATATATGTTTATATATATGTTTATATATATGTTTATATATATGTTTATATATATGTTTATATATATGTTTATATTTATATTTATGTTTCATTTATATTTATATATATATTTACATTTATATTTATTTTTATTTTTATATTTATATTTATATTTATATTTATATTTATATTTATATTTATATTTATATTTATATTTATATTTATATTTATATTTATATTTATATTTACATTTATATTTATATTTATATTTATATTATATTTTTATATATTTTATTTTGCTGCATTATAATATATAAAATAAAATACCATAAAATATATAATTTTTTTTCCATTTTAGGTGATATTTTCGAAAAACTCGAGGATGAAGATGAACAAGGTTGGTGCAAAGGGCGTATGAATGGTCGTGTCGGTTTATATCCAGCTAACTATGTGGAACCAATGAGTACGTAAGAAAATATGGTCGAAACTTGCAAAAAAATATAAATGTGAGAACATCAAGAACAACACCAACCACTATAAGCTGCAGCATTTAATTTCAACAATAATTTATAAACTAAAAAATAAAGCAAATGTAACAAAAGCAAAAGCTATAATTTTAAAAAAATAGCTTAAAATACAATATTATTTTTATTTTCTTAAGTATTTATAGAATAAAAATCTGAAGCAAAAACCAAACCGAATTATTGACAAACAATTTCTGAGCCTCTAAAGTGTTGAAAGCAGAGAATTGTTGCATAAATAAAATATATATATAATATAAAAAGAAAAAATTAAACTGAAAACCAAAATTTTTAGGGAAACAAAAAATCTAATTTATAATAATAAAAAAGGGCACAAGCGGCTTAAAGAATATTAAACTATTTTAAAATACTTTGTTTAAACAATTTATACAATAAAAAAAGCGATGCGATATTGTTCGTGTTCCAAAGTTTAATTAAGTTTAAATTAAAATAAAAGCAATATTAGTGAACAAAAATTTGTTTTAAAAGAATATTTGTTTAAAGTAAACTGAACAAGGAAGGAATAGTAAGAATACATAAATAAAATGAAATAAATAATATGCCCTCAATACAAAAATAATTTTAATTGTTAATTAATAAAAATATAAATTAGAGAAAGTAATAATATTGAGAACTGCATAATCATACATTTTTGAAATGAAAAAAAAATTATTTTAAATGAGAAATGTTATAAGTAGCCTGTTAAATGAGTTAAGAAACAAAAAATCACCAATTGTTATACATTAAAAGAAGCGATATTTACGTTTTTTTTTCTATAAAGATTTAAATATAAAAAAGGAATAATGTAAAAAATTTTGTAGGCATTGCTTGTTTACAAAACAATGTAGTATTTATTTATTTAATTTATATAATTTATATAATTTATATATATTGTTTTATAAAAAATCGCTTACTACAATTTCTTTTCGCTCAGTTGTTTTGTTTTTATACAATGCATAATATACAAAGTTTATTATATGATATTGAACATTTTCCACTTTATACTGTGTGAAAAAGAATGAAAATAAAGTAATTTTTAATTTTAAATCAATAAGCAAAAATTATTTTTGTATTTTTTTATTTTTGGATATTTTTAAATAAGTGCTTTAACTGGGTTAATAATATATTAAGAAATTAAATCCATGTAAATAGAAAAAAATTAAAGCAATACTAACAGTTTTGGTAAATGTGGTATAACACAAAGCAACACATTACTCAATAAGTCGTGTGATTGATACACAGATGGCGCTGCCATTGTCAAATCCATATGACGTTTATGAAGTACCAACATTCAAAATACTATGTGTAAAATTTCATGACATTTCGATTGGTTAGAAAACAATGGATTCAAAACAATTTCGTGTGTTAATTTATCATTGCTTCTTGATAAAAAAAATACTGTACAAGTTTAGCAATGGCTTCAAAAGTGTTATCCGGACTCTGCTCCATCGAAAAAAAACATTTGTTATTGGTTTGCTGAATTTAAACGTGGTCGTACATACTAGTGCTGTTCATATTCGAATTTACGAAGTATTCGAAGAAATTCGAATATTCGAATAGTAAACGAAGTCTTCGAAGTTGAAAAAAACTTCGAAGTTTTTGTGAGTTTTTGTTCTCGAAGTCTTCGAAGTTTAAATGTAGTGAAAAACTTCGAAGACTTCGGAAGCAAAAGGTGAAGTGAGAGCGCAAAATGCAAACAAACGTGCATCACACAAATTATTTGAGGGATGAAAGCATTTGCTTCGTTTGTACGTTTTTGTTTTTTTTTTTTGGTGTTCTATGCAGAAAATTAAAAACATGTTTTTTTGTTTTATTTTATTACATAAAATTTATTTTATTAGTAAATATGTATTATAATATATATTATTATTAAATATGTTATTATTAAATATTTTTTATATTCTATTCTATTCTATTTTATTCTATTCTATTCTATTCTATTATATTCTATTCTATTCTATTCTACTCTATTCTGTTCTATTCTATTCTATTCTATTCTATTCTATTCTATTCTATTCTATTCATTATATTTTATTCTCTTCTCTATTTATAAAAGATAAATTCTACATTTTATTCTATTTATATAATATTTTATATATATATATTATATATTTATATTTATCTTTATACTAATTTTGTTTTTTAAACCGGCTAATTGGTCAATACTTAAATACTTTAGAAAAAAATTTCTTTTGTTTTTTAAAAAGATTTTATTTAAGCCAATATTTCGACTATATATTATAGTCATATTCAGGGTTGGTACAACAAAACACAAATTGAAGACGCGTATAGCTGGACATAAACACAACGTAAAGTATAAAAATAATATGAAGTAAAGGGTTACACCAAGAAAATAATTAACGAAAACGCTCTTTCCTGAAAATCTTTATATTCTATAAACGTCAGACTCAATTATAATACTGATATACAACAACTTTCAACAAATCTTGAAGAGGATAAATATATTAATTCTTTATAAATGTATTTTATATTTTATTGTCAATGTATTTTATATTTATTCTCTCTATATTATTATTCATGTTTTGATGTTAATGTATAAGAACATTTTACTAGCCTAAAGATAACTGTTGAATATAGTCGAAATATTGATTCAAATGAAATCTTTTTAAAAAACAAAAACTTCTATAACTCGAATTTTCTATAACTCAAACTAAATAAAGTGCAAGAGGGTTTAGAGAGAGGTATACAGTTACAATAAAATTGTTTAACTCGAAGTCTCCATAAGTCAAACCTATTCTTTACAAAATGGTACTTCGAGTGATGAAACTTTGACTATATTTATATTTATGTTTATGTATATGTTTATATATATGTTTATATATATGTTTATATATATGTTTATATATATGTTTATATATATGTTTATATATATGTTTATATATATGTTTATATTTATATTTATGTTTCATTTATATTTATATATATATTTACATTTATATTTATTTTTATTTTTATATTTATATTTATATTTATATTTATATTTATATTTATATTTATATTTATATTTATATTTATATTTATATTTATATTTATATTATATTTATATTATATTTATATATTTATATTTTATTTATATTTATATTTATATTTATATTTATATTTATATTTATATTTATATTTATATTTATATTTATATTTATATTTACATTTATATTTATATTTATATTTATATTATATTTTTATATATTTTATTTTGCTGCATTATAATATATAAAATAAAATACCATAAAATATATAATTTTTTTTCCATTTTAGGTGATATTTTCGAAAAACTCGAGGATGAAGATGAACAAGGTTGGTGCAAAGGGCGTATGAATGGTCGTGTCGGTTTATATCCAGCTAACTATGTGGAACCAATGAGTACGTAAGAAAATATGGTCGAAACTTGCAAAAAAATATAAATGTGAGAACATCAAGAACAACACCAACCACTATAAGCTGCAGCATTTAATTTCAACAATAATTTATAAACTAAAAAATAAAGCAAATGTAACAAAAGCAAAAGCTATAATTTTAAAAAAATAGCTTAAAATACAATATTATTTTTATTTTCTTAAGTATTTATAGAATAAAAATCTGAAGCAAAAACCAAACCGAATTATTGACAAACAATTTCTGAGCCTCTAAAGTGTTGAAAGCAGAGAATTGTTGCATAAATAAAATATATATATAATATAAAAAGAAAAAATTAAACTGAAAACCAAAATTTTTAGGGAAACAAAAAATCTAATTTATAATAATAAAAAAGGGCACAAGCGGCTTAAAGAATATTAAACTATTTTAAAATACTTTGTTTAAACAATTTATACAATAAAAAAAGCGATGCGATATTGTTCGTGTTCCAAAGTTTAATTAAGTTTAAATTAAAATAAAAGCAATATTAGTGAACAAAAATTTGTTTTAAAAGAATATTTGTTTAAAGTAAACTGAACAAGGAAGGAATAGTAAGAATACATAAATAAAATGAAATAAATAATATGCCCTCAATACAAAAATAATTTTAATTGTTAATTAATAAAAATATAAATTAGAGAAAGTAATAATATTGAGAACTGCATAATCATACATTTTTGAAATGAAAAAAAAATTATTTTAAATGAGAAATGTTATAAGTAGCCTGTTAAATGAGTTAAGAAACAAAAAATCACCAATTGTTATACATTAAAAGAAGCGATATTTACGTTTTTTTTTCTATAAAGATTTAAATATAAAAAAGGAATAATGTAAAAAATTTTGTAGGCATTGCTTGTTTACAAAACAATGTAGTATTTATTTATTTAATTTATATAATTTATATAATTTATATATATTGTTTTATAAAAAATCGCTTACTACAATTTCTTTTCGCTCAGTTGTTTTGTTTTTATACAATGCATAATATACAAAGTTTATTATATGATATTGAACATTTTCCACTTTATACTGTGTGAAAAAGAATGAAAATAAAGTAATTTTTAATTTTAAATCAATAAGCAAAAATTATTTTTGTATTTTTTTATTTTTGGATATTTTTAAATAAGTGCTTTAACTGGGTTAATAATATATTAAGAAATTAAATCCATGTAAATAGAAAAAAATTAAAGCAATACTAACAGTTTTGGTAAATGTGGTATAACACAAAGCAACACATTACTCAATAAGTCGTGTGATTGATACACAGATGGCGCTGCCATTGTCAAATCCATATGACGTTTATGAAGTACCAACATTCAAAATACTATGTGTAAAATTTCATGACATTTCGATTGGTTAGAAAACAATGGATTCAAAACAATTTCGTGTGTTAATTTATCATTGCTTCTTGATAAAAAAAATACTGTACAAGTTTAGCAATGGCTTCAAAAGTGTTATCCGGACTCTGCTCCATCGAAAAAAAACATTTGTTATTGGTTTGCTGAATTTAAACGTGGTCGTACATACTAGTGCTGTTCATATTCGAATTTACGAAGTATTCGAAGAAATTCGAATATTCGAATAGTAAACGAAGTCTTCGAAGTTGAAAAAAACTTCGAAGTTTTTGTGAGTTTTTGTTCTCGAAGTCTTCGAAGTTTAAATGTAGTGAAAAACTTCGAAGACTTCGGAAGCAAAAGGTGAAGTGAGAGCGCAAAATGCAAACAAACGTGCATCACACAAATTATTTGAGGGATGAAAGCATTTGCTTCGTTTGTACGTTTTTGTATTTTTTTTTTTGGTGTTCTATGCAGAAAATTAAAAACATGTTTTTTTGTTTTATTTTATTACATAAAATTTATTTTATTAGTAAAATATGTATTATAATATATATTATTATTAAATATGTTATTATTAAATATTATTTATATTAAATAAAAAATTTACATTTTAAATAACTTATATTTATTATTTATATTTAAAAAATCATATTTGAGAAAATTTTTAATATAATATAAAATATATACGTAATAATATGAAAATATTGATATTGATGGATTTTATTAGTAATGGAATTTTATAAAAATTTTCATTTTCCTTTAAAAAGAAAATCACAAATTAAAACCTTGAAAATTAGTTATGGAAAAATGAGTTTCGCTCATTAATGCCTAATTATTTGACCTGTATGAGCTGTGATGATCACGCAGGTAAGCGCAAATTTATTTTTGCATTATAAAATTTTGAATGTTTTGTTGTAGTTACAGTTATTTTACTGTTTATGGAAAATTTTTAAATCCCTTATTCTAGGAAAAGAAATACATAATATTATAAGGAAGTATCTAAATAAAATGTAAATTAGTGTATAAGCAAAATTGTATAAAAGAAATTCCATCAAATTTTCATGTATTTTATATTATATTAAAAATTTTCATAAATATAATTTTTTAAATATAAAAAATAAATATAAGTTATTTAAAATGTGAATTTTTTATTTAATATAAAAAATATTTAATAATAACATATTTAAAAATAATATATATTATAATACATATTTAATAATAAAATAATAAAATAAATTTTATGTAATAAAATAAAACAAAAAAACATGTTTTTAATTTTCTGCATAGAATAACAACAAAAAACATAAAACCGTACAAACAAAGCAAACGCTTTCATCCCTCAAATAATTTGTGTGATGCACGTTTGTTTGCATTGTGCGCTCTCACTTCACCTTTTGCTTACGAAGTCTTCGAAGTCTTCGAAGTTTTTCACTACATTTAAACTTCGAAGACTTCGAGAACAAAAATTCACAAAAACTTCGAAGTTTTTTCCAACTTCGAAGACTTCGTTGAAATGCGAATATTCGAATATTCGAAGAACTTCGAATTTTTAAAAACTTCGAATAATGTGAACAGCACTAGTACATACACCGATGGTGGTGAACATTCTGGTCGTTCAATTGAGGTGGTTACTCCAGAAAACATCAAAAAGTCCAGAAATTGGTTATAACTGATCGTCAATTGAAATTGCATGAGATAGCTGAGACCGTAAATATATCAGAAAGTAGTGTGTTTACAATTATGCATGAACATTTGACCACGAGAAAGCTCTTTTCAAAGTGGGAGCCGCTTTTACTCAAAGTCAATCAAAAACAGCAACGTGTTGATGATTCAGAGCAGTGTTTGGAAGCAGAAATTGTAAAAAAACGACCGCATGTGGCGAAAAAAAAAATTTTGTTTCACCAAGACAATGCACCATGTCACAAGACAATAAAAATGATGGCAAAATTGCACGAATTGCACTTTGCTCATCCGCCGTATAGTCCAGATCTGGCCCCAGCGACTACTGGCTATTCGCTGATCTCAAAAAAATGCTCGCCGGTAAGAAATTCATCTCAATTTCAATTTCCAAGCTAAGGCTGTTGTCAGATTATTTGACGAATCACCATCGTCTAAGAATTGTGTTTAGTAATAAAGCTCATTTCTGATTAAATGGCTATGTCAATAATGAAAATTGCTATATATGAAGTGAAGATAAGGCATCAAACCGTGAACGAATGACCATTTCATCTAATAAAATTGATTGTTTAGTTTACTGGTGCGGTTTACACGCTGGTGGCATCAATTAGTTAAACCTTGATGACATTTGGTTCGACAGATATTGTCATACAGCGCAGTTAACAATCGATATATTTGGTAATCGAACACTTTATTTTCAAAAGTTAATCTGTTAATTGGCCACCTCATTCGTGCGATTTATCGCCTCTCGATTATTTTTTATGCGGTTATGTTAAGTAATTGGTTTATGCCTACAACCGACAAACCAGTAACACTTAAAGCATTGGAACCCAATGCTCATGCCACCATTGACACCATACGGCCACATTTATTGCAAAAAATAGGCAAAAATTTGACTGATCGAATGGATCACGTAACTTGTAACTGCGGCGTATTTAGTATTTAGCCAGAAAGTATTGTTTGAGAGTATTCACCGTTACTTGCTAAACAAAATCATACATTGCAACATTAACTTTTTTATTGTTCAAGAAATACTTGCGTAACTATTGCATAAATGTAGACATTGGCATGAGATTTCACTTAGATGCCAATGTCAATACAACCAACCTAAATCGATAAGCCCGAAATTAAAAACTAAACCTTATTATTTAATCACAGTAGTATATAACAGTGCTTCAAACCGGAATTTTTTCCTTTCTGGTTTTTGTTTCGGTTCAAAAGAAAAAAAATATATTGGTTCGGTTTTGGTTGTCGTTCCTGCAAAAGCATCGGTTTTTTTCGGTTCGGTTCCGGTTCGAAGCCCAGTTATATAAAATGATAAAGTTGATGTCATGCTTATATCAGTAACAAAATGTAATTTTTTTTTACAAGGAAAACTGTTAATATATTTATAAAATCTTCGTTAACACTAACATTTATAAAACATTTAAAATACATTTAATTCTTTAACATTATTTACTTAATTTATCATAATCTGCTTTATTGTAATATAAATACCATAAACATTGTTCGGCGCGATTATAATTTCGTAGCATATATCGTTTATTCTGCCACAGCCAACGTTCGTTATCATCATAATGATATATGCGACTGGCACAACATGGTACGCTTAAATAATACTGTGCAATATAGCTTAACTTTTTATAACTTAAGCAATTCTCTTGCCACCAATTTAAAGGACAACAGCCTAAGTCTAAAACCGGCTCACATCTATACTTATCGAATTCAATTTCTATACTAGATTTTCTCATTATGGACCTATTGTTCAAGCTGCCGGTTGAATTAGTACCATTAAATGTTGAATGAAAAAAGGATTTTAAACCTGAAAAAAGAAAATCAAGTCAATAAATTAATGTTTTTATAAATGCACAATGAATAATATTACCACTTTTGCGTTTATTACACTCAACATCGACTGTGGATGTATCAGGTACATTGTCATTTGTACTTTCAATAAATGACTTAAAACGATTGAAAATCCTTTCTTTTACAACCCCTCTATCATTTATTCCTGAATTGATAAAATCCTGCTGGAAGCGCCCATCAAGAAACATTGCTTCACTTAAAAATTTATTGTCTAAAATTCTTTTAAGCATAAAATAATAAATAGTAAAATTAAATTATATTATTAATTATATATTTTGTACAACATACCTTTTAGATACATCAGTACTAAGAATATTATGTGCTTCTATTAGGTATTGATTTTTTATATTATAAGTTAGAAAGTGATCTTTAAATAATTTCATTATAAATGGACGCATCATTGTACAAAAGGGAAATGGCTCTTCAACTAAAGCATTTAATATTAACTAAAAATAGTTAAAATTAATAAAAATTATTTAAAAATATATTTACAAAAACTATAGTTTATTTTTACTATACCTTAAGTGGTTTTAGAAATTCTGCGAAAGTACTCATTTCATTCAGTAACTCAGTCTCATAAGGTGCATTGCATAAATCAATCTCTTCAAAAAAATATAACAAAAAATTCAACTTCGACCAAGGACAAGGATAAAAGAGTTCCGGAATATTCTAATAAAATATATTTTTGATATTAACATGTCAATAACAAAATATATATATGTATATAAACAAATTATTGTAATCATACCTTCAAATCATCTTTCAAATAATGTTTTTGTATCACTTTATATAAATTACTAAAGGCTGATGATATGATTGATATATTAAAAATCTTGGTTAAACATTCCGTTAACTCCGCATAAAGACATTTGAAAGCTGGTATATCTGAAATTATATGATAATTATTTATTTAAAATTTAAATACCTTAAAATGAATAATTTAATAGAAAATAACTTAAGCTTAACATAACTTAAATAAGTTTTTTAACGATCTCGTTAATTTAACTAGAAAATTTAGAAAATATATTATTTATGCATAAATTGAAAATGTAATTAACTCAAAATATTTTACACATAATCCTATAAGCTTAACATATCTCATAGAAGTAATGATATATAATAGTAGTTACCATATTTTGCCACAAAACTAGTGACATCCGATGTCCAAGAATTAGTAATAATAGCTGCACAATTATTTAATTCTAAATCATTAAATAAATGAATTGAGGCAAAATTGGAAGCTTCAACACAATAATATAATATATTAGATAGTTCACTGGAATCCTTGTTGTAGTAGTTAAAATATATACTTAATATATTTAGTTTCTCCACATTTTCCATATATTCGAAGCTAAGTGAGTATGTAGTTTTTTGAGATATTTTTTGAATGTGACTAGAAATGACTGCGAACATTTTGTCATAACTTTCACACAATCTGTTCATAATCTGAAATAGAAAATATAAAAATATTATTGAATATGTTAATTATATTTCTGTTTTTGTATATTACTATTATATCATTTAAATTCTCTGTATATATCTATGATGGGTTCAATAATATTAATTACAATTAAGTTTCAGAAACTGAACCTATTCAATTTCAAACCAACTTTAATCTGACTTATTTTGGGTTGAAAAAAGGTTGTAAAAATGTCGAATTAAAATTAATGAACTAGAATATAAACACGTCAGTCTTACTTTAAATCGGAGTACATCTCCAACAATTTTACTAAATAACATTCCCATATCACAACGTACTTAGGTATTCACCTTGACAGATGACTAACTTGGCGCAAGCATACTGAAGCCAAAAAAATTCAGATGAAACTCCAAGCCTCTAAGTTGCACCGGATCATTAATAACAGATCTTCGATGTGCCTAGAGTATAAAGTACTCTTGTATAACAGCATCCAGAGTCACACCTCACAAAAGGACTTCAGAAGTATGTCCCAGAGGATTACAACAACAACAACAACCTATTTAAGCAATGAAGTATCGCTCTCTCATTCCAATAACGACAAAAGTAGGAGGCATCATCGGTTTATGAAAACAACTTTAGAAGCATTATAGAGGCATAAAAAATCTTGCCAATATGTTTTGATTACTTTATAATACTGTTGTAGATTTGTATATTTTATATATTGTTATAAATGAAAAGGGTAAAATATATTACATATTAAAATATATTACATATTAAAATATATTAATAAAATATGTTGTCTGTTCCTTCTTTATATAACATATCATACAAGTTTTAACGATATATGTTATAGAATTAAATAAACTGTTAAACATCTATTGAACTATTGAACTTAAATTTCGAATTATAATAGATTCACACGAAAGTTTTGTTTATAATTTTAGCTGTCAATTATTGTTGTTTTCAATGCAAAATGAAAATTTTTGACAGCTAAAACTACAAACAAAACTCTAGTGTGAATCCAGTATTACTTTGTGATATGAAAACCAACTAGTGAAGAACTAATTCGTTAAATGAACTAAAGTGCAGAATTTGGATACTACTAAATAAATGCATATATAGGTTTCAATAATATATTTTTTGATTATACTGATCGAGATTCTAAACAAATTGAAAACCATTTCTCTGAAGAGAGAGAGAGAGAGAGAGAGAGAGAGAGAGAGAGAGAGTGAAAGCTTCTTATATTGAACTTCAAAATAGTTAGTGTATAAGCAAAAGTGTTTTTAATTTGATTTATGAGTCCTAAGATATTAGTATAAATTCTTAAATTTAGTATGACAAAATTAGGGACAATGAATTATAGTGTTATATTTTATATATATATATATAATTTTATATATAGTGTTATATGATAAAAAACACTAGTTTACAGCCAAAAATTTCCAAAGACGAGACCTACATTTTCTATAGTAAAATTTTCGGCAAAATTTGAAAATCAATGATTTATTTTTACTAGTGTACCGTCTTCCCGTTATTTGTGAAAAACCGTTACTTTAATTTTTCTCAAAACATCACTCTGCGTATGCCCCATACCGTGTTTTTGGGAAATTATCTATTATAGATATGTTCCAGGGGCTACTCAAGTAAGACATAAGTAAAGTAAAAATTGAGAGCGTAACACAAATAAAGTGCCAAATTACGCTCTTTACACAACTTTTCATGGAACTTTTCATGGAAAGCTTTGTGTAAAGTTTGGAGAGAACACAAATGCCGCAAAAATAAACAATACAAAAATTTAAATTCAAACCAAAACAGCTGATTTACACAAATTTTACTTGAAATAAATTGTAAGAGTAAAGTTTGTGTAGCATTTTCAAATTTCAATAGGGATATTACGCTCTCTTAGATGCTCTCATTTACTTGAAAATTTGCTGGTGGAAAGTATTTGTTATATATAGTTTTACTCAAAGTTACTACGAGTAGCTCGTGGAACAGACTTTATATATAGTAGTAGTATTAGGACTCTGGCAGAAATATTATTTATATATATATATATTTATATATTTATATATATTATATTATAAATTTTCTACTCACCAAATTATTGTCGATATCTTCTATATCAGCGATTAATTGCTTTATACCCTGCCCTCTAATCACATCAATGGGTAATAGATCAGTAACTAACATATTCACAATTCTGTCCAGGCCACTAGTATCATCATTTTTAGAAGCTAATGATTTGACTTCAGTCAGTATGAAAGGTTCCACAATTTCCATTTTGCCAGTGTTTACACTGTCGTTTTCATTTAGAACACTAACATGAAACTCGTGCAAATGTACATTGTCCATGTTAGAAAATTGCAAACACTTTTTCTCATTAGTGTCCATATAAATAATATCATTAGCTTCAACACTGGGTGTGCTAAGTTGGTTATTCAAGATTGTCTCATCTTCCAAAATATAGTCAACTCCGGCACTTTCATCAATAGAACTGTCGTCTTCGCAAGCTACAACCACATGCGTTTCACTGTCATTGCCCAAAAATGAATGTCTCCCATTTTCATCAAGATGTTCTTTATCTAGTTGCATATCCGTTTTTTTTGCTCTGATGCGAATCTGGAGTTCCTGTTGCAATTTCTCGGGATGCTTTGCAATGAGATGAGTACGCAGATTTGAAGTATTTTTATTATATGCAATCGCTGCGTTGCAGAGTGTGCAAATTATTTTTTTTCGTGTTAGAATATTATTTGAATTATCCGAAGGGAAACCAAAATATTTCCAAAATGGACTGCGCATCGTCGAGGGAACAATTGTGCGAGTGTACACAATATTATCTTCATCCATGTTTTTTAAATATATTGCTATTAATTATTAAAAATTAATATTAATTATTGTTATTAATTAAAATTAATTTGTTATTTACTTGCTTTTTATGTTCAAATTCTTAATAATATATTTACGAAAGAAACGCACATAAAATGTCAAAAAATATTAGTGATGCAAAATTTTAATGGTTACTTTCATGATTTTTTCATATTAAAGTAACGAATTATAAAATGTATATGTAAAACGATAGAAAAATAATTAAAATTCAATTATTAATTTAATTAAAATAATTTAAAATACATTAAATATATATTAAATGTGAATATTAAAGTAGTTACGGTATTTAAGCATTTGAGGCAATTAATATATAAAATTATTACATGTTTTACACAAACGACGAATAATAATCACTAGACTTTAGCCTGAATTACGGCTCTATAAGTTACCGTAAATTGGAAATAGTGCTTATTTTTTTTTATTAAAATCTGTTTTGTTTTTTAAGAATGTTAACTTTTATTTCGTGCGTTATTTTTTAGTATAATTCTATACGTATTTCGGCAAATTCGCTTTTGCCTTCATCAGGAGGATTCCTAATATTAAAAACATCTATGCAACTTACAAGCTATTTATACTTATTACAGGTCTTATAATTTAAATCTAATTGGTAGGGTTATTGTTGTTTTTGTCCTTGAGGGTGTTAGGTAAAAAATGGTGGGATGGGTTAGTTTTTGTTGTTCAGGCTTAATCATGCGCAGGTAGTTCGGTCAACTGGTTGGATTTGTTTTTTGGGATGTATTTGAAAAGCCATGATGATACGTTTCCCTTATCGCCGTTGAGTAACGATGTTGCCTGATGTTTGTGTATTTCGATGCTCTCTGCCGTTTCTAATTTCCAGGTATCCCTTACGTTTTTAATTATTTGGGCATTCTCTTTGTTGATGTGGTGTTTTTCCGTTATTATATGTCTGGCGACATTTGATTTTATGTGAGGGTTTATTTTTTTCAGTGCTTCCCTCGCTTCTTTTAGGTGTTCTTCGAGCCTTACCGATAAGGGTCTTTTTGTTTGTCCGATGTACACTTTGTTGCAGGAGCCGCAGTTGATCTTGTATACCCCGCATTTTTCTAAGGAGTCGATTGGGTCTTTTGTGGATGGTAATAAACTTTCGAGTTGGTGTGGTGCTTATTTATCATAGAGTACATGCAATGCAAAACAATATAAAAACACAAACAACACATGCTTAATCCGATCACAAAATACTATGCAGACAAAGAAACGCAATGTAATTGCTCTATTTTTATATCAGCTGATTTAAAATTACTATATTGGAGTCATGAGAACAAATTGTAATTGCATCTAAATTAATTCAGTCTTGGATTAGTCGTGATGAAAATGTGGTAAAGAGAGAGAGGCGTACTGAGCCTCGTCACGTTGGTCAAAACAATGTTTTTATTTTGGTTCAAATCCAGGAAAAATCTTCTAAAAATATAAATGGTCCGTACGATTTGTATGCCCGATTCATGCCCAACTCTTTCAGTCATATATGCCTAAAAAGTTCCTATATTATTAGCTTAAAATCCTGGAGCTCCCTACTGTACGACCAGTTAAGGTAGTCTTTCACAGGGCAGGTTATTTAGCATGCTTTCACTCTGATTGCGTGATATGTATTTTGTCCGTTTTAACAATGTTTATTGTTCTAGAGATTATGCACTTGTAAAGACTCCAGTTTTCTGTGCTTGTCAACATCTGCTTTACTATAGAAGAAGCGTTGGCTTACCCGATTAGTGTCTCTAGATGTTATTCGGTATCTACGAATTTTATATAGTCTCTAATTATATGGGCGGGACTCTCAATTTTATCTGGACAAAACTGGCAGTATGGATTACTTGCAAGCCTAAACCGATATACCATAAGTGTTCACGGAAGCATCCATGCCCCGTAAGAAACTGTCAACTGTTAATTGAAATTTCAAGTCTCCAGTACCTCGATTAACCCAAACTTTTATGTTCGGAAGTAGCGAGTGCGTTCATCATAATTTTTTGGAATGATCCCACCAATGTTGCTATTTATTAAGAATTTTGTCTCTTATTTCTAGATAAGAATGTGAGCGCCTTAAGGTCTATTGATATACGTCCAACCACTAAACTCCCGCAGCGTCGTCCGTTACTGTACGCTAAGCACGCCAGATGCATAACTTTGACAGCCTGTGACCACTCAGCCTATGTGTGTTTTGAATCTCAGCTTACTACTTAGGCTAACACCGAAATATGTAAGTTGGTGGCAAGATGGTATGTCTACACCACCCACTTTAATTGATAGCTTTTCAATATTTTTGTTACTGCTGATTAACAGCTTCTCTGTTTTATTCTTAGCAAGCTCCAATCCACTGTATTGCAACCACGATTGAGCTACTACAATTGACCTACTACCACTTCATCTAAAGTTTTTTCCAACTACGTTTATTCCGTCCAGATTTTCGATTTGAAGAATACCATTGTACATGATATTCCATAGAATTGATCCTAAAATAAATCCTTGGGGAACCTACCCTTCCCCAACCTTATATGTTTTGGGTCCGGAGGCTGTATCATATAGTAGTAATCAATATTTAAAATATGATAAAATTATTTTCAAAAGATATTCCAGAACTCTTATTTTCATCAACTTTCAGTGTTACAGAGTACTAAATGTCAGAATTTTCGCCTATTAGGAGTAAATTTGTGCTTACATATCTACACAAAAAAATGAAGTTAAGGTAATAAATTGACAATTGTATTTTAAAATTGATCATATATGTTGTTAGTATAAAGAATAGGGGTATGATCAATATTTAGACTTTATTAGTTAACTCGGATGTCGGTTAGGTGATAAAATGACTGAATGCCTTTTTCCTATTCTTTCTCGGTAAAGTTGTTAAATGAAACTACCAAAGCAACTAATTTTTATATAGTTTGGTCTGTGGTTTAATTAAATTTTTTTAATTTTCAATAAATGAATTCCTTGGGCTGAACATACAGCTGTTTCGGATACCGCTAACATCCATAATCACTCTCTCTTAGGAAACCTCCAATATTAAACAAATATTAATTGTCCGTGTACAATTTTTTGACTGCAAGTGTCAGAAATTAAACTCTGTCAGTTAAATCGCCAACCCATATGTTAACACAAAAAATCAGAGTACACGGATTTATGAAGATATTCCGCGGCTATAACAGGGGTGAATAGAAATAAATAAATTATATAGCGCTTACCTATTGTATGCTAGGTCTGGGTAAGAACGCAAAAAGAGTTACCTTTGTTCTGTCACTAGGAAAAGTCATGAGCTGTTTGTATACCAGTGGTATTTTGTCAGTCATATGTTCCGATGCGACTTTTGCCACTTAAACACTTTAAAGCTAGCTTCCCAAATAACGAGGTCTAGAGTAAAGTTGAAGTTTTTCAAAATATCAAACTTGGATATTACATATATGAAAAGATTAATATATGTTAAATCTATTGAAGTAGACGTCTCTAATGCACCATTAATAATTTTAAACTCTTCAATGTAAATCGTTCCATTTCTGTGTTGAAATATGTCTTATATCAGAAATTACTGAAAAAGAAGTGCAGCTAAGACAACTGTAACTAAAAGTATTATCTAATATAATTTAGATCGTTGAGATGAAGCGCGCTAAGAAATATCATTAGTCTACACATACTCGTTTTCATAATACCTATTATACAATATTATATCAAAAATTGAATGAAAGTAAAAAATCTGTTTTTGAATGCTACTTAATTTATTAAATTTTGTGAAACATAATTGAAATCTTTTTGACTTGCTTTTGCTGCTAATTTTAAATATTGTAGATATGCGTATATCGTTTATCGAAAGAAATGATTAAATAAATTTTTTCTACTTATGAGAATCAATTTAATTTCTTCGAGCAGGACAATTATAGACATCACGCTTACGACGACATTCGCGCAACTCGTAATCAAACCATTGTCCTGCTTGACAACGAAGATGTTGCACTCTACGGTTTTGGCATACAAAATAACGGCGACAATGTCTTGGATGGAGTAAGAATGTACCATCGCTTAATGTTGCACAGTCATTGGGACTTCGTAAGATACGTGGGTTTATAGTGGGATTAGCAGTAGTAGAAGTTGTAGTACATGTTGTTGTGTAACACGGTGGAGTACATGGTGTGGTGCAAGGTGGAGTGCATGGAGTTGTACAGGGTGTTGTGTAACACGGTGGAGTACATGGTGTGGTGCAAGGTGGAGTGCATGTAGTTGTACGGGGTGTTGGAGGATGCTGCCAGATCGGTGGATGTTGCCAAATTGGAGGCAGTTGGTGATGTGGTCCAATTGGTTTTTGCTGATGATAGTGAATGGTTGGTGGAGCACAGGGAGTTGTGCAAGGTGGAGTGCACGGAGTTGTGCAAGGTGGAGTGCACGGAGTTGTGCAAGGTGGAGTGCACGGAGTTGTGCAAGGTGGAGTGCACGGAGTTGTGCAAGGTGGAGTGCACGGAGCTGTGGAAGTTGTTGTACATGGAGTTGTGCAAGGAGTAGGAGGCTGATGCCAGATTGAAGGCTGTTGATAGATTGGAGGATGTTGCCAAACTGGAGCATGTTGCCAGATTGGAGGATGTTGCCAGACTGGAGGCGGTTGTGTAGTTTGAGGGCAAGGTGTTGGTGAACAGGGTTGTTGGGTCGGTATACATGGTGTTGGTGTACAAGGCTGCTCAGTTGGTATGCATGGTGTTGGGGTACAAGGTTGTTCAGTTGGTATACATGGTGTTGGGGTACAAGGCTGCTCAGTTGGTATGCATGGTGTTGGCGTACAAGGCTGCTCAGTTGGTATGCATGGTGTTGGCGTACAAGGCTGTTCAGTCGGTATACATGGTGTTGGAGTACAAGGCTGTTGTGTTGTATAACATGGTGTTGGTTGAACCGTGGTAATACATGGAGTCACTAGTCTGTGAGGAGATGGTGGATGACGATAGGATGCCCATTGATTTTGTTGTGGAGGCTGATAATGAGATGGTGGTTGTTGGTACGATAGTTGGGCGTGATATTGTGGTTGATAATGGTATTGTGGTTGCGGAGCTGGAGCTGGAGGACAGGGAGTTGGAGTGCACGGCTGTTCTGTCGTTATACATGGTGTTGGTGTGCAAGGCTGTTGCGTTTGCGGGCATGGAGTTGGCCAAACTATTATTGAACATGGAGCTGGTGTTTGTACACAAGCTGTTGTTTCACAAGGCCGAGGTGGTGGAGGACACGGTGTTGTTTGGCATGGTGGTGGTGTTTGTGGACACGGAGTTGGTGCGCAAGGTTGAGGTGATGATGGCCACTCAATTATTTCGCATGGTGGTGGAGTTGGTGGACATGGTGTAGGTTGCCAAATAATATGGGCGTTTAATAATTGAGGTCCCAATAATATTGAAAAAAGTAGCAAGTAATCTGAAAATATAGTAAATAACTTCTATTATATTAAGCTTTACTAGGTGATATTATGCACACTTACAGGATTGCATAGTTATAAAGTATACAAATATGGTTACTCTATGGAACTCTTTTACCTTTCTACTGATTTGTACCACAAAATTAAACGACTTTTATACTATTTGTTGAATTTTAGTTATTTGGCAAATGTCTACATAAGTTAAGTACTTCCCATTTACAAGAAGTTCTCCAATTACTTAACTCACTTGAAATTCTTGTATGTTTAAGTATTTCATTATATTTAAAAATCATAATATCGGAAATGCAATTTCAATTATTTGTTTAATATATTTAAATTGGTAATAAGGTGAAGTTCGGAATGTTGTTAAAGTCATAAAAAAACATGGGTTATTAATAAGTTAAAATGTTTAAAATATATGTAAACAATAATAAAAAAAAAGTAAAATATTTGAGACATATGAACAAAGAGGAAATAATTTATTTTAAAACTATTAATATTGTATTTTTCCACAATGAAGTTGTGCTCAAAAATAATCCTCTATCAAAACCCCTCCTCACTGTCAAAATATCTCATTTTGTGATACATGAGACAAATACCATTTAAAATGAATCTGTGAACTAATTTATCAAATTGATTGAAATCTAAAGTGATATCTTGACATATAATCTTGTACATGATATACAGCTTAGAAAATGATACAAATATTATTACCTTTAAATTCTAGACAAAACATCCTTGTTAGTAATTTCGTTAACTAACTGCAAAGACCGCATAGATTTGCATAGATCCCGGTAAGGACACATCACTTTTTTTTATACTAAAAGATATAATAGTTTGTTCAGCAGCCAATTTCACAGGATTTCTTGAATAACTATTTCTACTTTTTTGTGTACTAAGACAACATCTAAGGAAATTGTAAATATTCAATGTGGAAATTGTGCACCATACGAATATAATTTGAGTATTCAAAGAGACAATTCGAAATTAGGACAAGTGACTGACTTCGGAGAAAATGTACAATGAAATTATAAAACAGTACAAACCTCAACTGAGCTCAGTGATTGGATTGCACAATATCCTTGATCTGAGATCTAGGCATCAAGGAGGGGCTAGGATGTGAAAAATCTAATTTAATATAGCTGAGCTACAATTGATCAAAAATGAATATCGTGCTAAACAGAATCAAAATCAAAATGTCAAAACCAATGGTGTATGTGGTCACCTGTGTTAAAGAATTTGGCGTCCCGTTTGACTAAGTATCCAGGTGTTGCAGGATAGAAAAATAAAAAGGTGAAGAGTCTGTGCAAATTCTCCCGCCATACTATTAGGAGATTAGATTTCTCATTTCTTAAGTATTTCGGAAATCTGTGAAAACACCTTGTGCCTTTAAAAATACGTAATTAGTGTCAAATAGAATATGAAGAAAATGTGTTATCGCTTGTGACCCTCTCCATCTAGTTTTGGAGATTCTCGACTAGATACTTTTCTGTAGAGGACGAAAGTCGAACCGACTATTTGAGCATGTCCGGTGAAGTCTAAAATTGGTGAAGTTCTAAAATTATCCCAGGAAGTGAGTGCTGCTTAATTGGGCTTGAATATAGTGGTTGTATTGCAAATATTAAGAAGAAATTAGCACGATTATTTATTCAAATTGTAACTGATAACCGAAAAGAGACGCGTACACTCTCTTTTCTATATTTTCTTTAAAAATTTTATAAAAATTAATTTTACAAGTACGACCCAGAAACGGGAGAACAGTCGATGGTGTGCTAATCCACCTTTCAAAGCCAGGCAACGAAGGTCAATAACAAAAGAAGTGATATTATTTTACTTTACCGTTTAAAATTGAGTTTTCGTTAGAAAATGGAATTAAAGCGAGAAAATTTTCCAGCGATGATTTAATACTACTTTCGACGTGGATTACGAGTATCAAGAGAAGAGTGCATCGATCAAGTGGCGATGAAGCTCCATCCATTCCCGCTGTGAAACGCTAATACAATGATTTTAATCGTGACCGCACTTTGCACACTAACGGTGACCGTAATTCGTGAAAGTCGTCCAAAATCAGTTGTTGTGCCAGAAAACATTGATGCTGTGCAAAAACTGATACTCGTAATGGAAGATCGCCATGCGACATACTATGAGATTGAGGTTGAGGTCGAACCCTAGGCATTAGTTTCACTAGCATATATAAAATTTGTACGAAAAAATTTTGTGAAAAACGTTTGTTCTCTTTGAATCCCCATCATCTGACGCATCTCAAATACTCACACAAATAATCAAGAACACAATGGCAATGCTTCAAAAGACGATACTTGTATAAGATTGTAACAGGTGACAGGTGAAGAATCATGAATATGTGCATATGAGCCGGAACGTAAACAGTAGTCGACTGTGTGAGTGCTTCAAGATGAACCAAATCCAACAAAAGTGGTTCGCACTTGAAACACTTCGAAACAAATGATTGCTTGTTTTTTCGGGAAAACTGGTCATGTGGCAACTATATTCGTACCATTGCAATAACGTAAACGGTCAATTTCAAATGGTATACAACCATTTGTTTTCCGGAAATTTTCAATGAAATATGGAAAACAAACAAGCGCTGTCGGATCATTCTTCATGGCATTAAGACAATGCGAGTGCTCACACATCTGTCCTGATTTAATATCCAATGAGTGCTGGACAACGATTTTTGTCGGCGGAAGAAACCGTTATTGCATTTAAAAAGCATGCTTAGGAGGTGTCTGAAGAAGATTTAAAGAAATGCTTTGACAAATGGTTCTAAGGCATGCAAAAGTGTATTAATCATAAAGAAGAATACTTTAAGAAACAATAAAGTAATTTTCAACGAGAAGTTAATATTTTTTCATTATTATGCTCAAAATATAAATAGTGACGACGATCCAGTAAATTATAAATGTACTATATATTTCTGTTCAATTTGACGAGGTGAATTAGTTAAGTTACGTCTGGTAAAAATTTTTTATAACTGTCATATATATTTGATAACGGGACGGACACAGATAATGTGCCTTCTACCAAAATCTTGCATGAAAGTTATTTGATTTATAGTTTAAATAATTATATATAAGTAAATTTTTAATCAAAAAAATGGAATGACTCTGTCCTGTCATAAGGCACCCCATATTCAAATCCTTTTTGAATGCAATTTCCTCCAAAAAGCCTATTTCCGAGAAGGTGAAAAAACACTGGAATGTCGTGAAAGTGAGTGTGTGAGTTTCAAAATACTAAAAGAAATCAGAACTCAGACCTTTCATTTGTCAGTGACATATCAAACAATTCTTATAGATACACATCAAATTTAATTTTTATGTATAAATACAGTATTTTAGAATAAATTTAAATATTTTAATTACATCAATACTTTGAATATTAAATCAAAGTCATTTATCAATGTTAAATTTTAATTTAATATCTTCGTACGGGGCAATTATAGACATCAAGCTTAATCAAACGATTGACATCCTTGACACCGAAGATGTTGCACTCTACAGTTTTGTTGTATAAAATAACGGCGACAATGTCTTGGATGGAGTAAGAATGTACCATCGCTTAATGTTGCGCAGTCATTGGGACTTTACTTGACATTGACTTTGACACCGTTGTGATGATGTACAAGGTTATTGGTGCTAGGGTACGAGGCTGTTGTGTTCTATAACATGGAGTTGGTGGAATTGTAGTAATGCAGATCACTGGTGTGTGTGTAGATTGTGGATGGTAATAGGATGCCCGTTGATGTTGTTGTGAATACTAATATTGAGAAGGTGATTGTTGGTACGAAAGCTATTGGTGAGATTGTGGTAAATGATGCTGTTGTGGTTGTGGAGCTGGAGGACAGGGAGTAGGAGTACATGGCTGTTGTGTTGTATAACATGGAGTTGGTTGAACCGTGGTAATGCAAGGAGTCACTAGTCTGTGCGAAGATTGTGGATGGCGATGGGATGCCCATTGATGTTGTTGTGGAGTTTGATATTTAGGAGGTGGTTGTTGGTACGATAGTTGAGCGTGATATTGTGGTTGATGATGGTATTGCGGTTGCGGAGCTGGAGCACAGGGAGTTTGAGTAGACGGCTGTTGTGTAGGTATACATGGTGTTGGTGTACAAGGTTGTTGTGTTGTATAACATGGCATTGGTTGATCCGTGGTAATGCAGGAAGTCACTGGTCTATGCGAAGATTGTGGATGACGATGATGTTGTTGTAGAGGTTGATATTGAGGAGGTGGTTGTTGGTATGATAGTTGGGCGTGATATTGTGGTTGATAATGGTATTGCGGTTGCGGGGCTGGAGGACAGGGAGTTTGAGTAGACGGCTGTTGTGTCGGTATACATGGTGTTGGTGTACACGGCTTTTGAGTTGATATACATGGTGTTGGCGTACAAGGTTGTTGGGTCGGTGTACATGGTGTTGGTGTACAAGGCTGCTCAGTTGGAATGCATGGTGTTGGTGTACAAGGCTGCTGTGTTGTACATGGTGTTGGCGTACAAGGTTGTTGGGTCGGTATACATGTTATTGGTCTGTGCGAAGATTGTGGATGACGATGGGATGCCCATTGATGTTGTTGTGGAGGCTGATAATTAGATAGTGGTTGTTGGTACGATAGTTGAGCGTGATATTGTGGTTGATGATGGTATTGCGGTTGCGGGGCTGGAGGACAGGAAGTTTGAGTAGACGGCTGTTGTGTCGGTATACATGGTGTTGGTGTGCAAGGCTGTACAGTTAATATACACGGTGTTGGTGTGCAAGGTTGTTGAGTTGATATACATGGTGTTGGCGTACAAGGTTGTTGGGTCGGTGTACATGGTGTTGGTGTACAAGGCTGCTCAGTTGGAATGCATGGTGTTGGTGTACAAGGCTGTTCAGTCGGTATACAAGGTGTTGGTGTGCAAGGCTGTACAGTTAATATACACGGTGTTGGTGTGCAAGGCTGTACAGTTAATATACACGGTGTTGGTGTGCAAGGCTGTTGGGTCAGTATACATGGTGTTGGTGTGCAAGGCTGTTCAGTTAGTATACATGGTGTTGACGTACAGGATTGTTGTGTTGTATAACATGGAGTTGGTGTGCAAGGTTGTTGGGTTAGTATACAGGGTGTTGGCGTACAAGGCTGCTGTGTTGTGTAACATGGAGTTGGTGGAACCATAGTGATGCAGGGAGTCATTGGCCTATGAGGAGACAGTGGATGATGATGGGATGCCCATTGGATCAATGGTTGAGGATGATATTGGTATGGCGGCTGTGGAACTGAAGGACAAGGTGTTGGTGTGCAAGGCCGTTGTATCGGTAATTGTGGACATGGTTTCGGTAAATAATGTCGCCAATATGGTATATGTAGTAAAGGTGATTGGGTTGTTTCACGCTGAACTACCTTTCTTGATTGCATTGTAGTTGTAACTGTTGTAGTTGTAACTGTTGTAGTTGTAACTGTTGTAGTTGTAACTGTTGTAGTTTCTTCAACTGCATCAACTTGATTTAAATCACAACTAACTTCTGATGCCACATTACAATGGAACTTTGTGCTGTCAAACAAAAGCCCAGTGGCGCATTCTTGAGGAATTGGTTCTCCATCAATGCACATATAAAAACTTGAGCAGCTTGTAGGATCTGGTATAAATGCTCCATTTGCGAATCTAGAGCAGTCTGGTATTTCTCTGTAAAATATTGGCTGCTTGCTAAAGCGTCGACGAGTTATATGACGAAATTTTTGGTAAAAATTTTTATTACGATAGGCATCTATTAATTGAGGTCCCAATAAAAGGGTTAATAGTAGCAAGTAATCTAAATTTTTTAAGGAATTCATTTGAATTAGTTTGCTTATTTTCATTGTATTTTTACTTACAGGTTCGCATAGTTGTAATTGAGAACAGTTATTACTCTATGGATCTGTCTTACCTTTCTACTGATTTTTACTTCAAAAAATCACAATTTTTATACATTTATTTGATTTTATATATTGTCAAATATTTGCATAAGTGTAATTTTTTCAACTTACTTATGCATTACTGTTTTCATTACTTAAATCACTTGAAATATCTTGTTTTTTCAAGTTTTACATGATTTGCCAAAATCTTGTTGTCACATAATGGAATCTACTTACAACAATTTCAATTCTATATATTATAATTAGTAATATTTTTAATTATATAAACTTTCGTTTGTTGTATCAACAATCAGAAATATTAGTTAATAGTATTAACAAATACTATTTTTTTTTGTGTGTAAACAAGAATACTATTATATTACTACTACAGTAGTATATTATATTATACTTTTATAAAACTATTACTAATATTAATAGTTCCAGCATATCTTGATCGTTAGTTAAATCAATTCATTCTTACGCCTTCTTTACTATAGCTATCATTTCTGAAATAATTTATTTTATAATTGAACCAATTCTTTTATGCAACTACCTATTGCGGTCTTCTATAAACGGACTGCCATTCACGTAGTAATAAGAACTCTAAAAATGAATCTAACTTAAACATTATTAGCAAGCTCTGGTACATTAAGGTTTCATATGGTTAAACCATTTCTTTCTATTAATCACGATACTCTAGTTACATTTTCGTAAAAGAATGAAGTAAATAAGATATGAATTACTGTACAATTATTGTACTAGCACGGCTAGGAACACCGATAGAATAATGACTCTATCAAAAGCATTCCCCGCTCTCAAATCTCAAATCGCGTAGGATATAACTTACAAGATTATATCCAAATTTAATGTGGTATGTATTTATATTTTAAATGTGATTTATACAAAAATGAATTAAAATTAAAGAGCTTCATTATTATAACATCATATTATTAGTATTTTATTTAACAATAAATGCAACAAAACTCCAAGCTATTTTCTTTCATAAAAGTTAGCGAAACTGATAAAATTTAAAGTGTTTAGTTAGAAATTTTGCAAAACTATTTTTAGGTCAACTTGATTGTAAATAAATTAATCTACTTCAACTTCACAATGGATTTGAAAGAGTAAATAATTGTCATAATCTGTTTAATAGAAGAAGCCTATAAAGCAATCACGCCAAGGAATGGCAATTAGTAATTGTTATTTATTGACAGTAAGAAGTCATAAAATATATATATTTTATTAATTATTTTAACTAACTGATTTTATAATGAAAAAAGGTATTTGAATGATATTTAGATTTATTGTTGGAGTATATAAATAAAATCCATGCCCAGTATTTCTTTTTTTCATAACGGCACCATTGCTGAAATTATTATGTGGTGAACAAATTATTGAACAAATACCCGGTGATTTCAATGAGAATAGATTGAATTTGTGGCCGAAAACTCAATGCAGCGATCAAGAAAATGGTCGGAAATTCATTGATGAAACGGATTGTACGGCATATATTCAGTGTTGGAACAATAAATTAATATTGCATTATTGCGCTTCTGGAACAAAATTTGACATGGACGCACAAAATTGTGTAGTCGGAAAATGTCCACCATGTCATTGCTCTATTGTAACTACAACACCTACTCCAACAACCACAACTGATCCAACAACAACAGATGATCCATACAAAACGTGCCAAAATCATGAACATGGTTATCGTTTTCCAAATAAAGATCATTGCCGCTTATTTTGGATTTGTGTGGAAGGAACACCCGTACAACAATTTTGCCAAATTGGAATGTGGTATGACAGGGAAAAATTTGTGTGCGATTTTCCTAAAAATGTACGCAATTGTCCTGCTAACAAGGACTAAGTTTTTAATACAGAAAGAAGCGTTAAACTTTATTCATTAAATGTATTACTCCATATTTATATGGAGTATATATATTTTGTAGTTTACCTGAAGTGACCATACGTTATAAACTTAAAAATAAAATTTAATAAAACAAAAAATGTTTTTAAGCTGAAATTAATTAATATTTTATTTTTTAATATAGTTTTTAATTTTTTTTCATATATTGAAACAAAAATTTAATTACATTGTGCAGGACAATTGTGCACTTCGAATTTTGGTCGACATTTTTGTGCTTCGTAATCGAACCATTCGCCAGATGAACATCGTAGACGATGCACTCTTCGATTTTTACACACATAATACCGCTGACAATGTCTGGGATGGAGTAAGAAAGTCCCATCTGCTAAAGTTGAGCAATCTCTTGAATTATGCAATATACGTATTTTCTGCTTTATTGTTTCTGGCTTAGGAGTCGTAGCAGAAGGAGCTTTAGTAGTACATGGTACAGGTGTACAAGGCGGTGTACATGGAGACGTGCATGGAGGTGATTCATATACTGGTATATGTGGTGGGATATACGTATATGTTGGTATATATGGATGCACAATATATGGAGCTTCAGTGCAAGGTGGTGCAATGTATATTGGAGCAGTATATGATGGTTCTTGACAAGGTGGTGGACAAGGTGTCGTGCACGGTTGTTGTGGGCAAGGTGTTGTACAAGGTCTTTGTGGGCAAGGCGTTGTACAAGGTAGTTGTGGACAAGCTGTTGTACAAGGTCGTTGTGGGCAAGGCGTTGTACATGGTAGTTGTGGACAAGGTGTTGTACAAGGTCGTTGTGGGCAAGGCGTTGTACATGGTAATTGTGGGCAAGGAGTTGTACAAGGTCGTTGCGAGCAAGGTGTTGTACAAGGCAGCCGTGAACAAGGTGTTGTACAAGGTAGCTGTGGATAAGATGATGTACAAGGCAACTGTTGATAAGATGATGTACAAGGTAGCTGCGGGCACGGCGTTGAAAGACATGGAGGAGGACATGGTGTTGTATAGCATGAACCAGAATGAGAATAATGACGATATGGTCTTATTAACCTTCTACTATGTGTTGTTGTAGTTGTTGTTTCAGTTGTTTCAGTTGTTGTGTCAGCTAGCGGTGAAGGTGTGGTATCACTATCATCGTCATCTAAATCACAATCAACAAGTGCGGCAAGATTGCAAATATACTTCGTACTATCAAATAAAAGTCCTGATGCACATTGACGTTTTACCGCCTTTCCATTAACACACATATAATAAGATGAACAACTTGATGGATCTGGAAGAAAGGCTCCATCGGTGTAAAGAGAACAATCTGGTATTGTCAAGAATACTATTGGATGCTTAATTAAAAGTTTTCGAACCAGTGGACCATTTATTTTTGTTAAAGTTTTGATGCGGGCAGCGTTAGCGCAATGCAACAAAAACCAAATCGTTAATAATAAGAAAAAATCTAAAAAAAAAATTATGTATTATTGAGAAATTTTATGGTCCTGGTAGTACTTACAAGATTTCATTTTTATACTAAGGCCACAAGTTGAGCTTGAGTTCGAAATTCTTCTATTTCTCAACTAATTCTTCAACAGAAAAGATGTGAAGTTTATATATTTTTGGAGTTTCGCCGAATATTAACGAATTTGACACCTCTTCAAAACTTACATATCAATTATTTTAACCTCTTCAATATGCTTGTTTATGTATGTTTTCGTAGAATTTCATGTAATAGTCATTTTGTGAACAAAGATGTGAACAAAGTATTTTATAGACACTTCAACACATGTTCTGTTGAAAATGTTAAAACATGGATTTGATACTTTTACTTGTAAAACAAGTGAACAATTAACCATTGGTTATTCACGTAATTTAACATGAGTAATTATTTCATTAATTAATTTACATATGTAAACAGTTTTTTAAGTGATGAAAATAATACAACCAACTAAGGAGTAGTGCAAAGTACTACGCTATATCAGACTCTGCTCATATATTTAAAGGGAACTTAACATGCTCACATTTATAAAAACTAGGCTCGCCAGTGTTCGAAATTATACCAATAGAAAATACAATTTATTAACAATGTTAAAGTAATTCTATATTTTATATTACAAAGTTCTCAAAAGTTCAGTGTAAACAATATTTTTCGTAAACAGCCTTTTATCATTAGTCAAATGACCTTGTCCACCTTCGTTACTGACATAAAATTTAATTTTAATTTAAAAACAGGTCTTCCCAACAATATTTCAACTCTATCAAATGTATGTCCTTGGGATTTCTTGATGACTGGTAACTGTGTTCTTTGAAAATTAAGTCGCATTGCAGTCCCTGAACACGTCAAGTGTAAGCGTGGAATCAAAATACGTTTTCCGCGAGCAACTTCAGTGAGCACTTTTATGTTATTATGCATTGCTTTGACTCGTTTTCTCGTCCCATTCCCATTCACCAACCAAAGTCTCCATTTGGAAATAGTAAAGGATATGCCAATGGATCCAAAGCAGAATATAATACTGATACATTCTTAACCACACCCTTTGTGCGGTATCATATTTCATATCATATCATCATATCATATTTATCATATATTTCTCTGAAATGGTGGTTCATCATCTACAGTTGTAAATATTACCGCAATATCAGTTCAAGTTGCGTCATTATATCTTCGTATATCTGTATCACGATTTACTGTAATTGCCATATAAATCTCATTCTGTACATTGTATACTCTACCTCAATGTTCCTTCATTGTACGAAATGAAAGAATAAATGGATAGAATTAGAAGCCTTAGAAGTCTCTCGGTGTTAAAAATCTATTTCTTAGGTGTGAAAAGAATTCAGAAAACTGCCATTCGGATTTAATATGACGAGAAGAACAGTGTATTCTACGAATAGTTATCAGAAGCATGTATTGAACTACAATGAATGCGGTTTCTACAGTAACGGTTTCTACACAGTGACGATTGCTCTAAGGTGCGGAGGTGTGCGGTGAACACCCTAACATAATTTGCAAAATGTCAAATAACATAGGTCTATAAATTTATTAGGTATCTTCACATCAGGTGTGCTCATATATTTGCAGCTCAAATCACAGAACATTTCTATTTTATTTCGTCTCTCCCCTTTGTGTGCAAAGAAGTTGGCCGCACATTCATACGTTGCATATGAACAAAATAATGTGCGTGTGCTCCCATTCGTAATATCAGAGATAGAGATTTATATAGTGGGAATTGTATGAGAGTAAATTTTTGTTGTATTCGAATATCAACTGCATGCATACGAATCCAACATTATGATTTGCCAAAGTAGTTGCATGAGCTGCTGAAGTTTGCAGCTCATCTCACCATACATTTCTATCACATTTCGTCTCTCCCCTTTTAACAGCAGCACCCACGAATTTCTGTTCTTATGGTGCGGGGTACTTGTGCGCACATTGCAAGTGGTTTCGATTTTGTTTGATCACTGCACAAACATGTATGTTTCTAAGTACAAACTCTTTTGTTTGAAAAAAGTTGGTTTGATGTTACAAGTATATGAAAAGTTTTGTTTTTTCCATATTGATATATATTAAATTTATATATAAATTATTAATTTAATTTGTTTAATATGTTATTTTGTTAATGAATTGTTAATATAATATTGCGAATATATTGTTGCCTAATATACAAGGTGAGATGAAAAAACTGCAACAAAGTAAAACGCCATAATTTTTTCATTTTTTTTAAATTTTATTGAATGAAAGCAAAAAATGTCGGAAATAACATCAAATTTGAGAATCGGTTTAGATTTGTTCGAATTGGCCACCTTTGCTGCCCGAAAGTGGCTCTGCGGTATTTTGTCCCATTCTCGGCGAAGCGCTTGCTTGAGATGATCGACACTTTGGTATTTTTTAGTTCCAACCTTGCTTTCCAAAATACCCCAGGCACAATAGTCCAACGGATTGGCATCCGGAGATTTTGGTGGCCATTGTGCGGTGGAAATGAAGCGAGGAACCTCATTTCTTAACCATTCTTGGATGGCGCGTGCTGAGTGCGATGGTGCTGAGTCCTGTTGGAATGTCCAAGGTCTGCGGCCGAAATGTTTGCGTGCCCAGGGCTTCAGAACTCCCTCCAAAATATTTTCGCGATAGATTTGCGCATTTAATTTGACACCACGGTCGATGAATACGAGCGGCGAGCGACCATCGGCTGTTATGGCGGCCCACACCATCACCATGGCCGGCTTTTGAGTTGTGATGGCCAACCGAAGTTGCAAATTTTCAGCTGACCTCTCTGGCAAGTAAACACGATCATTTTGTTTGTTTACAAACTGCTGGATAACGAATGGTTTCTCATCGGAGAAAACCAAATTCGGCAGTTCACCACTTTCGGCCAAGCGAAACAACTCTTTAGCTTTTTCGAGTCTAACTTTTTTTTGCGCATCAGTAAGATCTTGCACTTTTTGGAACTTGAATGGCTTTAGTCCAAGCTCATTTTTCAATATTTGCCGAATGGCATATTGCGATATGTTCAGCTCACGAGCCATTTTTCGTCCACTGCGACGCGGATTTCGTTCAATTCGCTTTTTCACTTTTCGAACCATTTCTGCCGATGTTGCTGTTTTTTTTCGTCCACTTCCTTGACGTCGGGCTACGCTACCAGTATCATGGTAACGAGCGATGGTACGAGACACAAAACATTTATTCACTTCTAAATGCTGGAGGGCTCTAACGATAGCCACTTGTGGTTTTCCAGCCAAATGCAAAGCAATCACACTATCACGCTTGAATTCCATCACAAATAACTTTTTTTTTGAAAAATTCCCACCAAAATGCTTTTGTGCGCTTGTAAACAATATAATGAGCTGTCACTAGAATAAATCTGACAGCTGTGGGACGAGCGGTTTAGAAATGACAGCAGTCTGAAGTTGGTTGCAGTTTTTTCATCTCACCTTGTAATATGGTTATTATTAATAAAACATCTCATATATTTTAATTTAAGTGGTACATGTAAAAAAAACATTAAAGAAGAGCCGCACACCCTTCCAAATAGGGCACGCGTCGTCAAATTCTACAGTATCCTAAACTAATACACCGATTTAGTTGTCACGAATTGTCAAAAAAAAAACAGGTTTTGGATTGGTAGTGTTTCGATTAGCGACGTTTTTTTATACATGCGTACAGAGTGAAATCCGATTTTATTTCATGTAGGTCAAATTTTTTAAAACCTAATTTACATGTACCTTATGCTCAAAAAGTATCAAAGATTTTGTTGTTTGTTAACTACTCCTTAAGTAATAGACCTTTTTCAAAAATTTTTTTTTTGTTATGGGTGTACCAAACCCTTTCTTGACATATGATACAAATTTAAGCGCCATCTGTCAATTAGTTAATGTGAGACTACCTCATTCTTGTTGTACGTGATTTTTTGACCAAACATGGCACCACTATCATCACTCAGGCACCATATTTGCCAGATCTGGATCCGTGCGACTTTTTCCTGTTCCCGAAACTCAAATTGAGCCTTCGTGGTAAGCGTTTTGAGTCGATTGACTCAATCGGTAAAAGAGAATTCGCTGAAGGAACTAAAAGCCATACCTTCACGGGCCTACGAAAAGTGTATGGAAGATTGGGTTAAGCGTTGGCATATGTGTATCGCTTCAAAAGGAACATAAATTTGGAATAAAATTTAAATTTGTGTGTTTTATTTACAAAATCCGGGTACTTTTTGAGCAGAAGGTATTAAGTTTTTATGTAAAACTTGTCAGTTTACATATGTGTGGTGAAGTAGAAAGTTAAATTTTTGCTTTATAAAGTATAAAAATGAGTCGAAAACAAAATTACTTGCAACAAAAGTTAAACATTTCAAATTTAGAGAAAAACCTGCTACTGTAAGAACAATTTGTAATCGAGATGTGGATAAGATAAAGGATTATGGAAAAGCTGACACACATTTTCAGGCCAAATAAGTTATAATAACTAGAAGTTTATTGATTCTAATAATGGAATCCCTTCTATCCAGTAGTATAGAAAACCAGAAGAAGAATGTCATTGATTCAGGATAATGTTATGTCGATATTTAATGTGCTAAAAGGTAATTTTCAAGTGTTAAAAACGCAGAATATTTCTGAACATTAAATATGTGGACAGATGTGATTCGATTTGCGTTTCATTTTGTCAGTCCCAATTAACGATGCAAATCCGGGTAATAGTGTTTTATATTTTTTATAAGTATTCATTCAGATCTGAATGTTGGGTGTTATATACTCTTTGAAACAGGTTATTTTCGCAGCACTCGACTGGGTGGTTGAATACTTAACGCTTTCGATTTTCGTGTTGACCTTGATGCCATGATTTAAAAACATCAATCGTTGACCAGACGTCTATTCAAACTATCTTAATGGATTGTTTTTGGTGCTTGTCTTTTTGTGGTGCTTATTGGAGTATCTAAATTTTCATATCACTTCACATTTAAGTAACTTCGATTGTTTGTTATGAACTGCTCAAATAGAGGCTTAATTTTGTCTATTGCTAAAATAATGAACTGAGACGTCGATATTAAATGGCTTGCGAAAAAAAGAATGAATTGAAAACTCGAAATTTAATTTTAAAATATTCTAATGAAAGCTAATATAAAATGGTGTGGATTTTAGTTCAAAGTAGCAAATAGATTTCGCTGCGTTAATATAATGTTTTATAAAACTTAATAATCTTTACCTTAAAAAATATTAAACAAATATTCAACTTATAGATTTTTTAATATAATTTTTTTACAACAATCATTGTAACTAAAATAGTCATAATTATACTTATAATTTAAAATAATGTAATCCAACGAAATTATTATATATGCCACACTGTGACGAGTTTTAGAATCTCGTCACAAACAAACATTGAATAAGGCAGAGAAAAATTACACCACTACTGAGAAGGAATGCCTCGCAATCATTTGGGGAGTAAGAAAGATGCGACAATATTTAGAAGGTTACCGGTTTACAGTGATAACAGACCATCTCGCTCTGAAATGGCTAAATTCAATTAATAACCCCTCTGGACGCATCGCTCGATGGGCCCTGGAGCTACAACAATATACCTTCGACATAGAATATCGGAAGGGCAAACAAAATATAATTGCAGATGCCTTGTCACGACAACCACTACCATTATTCGCACAAGCAGTTGTACAAGAGACAAAACCTACCTCATGCATTTGGTTGCAAAGACGGATAAACGAAGTACAAGGAGACCCAGAAAAACACCCAGACTACACCATCGAGAATGGCAACTTATACCGGCGGATATTATGCAGCAACCTAGACAATGATTCCCCTGCTTGGAAACTCTGTGTTCCAACCGAAATACGACAACGAGTGATGGAGGAATGCCACGATAAACCAACTGCCGGACATCTTGGGATTAAGAAAACTATTCTTCGCGTGATATCAAAGTATTATTGGCCTGGAATTTTCCGGGATATAAGGAAGTACGTGCAAAACTGTAGCTCATGTCAGCAGTATAAAATAAGCCAACTAAAACCTGCCGGGAAAATGTTAACAGAAATACCAAATGAACCGTGGGCAGTACTCTGTGCTGATTTCATTGGGCCGCTACCTCGATCATACAAAGGAAATACAGTAGCATTGGTTCTTCTGGATAAATTCAGTAAATGGACCGAAGTTATCCCACTCAAATCTGCTACAACAAATGGAGTAAAAAGAGCGTTACGAGAAAACATAATATCTAGAGTTGGAGTCCCAAAGGTACTACTCACAGACAATGGATCACAATTCAATAGCAGAGCATTGAGAAAATTTCTTGAAGATCTTGGAATTCGTCATCAATTCACAGCACCATACACTCCCCAAGAGAATCCGGTAGAACGCACCAATCGAACGTTAAAAACAATAATTGCACAAGTATCAGAACAGGAACAGCGAAAATGGGACGAGCATCTACCTGAAATAATGTTAGCACTCAACTCCAGCGTATCCACATCTACGGGTTACAGTCCAGCTTATATTATACACGGAAGAACCCCCAGACTCCCAAGTGCACTCTTCGATGAAACCACACTTGGAACAAACTGCGCACCGATACCCCTTGAAACCAAGCAACACGAAATGCAAGAAATACAACAAATTGTGAAACTTAACCTACAGTCAGCTTCCCAAGACCAAGCCAAGCACTATAATTTACGACATAGGGCATGGAAACCACAGATTGGCGATATGGTTTTAGTTAAAACGCATCCTCTATCCAACGCTCAGGCTCATTTTGCTGCAAAACTGGCACCTAAGTTCTCCGGACCCTATCAGGTGGTCAATTTTATATCGCCAGTCATTATCAAACTCAAGCATATGCAAACACATAAAGAGAGTAGAGCTCATGTTAGCGAACTTAAAACATATTACCATAAATAAATCAAAATACCGAATGTACTGCAGCAGGAGTAACGGGATCTACTTAATAAAAAATTCCTATAAAATGCGAAGACAATTATAGGAGGATTGAGTTGAATAGTATACAGCAACGGAGCAAGATGAAAGTCAAACAACGGATCAGCAATTGCCCATTAGAATACACTACTCTAAAACCAAGTACAGTAGTAGTAAGTCATCCCGAACAAAATAAGAAGCTCACCACCAGCATTCAAAAATATCGAAAGCGGCTCGAAACAATTGAACGAGCCAAGCCCAGGGCCAAGTTTTTAAAGGAGCCAATTCCAGTAAAACCAAGGTGTAAAAAACGAGTAGAAACCAAGCGGCCAGTGGTTAGTCCGCCAACCAAACCTAAAAAAGACACCGATTTCTTGGATATTACAGCCGCGGAAGACCTGATGAAAGAGTTACAGGAAATATGCCAGCTGCGACCAATGTCACCACTAGCCCCAGAACCAACACATGCAGAACTGTGGGAGAAAATAAAAAAGGACGCGGAAAAGCTAAAACGAGGTCGTCGCCATACATTTTTTGTACTAAGCGGTGCAACGAAGCATAAGGTGCTCATAGCTAATTCTGGTGCCATTCGGGTCGTTCCCCCTTTCCAATGAAGGGAGGGAGTGTGACGAGTTTTAGAATCTCGTCACAAACAAACAACAAGAAAATAAAATAAACAAAACAACAATAGAATTAAGGTATTATTAAGTTAGTATATAAAATCAGTATCATTAAGTTAATATTAATTTAATAAAAATTAAAAGCAATTCCTTTTAAAATATAAATTAAGTAATAACACACCTTTTTGTTTGAGGGTAACTATTTTGTAAAATTTTAAATGTGCAGCAACAGTAAGCATACCAAACGCAGACACTTAGAATGGACAATAACAAAGCTGTACAAAGTGCACTCAACAATTAGAAGTCCCGTTTCCAGAATTTATATAAAAAGAGGAATTTTTTAATAGAAAGGCACTCTATGGCAGGCCACGAAGCAGAACACTTGACAGAGCCAGATCAAGTGTATAAACAGGTAATTAAAAATATTTAAATAACATTTTCCTAGTCCATCAGTGTAGCCCAATCGGTAACACTGCTCCTAAGCAACGCAGCCTTGTCGGTAGCGTTGGTTCCAAGCTCATCAGTGTAGCCTAATCGGTAACACTGTTCCTAAGCAACGCAGCCTTGTCGGTAGCGTTGGTTCCAAGCTCATCAGTGTAGCCCTATCGGTAACACTGCTCCTAAGCAACGCAGCCTTGTCGGTAGCGTTGGTTCCAAGCTCATCAGTGTAGCCCTATCGGTAACACTGCTCCTAAGCAACGCAGCCTTGTCGGTAGCGTTGGTTCCAAGCTCATCAGTGTAGCCCTATCGGTAACACTGCTCCTAAGCAACGCAGCCTTGTCGGTAGCGTTGGTTCCAAGCTCATCAGTGTAGCCCTATCGGTAACACTGCTCCTAAGCAACGCAGCCTTGTCGGTAGCGTTGGTTCCAAGCTCATCAGTGTAGCCCTATCGGTAACACTGTTCCTAAGCAACACAGCCTTGTCGGTAGTGTTGGTTCCAAATCCACCATTAATTAAAAATTCTTATTATAATTCTTAATATGTATTATATATTTATTAGCAAATAAGTTATAAATATTGTAAAATAAATTCCGAAAACTAATAAAGAAATTAAAAAAAAATTAAGTGGCTTGAAAATTATTATACGAACGATTCAGGGTTACAGAGAAAAAATATTCTTGTAACGACTCTGGGATCCGGCGAGAAAAACCCCGGCATAAGAAAAAAGGTTCTTTACAACACTTAAAAAAATACCCCAACCCATAAAATGATTAAGCTATGCACTATAACTCGTATATGAAATTTAATTAAATTTCATTAAGAATAATGTTTTTTATTAGATAAGCTTTAATTGTATGTATAGATAAGCTTAAAGAATATTGAAACATAATAGTAAGATATAACTGATGAAATTCTATATAAAAACGGGTACTAATTATAATTACTTTTAGTAGATATTTCCGCGCGGACTACATAAAAGTTTTAAGTACGAAAGAATGTTTCGCAAAAGTTTGGTGACTATTTTATTAATTTTTGTAATTGGAAGTGTGGAAGTTAACAGTAAAATTATAGCAGAATGTGGAAATCAATCCGGTTTTATTCCCAATCCTGATGAAAATTGTGAATATACATGGATAAATTGTGACGGTGAAAATTCACAATATTGTAATACGGAATGCGAAGACTCATTCGATTGTAATCAAGGAGTAACAACATCAAATCCAACAACTGTTACCGCAACAACTGTTGCTGCTACAACTGTTGCTGCTACAACTGTTACTGCTACAACTGTTACTGCTACAACTGTAACTCCTACAACACCTATACTAACTCAGAGTACAACAAATATCCCTACAATAGTAACCGAACCCACAACAACAACAACATTGATATCAACAACTACAGTTTTTAATGTTAGAGATGAATGCCAGCCTGGAGTTGATGATACTTACCCATATTTAGATAACACAAATTATTATTATAGATGCCTAAATGGATATTTGCTTATATATCAATGTCCAATCGGATATAATTACGATCCTATTTTGAAATCTTGTAGAAAAAGTTAATATGTAATAAACTGTAACAAGTTTTTAAATTATTTTATGAATTTTATAGTTTAAACTAAATGTGTAGCCTCAATAGCGAAAAGAATAAATGTACAACCTTATATATTACAAAAGTTATTTATTGATCAAACTGTATCTCTAATGGAATGGTTACTAAGATATATGAGAATTGACACTAAACCTCTAAAACAGTGAAGCCCATCACTTCCTAAAGCGTGAAATCAAGTCAATGCATGAAAAAAGATTATGCCAACTTCGGAGTAAAAAAGCCTACCAAAATGAAGACTTCATTCCGTATGAACATTAAAAAAGTAGTTGCAACTACAATTGAATTATGTTAAACCAATTATGATCTTAATTTGTATTTTGGCTTTAAAAAAAATTACTGCTCGTTGCAACTTCACAAGACGTGCTTCACACTGATTAAAACATCTAGAAATAATTAATATCAATTTTTTTTTTTGACAGTAGGTGGATGCATCGAAAGCCACCGTGTGAGATGGAGAAGATTTCCAAAGCATTGCGAAAACTTCATTCAAGTAATCAGGGGAGAGAGCAGAAAAAATAGACTTAGTACTAGCGAGCTAAATTTATCTAAGCCAGAAAGCAAGGGCGTACATTAAGGAAATTGGGTTATAGAGAAGGGAGTGTGGTTAGAGCAGATGAGCGGGGGCTTGGTTAGCGGTAAACTTTGTGACTGGGATCACGAAAGCCGTGGTTATATAAGGGAATGGAGTGGAGGTTACGGTCCCATTCATCGAGATAGTGGGATAGGTATTGGGGAGGTTTAAAGCGCAAGGCTACAACAGATATTCAGTAAGGGTAATAGGAATAGAGACGTCAGGGGGGAGGTCATGGAGTCGGGTGAGGTACCTACGAGCGCGTTTCAAAAGGTACCTGTCAATGCGAGTGATCTTGGAATTGTCGTAAAGGAGAGAGATGGGGAAGTGCTTGCCGTCAGGCTTGCGATTATAGTTGGTGCAATCACGAAGAAATTTCCGCTCAAACAGGCGGATTCTTTCCATTTGGGCGCAAAATCAAAAATTTTTTATAGGGATAAAAATTTGAACAAAAGTTGTTTTGTTAGTGTTGTTATGTACAAACATTACTTCGCATAATGCATATAAAAATTTCGTTTGCCTTTGCACAACCATAAGACACTGTAATGTGTTAAAAATATGCAAAAAAAAATAATATAAATTAGTTTGTAAATAAAACATAAAATCCATATAAAATTTTTTTAAAATAATTGAAAAAGCGACGTCGACATTTTAAAAAGTAGCACAAATGCAAGGTCTATTCGGAAAGTAGAGCTCTTATTCAATAAAAGAAATTTACACTTTCTAGGTTAATGATCCTAACTGTGATTCTGCATATCGGAGAAGTATGATTGTTATTACAGAATGATGAAGCAGCAATGAGAGTTTACGAGGAAAAAGTTTCCATAAATTGTTTGGTTTTCAACGGGTTTGCGACGGCCACCACATCCACAAGAACCATGAGCTGTACGAACTTTATCACGATGTCGATATGATTCAGCGATTTAACATCCAGTGGCTAGACTGGTTTGGGCATGTCATGAAAATGGATGAAGACGCTCCAGCGATAAAGGTATTTGAAGCGTACATTAACGTAATCCAGTTGACGTACGAGACTGAAGAAAGCGCGTACGCAACAGAGGCGCCTAGAGAGACATACTACGGCAGGCCGAAACTCGGTAACGGGTTGTTATGGCCAAATAAGTAAACTAAGTCATTCTAGTTTCTGTTCCAGTTTAATTTAAAATATATACATACATAGGTTTCTATATTCATACCAACAAAAATAACAATTTATTCTATTTTTGATTTAGGCCGAGAAAATATCCACTTCGTAAACATTGGATAGTACCCGATTTATGCATTATGTCCATACATATTGCAGTAGATAATTTTTTCAAAGAGATATTTTTTTTAATCCCTGTCTATTTATTTACCGCCACAATTGTACGCCCATCTTGGTAGCGCATGGAGCTCTTCAAGCAAATAATATATGATGCGTATTATATTTATATATATATTATAATATATATTATATATATATTATATATATATTATATATTATATTCAATTAATAATTAATATCTGAGTATTAGATATTTGTTGATATACAAAATATTACATTGAAGATAATTACTCCAACTTACGTTTGAAGCTGTCGATATAAAAAAAAATACTCTATTATCTCTATGGATTTTTATTTAAGAATTTTGCATAAATCTATTTTAGTTATAGATATAGTAAAAAGAAAACAATTATTAATCCTTATACTCTATATTATATATTATTAGTTTAAATATTTCTTTTTAATTGTTACAATTCTTAACGAATTGTTTATTTTTACATATAAACTGCTCATTATCAAACCAATGCCCTGATTCACAATAGTGAGTTAGGGGTTGGCCATTAAAACAAACGTAATATTTTGCACAAAGTTCCGGATCTCTTATGTATGAGCCATTCGGTAAGTTTAAACATTTCACTGTATTTTCACATTGGGGACTTGGATAATCATTTGATGTTCCATAATTTTTCATATCAACCAAGTTTGCATAGTTGCAAACTAGTAACTGTGTATCAAAATGGAAACCAGGCGCGCAATATTCGGGTACAGCAAGTCCACTTACACATACATAGTATTTATTAAAATCGTATGTATCTCGGATAAGAGCACCATTTCGGTACATAGAACAGTCAGGAGTAGTTTCTTTATAAGAGTTAAGAGGGTTATCGGTACACTTTACTGGGCAAGAAGTAGGCTTACAAGTTACAGTTTGTGTAACTAAGCAAGTTGAGGTTTTTTCAGTGGTAGTTGTTTGTGTGGTTGGAGTTGTTGTTGTACTAGAACAAGACGTAGAATGGCTGGTGGTTGTTGTAGATTTAGTTGTTATAAGCCCAGTTGTTGTGAGTATTGTAGTTGTACCAGTTGTAATTGATTCAGTAGTACTTTGAAGCGTTGTAGTCTGAGTACTGGTCACAGCACTACAGGTAGTAGTACTTTTTGTAGTAGTAGTTTTAGTGCATGGCTTTATGGTACTAGTGCTAGTTGTTGTTAAAGAAGAACATGGAGTTTTATTTGTTGTTGTGCTTAATTTTGTAGTCGTTGGAAATGTTACAGAAACTGTGGTTGTACTGCAAGGCGTAGTACTGCTGGATGTTACGGATATTGTTGTTGTTTCAATTGTAGGGGTACTAGTGGTCAGTGAAGTAGAACTACTAGTAGTTGTTGATGTTGTAGTGGTTTTAGTTGTTGTTGTAAGTTTAGTTGTAATAGAAGTTGTAGTTGATAATGTTGTAGAAGCACTTATTGTGGTGGAAGAGGCAGCAGTACTGGTGGTTATTACTTCAGTTGTAGTTTTAGAGCACGGTCTAGCACTGCTGGTACTGGCTGTAGTAGAAGTTGTACTGGTCAATGATGTGCAACTACTCGTAGTTGTAGATATAGTGGTAGTTTTGGTTGTGGTGGATGTTGTAATTGTTTTACTTGTTGTAGTGGAAGAGGCAGCAGTACTGGTGGTTACTACTTCAGTTGTAGTTTTAGAGCATGGTCTTGCACTGCTGGTACTGGCTGTAGTAAAAGAATTACTGGTCAATGGTGTGCAACTACTCGTAGTTGTAGATATAGTAGTAGTTTTGATTGTGGTGGGTGTTGTGATTGTACCACTTGTTGTAGTAGAGAGAGTCGTTGATTCAGTTGTTGATATTGTTGTAGAAACACTGGTTTCAGAGCAGGGAACAACAGTGCTGGTGCTGGTAATAGTAGAAACTGTACTAGTGAATGAAGAAGAACTACTGTTAGTCGTAGTTCTTGGCGTTGTTGTGGCCTGAGTTGTTGTAGCTGAAGTTGTGCTTGATTTAGAAGTGGTTGGGATTATAATGGAATCGGTGGTAGTACTGCAAGTGGTAGTACTACCAACATTGGAAGAAGTACTCGTACAAGAAGAGGAACTAGTACTAACTGTTGATGTTGTTGTTGTTTTAGTAGTTTCAGTTGATGTTGTTGGTGTTGTATTTACTTTAGTTGTTGTAGTAGACACTGTAGTTGCTTCAGTAGAAGTGGGAACTGTTGTACCTGGCGTTGTAGAAATGGAGTATGTTGTAGAACATTCAGTAAGATGTGTATGTAATGTATTTAAAGTTGTTGGTTGTGTTATTGCGCATACTGTCGTCGATTCCAAGCAATGTTTTCTTATGTTAATTTTCTTTTTATTACAATTACAAGGTGTTTGTGTATAAAATGGCAAAAATGCAATAGGCAACCAAGTTATGCTTCCTATAACTGGGTATAAATTCGCTGAGCATGAGCAAGAATGTAAGTCTAATTGACTTTTTTGATTAGTAGTTATTACGCAGCGTTGTTGATTTATATTGAAAATGTATCCATCCTCACAATATTCAACAAATTTTCCAAGTTTTCCTAAGCAAACATAATACCCCTGTGCATTTACAGGATCCTGTACTTTTTGTCCAAAGTCAGTACTGGTGCATATATCTACAGCAGTTATGACAGGCAATAATAAAATGCAACTGAATAATAAAAGACCTAAAAATAAATCATTATTAAGTTTTAAGTCTTCATTTTTTAAAAAAATTTTACTTACTAAGGCGCATTTTTTTCAAGTGACGAACTTATCTTATTCTTACTTACCAATACACAAATGCATACCTTGAACTTGAATTTTTCCACCTTATATAGAAAATATTCATCACTTAATGTATTACTAATTGTTTAATATTAATTAAGTAAATGACTTCTGTTCTTCTTGTTTTACATTGACATGTTAAAAATATTATGAAAACAGAAAATTGTACTACGGTTTGATGTTTTTAGTATTGTACAGCTTTGCAATACATCTGCGTATGCTTAATAATTTACAGAGATATAAATAAATCATATGATTAAACAAAATCGTTGGGTAGTATTGAATATTGGTTTTCGAAATATATTTTATGTTTGTTACAATTTAAAATATTGAAATTTCATTACTAAATTAAACAGTATAAATCAGTATTTAAAAAAACTGTTTCGTGAATTGCAAGACTGAAGTTGCGACATATAGTTTTCTTTGTTTGCTAAGTAAATAAGAATCCAAATTAAATTTTGCTTTTATTTCTGATTTTTCATTATTGGTTTTACTAACTTACTTATTAACATAAATGACCATAACAACCAGTTAGAGTTTCGATCTGACTTCTTTCCAGGCACCTTTGTTGTGTCTCCACTGGAGACTCTCCAATGTTCTACATATGGTGTTTTTAGTGCTTCATCAACTTGATCACTACACCGGAGACACGGACTATTTTCTTGTCTTCTTCTTTCGACTATCGCTCACACACCTTTTCCGCTGATCATCGTCATCCATTCTTATGACATGACCAAGTCAACGCAGTCGGTGAACGTTCATTTGCTGAAAAATATCAATATTGTGATAAAAATCGAATAGCTCGTGGTCTATTTAAATACAGTAGTCGTCACCAACTCGCATATGTTCAAAGACCTTACAAAAAACTTTTCTCTCGAAAGCTCCCAACGCAGCTTCATTATTTTCTGTGCCATACAAAAGCTGTAGAATGGATGATCTATAGCGCGAAAACTTTGTCTGTTTTATACCGCTTAAAACTTCAAATGTTTAATAGTCGACAAAATATGTTTAGGTAATGATGTTATGTTTGTGAGCTCATTCCACAATTTGTTGCAGTGTGAACCTCTGATCAATAGTAGAGCGACCAGATCGAGACACAAATTAAGGTCTAATCTGAGTTGGCATGTGGCTTGAATCTTCCAGATAGTGAAGTTGAAAGGAACTTGTACGCAACAAGTATTAAATTGATCCTGCGATAGATGGTGCCAATCGTCGGATCATATTTTTTTTTGATCATCTTTTCCGTTTTTGATAAATAAACGGAAGAAGTACCTAGGTGCCTACCTCACATCTCACATCTGATTAATAAGTGAAGCTCTGTAATATAGGTTCCACACTATAATTTACATATGAAGTTGGATTTGTAGAAATACTTTAAATCAATGAATTAACCTTTTTTTGAACTAAAGTTATTTGTAGTTTTTTGGACTTATTCCTAACCTTAACACCAAATATATTCAGGTCTGTACATATAACACATGTATTTTATTTTAAGCAGTGTATTTATCCGTTCTTGAGAAACGGCGGTACCAATATAGATGAAAATTAGAAGTGATTTACTTTGTCGAAGCATGTAATTATCAATAACTGATGCCTGCACAAAACATTATGCTTAAAAACTCTGGTTTGCTTTTAAATATTCTTTATGGAAGGTTATTTAAAAAATTCCGGTAAAAATGACAGTGTTGTTCACGATTTTAAAACAATTAGAGCTTTATAAAAATATAAATAGTATTTATTATTTAAAATAGTGTTTTTTATTAATAAAATATTTTTGTTTTCTTTCTTAATATTTTGGACAGTAAAAATAAGACTTGGTTAAAGTTACTTAATATTAGAATATACAGCAGATTGTACTCTGTATGCTAAACTTTATATAAATGTAAGTTTTAATAAAGACAGTTAGTTAATTTAAATAAATTAACATTTTTGAAATGAGTAAAAGGCATTGCCAAAGTCTAAACTAACAGGAAACGGAAAACTATTTATGAAAATTTTACTAATGTTAAATATTAAATAAAGTGTATTATAATTATTATTATTAAACTGCGTTTTTTATTGTTTTGAAAAGCAAACGCGCAGAACCTTAGGATAAAGTAAGGTAAGTTAAAATTTTGAAATAGTAGGTAAGCGTTTTAGCACTGAAATTATCGATCAAAAATTTATAAAAGTAAGTTACCAGTTTAGCAGTTACCCTCAATGACACTTGTTAATGTGATTCACTTTTTCTTTCAACATATCTACGCTTATTACCATTCCTGAATTTACTGCTGAGATACTTTCATTTTTTTTTTTCAACCAGTCAAACGTGGATAAACTCATACATACTTATATTCATAATTATATAAGTATATAATATGATTATATTCATATATATTTTATTATATTCATAATTATTTTTTATAATTTATTTAAAATATATTTTTCAAATTCGAGTAGATAACATCTATTACATTCCCCACTTGCTACGCCACTGCTTGTAGATAAAAATAGTAAGTTACTTACCTTTCGTTGGCACATTTAACATAAGTCATACGTGCATACTCTATTGCAGATTGAGTGTGAAGAATTATTTTGGTGAATTTCGATATAAATCCAATATACATAAATCTACTACTATGTAGAGATTTTATATATTTTTTAACATTTAAAATAATATTAAAATTACATATAAAATTTTGCATAAAAAACTGTATAATCACACATCACTATTTTTAAAATGGCGTTCAATTTCATTTTTCTACTTTTACGAAATAAATATTTTGTACGAATTATTTAAAAAAATAAATATATTTATATATATAAATATATTTTTTTTAACTATATTATATATCTCACAAGTATACATTTAAAATATTATTAAAATCACATATAAAATTTTGCATAAAAAACTTTAAAATCACACATCACTATTTTCAAAATGGTGTTCAATTTCATTTTTCTACTTGCACAAAATTAATATAGAGTTGTAACAGTTGTAATTTTTCTTTATTTTCCCGGTTTTATTAAAGTCAATTGTTATTGATATTTATTTCAAAAAAATGTCAGTTTTTCGTAATCTCAACTTTATCTTTTGCTTTTTTCTTAAGTATAGTTTATCTTACGCATAGTTGCATTTGAAATGTCCCTTGATTTCAGCCTTCGTTTCAGCGAAGTTAAGGCCATTTTTCTTAATTTCGTTCTAACTGAAAACTGAAATTTGTATGGAAAAAACAACTTAATTTCGTTGAAACGAAGATGAAATTGATTTTTGCAAAAATAAGATGTGTCTGAACATAGTATTAGAAATAATAAGTCTTTATATAAAAAGCAGTACTTAAAAAATTTGTCTAAAATTTTATTCATTTTATATACAAATTAATTGAAATTTTAAATACTCATATAGTAAGATTGATACAAATAATTTATATACGTATATAGTTACATATGATTAAAAATAATTTTTATATGGTGTTATTTACTTATTATATTAAATTATGAAATTAGAAGAAATATTTTATTTAAAATATATATAAAATAAAAAGTATTTTTTAAAACTTTTGCAATACATGCAATAGTTCACAATTTAACAAAAGATTTTATTTATATTTCCGTAATTCTCATTTCAAATGGACAATGTCAATATTGTTAATATTATTATTGCTCTTCAGTGGTGGTGTTCTTAGGTTGAGATGTCAAGCAACAGGTTTACATATGTTTGTCATTAGTTAATTAGACTTCTGATAATATTTTATATGTATATATGAATTGTGAAATACAAATTGTTTTGGAATGACAAATTCTGGTAAAAATACCTTATCAACAAAAATTACTTAATATATGTTTTGGTACAATGATTGCAATACAAATGTGATTGGTATATATGTATGTCACGTTATGTACCAACTGGTAAGTCGCTTGTCAGTACATGAGATATGTACACTGTATTGTAAATTGTCTTCTTAAAGATAAAAAAAAACGATAACTAATAAAAATGGCAATGAATGATAAAATTTGTTTTATTTTTTCAAAATTTATTTGGCGTTATTATAGCATTTTGCTTGCGATAATTGAACGCAAGAACGACGTTCAATGTCCCATCCATAGTAGAAAGGACACTGCTGAACTGTTAAGAATCCTTTAATGCAATAATAAAAATAATTGCATTTTTCCGGATGTGGAAAGAAATCCGTCACGTGAGGTAAACATTTATTGGCATTTGGACGATTGATCTGAAATAATAATTAAAAAAAAATAAATTATTAATATTTTTTTATTATTAATTTCAATTGCTTTTTATTTCTGCTTAAAAACTTAAAATATATTATAGTATTATAGATAAAATCTTTAAATAATATACTACATATATTAAGTTGAGAAAATTTTAAACTAAACAATAAAAATACTTGATTTTAATTTTTAAAGAATAAATATACTTAATATTTTATTTCATTTATAAGTACTATTATAAATTTTCATTTAAAATATTTCTATAAATTATATTCTTATATAGTTATTATTATAATTATTATATATACTATATTATATTTAACTTGTTCGATATATACGTTTTTGAAAGTAAACCCTAAGATCATATGGTCTTATTCTCATCAGAGTTAATAGTAATAAAGGCTTTACCTAGCTTTCCTTGAGCGTGCTAATACCAACGTAAATTATAATATTCTGCTTCATTATCTTTAAATTATTATTATTTTATTGTTAATTTTATTACTTATTTAATTATTAATTTTATAATTAATTTTATTAATTATTTTATTAATTATTTAATTATTATTATTACTATTTTGTTATTTAATAATAGTTAACATATTTCAGGAGTCGAAGGATTCTGCCACCAGTATTTTCTAGTTCTTTTTATATTTTAGTTTGGTATATCTATGTGAAAAATAAATAACATAAATAAAATAAATAAATAATTAATTGTTTTATTGATCAAATATTTTTAATAAAAATTTGTTTTTTAAAATCACGATATTACCCTGATGATGACTAAGAAGTATCAGTTTAAATAAGATTTTTTAAAAACAAAAAACAATTTTTTTAAAAATTGCGTTATTTAGCCTGTTAAAAAACAAAATTATTATTAAAATAAATAAATAAAATGAATAAATAAAATAAATAAATAAAATAAATAAGTAAAATAAATAAATAAATAAGTTAAAAAAATAAATATATAAAATAAAATAAGTAAATCAAATAAATTGATAAAATAAATAAATAAAATAAACAAATAAATAAAATTAAATAAACTAAATTAATAAAATAAATAAATAAATAAAATTCTAGAGAAATTCATAAAATTATCACTAACAAACTTCCAATCGAATATAATACCAGTATATAGAGTTAAACAATTTTTTTTTATTATAAATTTGCCTTAAATTAAGTACAACAAAATCAGAGAAATTATAAAGAAAAACTCTTAAAGAAGTAATAAATAGTAAATAAAATAAATATTATGAGTAAGATCATTTATTGGATATAACATGCATTAATGGGTCAACCTTCACTGATGTACATAGCAACTAAACAATAAGAAGTGATGGTACTTGTGTATAATATATGCGTCAGACAGGATCATTTTTATAGGGAGATAAATTGAACGATCTATATAGGTGTTAACAGATTTAATAACAAGTTTTTTTTTTGTTTTATGTCGACCGGGGGAATAATTGACAAGAATCTCACCCCAAAACTGACATACCGAAACTGCCATTGTGCCATGCTATGTTAGCTATCCAAAACCACAACAACACTATCAAGGCTAACATAAGATAACAGCTACTAAGTAAACTTAAAATATTCAACTACTGTAACTAGTGACTGTTCCTTCTAAATCAACAGCTTAATAGTATTTTAATAATATTAGGGCATATTTCTTAAACACTTACCGCACATTGTACATATTCCGGGAAATCACACTTCCCAGTATTCGCATTGAAATGTAAATGATTTGTACAATGCATTTCAATGGCATGTCCATGGTAACACATATAGTAATCTGAGCATGATTGACTGCTTGCCATTAATACAATCTGACTGGGATCATCCACATTTGGGCATGTATCCAATATAACAGGTGGTATACTCAATGGATCAAATGTTGTTTCTATTGGATTGGCAGGTGTTGTCGTTGTCGTTGTTGCTGCAGTAGTAGTAGTAATTGGTTCTTCTTCTTCTTCGTCCTCTTCTTCACCTTCCTCATCTTCCTCTTCTTCGTCACCCTCTTCATCTAGAAAACAAGGCACAACATTGGCGTCATCGCAGCCTTGCGATTCTGCATCAAAATATTCATCTTCAGCGCATTCACCCATCATTGACTCCTCACCCAGGCAATAGATGTAAGCATTACAGCTACTTGAACTTGCAACAAATGTTTCTTCATCAACACCATCACATTCCGCAAATGTTTCAGCATTAACAGTATTTAATACTCGTAAGGTTAGAAAAATTAAAACATATATAATGTTAAACTTATTTGTCATTTTTATATTAAAGGCAAATTATTTTTATATTAAATTTTTTCTATTATTTTATTAAATTGTTTACACAATATAGGTTTGTTCACTAACACGGTACTTCAGCAATTAAATTTGGATCCAATGAGTTGAGACATTTTATGAATAAAAATTTTTGACTGTCTGTTTGTATATTTTTCACAAAATTAAAACATTTAAATCATTTTATTATAATTAGTTTTGATTTGATATCTCTTCGATATCAAAAATGATATTTTCAGAAATGCTAACATTGAAGATATTCCAGTTCTTTCGAACATTTATCTATAAGAGCCATATCTATTCCAGTCAGGGTTTTTTTTCCCCTTTTTTTTTACTGGAAGTACCATATATGTATATTACATATTCGAAGATAGTGCTTAAAATTTTATAGTATATTTGAAGATAAGTTTCGAAACTGTGGAGCATTGTTAAGATTAGGTAAGATCTTAAACATATTTTTTCATTTCAAACTATTCTTACTTAATAGAAATTATTCTTAATAGTGGAGAATCTTAATTTATTGTCCCCATCTTTTTGTAAAACTTTTTTGTCAATTGTAAAAGAATTTAGTTGAATCTGTGAGAATAGCGAATCTGCATTTTTGAAGAGCCTTCTACTCTTCACTAACGTCACATAAGGGAAATATTTGCCATAGCATCATTTCTAATTAGCTCAAGTTTACTTTTTTCTTGACTCTGTTTACTTTCAATAACTTCATCACAATACGATCATGCTAACAATCTAAATAAGTAGGTTTGCAGACCTTCCTACGGATATAAATTTATAGACTGCAGCGAAACTATTGAAAAATTCTGTATATTAAAAAAACCATACCCATGTACGTCGATCAGTCTCTGTCTCTGAATTAACCTATAATCATTGGCGCATAAACAGCATTTTTTTCATCTATTTTTTACCTATTACTAAAATAGATATAAGATTTATAATCATTGCAGTCTATTTTTTAAAATTAAGTAAAGAGAACTATGTTACTGAAAGCATTAAAGCCTAAGCTCATATTTATATTTAAATAATTTTTTATTAAACATATAGTACAATGCTCATATTAATATATTGATCTATTTTGAAACTGAGAAGTTGTAACTGCAACATTGAATGGATTAATTATATGCGTAGCTATCCGACAATATAGCAAAATGGAATTATCCGCTATATATGGATAATTACAAGAAGAAATGCGTGAAAAGAGGATGAAAACATTTTGGCTCCTCCGCTAGTAACTTAAATAAACCAATTATAACAGGCAACTTAATCAATTATCATGTTACCACTGCAGTTAAAATTACTTACGTTAATGAAATTAAGATTTAGTCGTTTCTATTGATATAAGCTGATTTATGCATGTGTAATAGCTTGTTTGTTTACATTATAATAATTTCCTTTGTGGGAACTTTGTTTTAATGGTTGCTTAAATTATCCTTATTAGCGGCCTTAATGAGCAAAACTTCCTAATGAGACAAGTGGAAACATGGTACATGAGTACAGATTGAAATCATAAAGAAAATCTCGTAAATCTGGATGACCAGGCCTGTAAATAAAACTAAGATATATGAAATTACAGTTGACACTGTTTAGATGGTTTAAAAACAAACTTTTTGATAGATAAATAAGTAACCGAAATGAAAGAAAAAAAATACAAAATAACAAAGATAACAAGGAAACAAAAGAAAAAATGTTTATAACTGTAACTCACATTGATAAGCTAGAATAAATAAATTGAAAACATTTCGGTGTTTACCTTCAAAATTATACTAGTTAGTTCTGATCTGTAAAAAATTATGAGTCACAAATATTTAAAACTTTATAAATATTACTCTTAAACAGAATCATTCTTTATTGATCTATCAACTCTACAATTTGATTTAAAAGTAGAAATTGTTAGATCAAATGTTCACAGAAACTAGATTTAGGACAGACGTGCATCATTTAAACTTCATTAGGATATGCTACGATAATCCGTAATACTGAAATGAGATTGCTTAATATGTTCATTCATTACAAAAGTATAGTCTAAAATGTACGATAATCTTAACTCAAATATAAATTGGATTTAATTTCTTTACCTGACACGGATTTAATAAGTTATCGTTATAAAAGTCATAATATAAAATTTTGACCCATACCTTGATAACAACAGTATGTGACACTGTTTTCAGAGATTTATTACAAATGACAGTTCTGCTGTTATTACTGAGCGTATATCCTGAATTCAGAGAAAGTGCATAGTGCTAACTACACACGGTACCTTTATCTAAAACTTGTTCCAAAGTCTATTCAGTACTCTTATCTGAGCCGAATTAAGTATATTAAACATTGCGCAGAATTATAAGTGATAATGTATTCAATATCTTGAGCCTTTAGGTTATATCAATTTTAGTTAATTGGTATACAAAATTTATGTTACTAAATTTTGTACTATTGGCAAATTCAAATTATATGTGGTAACTAGATAAAATATCGAATCTAAAAATCATAATTTATTTCGGTAATGGTGATCATATATTTGTCACTTGAATTGATATAACCAGCGCTGACACTATATGGTTTTAATAGGGAGAATATTATAATTGCAAAATATTCAATTATATTTCTACATATATAAAATTTATATTCAGAGTCAAAGTAAAATATTTAACTTGTACTAGATATGCTAAATTAATTATATGATCCGCATTAAAGTAATCATGATATTTCAGGAATATATCTGGCAATAACGTGTAAGTATAACAATATTTCTCGTACGATCTTCCATATTATATCCTGGAAAAATGTTTAGTTGGACAATTGAGCAGATTCAATTAATCAAATTAGCTTAAATTGAAAACCAATAAAAAATCAAAACCAATAAGACTGTGTAATCACATACAATGTCACAAGTTATACTGTCTTCCTCTAGAACAGGGCTATCCAAACTACACCGTTGCCTAATGTTTCTATGACTTGCGACATGTTTTTAAACTATCACAATTACTCAAACTTTCTTTTGATGTACTGGTAAAACTACATTATTTTATTTTTATGGTATACCAAATAAATGAAGTTAAATTAATAAAACTAAATTTAACATTATATATAACAACAACGACCCTCCAATCTGTACAGTGATTTTTAATGGTCCACGATCGCATCTGATCTGGATAGCCCTGCTATAGGGCTATGATGATTCTTTATGTATGTTAGTTAAGCTTACTGATGATATGACTGTCATATATCTAATAGTTATATATATTGTTTTATATACTCACAAAGCCTGTTTTAAAAAAAACTCTAATTTTATACATCTAGATAAGAAAATATATATTTGTGAATATATATAAAAATGTCTCTTGCTAATAAAAATTTCTTCTTAATTTTTTTTTTAAACTCACTGAAGTAGAACTTAAGAACTAGTATACAAATATCTTTAAAAATTTTATAGAACCAAACTGCTGTAAAAATGTAATTAACAAAATAACAATCTTTTTTTTGGAAAATTATCTGACTTCAAATTTGTCACTAAAACTCTAATTAAAAATGTGTAAAAAAATTTTAATCAAAAAATAAAAGATAAAATGTTAATTTTTGGGTAAATTATTCACACTCGAAGAAAATATCCAAAGAGATAATGATTGAGGTTAATAAATTTGGGTGTACAGTCTGATAAAATACATGATTTAGTTTTCTAAAGAATTAGTTTAGCCCAAGACACCGAAGAATACAATTACGACAAAATTGCGGGACCGATTTTTTAATAAAAAAATATAAAAATTTAAAATTAATGATACAAAATATGCAACTTCCAATTCTGTTAGTAATTCTTTCCATAAGTATTGGATTTGTAAAGTGTGATATATTCGTAGAATGTAATAATGTCGAGATAAATACATATATAGCAAGTACAACTAGTTGCCGTGAATACATATTTTGTAATAATGAGGATTCTTTCATGGGTGAATGCGGCGAGGGAGACTACTTTGATCAAATCTATCAAACTTGCGATCCAGAGGAATTAGTTGATTGCCAAATAGATAACAATGAAGCAAATAATACGTTAACAGTCTCATCAACAACATCAGTACCAATAATAACTCCACCAATACCCTTTGCGACGGAAACCACAATAACAACTGCATCCACTGCAACAGGTACAAGGGAAACAACAATAATTGATACTTCCATACCTACTCAAACCGCCAGACCCAACTTTAGTCAATTTACATTTCCCACAATACCAACAACTGTAGAGACGCAAAATGTATTTCCTGGTATTGGTAATGAAATAAATAAGATTGTGATATTATCTGAATGCCCAGCTGTGGACAATCGAGAAGTGGTGGGTCTCATACCACATCCAAAATCATGTTCGGATTACTTTGTTTGCTTTCATGGAAATCCTCTTCCAATGCATTGCTCAGCAATGCTACATTTTAATACCAGAACAGGAAGATGCGACTACCCTGAAAATGCAAAGTGTAGGGTAAGTGTGAATATGTGAAAGATGCGATTAATTTATATATTTATTTATTTTTATAAATATTTCAGCTTGATTTCGTTACTGCAAAAGAGCAGTGTCAAAGACATACCACAGATGTTTATCCACATCCAGTAAATTGTAATTATTTCTATCATTGCAAAGTTGGATTTCTCCTACTACAACAGTGCCCCTTCTTTTATGGATGGGACATTGAACGACGTACCTGCCTTCCGATAGGTCAAGCTAAATGTTTCAACAATCAAAGAAGAATTTAATTCTTAATTGCAATACTAATAATATCTGTAAAGAAATAATTAAAAAAACATTGTAAATATTTTTTATTGATATCATAACTATATTTTTTTTAATCTTCTGTTTCGTAACTTAAGTCCAATATTTATGGTTCTTATTTATTTTTTATAATTTTGTGTGTAATTTATTTTCAAAATATTTTTGATGACTCTGTTCAAGTTTTCACTAGTCTGTGAAAGGTTAAGAAATTCTACTTTAACCACTTTACTCTCTTAACTGAATATTTTGACCTTTTCCACCTCGAAAATCCTCCACACCATCCTTAATTATTTCTATGTGGACTTATAAAAATTGATTCTAAAAGTATACTGTATATATACCATCAAAAGCCTGATATACCTAATTCAAAAACTGTGTATTCCTTGATATCTCATAGCTAAATTATGGATGGTACTTATATATTTGACTTTAAAAATCGCCATTAATGCTCGCATCGCATATATCCTTTTAAGTAATTCACTTGTACTAAATTGTTTTCCGATAAAATATTATTGTGTTGTTACTTATTCCCATACGAACATAACAAAGGTGAGCACCTCGCCTCTCCTGGCAAAATCTTTAAGGAAATCACAATGGGCAATATATGCCCCCAAGTGGAAGTGCATCTCTTTTAAGTTGCAAACATGAACTCGGCAAAGTAATTGATCACAAATTAAAGCCACTTTCACACTTGATATCGGTGGTGCCAGATAATGAAACTTATAAGAAACTAGCAGCAGTTAGTTAAACCGCATAAATTACAGAATGGTTCGTTGCAAATTAAATTCAAAATCATTGAAGTATACAAAGACCCTGTGTAATGATAAATAAGAGGAAACATAAAAAAGATCTATGACTATCTAAAAGATTTTAGAAGTAAAAATTCTTACTGTTGACTGCCTGCTCTCCTACCTCAATGAAGTTTGTGTTGTCTTTCAACAAGCAGTTTACTGTAGGACTAAGTCTTCTGTTAAAAAAGTATTCAATACTGTTTAAATTGAAGATCTGGTTGACAAATTCTACCAACTCAGTGTTCCTATGACACTGTGTATTGTCGAACTCTTATCTGATTGAATCTTTCAAGTTTGAGCTAGTTTTTCTCTTTTTTGCGACTTCTCTGCATTGCTGACGTCGTTTAAGATTAATTATTTCAAATCAACGTTGTTTTGTTTTCTAACCGAAAGAAAAGTAATTATAACTGAATTCTAAGGTAGTTATACTAACTGAGTTAAAAAAGATTAATCTAAGATTAATTAAACCGTCTCTGATCCTTGTATAAGTATTAGATAATTTTCTAAGATTGTATGAACTTCATTTGACAGCATTTGGAAAATATTACTCAATACAATGTTCCCACTGCAGCCAAATTACTTTATGTTAATCTAATTAAGATTCGGTCGTTTCCATTCGGTCATTGATATAAGTTAATTTATGTAGATAAAAAACTTTTATGTGTCAGAAAATTTTGTGAAAATTTCAGGAGAGCTTTTCTTTGTTCACAATTTAATTGTAAGCAAATGATATTTAGTGTTATATTATTAGCAGAAATTAATAAATTAGTCATGAAAAACTCAGAAAATATAAACAATTTAATCTACAATGTATGTGATCATTATAAATCGCCCTCCATACCATAAGTGACGATAAACCAAATAAACTGCTTTAACGAAGATAATGGGAACATACCGTGAGGATTCAGACATATGGAATTTGCATGCATTTAATATACCGCATTTATTGAACTTAGCCCAAAAACGGAATAATTTAAACATTTCCAAGGTACTGTTAGATCTATTTATACTGGATTCACACGAGAGTTTTGTTTATAATTTTAGTTGTCATGTTTGTAATTTTAACTATCAATTGTTATTGCTTTCAATGCAAAATGATAAAATTTTTGACAACTAAAATTACAAATATGACAGCTAAGATTACAAACAAAACACTCAATAAATGTTTCTACTTGTAAAACAAAGAAAAGGTACACAAAGGAAAGGTACTGTGTCTCAGTAGTTATCAAGACTAAAATTCAGAAAATGCATTTCAAATTGATTTATCACATGAGTTTATTTACGATCTCTAGACCTCAGTCATTATTTTTTGTTTTTAAGGTTAAAAGTTCAGTTCGGATGATCATTTACTTGACTAATATATTATAGATTTTTTAAGATATTCAGAATATGCACAATTTAAAGAGGTTGAAAAATTTGAAGTATTATTGAGAAAAATTTATCTCAAAAATATATTATATTATTGTCAAGATGATATTATATTATCTTCAACTGCGGGAAATTTAAAAGTATTTCTTACTATGTAGGATGCAAGAATTTTTGAACACCTTAACTATCAAATTTTTGTAAGCGTAATACTATGTTCAGACAGCCAAATTTCCTTAATTTCGTAAAAAAAAAATTACGTTAATTTCAAAAGTGTTTTTACTGCCCCAAATTAAGCAAAGCATATGTTTTTTGTTTACTAAGCGAATGTTAAAAATTATACGCTCCAAACACTATTTGTATCTGGGAAATTTTAAAAGTTGACTATTACAACTATAAAGAATATTATTCAGTACTTTTATTAGCTTTAGTGGATTTCAAGTATGCGAATTATTCTTTTTCACTTTATTTTAAATTAATAGCAGTTGTAGTTTTTTTTCTATATTCAAATTTAAAAATTTGTACTACTTTTAAAATATTTTCCCGGTTTTCGTTCCAACGAAATTAAAGCCATTTTCCTTAATTTAAAAAAAAAACATACTTAGTATCCGACACTATAATTATTTGTTTTTTTCTAAATGAAGCAATATGTAGCTATATTTGATGAAACCACTGTCTTACTTTCTACATTGTCAATAAATCGATCGTAAGATCATTTCTCAAGAACAAATTTTTAATCGTAATAATTAATAAATAATGTTATTAATACTATTTAATCAATGTGTATATTGATATAACAGATATTTTTCACTTTAATTAGAAATAGGAAAACCTTCACAGATAGTACAATATACACTTATCGATCCCAAAATTTTGAACTCCAACAAAATAGGTCATGGCAAGTAGTAGCAAATTATTTGTGCGTTTTTTCTATTATCAAATATTTCATATAAAAATGCTTTAGTTAAAAAAGCTTAAGTAACATAATAAATAAAATTTTATTTTTTTTTTCGTCTTCACAATATATTGTACTATAACCTCACGTATAAATAATACATATTTTTTTTTTTTTTGCAATCAGCAAGTTTTTGAGAATAATGGAGATCAATAACAGATGATAAAGACGGAAATTAAAATGTTAGCTAATTTGCGTATAATTTTATTGTGAATCACAAAATGTCACTGAGATAATGAAGCATATATGAAGAGATATTCTTCAAAGATTTAATTTAACAGAGTTATCGCATTTGCTTTCTAAGAAAGACGTATTTAGAGAAGACGCAATATACTTATATACTATATAAGTGATCAGGATTAATTTAAAACTGTTACAATGAGGATTATAAGAGGTATTTTTTTACTTATTAATTATTTATTAATTATAAAAATTTATAAAGTAGATTTTTTTAAAAAAATAATTGTTTACGATAAGAAATTTGTGATTATTTGTAGCACAATATTAATAGACTGTTATATAGACTAAAGAACAAAACCTTGCCACAAATAATGGACTAATTTCCCTATAATGGTAATTTAGCCACATTTGGAAATGTAAAAACCAATCAATAAAGACCATTATTAATTACTACGCAATAACGATTACAATAAACTGTAGTGAAAAAGATAATATAATATTAACTGGTGTAAAAAATAATAGATGCCATAATCAAGGATCACAATGATTAATTCATTAAAACAAATTGAATTATTAGCTAAATTTCTTTGTCTATTTTATCATTTACCTATAAATCAGAATATTTTTTTTTTCGATTGTAGTTAATGTATAATAAAACTCAGAGTATTTGACAAGGCATGCATTTTTGGATTTATTGGATTCTTGAAGATGAAAAAAAGACTATTAAATTATAAACGTTTTCAATTGATACATCTGGATTCAATCCAGATTTACTCTCGATCTGTCATATTTTGTTGCCAAATCGAATACTTTTAGAGTCATTTAACATTTTTGTAGTACACATACACATCCACACATCCCATATCAAATCATATAAAACAGCTGTTAATTTCAGGGTAATTTTGTTACACTGGCAAAATATCTAGAGTTTTATAATTTGAACTCGAGTGTTGTAAATTTCAGTCGAGATTTACGAATGAAAAATAAAACTGTACTAAAAGTGAAAAACGATTGCAAAAGTTACTCCAGATTTACCAATCGAAAACGGCATTAAGTTAAATATTTTGTGAAAAACTTAAATGAATTGGAGATGAATTAGAGTGAATACTAATTGAAAAAGTTACCCCACATTTACCAATAGAAAATGGCATTAAGTCAAATCTTGTGTGAAAAACTTGAATGAAATGCATAATGAAGAATTGATTTGTGTTAAGCTAGTCAAATTTGTGAATTAGTTTTTTAACTTAAAAAACTATATAATTAAATTTAAACTACTAATTGATATTAATATAGAATAGAAGACCGAGAATAGATATAATTTTAAAAACAGAATTTGAAGCTTTCTTCATGGTATGAAGAAGAAGCTTCAAATATATAAAAAAAATACATTATAATGATCATTCTTTAGACGAATAATTCAAAGTATTTATCTTTGATTCATCAAGATTTATGCTTTAAATTCTTAAAGACACAAAATTCGTACCTTCTGAAATAAAACCTTTTTTCAAAACATAATATTTAAATTTTAATTCGTTATCACTAGATACACAAAAGTGGGAAAAAACGGGTTGTTGATTTAGGTTCACTAATTTAAATATTTTTTTTTATTGCAATAGATCGAAAGCCATGGCGTAAAAGTTGACCTATTGAAACCACCTCTTAGGAATGAATGGAAAAGATTTCCATAACAATGTGGAAACTTCAATCCAGTAATCATGAGAGAGAGATGGGAGCAAATAGGCTTAATACATAGTGGGTTAGATTCATCTAAGCCAGAAAACAAGGGCATAATATAAGGAGATTGGGTGATAATGAAGGGGATGGGGTTATAGCTCAAGCGCGGGAGTGAGTTAGCGGTAAACTTTGTGATCAGGTTTGCGAAAGCCACGGTTATAAAGGGAGATGTCGTGAGGATTTCGGTCCCACTTATTAAAGTAAAGGGATAGGTATTGGGGGATTTAAAGCGCATAAGTTACTCGTCACCACAAGTGATCGTGGCATTGTCATAAAGGACTGAGACGAAGAAGAGCTTGCGGTTGTAGTTGGTGCAACCTCGAAAAAGCATCCGCTAAAATAGGGAGATTTAGAGTAGCTTAACTGTGCAGTTAAACTGGTTGTGTCTTCAAAGTACATTTTTGAGTTGAATATGCCTAAACCAGGCGTATTCAAATTAAACTAAAATCATTAAAAAATCAGATAAGAGTATATAATATCGCACACTATTTTATATATATTCGGTTCCTTCATCCTTTTTCAACACATCACAGCAGTGGTGTATTATATATTTCATATTTTTTTTGTTACAATGCATTCTTTTTCAAACCTAATATTACAACTGTTCCACCTATCGAGTAGGCGCGATTTCTTTTTTTTTACTTTCGATAACTTATTTAGCCTTAATAGGTGCTTAGCAGTCCTCCCGCAAATTGCAACAGAGGAAGGACCTATAGATTTAAGGATCGTTAGAATAAGTGTATTAAAATTAAAAGAGATTATAATTAAAAATGAAGTGATGTTCAAAACTATTAATCTTATATAGCTATATATATAAAGCTTTCATATATTTATATATGACATTTTGATAATTTCAGAAACCAACTGATTTATTTGCTTTTAATTATATTAATTATAAATAATACATACAATTGGAAATAATTGGAAAAAGTATATTTTAGTTTATTTTAGTGCATTCCTGGTATACCTTCTGCAGTCCACTAATACTTATGGGTTTTCATTGGTTAGCTATTCAAATAAAATATTTACTAAACGACAAAGTAGCGTTTGTGCCAATCACTCATTCGGAGACTTCGTTCAACATCCTGACGACTGTAAATTATTTTATCTTTGTGTCGAAAATGGTGATGCTGTTGAAGCAGCTTGTCCTCCAACAATGTTATTTAATGCAGAAAGTAAACTATGCGATATGCCAAATAATGTGAAGTGTTTAAACAGTTCGGATAACGAAGAAGTTCCAGATATTCCTGTTAATAGTCCGAACAATGAAATAGTGGATGCATTTCGTTATTGTGCCAGTCTATCGCAACTAGAAAACCAAAATCAGATTACTTTTGTTGGGAGTTCCAATAATTGCCAACGTTATTATATGTGCTATTATGGACAGGCTTTACTACAAGAATGTAGTGCCAATTTACATTGGAATCCAAACATAGGAAAATGCGATCTACCACAAAATGCTAACTGTAGAATTGGTAGCAATTCTGTAGTACAAAATGAGATCACAGTAAACAATAACCAACCTAATGTAGTCTCTAATAGTAACACAAACACTGCTACCAACGATCTGATTAATTGCCCTACTTATGGACAACACATATTTCCTCACATGGAGCGCTGTAACTCCTTTATTTATTGCGTCAAAGGACATGCAATTCCACAACAGTGTACATTCTTCAATCATTTCGACGTCATATCAAAAAGCTGTAAATGGAGAACCTCAGCCTTATGTGTGAAAGATTTAAATATAAATTTTCGGTATTCATAGTTAAAAAATAAGTCGGCAATTATAATTATCTATATATGAATATATGTATGTATTCATCCATATGCAGCATAGATTTGAAGTTAAAAAACAAGATACTATTTGTTGAAAAAAAAAATTATATATAATAATATTATAATTATGTTTAATATTTTAGTTTATTATGTTCAAATAAATTAAATAAATAAATGTGAAACTATTAAATTTATTTACTGATAATATTGTTTTATATTTCTCTAAAATTTAGTCAACATTATATGTAATTATATGTTATATGTAATATAAAACTTTTTAGAATTATATGGCGTTTACATTGGCCGAAAATGGCTCATTTTGGTCAAAAATCGAAAATGAGTATCGAATGGCTCATTCTTGCATATAAAAATTTCAAGCACAAAAATGAGCAATTTTCTCACATTCTGTATGAATGACGTTCGAATGCATTCCACATACGTTCCAAATGCAAAGGATTACATTGAACACACCCTAAATGAAAGCTCTTCATGACATTTTGACAGTTTGAAAAAGCTGTTTTTAACATATTTACAAAAAAAGGTAAACAAATGTTTGGTGGTTGCATTTTCTTGAAAACGATTTACTGCTTTTTAGAACTTTTACTTCCCAAAAAGTAATTAATCGAAGTTAAAAATATGTTTTAAGTTTCTAATGTAAGGTTTGAAGGCATATTTAACCTTCATGCAAAATTTTTTTGGCACAGGTCAAAAATCAAATCAACATGCAAGTTGAAAAATCAGCTGTTGAAATGAGAACAAATGAAATAGAACGAATGTAAACACTTTCAAATGGCTCATTCAAAATGAGCCATTTTCGGCCAATGTAAACACCGTATAAGGTTTCAAGGAATATTTAACATTTATCCAACTTTTTTTTTGGCGCAGGACAAAAATCAAATCAATAGGGAAGCTTAAAATCAGCTGAGAACAAATGAATTACAACGAATGTAAACACTTTCAAATCACTCATTTAAAATGAATCGTTTCGGCCGGTGTAAACCTGAAATTCACTAAAGCTAATAAAACTACTGAATGCCACACTTTATAGTTATAATAATCAACTTTTTAAATTTCCCAGATACAAATAGTGTTCGGAGCATTTAATTTTTTATATTTGATTTGTAAACAAAAACATATGTTTTCCTTAATTTGAGACAGTATGAACATTTTCGAAATTAACTTAAATGCATTTTTACGAAATTAACGAAATTTGACTGTCTGCACATAATATTATTATGCTATCTTTTAAATCTTATATTATTATTTTTTAATAAAAAATTATTAATACGGAAAAGCATGATAAATTTAGTAATTTAATAAAATAATATTAAAGAAACTAAATTTTTGTAACATAAACAAAACGCATTATCATTTTTTTAAATATAACAATGATGGCATATACAATTATAAATTTGGTCGTTATAAATTTATAGTAATTTATTACTTAAAATAATTTTAATATTATAAAATTTAGTATAAACAAAAGAAGACATTTATGAGCGAAACTGTTCTAAACTCAATTGCTCTTTGTATAAAAAATCTTTGCTGCAAAAATGCGAAATTATTTTTAACCGGTTACTTAACTAATCTGCATGCATTGATTACACAACACTAATTTCGGTTGAAAACAACATTACTGCATCTGATGTTATTTTTTTGCAAGGAAAGAAAATTATTCTAGAAGAAATCGTTAACAGACAAAGAAGTGTTATTCTTAATAGAAAAAAGTGAAGTTAGAAAAACTAAATAAACTAAAATATGGGAAAGAAAAATAGTGAGTGAGGGTTAAATTAAGATTGCTAAATTTTCTGATGAAATTATTACAGAGAAGAAGCCCGAGGCTGATGGCAAAAAGCCAGAGGAACAGGCGTCCACTTCGCAAGGAACGGCACAAACACAAAGCGGTAAATATATATTTATATACCTATACGTTTATATAGATAATGATTAGAAGTGCATTAAAAAGAAGTTAAATGCGTTATATACACGTCATCTATTAAAATCACTCACTTGGATTCTTCTGTAATTTGGTGGAATAATGTTAAAAATCATATATTATATAAAAATCTGTATAATCTTGGGTTTAGCATTTTATAAAATTTTCAATTTCGCAAGTGAGCGAAATGCATATATATATGTGTATATTTATATGATGTTTGCTATAGAGCGTAAAAATCAAACGTAAATTTTATTAAAAAACAAATTTTTTTAAATCAATTTTATTTTTTATTAGTTTTTATTCACTATCTTCATTTTAAGCTAAAACTTATTTCTAACAGATTAGTAGCAAAATTATAATAATTAAAAATGTAAAAAATCAACGCTATCGGTTGCAAAAAAAGTCTGCGTACAAAACATAAAAAGGGGAATTCCCGAACTTTTGACAATATAACTTTGGCGTGCTTTATGTTCCACCGAACCAGTATATCATAATACACAGAGCAGTATTATTATTGGTCTATGAAAAAAAAAGCAAAATAAAAAATCGAAATTGGTCAAATTGTTAAGCGGTCACATTCTTCTATCCAAAGAGTAGTGAACTACTTAATTATTGACCTCGAAGCTGAGATCTAAGCCTCCATCCAAGCTGTCAACAAAAGAAACCCGCAGCATTATTAATTCAATGAAAAATAATCCTCGTCTAACTGGATTTCAATTAAAGAACTATATTGAGCAGACATTCCAGAAGCAAATTCTATATACTATATATATATACTGTTCTATTCTATATATACTATATAATTCTATATATACTATATACTGTACGCAAAATATTAAAAAAATACAACTAACATGGCCGGATTTAACGAAAGATGCCGCTTATCTCCAAAGCTAATATAAAGTAGCGTTAAGCATTCGCAAGGAGGTTTTTAAATAAGTTTCCAGAATTTTGGAAACGCATAAGTTTTTCAGACGAAAGCAAATTTTGTCTCCTTAGCATCAAAGGTTATATGACGAAAAACGGGTACTGCCTTTAAGAATAAAAATTTGTATCCAACAATAAAACGCCGTAGTGGAGGACTGATAGTGCGGGAGTGTATGGCGAGTAATGGAGTTAGAAAAATTAATTTTATTGTGTGTGTATCGATAATGAATAAAGTTGATTATTTAAATATCTTAAAATGCAATTTAAATTTAAAATTTAATGAAATAAATTGGCAGAAGTTGTAAAGTTTTGGTTGCTTTATAATGTACCTAAGCAAATGAAAACGCCACCATAATCGCCATTTTTGAATCCTATAGAACATTTTTAGGATTTACTGGAGCGTCAGATACGTGAACACAATATAACCCCTAAAAAAATGCTAAAGAACGTGATAGTCGCGGAATGGGGCAAAATAAGCAGCGATGAGACTGCGAAGCTGGTTAATTCGATACCAAAGCGATTTATGGAGGTTATAAATAGGTAATGTTATCCAACAAGTTACTGAAAACGTAAAATGCTTTAAAAAATAATATAGCTTAATATAGAGCTTTTTCAAGTCTTGACTTGCAGATTTTTTCTGTAACCGATAGCGCTGATTTTTTATATTTTTAATTATTATAATTTTTCTACTAATCTGTTAGAAATAAGTTTTGACTTAAAATGAAGATAACGAATAAAAGTACTAAAAAAAATAAAATTTATTTATTTAATAATTTTTTTAGGTTAAAACTTTCTGTACGCAGAGTTTTTCTGCTCAGTGTATATAGTTTAAATTTTACGAGGTGTGCTCATAATGTAACTATAATTTTAAACATTTCCAACAGACCATTTAGTCCTAAATATTTATTCCAATCTCTTCACAATAGTTGTTCATTAATATTAAGACCATTGTTATTTCTGGTTTGATAAAAAAAAATCGAGGGTATTCCAATCTTTTTAAAAATACATCATTAAAGTGTCATCTTAAATTTGAGAATAAGAAAATAGACAAAGTGTGTCATATTTAAAAAATAGGGTCGTTGTGACATTACTATAATATTATATTTCATCACAAAAATACTGGATAAACAGCAAACATATATAACATTTTAATTACTTTAGCAACAGAATGATAATCTCTATATTAGCAATCGTAATCTATTTGATATTCTCCACATTTTATTTAATGAAGACGTGTTGCTCTTGCGATAGGCAAGCACAATGAAAACCTGTTAATAACCACGCAGAAAATTGGCAGAACAACCAATACGTAAAAACAGACTCAACTAGATAAACAAAATAAAGCGCTTAATTTCAAGATTCTTGTTACTTATAGATTACATCCAATATAAATATTAAATTCTTATTATTTATTATTATTTGTCAATATAAGCTGATAGTAAAAACAAACAAGAACAGAAATTAGAGCAACAAAAGTTACCGCAAAAACTAATTCAAAAAAGTAGTGTTGTTGTACAGCAGCTACAACAAAAAGAAGCACACAACGGTGCTGAGTCTCAAAAGTTAAGACATCAAGAGTCACAACAACAACTTCCACAACGGTCAAAAGATCGCGATCAGGTAAAATGTCTAGTACAATGCAAATTTCAAAAACAAGTCGTAGGCTCTGAAGTTCAACAACAAATATGTGTCGCTGGTCAATTTAAAGGTCTAGAACATCAAAAATTTAAACAATTGTCGCAACAGAAACAGCTGAAAGAAATTGTTCAGTCCAAGGATCTTACACAACAGACAGACTGCTCTGTTTTACGAGAGCAAAACCGCATAGATGATCAATTTAAAGATACAAGAATAAATCAAAAATCACAACAACAATTTCTAGAACAAAAGCAGTGGAAAGACAATGGTGAGTTAAAATCTCCAATAAAACAAAAATCTCAACGAAAATTTCGTGAACAAGCAGTAGATCTTGACATACAAAAACAACAAAAAAGTGATTCTGATCAATATAAAAATCCAAAACAGCAAGATTCACAGCAATTGCTACAACAAAAACAATGGAAAGAAAGTGGTCCGTCAAAAGGTTTTGAACAACAACAACAAAGTCAGGCTGAAAAAAGAGACGCTAATTATCGACAGCAACAGCAACAAATACACATTGGTAATCAATCTAAAGGGCTCAGACCTCAAGAATCACAACAAAAATTAAAACAACAGTGGCAAGTAAATGGTAAGTAAAGAGATTTGAGGCATTAAAAATCTCAATGACAATTCAGAAGCAGGAAAAGCTATGTGGTTCACAACAGCGACAGTATTAAAAATCCGATGTTGGTCAATCCGAATGCCCAAAATTACTGCATTCATTACAGCAATAATGTGCACTATTAAAAACATATAAAGTTTTATTGTATTCCATGCCTTTCTTACTCAACTGATGATCCGCGTCTAAAAAATTTGTCTAATTTTTAATACAAAAAAATGTTTTTGACCTTTCTATTAAAGTTAAAACTGCCAAAGATTTCAATCTTGAAATTTAATTTTAATTTCAAAAAACAATGTTATAAGGCCTTTTCTTTTGTAAACATATTACAAAAGAACAACTGCTTATCTTAAAAATAACATATGAAACAACAACACTGCTAGCTTATTTAGTCCAACCTTTTTGAAATTGCTTAACGAATAAGCAGCTCAAATCACATGGTTGCCAAAACTAAAAATTCGTCTATTGTGAACGATTTTTGGAAGTACATACGAAATTTCCAGTTATCTGGCAACGAATGATTTCGTTAATTATTCGCATTTCGTATCGTCATTGTTCGTAACAAATACGATCTTTTTTCTATTTATTATTTTACTGTTAAAAGGCACGAAAAATTTATTTTTTATTCAGAATCATGTAAAAAAAAATATTCTCATCAATAATTGCAAAAAATTATTATTCATTTTCGAAACACAACTTTAAGTTTTATTACGTGTTTTGCACATATAAGCCTAACAAAATCTCCATTTTGTCCACAGTTTCCAACGAAAGTAGTGCTTATTTTATTTGGTCTTTTTCGACATGCTTACAAAAGAAAAGGCCTTTAGTCAAATATTTCTTTAAAAAATTTCATTTGCAACGAAAGAAAAATAAACCAAAAATTAATCGTAAAAGATTCGAAATTAATTTAAATTAAAGGTTTTATATATTGTTTACCAGTTGCGACGAGTGCACTATCTGGAAGGATGTACGGTTCTTCCACAATAAGTTTTTTCTTTTGTAAGCATATCGCAAAAGAACAACATAAAATAAGCACTACTTTTAATGGTAACTCTGGAAGAACAACAAATTTCGAAAATGAATAATAATTCTTTGCAATTATGGGTAAAAATGTTTTATTTTTTACATGATTGTGAAAAAAATTTGTATATTCAGAAACTTTAACAGAAAAAAGTAGTAAATTAAAAATAATTAAATATTATTTGTCAAATGTTTGTTGACAGTTAACTGAAGATTTTGTACGCACTTTTAAAAACCGTTCACAATAGAAGAATTTTTAGTCTTGGCAGCCATGCGATTTGAGCTGCTTCTTAGTCAAACGGTTTCAAAAAAGTTGGACTAAATAAGCCAGCAGTGTTGTTGTTTCATATGTTTTTTTTTAAATACGCAGTTGTTCTTTTGTAATATGCTTACAAATGCTTACAAAAGAAAAGGCCTAATGTTGTTTTCACATATACCGGTTAAATCAAAAATGATCAATTAAAATAGATGAGATGTTTTATTAACAATAACTATATTATATTGGGCAACAATATATACACAACATTTAACAATTCATTAACTAAATAATTAATTTTTATACATACCATATATATGTATAAGTTTAATATTATATCAATATAGAATAAAAATACAACTTTTCACATACTTCTCACAATATCAAAGCAACTTTTTTCAAACAGAAGAGTCTGTACTCAAAACCATGCATGTTTATGCAGTGATCAAACAAAATCAAAGGCATTTGCAACGTATTAATGTGCGGCTAACTACTGCGCACAACTAGCGGGTGAAATTCGTTTGTGGTAATACTAAAATGGAAGAGGCGAAAATTAATAAAAATGTACGGTGATGTGTGAGCTGCAAACTTTACCGCACGTCTAACATGTTGGCAAATCAACATGTTTAATTCATATGCATACAGTTCATATTCGAATAGAACAGAATAATTACTCTCATACATTTCTTACTATAAAGATCTTTATTTCTCATATTTTATGCGAGAGCACACACGAAAGATGAAAGACGAAATATAATATAAATGTTCTGCGATTTGACCTGCAAAGTTATGAACACATATAACAACTACAGTTTTTTTAGACAATTCTACTTAATTGTCTTTACTAATACTTTAATCTTTAAAAATATGTTTATATATTATATGTAATAAATTATATTAATTTTGAATGTAAAGCTATTTTAATGAATTTATATATTAATATATTAATGAATATATATTAATATATATATATATGTATATATTAATGAATTTATATATTTTATTTGACATTTTGTAAATTATGTTAAGGCGTGCGCCGCATAGAGCAGTCTTCACTGTTGCTTACATATAAACATTTTTTAGATATGCATTTATTTTAAACATAATCTTATTTATTTCATTAACTTTATATAAGATGATGCCAAAGCTAAACAAAAACCACAACAACAACAAAAGAAACCAGAAAAGCAGCCTGCAGAAAGTGTTTCTACTCAACGGCAACAGGAAAAACGCGATTCTGATCAGTCAACACAGGTGCCACAGCAACAACAAAAACAACAACAGCAACAGCGGCAAGATGGTGGTCAGTCAAAAGGAGCAAGACCAAAACAACAGCAATCTCAACAACAACCGAAGCAGGAAGTTGGATTTGATCAACGACAACAACAACAACGGCAAGAAGGTGGTGAGTCAAAAGGGGCATGGGCAAAACAACAGCAGTCTCAACAACAGCCGAAGCAGGAAGTTGGACTTGATCAACAAAAACAACAAGAGCAACAGCGACCACAACAACAGAGGCCACAACAACAGCAACAGCGGCCGCAGCAACAGCGACCGCAACAACAGCAACAGCGGCCGCAACAACAGCAACAGTGGCCGCAGCAACAGCGACAAGATAGTGGTCAATCCAAAGGACCATGGCAACAACAGAGTAGAGAAGGTAGCGTCGATCAACGACAACAACAGCGACCACAGCAACAGCAACAGTGGTCGCAGCAACAGCGACCGCAACAACAGCAACAGAGACCGCAGCAACAGCAACAGCGGCAAGATGGTGGTCAATCCAAAGGACCATGGCAACAACAGAGTAGAGAAGGTAGCGTCGATCAGCGACAACAACAGCGACCACAGCAACAGCAACAGTGGTCGCAGCAACAGAGACCGCAGCAACAGCGGCAAGATAGTGGTCAATCCAAAGGACCATGGCAACAACAGAGTAGAGAAGGTAGCGTCGGTCAAGGACAACAACAGCGACCACAGCAACAGCAACAGTGGTCGCAGCAACAGCGACCGCAACAACAGCAACAGCGGCAAGATAGTGGTCAATCCAAAGGACCATGGCAACAACAGAGTAGAGAAGGTGGCGTCGATCAACGACAACAACAATATAGAGGATCTAAACCGCAAGAATCCCAACAACAATATCAACAGAGAGAAAAGGGTGGCTATTATGAAGATCGACGACCGCAGCAAGCACAGGCACAACGTCCTTCAGAACAACAGCTGATGCAGCAATTTGGACCTCAAAAAGAAATACCTACAACTTCTTATATTCCACGCGGAACTGCTGGTAAATCTTCAACAGTTGAAACAAATTATTTGAGGATTGATATGGAAAAAATGCCTAGTGTGGCATATCATTATGACGTGTCTTTTAATCCAGATCGGCCCAAAAAGTTCTTAAGACAAGTATTTAGGGCATATAATGTTGCATATTTTCCAAACAACTTAATGGCATTTGATGGATCCAAGTCGTTTTATACTGCAAAAAAGTTGGAATGCGACAAACATGAAGGCGATGTAGAGGTACATTTAAAAACTTTATCCATTCAAGTAATGTATAATATATGAAAGTAATTTTTCATTAGATTCACGATTCAGTTGGCAAAGTAATGAAATTTAAGTTGACCATTAAAGAAACTGCTGATATGGAAATTGATTTAACCTGTTTAAAAACGTAAATTTTAGATTAAATTTTTCATTTTTACTTTTTATACGATTTATTATCCATTTCAGATACACAACTGAGAGAGTATTCGATAAACCAATGAGAGCTCTTCAGTGTTTGGACGTCGTGCTTGCAAGTGCGTGTGAAGCTGGTGTTCGTGCTGGTCGCTCGTTTTATGCGCCATCCAGTAATAGACAATATGATTTAGATGATGGATATGAAATGTGGTTAGGGCTTTATCAAGCTATGGTGTTAGGCGATGTACCACTTCTAAACGTTGACGTCAGTCATAAATCATTCCCTAAGGAGTTTCATATGATCGATTATTTAAGACAAGTGCTTAATATAAACAATCTGGATGCAAATCTTGATAGATACAATTTATACGACTTGAGTGATTTTTTAAAAAATATTAATATTGTTTACACACCGCCAAAATGTTTTGGAGCATTGCCCAAAATGTATAAATGTTTAGGAGTTTCAGACAAATCCGCTTTGAATGCTACTTTTGATAAGGATGGCGAAATAATGACAATTGATGCATACTTCAAATCACGCGACTATAAAATAAATTATCCCCAACTTAATTTACTAATTGTTGGATCATCTGTACGTAGTATTTTGTTGCCTATGGAATTATGCTCAATTCCAGCTGGGCAAGCAATAAATGTAAGCATTTACTTTGTGCTATTATGTATATGAAATATAAAATATTTTTTTGTGTTTCAGAAAAAGAATAGTTCAAGACAAATACAAAAATTAATCAGATATGCAGCAACATCGACTAACGAACGTAAGGAGAGAATAATGGACCTATTGACTCGTTATCAACACAACGCTAATTCAATTATAACAGCATTTGGAATTAAAATAGATCCACGTTTCATTGTTGTATCTATGCGAATATTAAATGCTCCTAAATTAGAATATTTCCAAAAAGAAACTGTCAGCTGCTTCAAAGGGGCTTGGAGGGCTGATAAAGAACAATTCATTATAACTGGTATGCGTCCAAAAGGACATAGTTATGCTATTTTGTATTATCAGGAGGGTGCGAGAGCAAGTGTTCAACGTGGGAGTCTTGAAGAATTGGCAAGAATGGTGAGCTAACAAAACAAATAAAATATTTTAACAAACTAAACATAGTTTTTTCTCTGTTGTTCTAGTTGTGTAGCGGAGCAGAGAGGAAAAATCTACAATTGGCTAAACCGGATATTGCTCCATTCAAAAGAATTGAAGACAAATTATTAGATATAAAAAACAATGGATATGATTTCATAATTGTAGTGATTCCGGATAGAAATGTCACTTATTCTGACATTAAAAAAGCCGCCGAATTAAAATATGGTCTTTTAACTCAATGTATTAAAGCTGGTACTTTTAGGCGGTTGAATTCGCAACTAATAGATAACATTCTATTAAAAATTAATGCTAAACTAAATGGTACTAATCACATAATATCTGCTGCAACACATGTAAAACTAGAAGACGTTATGTATATGGGAGCTGATGTTACACATCCATCACCAGATCAAAGACACATACCAAGTGTTGTTGGAGTAGTAGGTTCTCATGACATTAATGGAGCTAATTACAATATGCAATACCGTTTGCAAAGCTCAAAAAAAGAAGTTATTGAGGACATGGAGGGTATTTTCACTAATCTTATTTCAGTATATTTTAAACATCAAAAGAAATATCCCAAACACGTAATATACTTTCGTGATGGTGTATCCGATGGCCAATTTCCGCAAATTGAAAAAGAGGAAATACGCGAAATTCGTATCGCTTGTAAGAAACTACGTATATGTCCTAAAATTACGTGTATTATTGTTATAAAACGTCATCACACACGATTTTATCCCCAACGTCCAGCAAACGATCGTGACAAATTTAACAATGTTGAACCTGGTAGTGTAGTAGATAGAACAATTGTACATCCAAATGAGATACAATTTTTCTTATGCAGTCATCAAGCCATACAAGGTACTGCAAAACCTGGTCGTTATAATGTGATTGTCGATGATGCAAAAATGAATATAGATGATATACAAAAAATGTGCTACAATATGTGCCATCTATTTCCTCGATGCAATCGCGCAGTCTCATATCCAGCACCAGCCTATTTGTCACATTTAGTTGCATTTCGCGGACGCGTATATTTAGAAAAGTAAGTATTGTCAAATTTTACACGATTATTCGTAGATTATCTTATGTGACTTTTGTAAACTGATAGACAATTTTTTATAATTTATATTTCATATAATTTATTTTTATTTTTTATAATTTATATTTATTTTTTATAATTTATTTTTATTTTTTATAATTAATATTTATTTATTTTAATTTATATTTATTTATTATAATTTATATTTATTTTATATAATTTATATTTATTTTTTATAATTTATATTTATTTTTTATAATTTGTATTTATTTTTTATAATTTATATTTATTTTTTATATTTTATTTTTATTTTTTATAATTAATATTTATTTTTTATAAATTATATTTATTTTTTTTAATTTATATTTATTTTTTAAAATTTATATATATTTTTTATAATTTATATTTATTTTTTATAACTTATATTTATTTTTTATAATTAATATTTATTTTTATAAAATTTTATTTTATTTTTTATAAATTATATTTATTTTTTTTAATTTATATTTATTTTTTATAATTACTACCTTTTTAAAGTTTATTTGCCACTCTATTAGAACGAATTATGATAAAAAAAAATTAAAAACTAACAAATAGTTTTTTTTAATCATTTATAAATAATTTTAAAAACAATTGATTATTAATTATATAAATACAAAAATTTTATTTAAAAGTAAATGGATTGCAATAATATTTTGAGTTTACAATTGTAAATTATACTTTTTAAACGATTCTTTAATGTCATAATTTATCAATTTTTTTATAACCTTATCATATTAATTTAATATTCATATTAATAATTTGTCTAATTTTAGCGTTCATAAATTTGGGGACTTAAAAACGGAATATAAAAAGCGAGAAGTAATGAAACAAATTATGGATAATAATCCAATGTTTTTCGTTTAAATTTATTTATTTTATAATTATACAAAAAATTTATAAAAATAATAATAATAATAAAAATAATAATTATAATAATAATAGCATTTTCTTGGTATAAGACGTGAATATCACTCACAGACTGTTAGACACTCAAATAATAATAATGTAAGTATTAAAATTTCCTTTTGATTTTTAAAATTTCCTTTTCATTTTTAAAATTGCATTTTAAAAATAATATATATACATATATATATGTTTAATAACTTAATATTTAAAACTTTTATTATTAGGAACATTGCTGCACTTATCAAATCCTTATAAATCAATAATCCTAATAACATCAATAATAGGACTAATATGACAGCAGCAATATTTACAACACAATAAACATAAATTGGCACGACCAGAATAATATCAATTTATGTCGTCACCATATTATACTTTAATTTTATATAATATCATAACACAAATTATTTACACAATTTATTAATTTAAAATTATTTTATACATTTTTTTATTGTAATATTAAATTATATATTAATTATATTATATTATATAATATTATATATTATGTAGTATTATATATTATATAATATTATATATTATGTAGTATTATATATTATATATATTATTATATTATATAATATTATATATTATGTAGTATTATATATTATATAATATTATATTGTATATTTATTATATTAAATTCTATATTATATCATAACACACATTATACATTTTATTATTGTTATATTAAATTATATATTAATTATATTATATTATTATATATTATATTGTATATTATATTATATATTATATAATATTATATTATGTATTTATTATATTATATATTATATTATATTGCAATATATTATAGTTTAATAAAATTTTTTAATATAATAATAATAAAAATTATTGCTCGTTTTTATTGGTTATTAAAAAATATGTGATTGTTAGAAATATTTAATAATAATCTATCTATTATAAACAAAAGTAATATATTTAATAATATTGCTAAAGTAACACTGTAAATCAGTGTTATTTTTGCATTTATGACGTCATCATACTCGCACTGCAGTGCAGTCTTATTTTTATTAGGAACAAATTCAGTAAATTGACCAAACATTATTATTTTATTTAATTTAAAATACAGTCAAACTTCCATAACTCGAACCAAAAACAGTGCACGAAGATTTTAGAGAGCTCGAACTTCTATAACTCGAATTTGTGTATACTCGAACAAAAATTTTGTTTCGTGCCGATGAGAATATGGGGAAAGTGCATTCTATAAGTCGAATTTTTGTTTTAAGTATAAATGCATTTTGCGGTTAGGGGAAGTCCCTTTTTCCAAATCAAATGTTTAATTTCTTCTTTCTTATGTCAAGCTTTCCTTCAGGTGACGATATTATTGAGCACTATAGCTCTTAACTACTGGATCCAATTCTAAGCGCAAAGGAAAGTGATGATGAGGGTTCGGTGGATGTAATTGTTCATCAGCCTTCCAAAAATGAAGTAAAAGACTCATTCAAAATTCTGAATTTATATTTGCCAACGAATGATACTACAACTGATCATCACTATAAGAGTATGAATAAAGTGGAATCTCTTTTTACTGAAAATAAGAAAAAAATTAAAGTCTCAAACCCTAATTTCTGAATATTTTACTTCTGTAGTTTATTTGATTGCAAATAAATAAATATCTCAAAATGTAATTATAGTTTCTTTTAAAAATAAAAAAAGTAAATAATTCTCTAACTCGAAGTCTCCATAAGTCGAACCATTTCTTTGCCAAATTGGACTTCGAGTTATGGAAGTTTAACTGTACGTCGATTTTTGGCTATTCAATGATATATATACTAATTCAAAATAATATACGGATCTGTAGCATATATTAGTCATTCTGGATTAATACGAATGTCGTGCCTAAAAATCGGTTGCTCTTTAAATAATTAAGACCAGATAAATAAAGGTCTATTAATGGGAATTAGGAGTGGAATAGTTGTATTATCTCTTGAATATAGTGAATATTGCAGATCATCCTTTTATAATATTTAAATAAATGTTAATTAATTAATTAGTGGTATATAATATAAATAAATATGTGTTATGGTTTTTTTTTGTAGTACAACGGATCCCAGAACAGAAGTACATAAAAGGATGAATGACAAGACGTATGCTAAATGAGTGGGAGAGGATTGATAGAAAAATTATGTAAAATAAGTTTTCCCCCAGTTAGTCTGAGCAAGAGAACCCAAGTTTCTATACTTGTATACAGAATTCAAAGGAGAACCATGAGTCGATTAAGTTCAATTCGGTATATAAGCTGGGGCAAGTGAGCACATAAGCAATATAAAAAAGGTGGATAAAAAAATCTTAGTAAAAATAAGTTCCAGTTAAAAATTATGGGATAAAAAAGTGCCTTAATGATTTCGCTTACTCTTAACTTTACTAAGTTTATTTTATTTAAAATCATTACAGTCTCATATGATACATAGATCTGATAATCAATCGACTTTCTTAATAAGAGTTCTTTTACCGTAATTTTATTTAGAAATGTGCTTTAAACATCGACACTTTTAGAATCCAGCCGTATCTACACCTCAAACCCAACTTGTTTTTGCTGTATATATATTTAATTTTTAAAAGAAATATTTGCTCTTTAATGCAATATATTGTACTAAATTTTTATAGTATGAAATTGTATTAATTAATTTATATGGTGCCTGATCGAGATGCGTCGAGAACTTTTCTGACGGAATATATTAAGTTATTAGTTCTATTGTTTTTGTAACTTAATATCAACAACATACAAATGTATTTCCATCTCCAACTACTGACAACGATTTTGAAAGTTCTAAAAATGTCTTTTCCAGCCGAAGTAAATCCACTTCATGATTTGTTCTCTAAGAACAAGTGCATTTGTTTATTTTATAAGGATTATTTTGCATAAGGAAGAGTTTCACAATAACCGAGATAGACAACTTTGTGAACATACTTATTACCGTTTACACAAACCTTAGACCGTGAGATTGGTTCTGCTATTATAAATGATAACAATTTTAATTTCTATGAAAAAAGATTTTTATATTGCTATCGTAAAAAATGTCTAAGCTTAATATAAAATTTCGATATTAACCGAGTACAAATGTCTATGTTTTAGTTAAAAGTCAGTTATGATTCGTTGGAATCGCGTGGTGATGGCTTAAATGTATTGTGCGCTACATCATTCAGTCCTTCACGATTTCGTGCTATTTCAATGGCTAAGAACTGTATGCGCACAACTAATAATGCATTTTCTGGACAAAACCGATCTTTTGCATCTGCACGTAGTAGTGTACCATATGAATAATCTTCTAATTTACTGAATTTTTGTGAGAATTGCCTCCAGCGATTTTTTGCATCAGTCGACTTAAGAATATCATCTGTTAATACATCAATTTTAAGATCGGGAAAATCTTGTCGAAATGTTTGATAAATTTGATCATCAAATGGTGTGAGCCGTATGCACGAAGGATGTACACTGACGAGTAACTGGAAAGAAAAAATATTTATATTTTAATTGAAAATATACAATTAATACAATTAATTAATATACAATTAATTTAAATTAAAAATATTTTATGTATAAAAAAAAAGGTTTTATCTATTATGATATAAAATTGGTTCAAAGAACGGTCGGGTCTACATCCTGGAGCCACTCGTCGCCAGCGACAACCAAATGCCGTTCAACACCACCCAAAGGGACTCCACAAGCAGGTCCTAGTGGGTTACAACAACAATATGATATGAAATTAGCTACCGCCCTCAATAAAAATACGATTATTTAGGTTGATACCAAATTTTAATATTTAGAATGTCCTTCTATTCACCACTGTTACAGCAGTTGATGTTTATAGAAGTCGGAGGTCACCAACTGCAGGAATCCTTTACTCAAAAATATTAGAATATTAGAAAATATTAGAAACAAATGCAAACATTAGATTGATTGGCTTAAATGTATGAAGTTATAAATTTTGATTTTATATTTGATGAAATGAAAACGGAAATAATCTCAAGACCTTTTTCGGTAGTCAATCAGCTTATAGAGTTTAGCAACTTTTGTCAAATTTCGAGAAAAATATATTAAGACTAAATCTAATATATTTTGTGGAGGATAATGATTTTATACTAACATAGCTCACACCTATTGAAAACTATCTATTTTGCTGTTCCAAAATATACCTAACGTTACACTAGAAGTTGAATAATTAGAAGATGAAATAAGTAAAATAAATTTAAGAATTTTTAAGGTGATTGGCCGTATAAATAAAAAAAATATCATCGTGTTAGAAATTTAAGTTCATGACAATAAGGAAACACTAAATTATATCAGCACCAAAGTAGCTTAAGTCAACTGTTAACTTCTAATTAGTGCCAGAAACAGCCGCCTACACACTTTCTTGCAAATATTAGTCTTGTCAGTGTACCAAATGCCGCTTCCTCTTAATAGAAATTCTACAAGCTTTTTCTTAATTGACTTACAACAAAAACAATCAAGTTTTAATAGACAACAGATTTGTGGTTGTATGCCATATAGCTCGTTACTTTTTCACTATTTCCAGCTTTTATTTTACGCTCAAATACAGGTTTATATATTTTAAAATATATACGGTGTAAATATTTTGTTATAACTTTACGCTTACATTAAAATGTACTTCTGCGTGCTCCATTGCCTTTACGGCCCACATTTCTTCCACCAACGAATCATTGCCAAACTCCTCCGCTGGACGTGATAGTAAAGAAGCAGCTTCCTAAATAAAGATTTAATAATTTCTATTTTTCAAGTTTTATTTTGATTGCATACCAGCATTTCCATTTTTTATATTTTATAATACAATCTAGTATTATTATTTATTTATGGAATTTTTACTAAATTAATTTAAAGGCACGTGCCAAATTATTTGTTTAAAACATATCCAAATACTATTTTGACAAATAAAATTGCAACTGTCAAATATGTTTACCAGTGTTGTAAGCCGTAAGTTGGTATCAATGCATTGCACTATTGTTAGATTATAGTTTTAATATAACAGGGATATTCAGAATGTCTGTGAATTATTGCAAACTCAAAAAAATAATTTTTGTTTACTTATTTATTTACTTATAAATTATAACTCATTGTTGGACCTTATTATTGGTCCACTTTTTGTTGCTTAATTTCCAAATATTTTTGGCCACCAGCTCCGACATTGTAGGACGTTAAATAAATACAAAATCAAACAATTGCACAAAATTGAAAAATGATAATCTCAAAAAACAGTTTCGCTATGGTATTGCCCAGCGAACAATAAAAAAAGTAATATCATTCACAATAGAGTCTTGAAAATCAAATACGCAAGAGGTAATTGGTGCTGAAAATATTTATTATTTATTAATTATTATTATTTATTAATTATAAGGGAATTGTTTTTGTAAAATTAAATAATTTTGAACATACAACGATGCACAGACATCCTGAGTATCCCTAATTTTTTTTTTTGTACTTGAGTTTATGCGCTTTAAATGAGTTTACCCCAGCTCGAAAAGATCTAAAATATTTTAAAGCAATTATTATATAAATGAATCTAGGTATTTTGCAAAGCAAACAAGGTTAATGGAAAATTGCTTTACATCATATTAATTAGCGCAATTATTGTGAAGCAATTAGTCGCACTTTTCATATTAAAATATTCGAGAAAGCTAAGTCTAAATAGTTTAATTATTTAATGATAAGAATGTTGTCCTGTAAGACTTTAGTGTGGCAATATAATAACGAATAACATTGATTAAAATTATAAATTTCACAAAAAAAAAAATATAAATATCACACAAAAAAAAATAAATTTCCCAAAAAAAAAATTTCAATAAAAATAAAATTTGCGAAATTAAAAATAATATGGATTATAAATTAAATTATAAATAATATGGATTAGTTTTATTATAATATTTAATCCGTTATTTGCCACTTCTTTCCCTTTTGTTTTATATTCACTTATTGTGTAGTAGTGTAAACACTAAATTACGCCATTATTACTAATTTTAAGTGTAACCGAGAAGCTTACCTGCAACCTCTTTATATACTAGTTATTTGGTAAAAATAAAAAGAATATAGAAATCTCATAAGTTTATACTATTGTAGACTGCAAGGCAAATACTGAAATTGTAATTCTAAAGGTACGTTTGCAGATGCAATAAAAATGAATACTATTGATGACTCCTACTAATATTAACTACATCTCGTATCCCTTGTTATTATTGTACTACTAAATTTGTTTTGTGGTTACTTCGTTATCTAATGATTGGAGCAATTCAATTAGATTTAAAACAACGAAATAACATTATGCGATATCTGCTCACTTCACTCCATAAAGGATGCAATTGATTCCTTGGACTCGACAGATTTATGTAAATCAAACAAAAAAACTATAACATATATAAAAAGAATAGATATTGTAAGAAATTCTTTTTCTTTATTTTAAAGAAATAAATTTTGATATTTTTTTTTATAAAATACCAGAACAGAAGGAAAAGGTGTTTCGCACCGTCTGTACACTTAGAATAAAAATTGTATATTGTAATGGTAGACTAATTATGCATTTATGCAGTCTCCATTGGTTGCGCCGCAGTTTCTTCTGTGTATTTGCCCTTGTCCTTGCCCAAAGCAGCCAAGCGTCCCTTAGCACGGCGATCCAAAATTGCCTTACGATCCTTATCCAATTTCAATTTAACAATTAAACACTTGGATGGATGTATACCAACATAAACGTTTGTGCCATTGGCATTTTCACGTTGAATCTTTTCGATATAAACGACAAATTTTTTACGATAGGATTGTACAACTTTACCAACTTGGTTGCCTTTGAAATGACCACGTACTACTTGCACTTCATCATCTTTACGTATGGGCATTGAACGTACGTTATATTTTTGACGCAATTCCTTTGAGAGAGGAGATGACATCAAACGACGACGAATATGGGATGGAGCTTGGAAATGACGCTTACGATTCTTCCTGCGTGAAGATGAAACGAATCTGTTTGTTTTCATATTGTGGCGTTGTGTTCTCTATAAAAATGAATAATGGAAATTAATATAAAAAAAATATAAACATATTTTTTAAAACATATTATGTGAAATTTATGTATTATTGCAAGTATGTAAATTTACAAAAGAATCAATTTTCAGAATTTTCAACTTTAGTTAAAAGTATTATTTTAATGTAATATCAAAATCATCGAATAGTTGAATTTTGATATGCAGTCTCTATTTTATGATAAGTATTGTGATTTTGTAATATTAAAAAAAAATTAATGAAAAGATATAATAAATAAAATAAATATAAAAATAAAATATATACAAAAAATAAACACAATAAAAAAACAAGAATATTTTAAAAAATATATTATAAAAAAAAAACAAAAATTGACAAATATATAATTAAATATAAAATATAACAAAAGAAAAACAAAAAATATAATATAAGGACAAAAAGTAACAAAATTGTATATATAAAAAAATAAGTAATCAAAATATATAAAAATTAACAGAACAGAATAATAAATAAATAAATTACCAAATTTAAGTAAGAAAAATTAACGAACAAAAACAAATTTACAAAATAAAAAATAAAATTAACAAAACGGAATAAAAAAAATAAAATTAACAAAACGGAATAAAAAAAATAAAATTAACAAAAAAGAATAAAAAAATAAAACTAACAAAAACAATTTAAAAAAAATATTAACAAAACAAAAAAAAAACAAATTACGGAAAACAAATAAAAAATAAACAGATTAATAAAAAAAAAAAATAAATTAATAAAAAAAAAAAATAAATTAATAAAAAATAAATAAAAACCAATTAATAAAACTGAATAAAGAGTAAACATAAATATATACATAAAAAAATAATATTAACAAAAATAAATAAAAAACAAACAAAAATAAATTAACAAATAAAAAAATAAATAAAGAATTAACAAAAAAAATTATTAACAATAAAAAAATGAACAAAAGCAAATAAAACAAATAAAATGAACAGAAAAAAATTAACAAAAATCAAAAAAAATAAATAAATTTACAAGACTAAAAAAAAAAATAAACTATAAATTAAAAAAAATATGTTTAAAAAATAAGTTAACAAAAATAAATTAAAAATAAAGGATAAATTGAAAATAGTAAAGAATAAATTAAGAAAAAAAGTAAAGGATAAGTTGAAAATAGTAAAGAATAAATTAAGAAAAAGTTAAGAAAAAAAAGAATATGTTAACAAAAACAAGTAAAAGCAAATAAATTAACAAAGTAAAAAAATAATATTAAATCAAAAAAAAAAATAATATTAAATAAAAATAATAATATTAAATAAAAAAAAAGTACTAAAAAAAAAATATTAAATAAAATAAAAGATAATATTAAATAAAAAAAAATATTGAAAAAAAATATTAATAAAAACAATATTAAATAAATAAATAACATTAAAAATAAAAGAAAATAAATAACATTAAAAATAAAAAAAATTAAATAAAATAACAAATATACATGTAAAGATAAATAATTGGTGTTTCTCTACTTATATCCATAGATATATGGAATCCATACTATACTATATACTTAAACTCGAAAAAAACGCGACTTAAAAAACACTAAGTCTTAAGCCGGCAAAGAAACTATTGAAACCATTGCAAGTAAAGTGGTTTCCTCAGATTTAAGAGAACATTTAAGTCGGTTCCACTAGTAATCACGAATTATGACATTTGATGAAAGCAAGCACGAAATTTAAGAAATAGACGGAAAATTATAAATTGAATACATATTTAGATATTTTTATTCATAAATGCATGCCTCCAACCTTTCATTCTACATATAAAAAACATTACGTCCACATTTTTTAGATAGAATTGCAAAATATGGTGTCCATTATAGGATTTAATTTATTTTTGTTTTAAATATCAGAAAGAAGAAAAATGGCGTTTCAACCACTTCAAATACACATATTAAACCTTATACTGTAATAAATTACAATAATGTTTTTAAAGTCTAGCTTGAGATTCTGAACACTGTAACGCATATGTTACCAAAGATTGATCTGGAACTCAAAAGTTCACCAATATTTAAAGTTTTTATTCATATGAATAGTTTTAATGCCCAGAAGTCATTGTGTTGTTGCACTACTTGAAGACAAATTATTGGTCTTAATATAAGTGGTTGCGACAGCATTGAAGTCTTGTTGTAGAAATGATTTGTCAAAGGAATTCGCTATTTAATTTTTATAACCAGTCTTTTATTTGAGGCAGCACTGGGCATACTCATCTGAAGTGATAAGAGATTCACAGTTATTCGCAACTTTTTTTAATGCAAAAATAAGATTTGTTTTAAAGGCGACTTCTCAGCGATTTGTATCAGAAAACCACAAATGAACAATATTTCAACTTTGATTCATTGACACATGAAATTCTTCTACATATCTTCAGTTGATTATATTGTGTGGTGTTTACTGCAGAAAACGATGGTATACAACGTATCATTATAATAAAATGAATAAAGCCGCATCCACAAAATCTGTTTCAACGTGTCTCTAGTCTTGAAAAAAACCATGGAGATTTTGTGATCGTGAAGCAAATAAAGGGCAATAAATCCTTGATACCTTTGGAGTAATTGAGCAAACTGCAATAAAATGAACAAAAATTAAGACATGTTTAAAAGAAAGATATTTGGTTACTTGTTGGTAAAATATTAAACTTGTTAGCATTTTTTTAATATTGGTGATAACATCACATTAATACGCTTGCCATTGATTTATAGCTCATCATTCAAAATAATGGTTCCTGATTCTTGCGGTGCCCAACAACAAAAGTGTACATATTTTATAGCGACAACAAAAGGATGTGCTTTAGATTAATTATATTGACGACTTCTACTTCATGTAGTAAAGATATCTAATATTCTTAAGGGTTAGATTTTCTATTTCCATTTTATATAAAAGATAACATAAAAACTCCAAACAACTTGACTTTGCCGCTTCAGCTACACGCACAAATTTGTCAATTTACAACTTGTAATATACATATGATATAAGCACTTATTCGTCATTATTTCACTTATTCTAATAATTTCAATTAATTCAATAATGATTTCGCGTTATTTCACATAATTTATTTTAACATAAAACTCGATGTTTGGCGATTAAAAATTTAGCAGAGAAAAACTTACACCAAACAACTATCGTAAAAACAACGAAAAAGAAGGAATTTGACAGTTCACACGTCGGAAGTAGCTGACAAATGTGTCAGGCTATGACATTCAGCGGAATATCGCTGACAAAGTGTTAAGTTGGTTGCGCTTCATTTCATTAAAAAAGGGTTTAAAATTGTGAAAATAGAAAATTGGTGAAGAATATTTAACATTATTATGTTTAGATATTTAGGCCGTGTGGGAATTCGGGTAAATTAATGGCAAACTGGAGGAAATAGTAAATTATGTCGAAATGGCAGCAAATGTTGGTATTTACCGGAATTTGGAGTAGGGTAAATTAAATAAAAATTAGGTAAATTAGGTGTTACCATTGTGAACATTTTATAAGATGTATAATAAATAAATAAATAAATTTGAAAACCTTGAACCAAAAATAATAAATAAATGCAATAAATACATTAATAAATATTTACATAAGTGCAGTGCAAAAAGTCCTTACTTTACTTTAATTACTTTACTTCAATTTATTCGAACTCGCGCACGGCCTTATAAGTGCATATGCATACCTTTTTGTTTAAAATTAAACAAAATTAATTTTGGTTTATTAAATTAAAAACCAATTATAAATTTATAATACAAACCTGTGAGCTCGTATCTATTTTCTTTATTGATATGGAATTGAAATGCACAAGTAAATATATTTTGTGAAATAGAATATGATATTGTATAAAGATATAATATATATATTTGATATATAAACTCATTTATATATTCTTATATATCAATTAAATATCACATTTATACAACACACATATTTTAAATTTTTATTTTTAGTTTGATTGACTTGTTAATTTTTTCTTTATTTACATTTTGTTTCATTTGTCAAACTTCGATAATTTCCCGTGTGAAAAATTTATTCTTTTCATTTATTCTTAATTAAATTAAAAAACACGGTAACTTCTTGTATTGTTATTGTTTCGAAAGTGATCATACTGTCCCAAATTAAGGAATTCATATGTTTCTGTTTCTGTTTACAAATCAAATGTTAAAAATTATATGCTCCAAACAGCATTTGCATCTGGCAAATTTTAAAAGTTGATTATTATAACTATAAAGGATAGTATTCAGTAGTTTTATTAGTTTTAATAGATTTTAAGTATGTGAATTATTAAAATTCATAACAGTTACAGTTCTTTGTCTATATTCAAATTTAAAAATTTGGACTGCTTTCAAAATATTTCTCAGTTTTATTAAAATAAATTGTCACTAACATTTATTTAAAAAAATGTCGCTATTTCGTTATCTCAACTTTATATTTTGCTTAAAACTTATCTTACGCATAGTTGCATTTGAAATTTCCCTCAATTTATCATCAATTTACTCGAACTCGCACACGTCCTAAATATAATTATTAACAAAATTACGAGTAAAGTGAAACTATTTTACTGAGTTAATACGGTTACTAACTGATACATTAGTGATTTAATGATGATTATTTCAAATTAATTAACAAAAAAAAACGGTTATTATTATTAACTGGATATCATACCTTTAATCTGTCATTGACTTATTATAGTAAATCGAAACATCACTGCGTTAGAAGTAGATCTTTCAGATGTTTATTTTGATTTATGAAATAATTTTTAATAAAAATAATGTATAACTTTTATTTTTATTTTTAATTTATTTCTATATACAATCCTGATCTGTGTCAAACAAATTAGATTTAATGAATTATTACGTTTCTCGCAATTCAAGTCATACATTTATTTAGGTCGTGTGCGAGTTAGGCTAAGTTGATGCTAAACCAAATGGGAGATTTTTTGGGATTTTTTGCACTGCACACGTTTTGCCATTTTTCAACACGTATCGACTCATCAATACATTATCGACACAACTTAGAATTTCCCTCATTTAGAACGCAACTTAGCCTAACTCGCACACGACCTTAGTGTAAAAATGATAATATCCCACTATTATTTTTTAACAATCTTTTCCAACACTTACGTTGGCATTTGTGAAGACTTTCATTCATAAATATTTAAATATTTTTAAAACTATTTCCTTCAATTTACCATCAATTTACACGAACTCGCACACGGCCTAAGCATTGAATTGAACCCTTAAAAATAAAAGTGTCATGGACTACCATTAATTTTATTTACAAGTTTAGCTAAACTTTAATGTATTTAAAGCTTATAAATTGAATTAAAAAATAAAATTAATTAAAGTTAGTTTAATTTAGTTTAAATAAATTAAAATTAATTTAAGTTAGTTTAAATTAATTTAAATTAAATTAAAGCAAATGAAAGCGCATGGCATTCTTTCCAGTTTCGGCAGCTTTGCAAACTTGCTCCACCATCGCTGTTTATACTTACACACGCACACAACTTTTGGATGCTACAATGTACCCAGCGGCACCATTATGCCAGCGCTGAAAAAGTAAGCGAGGAGGTAATAGCTCTTCGTTTTTATTTTTCTTTGTTTTCGACATTTGTGTTTGACATAGGCAATTTCGGGGTTGAAATTATAAAAGAATGAAGAAGAAAAGCATATGAGTTAAGAATTTCTTGTTTTGCCTACATTGTATACATTTAGTCTGCTTTTGATTTTAGTGAAGTGCGAACAGTGAACAATTTTTAATTTTTAAAATCAAATAAAAAACAAAAATTTAAATAAAATATAATTTGTAATTTCACATAAACTCACTGTAAGTATATGGAAAATTAAGTAAATATATTTAAAATGATAATTGTAATTTTTGTTTTGTATTATGTAGAAGCTACTGCGTCAAGAACGATTAATTGACCAATGTGCTGCGAATGCAGTCATTCTAAAGCAAGGGGTAATCAGCTGTAGTCATGTAGTCAGCTGTTTCAATTGGAAAATTTTACAATTCAAACTGAGGAGGATTTAATTCAATTTAATGAAGAAATCACTGCAGTTGAAGTAGTTGTAAGTTAAATTATATATGTTTTCTTACTTTCAATTTCAACTTATTAATATATTCACATGTAACAATTTTACTAATTCATACATTTCTTTTCATCTATTACGTTATTTATAGACTGCATCAATGAGACGCGTTATTAAAAAACAATCAATTACGCGAAAAATTTCCTGGAATTTTGGAGAATGGTACCCAAGGCAAGAAGTCCTTAAGAGCGTTAGAGAATGTGACAGCAGCACTTTTTGGTATGGTATATTGTACATAATTAACTTTAGCGTATACAATAACATACTTTTGTATTTACAGATGCTTTAAGTACAGATGGTAAGCCGGAACAAGTGATCAAGTCGAGTCTGGAAATCTCTTCAAGGTGTTAGTAACAATTTCCAGAAAAATATTCATCTATATAAGTATGTTATATTTTTTTATGTTAATATTAATATTTTAATTGTATAAAACATAAATATAAAATATAATTTATTCAAAAAAATTTATAGTATTTTATTTAAAAATTAATAGCATAGGTAAAATTGAAAATTTAAGCGAACATATCAGCGCTGATATGTTGCATTACAAATTCGAAAAGGTAAGCTAACATGTCAGCGCTGATATGTTCCATTACAAATTCGAAAAAGTAAGCGAACATGTCAGCGCTGATATGTTGCATTACAAATTCGAAAAGGTAAGCGAGCATGTCAGCGCTGAAATGTTGCATTACAAATTTGAAAAGGTAATCGAACGATTCAGCGCTTGCCCGCAATGACATGCACGTGTTAAAGTAATTAGGAGTTTCATTTGAATAATCAGCGCTAGGCATTACCATTCAGCGCTGAGGGAATCGATTCCCTCAGCGCTGAAAGTCCCGCTGGGTAAATACAGTGAGTGGATGTAATTGTGTATGAGTAGTAGGTTGTGGAAGGTAAAGCACAACGTTCGAAGCTTATAACAAGGCGATCTGATTGCCTACACAACGCTTGCTGCTTGTTGCTTTTTGAATGTTTATTGTTTTTGGATTTTGTGTTCTGTGTTTTGGATTATATGCTTTGCTCAGCACTTATGCGGTATGTTGGTCTGGAAGATCTTTCACAATCAGTCGTACGTGTGGAGTCGACAGTGGCTGTGTGCAAATTGGAGCTTTGAGGCAGAAAATATTTGCTATTTGATATTTTGAATTGTTTTTTTTTTGTATTTTTATTAATTAATTAAAAAGGAGAAGAAAATGAATTGCTTAAAAAAACTGCCCATGCGTTTGGTAAATTCAAAGTTATATATTAATTAATTAAATTTATTACTCTTATTGTGGTCCAAATAATTATTTTAATTTAAAAACAATGGAAATTTTTTGGGTTATTTATTAAAAAAAATTTTTTTTTATTGGATTTAGATCGCTAACGCCGTACAACGTCAGCAACAATGTATGTCCACTGGCGCTGGTTCCATGCCTCCACTAACCTTCTTGACTGACGATGAGAAGATGATGAAGGAAACCGGTAAGTGGGATGAAACCTGATTTGATAAGTAGAACTTAGAGAGTGGGGGTTGGGGATTGTTAGGTGTGGAGTTCAAGAATTAATAACTTTTTAAAGTGATTTTTCCAACTCAGCAATTTGTGGACAGAATGTTTTGTACACGTTAGCAATTTTTTATTAAAAAAAATTGTTCTAATATTTTTTTAAGCATTTAAGCATATCAGTCCGTCCACCTGTTAGAAGTTACGTAATCAGCATTTAGCGACGATGTTTTTGTTAAATAAACTTAACTAAATTTGATAAGCAATTTTGAAAAAAAATACTCAATGGCAATGAAATGATAAAAGGATTTTCATGAAAATAATGTAAAAGACAAATAAAAATAATTATAATTTATGTAAAATTAAATAATATATAATAAGCATATATACCTAAGAGTATATAATATATAATGTATTATAATATAAAGCAAACTTTAGGTCAAATTTTTTTTGCAAGAACTGAGTAAATGACGTGGTTACTGCGCAAAATGCTCACTAGACCCTAACTAACCTCTTAAAGGACTTTAAGTAGCAAAAAAAAATTTATATTAAAATTTTATTTAAAATATCTCTCACAAATGTTATATCAGAAAAATTTTAATTCTTACCAAAGAGGATTCCTAATATAGGATTAAATTTCTCAAGGATATGCGTATCTAAGAAAAATAACTCATGTCATCCTTTGATTGTTAGGATTCTTTTTTTTTAACTAGGATTATTTGCTATTTAATTAATTTTTTAAAATATTTATAATATAATATATATTATCAAAAATATGTGATTTACGTAATATTAAATACAGTGTGATAAAATTTCGACGTGAGTGAATTGAAACTGAAATGTGCTATCAAGCCTGTATCGCCAGGATGTAAAGGATGTGAATACTATATGTATAAAAAATATATCGTAAGATTAAATTTTAATAATTTAAATTTTAATCAATTAATAACTAAATAATACTAACAATTTTTTGATTTTTTTCATAAATAAATGAAGCTTCCCATAATTTAACGAAAATGTAATTTTTAAAGCAAAGTGTAGGGCGTGGCGATACCTAATAATCTTATAAAGAAAAAATCTGACTTAATTTAGGTAAAAACTAAAAAAAAATTAACTTTTTTATAAAATAATGAATTCAAATGTGAAATATAACGGACGTGGCAAAATTCTTAGGATAGTGACGAATGTTTAGTATTAAAATTTTCAAGTCCAAGCAAATAAATATTGCTTGTACTAAACTCAGGCTTATTGTTTATTAATATCCTTTAATTTTTATAGTAATTAGCAATGTGAACACTAATATGTGCTTTAAGATTTAAAGGACCTCAAAGAATTTAATTTATATGATAGTTAAAGAAAAGTTACACACACATACGTACACACATACATTAATATGTGCATTCTACTTCGATGAAATAAAAGAATAAAATGGCGTGATATATATAGGGTGTTCTCTAAGTAAATGGCATAAATGTGGGAATTAGTTCCTTGGTACGCTTAGATTAAATGAAGGATAAAGGCATATACATAGGGAGATGCAAGAGATGATCTCTTGGTTGATTTCGATCAAATTGAAGAATAGAGTGACATAATATGGATTGCAATACAGGGTGTTTACTAAATAAATTGTATGTAAGAATGTAAGAAATTATTCCTTAGTTCATTTTGATGAAATTAACCAATGGAGTGACATGATGTGTGTGCTATATAGTGTTCTTTCTAACTGATTCGTATATATGTAGGAGATTTTAGTTTGATCCATTTGTCTATATTCGAAAAATCGACCACTTTTTTCAATATAATAAAAAACACAAACTTATCTAAGTCTATTAGTATTAATAAAAAAATTCTTGCGTTCCATTTTAAAAAGTAGAAGACACTCATGACGAGAGAAAGATAAAAAAAAATATATATAGAAAAAATGTCTATGAAGAATATAAAATTTATATATTATAAGTTATATATAAAGAAAAAATATTATATAAAGAAAAGCAACTTTGGAAATTAATAAGGCTTTATATACAAAAATTCAGAATTAAAAAATTTTCACACACACACACACTGGATCTCACATAACTAATATCATCTAAAAATTTAACAAAACTTCAAAAAAAAATTAATTTCACACCAACGAAGTATTTGGACCTATACGAGTATATAGACATATCTGATACCAATTTAAATTATGTTTAATGGATTATCATTAAATTAAATATTTAAATTATGGGTTAAACTATTTGGATAAAGCATGTTTGCTTTATCTTAGGCTTAGGGGGTTAGCTGGTAGGGTTTTGTATTTTGTTCAAGGTGCGCATAGGTGACTTCTTTTGCCTATCATCGGTTATAAAAATTGAAGTGATAAAAAATTATAAAGTCAACCTTCGTTGACATAGGAGATTAGCGTTTAAAGATTTATGTTCTTTCATATGATTCCTTAGCTCAAGATTAAGTGGCCATGTGATTTAAAGATATCTTTGATTAGTTCAATCTTTGACAGCCTTTATATCGACCAATATTAAAAAATCACGACCCTCTCATGAATAACTATTCAAAGTAAATAACTTTAAAATATAACACCCAGTATATGTGTATAAATATAAACATAAAATATCTAAAGAAATTTTAATATTTATTTTTATTTATTTAACAAATTTTTGCATAGTAATGATGTTATGTAAGCATCATTCTAGTAATCAGAAACACGCGATAATAAACACAATATTATTTATTGTTAACAACTTATAATAATAAGTTTATTATTGACCACTTGGATTATGGATTACTTGAGGCAGCGTGTCAAGTAATCCATAGGATTCATGGGAATTACTTTCTTCAGTTTTTTGAATTTCCTGGATATATTTAACTTTTAACTTTTATATATTATATAGCATATATATTATGTACACATGTGTATTAATGGGAAGTTATGTAATAGAATATATATAGCATTTATGGAAGTAATCTCGTATTATTACTCTTATTTATATTTATATAACTAGATAAAACTTTTTTTATATTAATGTATTATATTATAAATAACATTTTGCAAATGTTGAGATATATACCAGCTATTATTATTAATAACTGTTTTTTGTGCGGACAATTTTTCTAAAATCAATTTTTCAGCATTTATGAGATCAATATAGTCCCATTTGGGGTCGCATAGCTCTCTTAAACGAGTGAACATTGGGTAAAGATCACCTTTTAAACCGGCATAATTTTATTATAATAAAAAACTTGATTATTATGTTGAAGCTGTTTTGAGCTAGTGCACTTAAGCACTTATACTCTTTTTTAACTCGAGGTATTTTCAAAACCCCTTTTTACACCTTGACTAGATCATTGTTTATCAATAATAAACAGAATTGAACTATGCTCAATAGTATAAATATAATTGTCATATATTATGGTTGCAATAAGTATTTATATTTACAAGTTATATATATGTATAAAGACAATTTTCTAAGACTTTTAATAATTTTAACCCCTTTGCTACGAAACCCTAAATTTGTGTCCATAAAAATCTTATCTATTATTTTTTGTAGTCTGAGTGATCGTATTTCAGTCTTGACATCTTTAAAATCAAGTTCTCTATGGAAATATAGACTTATGTATATATAAATATATTGCTACATAAATATATACACAGAAATTTATATATATTTTATAGACATTGTTTACAATGTTTGTTGTTAGAGTAAACTTATTCGCCAATTATTATTCATTTAGAATAATTGAACGTGACAAACTAACAACAGGCCCGGCTACAAAATGCTTTATGTAAATATTAATTGATAAACACTCATTTTTCTTTATATTATTATCGTTAGAATATTTTTATTTGTTCAGAAACATAGAATGTATATGAAGTAGTAAAAAAAAAATTTAAATATTTATGGATAGAAATGTGTGCTTTATGAGATACATAAACAATTATTGATTTATGACTATCGAGGTGATAATAACTAGAAATGTCAAACACTTTTTTGTTTGCCTTATGTTATTCTATTAACCGAATGATGTGAGTTCCTTCAATCCATTTATGTTATTATATAGATTATATTTCCTTCAAACTTTTAAAATAGGGCGTACTTTATAATTTTGAGCCCGAGTGTGGTGAGAAGTTTTAATTCATTAAAACTATCTCTTAGAAATGAATAATGAAGATTCCAGCCTTTGACTTTGAACGTAATGGTGCTGGAAATTTGATTCGAGTAGTAAAGGGAGAGTTAGGGGGTGAACAGACTTAGTACTTTGCAAACCAAGTTCATTTAAGTCAGAAAACATGACGAATAATTAAGGACGAAATAGGTTGATACGCTATTTATAGAGTCTATAACCGGGATCGCGAAAGCCACTATTATAGAACGGGATGTTGGGACCAGCTGAATGTAATCGAATTATAATGAAAGATATTGCGGGGTCTTATACCTCATGACAAATAAATTCATGAATTTATAATATGATACTTCATAGTTATCTGCAAACCATTTATAATTTATTCATAATATATTTATTAATTTATCAATTAATAATTTATTTTATTTTATTTATGAATTTAAAAATTAACAGCAAAGTTTCTGAATTGTTCGAATTATTTTTTTTAGTATTTGAACTATTTGATAAAAAAATGGATATTCTTTTATTCGAATTATTTGATGCAAATGTGAATATGCAGTCAAACTTTTATAACTTGAAGTACCATTTTGCAAATAAATGGTTCGACTTATGGAGACTTCGAGTTAAAAAATATTTTTTTTATTTTTGAAAGAAACTAGAATTAAATTTTAAGATATTTATTTATTTGAAATCAAATACAGCACAGAAGTTATAGTGAAGTAAAATATTCAGAAATAAGGGTTTGGAATATTAATTTTTTTTTGTTTTTTTTAGTAAAAAGAGCCTTTTTCAAAGCCTTATAGTGATCCTCAGTTATGCTAACATTCGTTTGCAAATAAAAATTAAGAATTTTGAATGAGTCTTCTACTTGATTCTTGGAAGGCTAATGAACAATTTCATCCACCAAATCCTGATTATCACTTTCCGTTGCGCTTAGAATCGTATCTACAAATTCAGAGCTATAATGCTCAATAATATCGTCATTTGTAGAAAAGCTTGATCTACAAATTTCATTGTCAAGCTCAATATAATTTAATGATTAAGAGTAGTATATTGGAAGTTAATTTATTTACTTTACTTTTACTTTACTTTTATATCAATTCCGGGCTTGATCAATGTTATTCAAGAAAATTAAAGAAACGTCGCTTTGTTCGTTCCATGTAGAAAATTGGCCAGATCTAGCTTTTTTAAAGTAGTACAATATCGTTTGTTTACCGTGACTGGCATTTGTACAAAGAAGCAAAATAAGATTTAAAGACAAGTAAGATTTAAAGTAAGACAAAATTTAAACATTTGGTTTGGAAAAAGAGACTTCCCCTAACACTAAAAGGGATTTATACTATATCACATGACAATATTTTTGTTCGAGTTATAGAAAATTCGAGTTATGGAAGTTTGACTGTGTATATATGTTTGGTGAATGGTTTAAATATATAAATTAAAAATTATTAATTTTTATTGTTAATATGAATATATGTATCTCTTAAAGTCTATTAAGATTTAAATATAGTTGTTATTTTCAGTTATTTAAAAATTAATTTTTTTTTATGAGTAAATATGACAGAGTAAAATTTAACCATTCAAATTAGTCTGTCTGTCTTGACTGACTGTAGCGTACTTGAATACTTTGAATTCATAAAATATAGTAACCATAATAATTGATTTCTTTATAATAGAGACGACTAAAAAATTATCTAAAGTATACAACAATTTTATAATTTAAATATTACTTTTTTATTTTTTATATTATTTATATTTTATTTTTCCTCTTGTCAAAGTTGTCGTTCTCTCAATAATTGTTTTAGTTTTTGCTTGCTTCTCTTCTTCTCTTTCCTCTCATTGAAATTAAAAGTCAACACACAATAAATTTAAATGTTAAACAAGCTGAAAGCTACACGTGCACTGCTTCGGTCAAGTGTGCTGAGCTGCGTACTTTATGACGTCTGATATGATTTTGAAGGTACACAGTTCGAAGCTCGGGTGGGGAGGATTTTTAATGAATTGTTTGTTATGTTATTTAAAAATATTTAATGGTCTTACATTTGCTTACATATTAAGATTCTATAATATTCACAAGATAGTCAGCAGTTTAGTTTTCATTTAATGAACTTGACGGCGTTACACTTGTGAGAAATCAAATTTCGAGCATTTCGAATTGCGCGCCTAGACCTTCACTGTTCTAGTGAAACTTGGTGCGTGGTTCTCTTGTTCGGTGCTTTCCTAGAGAGTTGATTTGAGCCGTTCGAGCATTTAAAGTTCATTTAAGTGCTTGGAAAAAATATAACTCAAATCTTAGTTGGGAAGTGAACAAAATTTTTACAAATTGATTTTTAATGAAAAATTATAAAATTAAATAAAATAATTAATAAAAAAATTTGTACATGCAGGAAAAAATATTATTTTTTACCAAAAAAGTAAATTTATTACATATTTTGAATTTATAGAATTTATTAATTTTTACTTAAAAAAATATTAAATATTTCAACTAAATTTTCTCAACAATTTTTTTCAAATTTTTCAATTTGAAAAATTGAATTGGATTGGATGCTGTGTATCACACCATCCATTGCATTAGATCTGATGCTTCATCATCCAAAAATCTCATAGAGTTGCTCCGCAGAGATATGTCTTTTGGTAGGTTAACTTACAGGTCATTGTATGTTAGATTAGGAAACTATACCAGAATATTAAATTTCCACTTCAATCATACCTGTAGAAAGATCGTTGAAAGTGCCACTCATCTATTCTGTCTGTGCCCAGCTGATGCACGAATGCAACTTCACATTTTAGGCACTATTTTCCCTAAGGATCTTGAACAATTACAAGACCTTCCACTAAACAGCATTTTAAGCTTCGCAAAGGTTCTAGGTAGTTTTAAACACTGAGTTTCTTCACTACACGGTAATACAACGGGCCAATAGGCTTAAGTCAATAGCCTAAGGATCGCCGGTATAACCTAACCTAAGCGTATATTGAAATGGTTACACTGCATATGTACATCCCCACTTAATTTAATTCATATCAATTAGGAAGTCAATATCTTTTACCTATATATGCAGCTCTCAATTTAGCTCAAATATGAACATTAAGAGCTATGTTATACAAAGAGTCATATCAATACCAAAAGTCGACACCACGATCAATTTTTAATAAAAAGTCATTTCTTTCAGTGAAATTTCGATTAAGTTTGACATTACCAAGACTATCTAGCTAACATGATTCTAATATGGCCTAAAGATAAATTATGGTAAAAGAGATAGGTATACTTATCTTTACTACAGAAGTACAATGCGGCAACATCATTATACATTACAAAGCCGGTTTTATCAATTAATATGTAATTTGTTGTTGCTTAGTAGCCACAAAAATGTTAAAAAAATAAAAATATATTAGCAATAATATAAATACAAAAGTGCCAGCTAATGGCACTAAAAACTAGAAGATATAAAGTAATAATAGAATAATATATGTAAACATTTAAATATTAGTTTTAAAAAAACATCAACAACTCGTTGTTAGTTGACATTAATATTATTATTGGTATTATGGCTTATTTTATTTTATGATGTCGAGTTTATAATAGGTTAATCTATACACATGGTAACAATTTATAGCGGTTATAAAAAAAAAAAATTCAAGTAAAAATTTTTATTGCACTTGGTTTGCATTGCTACTGTGGTTCTCGTTTCCCGAACTCGTTACTCGGGGGTGCTAATATTTATATATTATATATACATAAACACCTAAGCAAGATGAATTAATCTAACCATACCTTTCTATCTGTTTACATGAGCTCCACTCTTTTAATTTTTGAGCTAGATAAGCAAACAAAGGAATATATAAATGTGAAGGTGTCACATCTAACCGCAATTAGCGTTTTTTATGCAATTAAAATGAAGTGTTTATACTTTGGTGATTTATTTAGCGAACAGTGAAATAAATGAATATATAAAAACTGTTTTTAATTTGTTAGAACTATTGATTTTACACTATATATGATACTCCTATTAAAAATAAAATGAATTAGTTCATATTTGAATAGAGAGTTGTACCAGCCGATTGTTTATTGTGAGTAAAACTATTTCTGGTTTAAAAATATATGGACACATTTGAGTTAACTACAATCAAACATTAATAGGAAGGGTACTGAGTCCCAAATTAAACAACTATTTTTGCCGGAGCATAAAGTAGAAACGAATCGAAAAAAACGTATCGGTACCTTCAATTCATTACTCATTCAATTCATTACTACTTATACAACACATTAGCTATATTAAAAACATATTAGAAATATAAGAATATTTTTTATTATTCATATTCGAAAATGATAATTTTTCAAAAAAAATAATATAATGAAAAAAAAAAAAACTTGTTTCTAATACGATTACATACATTACTAGAATCTTTAAACCGAAAAGAATAAATATTTTTATAGAAGTGGAAATCGGAACCGTATGGATGTGTTGTTTTAGAATTGAACCTGGAGAAAAAAATGTCGTGTTCCTGATCGTATCCATTAGTTTAGAATTAAATACTTATATCTATCATATAAACGTACTATCTACCATATAAACAAAATCTGATTTGTTAATGACCTACCCCTGTGTGAAGTATATTGCAGTTCCAAAACAAACCTCTTTTCTTATTTTCTTTTTCATTCAACGGTTTTTATGCAGATGTTTTCTATAAAAAATTCCAAGCCTTGTGCCCAACGCACGATTAAGCTACAATCGCAGGCTACAGTATTCCCTATTATTGGGTTGCGAGTCTTCAACGTAGCGAACGACTGCAGTTCAATCATGTGTTGGGAATAAAGGTTTATAAATATTTGAATATTTTATTTAATTTTAGAACTTTATCGTATGCTTCAAATATCAATTGATATATGTGTGTTATGGTTGCTAAATGAAATAATCTTTCTAACGTCTTCAATATATTACAGACTAATTTAATTTCTGTTGCTGCAATATATACTGACTGCACTTTTACCCGTGTTTTTAAAACACATCATATATCAATTATTGTAATTATTTTCAATCAATAAAATCAATGGATTAAGATTATTTTGACAGGTTCAATGCCAATTTTTATCTCTCTAATAACTATAATTTTATTTTTATAATCAATTTATTATTTCAATTTTTATTTATAATTTTTGAAAATTTATATTCTCTGCATTTGAGAATTTAACATTTATTTTTTACTTTTATTATTGACTTAATTATTATTGATAAACAAATTATTGATTAGATACAATTCTTAACTTAGCATAGTTGTGTTAATTAATTGAAGTAAATAAACTAATAAAAATAAAAGGAGTGCAGCACTTACTTGAATTCAGATATTTTAACACTATAGAACATTTTTAAAAAAATATTTTTTATTTTATTTGTATAATAATTTTTTATTTATATATTTATTTACATATTTTTTTTTTTACATTATTTTATATTTTATCCTTATTAATTGTTTCTGGGGGAATAAGTACAATAACCTCAAGAATGATAGGCTAAGAAGCATTCTGTGGTCTAGGTACTTTATCCATTGTTTGTTCATAACAAACAAGAGGAAAAAGAAAGAAAATTCTATTGGGAAAGGCTACCAAGACTTTCTCAATCTAAAATGCTGTAAGAGACTTACAACCTAAAGTTCATAGCATAATACATAGCACATTCAATGTTCCGTTGGGAGCTGGTGTCTTGTTTATTTCTATTCTATAAATTATAGAAAATAAAATAATATAAAAAAATGAAACTATATTTTAGCATTTAGTTATTTTCAATTAATTTCGTAGAAATTAGAATTCCTTTATTTTCAATATTTGATAATTTCTTTAGCAAATAATGTTATGATTTACTATTACTTATGTATTATAATATGATGGCAGTTTAACTTCTCAACTTTACCGAAAAAGATTTAAAGAGAGACGTTCTGACATTTATATTTATATTTCTTTACCGATTACCGAGTTCAAGAGATGCGTATATTTCTATCGTTTTTTTAAATTTTTGGTTTTTTTAATAAAAATAAAAATAATAATAAAATAATGTTAATAATAATAACGATTCATAATAATAAAAATAATACTAAGTTTCTACACAAAACCTTTCAATAGACATTTTCACTTTTTACAGTTTTAAATTAAATGATATAATATGATGAATGACACCCACAATATTAAAAAATAAATATTTTCAAACAATGTAATTTATTTAATTTTTAATAACATAAATAACTTAAGCCACTCTGACAATAAGAATTGTTCCGATATTGGGTTCCACACGAGGTGGCTTATCACTGCTGCAATGCTAATGAGAATATTTTAATAAAAACTTTTAGATAATATTTTATTAACAAATACAATTTCATATCTAATGGTGATAAACTAATAGAGAGATAAAGACATAGCTAAAGGGTTTCGTATAGATTCATTTTATTAAAATGAATTGTTCAAGTTTTAAGTCAATTTATTATTCCAAATTTATATTATTATAAATTATAATAATTTTATTATTTATTATATTAAATTTTGTTATTTTTAATAATTTTACTTAAAGTTTTTATTATACAATTTGACTTCATATATATATTTTTAAAGTAAATTTCATTATTTATTACTAATAACAAAATAGTATTTATATATAAACAATATTGTTTGGCAACAAAATCATATACGTAATATATATACATATATATATATATATATATATATATATATAGCACATATTTATGTATAATATATTTCAATTTTTTAATTTTTGTTCTTGTAATTTCTATTTTCTAAAAGTAGATAAAAATTAAGAAAATATTTTCCAAACAATTTGAGGAAATGTGGTATCGACTAGTAGAATATACATTTTTAATTATATATATATTTTGGTTTTTTAAGTTTGTTAAAACATGAATTGCGTATTCAAAAATTATTATTTTCATTTTGCACCCTATATTTGGTCTTTATGGTTGTACACATTATTGTTTGTTTCATTTGTTTGTTTATTTTATTAATTGAATTTAATTCTTTAAAGAATAGACCTCTGAAGAATAAAAGTTAATTATTTTTACTTAAAATTCATTAACTATCAGATTATTTAGACACTAATGATCCTTTGCTTAACACGGGATCCCACTTTTTTACTTTTAGGATAATAAAGTCGAATAAAGTCGTTGTGAATAAAGTCGAGAACTAAATCTAGAGAAGAGTTCCTAATATGTTTTAGTGACAAAAGTTCCATATGAAACAAGAGTCTTCTGAGCCTTGTTAAAGCTAGACAGTCACAAAGAATATGTATGGTAGTTTCCTCATCTTCGAAGCATAATCTGCATTTCGAATTAGAAAATAATTGTAGTTTATGAAGGTGTTATTTCAGTCCATAATGGCCTGTAAAGAAACCCGTTACAATCCTTAAGTTCACCTTATTTCCATCTACAGCTGAGTAGTTTCAGAAGAAGTATTCTATTGAAAATTGTACATTTACAATATTTTTTATAGAAGATAACTAATAGCTTAAGAGCGTGAGTACCAAATAACATGGGACCGTCCTATACAAGCCCTAACCTCAGAGTTGTCCTCTCTTGTTAGACTAAGTAAACCTCTTGATTTTTTTTAGGGATTTATTATAGACTGTATTAGGTTCGACGTTATACAAGTGCAAACCTCTGGATCTAGGTTACAAGTATATTGTTAATATAAATGTAAGAGTATTGTGTTTATATACACATATATTTGAATTCTAAGGCAAAAAGTTAAGAGAAGTATTGAATTTTACATATTTGACGTAGCTTTTTTTAAGCTTCTTATGATTATAAAATCGATTTTTCAACTTATAAATGAACAATGAAATATATATTATTTAATAATCTTTAGTAGCGAGGTTTCGATTTAGTAAAATAGTCACTTTCGTCATAACAATTTATAATTTTTAGTGCAATTATAGATTGTAATGAAAATGTTAGACCATTGATATAGTCATCTATCTACCTATCTTCTATGTAAATATTTGAATAAAAATTGGTTTAAGAAATGTGAAAACTAAACTATATTAAAGGAGTATAGTGTGTGTGACATGGTTCCGTGTCGTAATTCGATAATATTTTCCATGGTAATTTTAGATGAATTTGAGATTGTATTGTCGTAATAAACCTTTTAAATAATTTCTTGGAATCAAATGAAATAATTTTTAAAAAAAATTAATTGTATATATATATATGGCAGCATTTTCAAATATTGTATCTGAACAATTAATTTATGTAGCACTTTTTTTGTTCGATTATACCGTCGAAATTCTTCTTTATAGATTCTAAATCTATATTTATTTAGAGTATATAACAATTCGGTTACATTTAATATTCATTTCGTTTTAAACTTAATGTAATGACTGGTCTAGTCACTTGCCAAATTAAATTATAATATTACATATTCAATAGGTAACATATATATAAACCATATCTGAGATGTTTAGATTTTATTAGTTGATGGGTTTTTTTTTGGCTTATATTTCTTTTATATATTTTATCTTAGTTATTTTTGAATATGAGCTATAGAAAACAACCCGTACATTTATATTGCTTAGATACGGTAACCTTGTAAATACACATCTATAACATAGTATATACATAGATATATTAAAAACAGTTGTGCTGTTCTAGTTATTTAATCATCAGCAAATAATTGTAATTTACTATCTTAATAAAATTTTTTTGATAAGAAATATTTACATATATATTTCAATTACAACATCTGTTTTATGATTATACAGTTGACTCTCGGCATTACAAAACATATAATGTTAAGATATTATAATGTTCAATTATTATATAGAAAGTATAACGCTTTTTGAGACTTAACACTTTAAACTAAAACTTTTTTCTGTATATTTAATCCATATTTCTCTATTATTTGACAGCAAAACAATAATTTATACGCCTCTATTTAGTTAAAATCTGGAACTTTTAGATAATATCTTCAGTAGAATTATTTCATACTGACCAACATTATAAGGCCATATGGTTATATGGTCCCTTCATTGCAGATATAAAAATTTAATATTGCAGTTTTGTGGTTAGTTTTTGCTAAAATAGACTTCCTTTAGTTCGTTGTTGTCTTCCAAAGATTCTATGGATCTCTTAAGTGTACTTCACAATAATTCAGTTAAATGAGTTTACATACAATGTAATTACAAATTTTTAAATATATGGAAGATAATATCACATTTTATATACTAAACTCTCTTTTTAAAGGCAGCATTTTTGTATGTTCATTATTTGAAATATATAAAACAAGTATAAAACAAAGACCGTTCGTTGTTTAGAGGACTCGTTAAGTCGAGCGTCTACTGTAGTTTTCGCATATACGAGTATATAAAGATTAAACAGTTTGAAGATTGAACATTGGCAGTGAACTTATTTAATTGTATCTAAAACACGTTACTCTATGATCGGTTATATATGAAAGGATATGGAAAGACGATGTTCAAAATATAATTAATATATATGAGGTGGATATGAAAGATGTCTGATATAAGTAATTTTAGAACAAAGATTTTTATGTAAAATAGTTGATCTTTTATTGTAATTTGTTGTAATAAATGTTTTTTACCAATGTAATATATATATATATAAGCATATATATATATAATATATATAACCAACACACATGATTGTCTAATTACAGTAGAGTTTATCTTAAAAATATTTTCTGTCTATACCTAAATTTGAAGATTTCTCCATTTTGATGGGTTTTATTTGTCAAAGCCTAATATGGATACCTCAGCTAACAGCTGAATTAAAAACATTCAAATACATTACAATAAATAACTGAGGTTTTCATTCCAGCTTTAAGAATTTTTCAAGTAAAGCACATTGGGGTTCTTGATACAGCTGATAAAAATAGGAAGAAATTATAAAATTATTAAGATTTAGAATAGATATCTCCTTAACATAATAATTTTATTTGGATTAATAATTTGTATTTTATATTTAATATATATATGTTTGTTTTTATAATATAAGTAATTTACATTTTATATATATTTTTTCATTTTTAGTTGCTAAATTGGCTCAGGAACAAATTGCTCCATTGGTTAAGAAAATGGATGAAGAACACAAATTTGATCCATCCGTTGTAAAAGCAGTGTTTGAAAACGGTTTGATGGGTATTGAAATCGATTCCGAATTGGGTGGAAGTGGATGCAATTTCCTGACAACAATTTTGACTGTTGAAGAATTATCTAAAGTTGATCCTGCCGTTGCTGCTTTCGTAGATATTCACAATACATTGGTCAACTCTTTAATGATCAAAGTTGCCAGTAAAGCACAAAAGGAGAAATATTTACCAAAATTAGCTCAAGAATATGTAAGTGATAAAATGCATTGCTGTATTATATATATATTATTAAAAATAAAGTAATGTTTATTAAAATCTATGTAAAATGAATACAAAACTATTTTAAAAAATGTTAATATAAATAAATATTAATAAATGTATATAAGATTATTACACTTAAATTATATGTTTATAATCTTATAAAAACTATTATATTTTATTAATAATATTTTATTTTTTATAAAATCACAGGCTGGAAGTTTCGCTTTAACTGAACCTGGTGCAGGTTCTGATGCCTTTTCATTGAAGACTGTTGCCAAAAAAGATGGTGATCACTATGTGATAAATGGTACCAAAATGTGGATCTCCAATTCAGATGTAGCCGGAGTATTCTTAGTATTTGCCAATGCCAAACCTGAAGCTGTGAGTATTGTTACAAAATATTTTAAACATATATATATACAAATATATATTGATATGTATTAAACAATATATAATATTAAAATATATAGGTTTTAATTTCATTAATTTAAAGGGCATATATTTAAATATATATACTTGTTGCTCCAACGAACTAAAACCCTCTCTGAATTAAGTTAAGACTTTTTTGTTTTTATTATAAATTAAAATAGTGATAAAAAATAATAACTTTATGGCTTTTTAATCGTGTATAAAGTTATTTTTATATAGTGAACTTGGAACTTCCATCTAATTTCTATTCGATATTTATATATATTATCGTCCCCTCTCTTGTGAAATATATTTGGTTAGCCGTTATAAAGTATGTCTAAAATTCTAACTTTACTTAGTTCTGAAATATTTATAATGCTATAATCTAATATAAGGTTTCTTTCTTTCTTTCTTGCTTTCCTAAAATTTCTTTAGAGTAATTATTACTTGTCTAGAACAATCGTTCTTTTGGAACTCTAGTTCTTCTGGAACTCTACCTGGTTCGGTATATTATAGTGAAACTACAGTAAAAGGCTTTATGTATGGCAGCTTATAAATATTTCAGCTACTATTCTAACTAATGGAAGGTTCAAACTTTAGCTTTTTGTATGACAACTTATTAATATTTTAGCAACTATTTAGACCAATGAAATGTTTAAACAATTGCCAAGGTACAAATAGTATTAGAGATATACTTATATGATGATTTTAAACTTATGCTGAAATGTATAAATAACTGTTGAGATTGAATTACAAGAAGAGAATTAAAATAAACTGTACAGTACAAAATAGACTGCAATATTTAGATAAAATATTTAGTGTTTTGTTAGAAAACACTACGTGTATAGTATACTAAATAGAATGTTTTGTTAAAACATTAGCAAATTTTCAGTTTTTGTGTTTATCAATACTAAGTTGAGGTTGTTGTTGTTGTAAGCCACTGAAACCTGCTTGTATAGTCCCTTTGGGGACTATTCCGTTCAAGTATTTGGTCGTCGAGATTGACGAATGGCTACGGAACGCAGACCCGGACGTCACCATTGACGAATGGCTACGGAACGCCAACATTAAGTCAAATAGTGGTTCACTGTTTCCAGTATCTCAGTATCTCCCCAAAATTTTTAGTCTTTTTGTTACAAGCACAGTGGAGTGTTGTAGAGATTTTTTGAAGAATGTAGTGAACTTTTTAGTGGACTTAAAGTAATCAGTACATTATTTTAATATATTTAAAATTTATAAAAATATTATACATCTCTTATTCTTATTTATCTTTCTAATATAAAATAATAATTTTTTAAAAATACAGGGCTATCGCGGTATTACAACATTCATTGTTGATCGTGACACACCCGGTTTGGTGGTCAATAAACCAGAAGACAAATTGGGCATTCGTGCCTCTGGCACTTGTATGATCAATTTCGATAATGTGCGTATACCTGCAGAAAATCTTTTGGGAGAATTCGGTCATGGCTACAAATACGCAGCGGGTTTCCTTAATGAAGGCCGCATTGGTATTAGCGCTCAGATGCTTGGTTTGGCACAAGGTTGTTTCGATGCCACGATACCATATCTGTTGGAACGTAAACAATTTGGTTCAGAAATCTTTAATTTCCAATCAATGCAACATCAAATCGCCACTGTTGCCACTGAAATTGAAGCTGCTCGCTTATTAACATATAATGCAGCTCGTTTAGTTGAAGCAGGTATGGTTTTCAATATAAAAATCATAAATAAATTATTTATCTGAACTAACATATTATTTAATCTTTGTAGGTGCACCTTTCCATAAAGAAGCAGCCATGGCTAAATATTATGCTTCAGAAGTAGCACAACGTGCTACAATCAAATGTATTGACTGGATGGGAGGTGTTGGTTTCACACGCGATTTCCCACAAGAGAAATTCTACCGTGATGTTAAGATTGGCGCCATCTATGAAGGTACCACCAACATGCAATTGAGCACAATCGCTAAGCAAATCAAGAAAGATTATTCATCATAAGTGCTGGAAAATATCTGACAACTGAGCGAGTATTGTCGGTTTTGTATATAAAAAGCAAAATAATTTTAAAAGTTCTTCATAGTTTTGTATATCGTAACAGATACCAACAGTGCATTTATTAGATTGTCTATACGCCAATGTTTTTGAAATTATAGCCGCATTAGAGTTTAATTTTATTAAATTTTTTTTTCAATTTTTTGCATAACAATTTAGGCGTATATGCAATTTATTTTTATACTTTTTATTTTTTTTTTTCAAATAATTTAATTATTAAATTTTAAATGTATTTCTTTGTATAATTTTTATATAGTATATCTTTAAAATATATATGAAAGATTATAAATGATTTCTGTTTCTTTTTCTCGGGTATTCATTTACCAACATCTGTGGTCGTAAAAGCAGCAAGTAGAATATTTACGACGGTCACCATGAAGACACCACCAACTAGAAACTCATTGGTACGCACAAATCTTTTATCCCGTCCGCACTTCATACGTCGCTGAAATATGAAAAATATATACTATTATCACATGTTATATACGTATATGGAGTGTATGTTTTTTTATTGATTATTGAAATTTTTATTTACCCGAAATATAAGTACAATGCCTACTACTACTTGTAGGATAAGTGATAGTGCCACCAAACCCAGACTGATGTAGTATGTTGACGCCTCGTAATTATATTTCAATAAAAACCGCAACTGATTAGCATTTGCAGAAAGTAAGGCGATGTCCATTAAACCTTAAAAATGCGTATATTTTTGTAATATACATATATATACTATCTCTATTGTTTATATGAAAACAAAAAAAATATTTAGTCATTAAATATTTTTGTTTTGTTTGAAATTGTTTAGGATTGTGTATAAAATTCTAATTTTATAGCAATGACATACCTATACTTCTCATATAGATTATAGGGCATTCATTATCTTTTAGTAGATATTAAATACCATTTCAAATATGAAAACTGATCGTTTTATTTGATTAAACTTAATTCATTACAGACAAATAAACTATATCCCTATACATCGCTATATATTAGTTAGTTATATGGACTACAGATAAATATGAAAACTGATCGTTTTATTTGATTAAACTTAATTCATTACAGACAAATAAACTATATCCCTATACATCCCCTATATATTAGTTAGTTATATGGACTACAGATAAATGCGCAAAATAATTTAACAAAATGTAGGTATTTCAGTAAAAAGTTAGAAAGTCATATGTATATAAGAAAAGATAAGAGAAGTGATAGTCCATTTTTCTATTTAAGATTTTTTGGTAGTATTAAGAACTGATTAATGCTTCTTAACATACTACCACCAAATTAAATTAATAAAGATTCGTCAAAAATTTTTTTTATTGTTCACAAAATATGGCTGGACAATATAATATCAAAATTCTAGATAGACAAGTGATTATACCATAATGAGTTCCTAATAAATCAGAACATTATGACCAAAGGCATTCTTTTGTACCTACAACTAATCCTAATCGAAGAGACGGTACTTAGTGCTTGAGAATTGTTTCATATCAGAGGATAGTAATTATGTATGATGAAAAGCCTTATGCCTTTTTAGGTAGGAACAATATTTTGTTACCTAAGATAGGGATAATGTGTTGAGGTAGCTGATGGGCCTCTCTAATAATGTTAATGTTATTAACATTTATTATAAAAATTATTGTTGTCTCAAGACTATGGAAAAATCAAAATTTTTTAAATTATATTCATACATTGTGACCGAAAAGTTTCCGGTCATAAATAAATAAAACGCAAAATTCTTAATCTTCATCAATATTTATTTTATCTCCTTCAAATATGCTCCATTAGAAGCGATACACAAATGCCAACGTTTCTTCCAATCATCATCAAACATTTTTTATAGGCGCTTTCCGGTATGGCTTTGAGTTCCCTCTGCGAATTCTGTTTTACGTCTTCTATGGATTCAAAACGCGTTCCTCTGAGTGGTAATTTGAGGTTGGGAAACAGGAAAAAGTCACACGGTGCAAGATCAGGTGAATACGGTGGCTGTTCGATGGTATTTATTGAATGTTTGGCCTTAAAATCGTTGATAATGTTGAACAAATTGAGGTGAATCGGAACAAGCCGGGCGTTGACACGTCGCATACACAAATTGTCCACCAAAATCAAACGAGCCATCTCACGACCGATGCCTAGCTCTCGTGCTATCTCTCTAACACTCACATGAGGATTTTTGAACACGATTTCCTTTGCCTTTTCAATGTTTTCGTCGGTGGTAGAGGTCGAAGGTCGTCCAGAACGCGGCATGTCTTCGACGGTCGTACGACAGTCCTGAAAGGCTTTGTACCACTCATAAACTTGAGTTTTCGATAAAACTGATTCCCCATAAGCCTTTTGTAGCATTCGCAACGATTCTGCACACGAAATTTCGTTCGAAAAACAAAATTTGATGCAAACTCTTTGTTCAATATTTTTTTCCATTGTTTTTTTCGCAACGCACTACTGAGGTGAACTGGTTTCAACAGCTGCCGTAAACGAACTGTCCGACAGATCGCGCTCATTTTTGGCATAGTAATTAAGGACAGTGCTGCCAAACTACATAAACTTAAAATATCGAAAAATATACAGCGCGCGAATTTTAAATGAGAACCTCCGAAAACCTTTCGGTCACAATGTATAATTAGACTCATAAATATTTCTAAAGATTATTGATGGCGGATATTTGCTAATATAAATATAGTTGTATAGTCAAAAATTTACTTAATTAAAAATAGAGCTTTTGTTATAATAGTTTGAGCTTATATCCGTAAAAATTATTGTTGTTTGTGAAAATAATCGGAGTAAATATTAAAAAGGTATATACATAATTATAATTGAGTTAATTTATTAAAAATGCCAATTTATTCTTATTTATAATTGGAATCCTCAAAGATCGGTTTCGTTGCGATTCTAAAAGTGGGAGATAATGTAGGAGATATAGATAATGTATCTAGTTAATGGTACATTCTTTATATTATAATTAGACTTTTTATAAAATCGTAACCAATTATATTATTTTAGATAAAAAATATAATTAATAAGTCTTATTTTCTACTAAAACCAATTGCAACTTAAGAAGTTCTGTCTGTTTTGGTATGATTTTTTACACTTTTTAAAATTTTAATGATTTGATGATAAAATAGTAGTACGAATATGATTATCTAGGTTATTTCTATATATTTGGAAGAATATTAACATTTTTTAATTCACACTTTAACAAACAAAACTGGTTGAAAATTTATTCACTAAATTTGGAATTTAAGAATATTGAGATAATTAAAAAAAAACAATAAAAAAACCTTCGGCAACATTTTTATTATCAGCATAGCTATTGATATCTTTATTTCTACGACGACCATCTGTGCTATCATCTGTAATGGTTTTATCATCCGAATCTTTTGTGTTTTTTATATTTGAATTCTTTATATTAATTATTTCATAATTTTCTGCACAACAATTCGCGGCAGTTTCAAACTCGAAACTATCCACACTGACTATACTATCCGGAGAATCAATGTCTCGTAAAGGTTCTTTATGAGTTTTCGAAGTCATTTGAAAAATTTTTAATTTCTTAAATTGTTTATAACAAATATTCACTTAAAAATAATATAATTTTATTGTCCGTTCAATATGAAAATATCACGCGTACTAAAAATCAAATATTTCTGTATTTCAAGTTGAAATTGAATTTATTTTTATTTTTTAATTTAAATTGCGGTTGTGGTTAATTTTCTGATAAGGCAAATAAGTATGCATTATCTTCTAAAGACCAGTATTTGAATGTGCCTAAAAGAGTGCTTTAATATATTTTGTATTCCAATAATGTCTTAATAGCAACAACACTCAGTTTTGACCTAAATATATATATTTAGGTTTTTCGAATAGTAATGAAACAACAACAACAAAAATTTATTTTATATTATTTTAATTAATTGAATTTTTGGCTGACCAATTAGTGGTCTTGGAAATATATTCTTTTATTTAATTATTCATAAATAGTTTTTGGAGACTGCAAGTACCAGGAATCGAACTCTTGTCCTGCCAAATTGGAAGCTCAAAGTCAGCGCAACCTTAATCAACAGACTCAAAGCCGTAATTTACTTTGGCTTTGACATGATTAAGAAAAGTCACAGGTTAACTGAGTAGACTGGACGATCCCTACATTTCAATTTTCATGTTTTCTACGCTTTGGAAAGACATCAAACGTTGTAGGGCTATCAGTTTTAACGTATGCATCATAGAATAGCTAGAACCATTGCAGAAACTCAGTATGAGCACTGATTGCTCATTAGTTTTATTGTATCTGTATACCGGATATATGAACTCTGATTATGATGACAATAAAGTAAGAATGATCTGCTAATAAGATATGGTTTGAGCAATAGAAGTGAGGGTATGTGACAATGGGTAATGCTGTACAACAACCGAACTCACGTACAAGATGGATACGTACACGCTGACTGATGTTGTTAAGAACCTAGCAGTTTATGAATCGTGTCTTGTAGCTAATCAATTTAATGGTTCTAGAGGACTACAACATATGGCGTCATCTTTCTTACAGTTTGTAGTTCGTAGCGGAAAGTAGTGTATTCATCCCGTTCCGAAACAATATTTTGTTTTTAAAAATTTTACCTGTAATACTACTAAAAAATAAATATAAAATTTATTTTGTTCTATAAATTCTTTCTAAGTTTAATGCACTTCTAACATAAATACTAAATAAGCCAATAAGCAGTATGGTTTCACCCATATGCTCACTAACTGTGCCCTGATGTCCAAAATATAAATCAATGCAACTTTGTTAATTATACGTAGTGTGTTACATTTGTAGCTTCATATATATTATAATTGCAAATTTCGTATTACTTAAGTTTTGTAGAGAGGAAATTCGTTTATGAGCACTATTCTATATATTGCGCATGATTCTCTCTTTTTTTCTGTCATAACACGTGCTAGTGGTTATTTTGTGGAAGTCTAATTATAAGCAGTGAGAGAAGAAAATATGTTTAAGATATTATAATTACAGACGATACACGTTTCAGACCTTTTGGTGAAGTAGTTTAAGATATATTAAGTTTAAGTAAGTCAATGTTTATACATATTATATATATAACCAAAAACTCAATAGTTAAAGAAGAATTGTTTATGTAATTATTGAACGATATTTGGACTAAAGGGTTCAAATATTTTAAATTCTGGAAAAACATTCCACAGCATTTTCTTTTAGAAGAAATATTGCTTTAAGAACTGATAGACTTTTCATTCTGTTAGGCATTCTGTTTAGTAGTAATCAGGTGTAAACTAGTTGAGAAGACTAACAAATTTATAAATAAGCTACATTATGTTAAGATAATAAGATATCTGTACCTTAAAAATGATCTATAGACTCAAGTTCACCTTAATGAAATGAATAGTGTACTAATCAGAAAGGGAGCTGCAAATCAATTAATTAGCTCTGAATCATTCTGTGAAATATACAAAAACGTTATAAGTGACCTCATGAGGAACAAAGCTATTATTTTTAGTATATGAAATTGAAACAGTATGTCAGATCTAATAAATATTGAATTAAAGGATATAGCACCTAACATTAGGAAGGATAATTGTGGTTCAGTCAGTTTTAGAAAACGATTATAAGATGAAAGAGTGTCTTTCAAAACCAAGAAGTATGGAATGTCTGTACGAAACTTAAAGACACTAAAGTATCATGTACACAAATTACTATATCACTGATTTAGTATAGACTGATTTTATTCCCTTTCAGAAGTACAGAAGTAATATTGCATTCAATACAAAAACCTTATTTTGAAATATATTTTATCAATATTTGATGTAGAGTCATATTTGGTAACTGCATATAATCATTTCGTGAGCTTAACAAAACTTTCATCGAAAAATTAAACAGTAAATTTGATGTAGACTAGGTAAGAGTCTCATATATGAAGAAAGAAACCACCAAATTTTGGCAACCAATCATTTATGGTATCCAGTTACTGTATAAAACCTTAACAAAGATAATGTTGGTTGAAGATTTTAATATAGATTCGCTAGTATAAAATGCTAAGAAAAGTATAAAACTAGTATGAATGGATTAACAATGAAGTCTATCTTTCAAAACGAGCTATAATAATAGCTGGGAACTGCTAACACATTTGCTAAAAACCGTTCAATTTGGATTGTCCGAAGGAACATAAATTTTTTTGCTTGTAAAATTATTTGACTGATGAAAGAGCCGTTAGTATGAAATAATCTATAAATTGAGTTTTAGTATCTCGCTTTTACTACCGAATGTATGCAATTCTTGTTTAGGCAGAAGTAATGGCGGTTCATCATTGTTGCAGAATAGGTTTTATGATCTCTGTTGTGAATATCGCAATTTTCTCGGACAGGCATGATGATGTCAAATCCCTGGTAAGTACTATAGCTACATTCTTAACAATTTGAGAAGGTCAGGCTTCTTTTAACGAGCTAGCTAGGAGTGTCAGTGTCCAACTTAAATAGGTACCTTACATAGGATAACTGCAGCATAGATGAACTTGCCATTGCAGGCAGTCTATTTTTTGATTTTGATATTGGGATCGGTCAAACCGGCAATTAAATAAAAATATAGTACAATATACAACTTGGTTTGAAGAAAATTCATGTCACATAACAAGATCGATCTGTTTTCAACTGGGCAAGAAACACACCAGTCAAATGCTTCAACTAAAACATTACGGTATCAGTGCTGACAGTTCACTATGTATTAGGAAGATTTTCTATAAGACTAGGTTTTTTTTATAATGTGGTTGAATAGTTTAATGTGGCTGTCTTTATATTTATATTTGGATTTCATTAAGATTTCACTCTATAGAGAAAACTATTATTGTAGTTAAAAAAGTTTTATTGTCAATTTATTTCTTAAACATCAATCTACTCAAAAGCTGATCTTCATATTTTATTTTATTACGTATTTATTTAACTTATTATATATATTATATACATTTTCTAATTAAATGGAATAAATTTTTTCGATCTTATCTTTTATGGAATTATATGATTCAGTTTATATAAGGAGAATCGTTGTTAACTGATCTGAAAACAATATTATACAATGTTCTTTCGTTTTCACATGCAGTTCCAGAGTTTCTGATGTTTAGCATTTGAAGATATGGTGATGGTATATAATGGTAACTACTATATTGGTTGAAGAAATATATAAGTCTCATATTGGTTCTATAAGTCTCATATATAAATGAGTTCATAGTTTGCAATTAAGATTTTTCATTCACAATCTTAATTTTGAAAGATAGTTTACAATACTTGTCTGAAGCAAATGCATTGCAATTTACAATGTATTTAAGTTTTAATAAATATTTAATATAACGCAGATATATTTAGTACAATATATTTATTTTGTTTTGAAAGATTTGTTTACTTGTGTTTATATAATTTTAAATTTGTATATATTATTTTTTAAAAATAAACTGACATAATTTTTCGTTCCATTGGGTACTGGTATCGCACTGGCTTATCTGGGAAACTCAAATTGCGCTTGCGATACTTTTGTAGAAGAACAGAAGATGCGGAGAGCAAAATAAAAATGCAATATCGATGTATGAGGAAGAGTTCCGTATACAATAATTTTTACCCTAACATAGAATTCAGTTTTCGTCTGGAGTGCGCTCTTGCTACAAGCCAAGAGTTCAAGCACAGATTTTTTTTCGTTTGTTTACGAGTTTGTTTAAAAAAAAATTGATAATAATATTATTTATTCCAAAATTTGAATTAAAATATTAATTAAAAAAATAAATTAAACAGTGGAAAAAGTGAAAAGTAATGAAGTGTTAGAAACAAGCCCGAAAAACAATGGGAACTTCTAACTGAGTCACGAAAGTAAAATTAATATTATGTCCGGTATGTCTTTAAATGCATTGTGTGAAGTTCTAGACAACAAAAAAAATCATTTTTAGAGAAACATATATTATATCTTTTATTCAATAAATATTTTGCAAAATGCAGTACTGGGAAGAGAGAAGTAAGCTGAGAATGCAGAACGCTCAGAGCGGAGTGTAAAGCAAATGTGTGTTTGCGCCATTTGAGGTAAGTCCATGTGCTAAATGCCGGTTTCTGATACCTCATGAACTTCAAGTCACATAAACACTGCATCTAGATAATTATATGTATATAAATTTGTGACTGTGACGTCAATTGGTTTTATTTATATACACATTTATGCTGTCAACAAAAACAAAACGAAAATCTAAGAAAAAAAATTTAAGTATTTAGGTTTTTGTTTCTATAATTGGAGAGCGGCTGTGAATGTTATGAAATGCGAAGGAATTCCGCATTTTTTTATGCTAAAATGAAGGATAATTCCAATTAAAATTTTAAGTTAACAAAGAAGGATGCTTTTATATTCAAGTATTTCATGAATACTTAAAATATCTGTTGTTGAATATGCAAGTAAATTGAAGCCAGTCTTGCAAGACCTCGTTTAATTACTTATGAAGCTTACTTAATCGTCCTGAAAAAAATTGTCTGAAGAAATTTGTGTAAATTCAGTTTTATTATTTTGCTGATATTAAGTTGGGTAAAATATACTAAAGCTTTTAGTCAGCATGTTAAGATTTAACACTTTAACGCCTCACCAATTCATAGATACTCGTATATATTTGTATGAATAAGTAAATTACTTAACCTTTTATACTATAACCTCTCATATTCTCATATTGAAAACTAGTACGTGTATGTCTTTTAGCCATTATATAAAGAGCTTTCCCTCTACGCCTTATAACCTTGTGTTTAGTTTTTGCGTCTACAAAATGGTTTCCTTTCCGGGGAAGATGCATTTTCAAAACGATGAAAGTTACATGGTCCCTAATTAGACAAGGCCCTAATGATCGTCCTTATGTGTATATATCATTAGGGACGATGGCCCCCAAAGAGGTGATGCTTTAATAGGAGAGGAGGACAACAGTAAGTAAGTAATTAGGTGGATATGAGAAGTGGTTGACTTTCCCGACCCATGTAAATGCCAATAGTTTAACTTAGAAGTTACCAATCTTAATTTATAATGTTTTTGATGGATTTCTGAACCACTATTACATGCATGTGTAAATGTATAATAAATTCTTGTGAAACTGCTGTATGATATTTTTCTTTATAAAAATAAAGCCTAATAAACCCAGGGTCCCATATATTATTATTATTATTATTATAATTTAAGTGTAAAATCGCCCAACAGCAGGTACTGCAGCCAGAAGAGTCCTATTGTACCAGTTTCACTATTGATTACACAAAGCCCCTTAAAGTTAGGTGAATAAAGTCTAGAACTAAATCTAGAGAAGAGTTCTTAGTCTGTTCTGACGACAAAAGTTCCAAATGAAACAAGTTTCTTCTGCGCGTTATTAAAGCTGGGCATTCACAAAGAATATGCATGATAGTTTCCTCATCTTCGAGGCATAATCTGCATTCCGAATTAGCAGATAGTTGTAATTTATGAAGATGGTATTTCAGTCCATAATGAACTGTAAAGACACCCGTTAGCAACCTTAAATTTTATTTTGAGAATTTATGGATGTCTTTGTAGGAGTACGGTGATATCAGTGCTTTGCTTTGTCTTAGTTCTGGGAAGTTTTCTCAGTATGTGATTTCCCTATTGATTATTTGTTTTGCCAGTTTATCCCAGAAATGGATTTGCTTCAGACAAGTATTGTAACAGATGAGGGAACCATAGCACTTAATATTTCAAAGAACTAGACTTTGGAATTGTTCTAAGAAGTTAGGCTTCAATGTTTGTGTTAATTGGTGGTCGTTGATTTCCTCCAGTTGGTGTTTTTGAACCTTTACGGCGGATTAATACTAATGTCTCTTACGAAAAGAAAGATAATCTTAGTCCAGTGCAGTTCAATATATACATATGTAGGATTTAATAACTTATATTTGCAACTCCAGGGTATTTGCAATTTTTTTTCGGTGTAACAATTGTTGAAATATACAAAAAGAAAGAACGCGTGAATTGTATTGTATTGTATTTACGTAAAGGAATAAATATTTCGTAGGTCCACATTTATGGCGTATGTAAATTGTTTGTTGACTAATCCAGTGGCCTGGTCTGGGCTTAAGGTGGGCATATCAAAAATTCGATATAAGTTCAAAAAAATTAATTATTTACTAAAAATTTTTATCGTTTAATTAAATTAAATTTAATCAAATAAGAGAGTGTTTTGAAAAGTTTTGTAGTATTAACTACAATTTTTAACTATTATTTTTTAACTATTAAAAATAAAAATATAATTAAATAATTTAATTATTCTACAGCTGGTTTACGATTTCGTTATTATATAAACACAGCAAGTGAATTTGTTAATAAAACTTTCACTATAAAGTAACGAAACACCAGAAAAATGTGCGAACGTATAAGTTAAGTACGGCTTTGGGTCAGTTGATTAAGGTGCACTGACTCTGAGTTTAAATTTTGACAGGGCACAAGTTCGATTCCTTGTACCAGCAGTCTCAAAAAAAATTACTTACGAATAATTAAATACAAGAGGTATTTCCAAGATGGGCCAAAAATTCAATTTATTCAAATAATATAAAATAAATTTTTGTTGTTGTAATTCATTGATTTTCGAAAAACATCTTTAAGAATTTTAAATTGAATTCTATTAGCGTAGTTTTAAAGCTAATTTGACCACATTCAACTGTTTCTATATAATATAAACGAATTGTATTTATCATATATAATTGAATTTATCAGTTTTAAATTGTAAATTTTTCTGCAAAAAGTGACATTAATTTTGATTAATAAGTCTTATTATAATATGATTAATTATTATTATTATTATGTGGTTTTTTTTTTAAATCCATTTATTTTATTACAATCTGTCAGGTATAAATGACAATAAGTAATATATATTATTATTTATATATATATAATACTAATAACTAATATATATATATTAGTAATATATATGAATCGTAATAATAGTTATTAGGATCTGAAAAAGAAAGGCCCATAGAGACTATGCCCAGTGACATATCCATATATACTTAAAATAGAAGTGTGTGACCTAAATATACACATCTAAAACGTCTCTCGATGTTTTTATTCTCAACCTTGTAAAAGTGTTGGAATGGGACATCAGGTGTGCAACCAGCGGGTTTGGGTGCATATATATCCGATAAGTACAAATCTTTATAATACGAGATATTTTTTTCTTGATTGTCGGAACACATAGTTGCTTATGCAGCTGTTCATTCGTTATATACCAAGGTGCATTTGTGATCATTCGTAGTGTTTTGCCAGGTTTGAGTCTGCTGCAGTACCCCATACTTGGGCTCCATAACTTCTTATAGGTTTTAGTACAGTTTTGTGTATAAGCAGCTTATTGTCGAGTGATAGTTTGGAATTTTGGCTGAGGAACCAAAATAAGTTTCGCAATTTGAATCCCAAGGCTTAACGCTTTTTGAATATGTGTGGTTTCCAGGTTAGTTTATTATCCAGATATATGCCCAAGTATGTTGCTTTTACAGCTTGTGGTAATTGAGTATTGTTATATAATTATATAAATAATAAATGATAATGACAATAAATATTTAAAAATATATTTTTGACCTAATTGAACTTGAAGAAAAACAAACTAAAAATTTATAAAAATATTTTGCAATCAAACAGATATGGCAAAAATCAAATAAAAATTCTTAATTCATTTTTTATTTCATTTCTTCTTTAATTTTAAGTTTGTTTAATTGACAATTCACGATCATTTCAATTTTGTTTTACTCTAACACATACACTTGCATATTTTCACTTATTTTTTGTTTCTAATCAATATTTTATACCAATAAACTGAACAAGTATTTTGCCTCTTAAAGAAACCCCTTCAGCATATTTTATTTTTTCTTATCCAAAATGTAAACAGAAGCACATGACACGCAATACTTACTAACGAAAGTAAGGCAAAAACAAAATATTAACAATTGTAGTAAAAAGAAGACAATGTAAAAAGAAACATGTGTCCAAACGAGAGAGTAAGAGAAAACAACTAAAAAACATGCGTCTTGGCCAGAAAATTTACCGGTAACACACTCCAGACACTCTGGCTTATAACATTTAGATTGCATTTGAACTGTGAACAGAATAATATGGAGAAATGCAGAGAATGAAATTAACGCCGAGAGCGCGAATGAGAATGAGAATATATTCAAACACAGTACAAAATGTTAACGCATAAGAATTTCTTAAACTGTGCAGTAATAATATAAAAACCAACTCAACCCTCGCCCACCAAAGCAAGGAAAAAATTATTGACAGTTGACAATTGAAGCCAAGAGGCTCATTCTATTGCTTAGCGCTGCAGTTGTACATTTGTTGTTGTTATTGCTGGTTGGTGTTGTTGGTGTTGTTGTTCGTTTGCTTTCAGAGTTTATTTGTTAATACAAAAATTGTTTAAGTTCAGATTGAAGCTGTCGTTTCATTGCGAACGACGTGTATGAAGTGCAATAAAAGTGTTAATAAAAAAAATAAAACAAAATTAAAAAATTAATTAAAATATAAAAGTGAATTTCAGATTTTTCATATAAAAAATTAAAACGATTTACAGGATACGTTTTCATTGTGTTATGAATTGATTTTTTTCGTCCTTTTTGTGCTGATTATAATCTTTTTCCTTTTGTTTGTTCCAAAAGGAGTCTGTGTCTGTGTGTGTGTGTGTCGTCGTGTGTGCGCTGCTTGCATAGTAAAAAACAAAATGTAAAATACATAATTTGGCTCTTTTCGTGTTATTTTACCAATGCCTTTTAGTTGTTGTTTGTGTACGTAAAAGTGGCGTGAGCCTTTAAACCTTGTACTATATATTATATATTTATAGATATATATATATATATACTATATTTATGTGTATGTACGTATGTACTTTGTGCTGTTGGCATAAAATACCAATTGAAGTCTCACGTGTGCATAAAAACATTTGCAATTTTTCTTCAGAAACATTTTGGAACATTTTAAGTTTTCACATAACAAATAAAATTTGATAGAAACTCAATAGACTTTTCTATTATAAAACAAAACAAAAATTAAACCAAAATTAAACAATATTCCTTAAGGTTTCTTTAATAATAAAATAAACTAAAATAAGACTTAATTTTTGTTAAAATTTAAAAATTTATTAAAAAATCAATATTACACGCAATGACTAAAAGTTAGCAAAAATATATATTATATTTATTGCAGGTAAGGGAAATTATTGAAATTTAACAATTATTATTATTAATTAGAAAACAAAAAATAATTAGAAGATTATTAAAAATAATTTGATTTTTTTAATATAACTCACTCAACGTTTTTTTTATTATTATTGGGCTTATTATTAGGTCGTTCATTAAAAATTAAAATTCATTTAAAAAAATTAAAAAAAAAACAAATAAATAATAAAACAAATAAAAATTAAAAATGTTTTTTTCAATAAAAAATTACACTTATAAATTTGTGTTAAATATTTAATAATCCCAGTAATAATAAAAAAACATTTTCAATATTGATCGTAGTAACAATTTATTAATAATTCACTAAAATGTCTATAAATTAAATAAAAAATATATAAAAAAAAATTAAATTAAATTAAATACAAAAAACTTAAATAATTAGAAAATAATAAATAACTAGAAAATCATTAATAATAATTTAAATTATTAATATAATTAATTTCATAATAATTTATTAGCGGGCCAATGACCAACTATAAAAAAACTGTAATTTATTATATATATTTAAAAATAATTTATATTTTATTAAAATATTTTTTCGATATTTCGACTATCTTAGATAGTCATCCTCAGGGAAACTATATACCATATATAAATTGTTTTTAAATATGAATTATAAAGTATAGTTTTTCTATTTCTATTTATATAATCATTTAGTACGTTAATAAATTATTATATAATATTTTTGATCGCAAATATAAGAATGAAATATAATTTATTTCTTTAATTTTTACTTATAAGAAATTAGTAACTATTCTCTTTATAAATAAGAATAAATTAATTTTTATTAATAATTTTTATAAATAGTTTTTATTAATAATTTTTATTTAAAATGGTTTATAATATTTTATACTCATATATTTATTATCAATTAATATACATTAAATACATTCAAGTGTTGTAATTCCTTTAAAAAGGAATTTATCTATTAATTATATTTTAAGATATGGAGTCATTCATTTTGTGGTTCCGAAAGTCAACACAAAAAAAAACCATACTTGAATTTAAAATTTCGATTCCATATTTCTCTTTTAATATGTCACTCTTTTAATTATCACTTAATTATCACTTATATTAGGTACTAAATACAATATCAACCTATTTTTTTCACGAAACGTCTTTCAAAACCGTGTTCTTTTAAGATCATTTTCGATTACTTATTAGAACATAGCTGGTAATAGTTCGGTGATAATCTAAATAGAATCAAAAATGAACAGAATCCTTTACGAGCTTCCATTAAAAAAAAAACCTAGTGGTGACAAACAAAATGATCCTAGTGAAGCTATTACATCAAAAAAACTTGATGTAATCGCCACACGAAAATGTTTAGACTTTTTGTATAGACGCCAAACAAAAACTAATCGTACGATATACATTAAACTTCGACAGAATGTGTGTAATATGTTGCCAGCGTGAAAATAAAAAAAAATTTACCGATTGGATAAGCGCTGGCATTCAAAAATAGGCCTCTTGTTCTCTTGCCACACCACGAAGTAAGTGTAAATGTTAATAATGTAAAACTTTTTTTAGTATAACTATTTTACGATATAGTTCACTAATTTTCAAAACAGACTCCTAATAGAGAATCTAAAAAACAAATTCCTTGAAATATTTCAATGGTATGTACCTAACTATCAATGTGTGTATTATTATATTTATTATCACAGAAAATGATAGATCTATTAGTTAAATTTAAACGGATTGGGATTAACTGGTCTAGTTTAATGGTATTTATGAACATATTATGATAAGCAGTGGAAGAGTTTAACCAGTCGAGATCTATAACTCGATTTATATTTTATAATAAGAATTATAATAAGCCGTCTTGACGTCATTAACTGCGAGCCAATTCTTTCACATAAGCAGTATATCTTTATTGTAAAACCATCCAATAAAACATGACATTCAGATCTTGGAAACTTTTAATATTTATCACTTCACCTTTTGTATATAGATTTTAGCATTTTGTAACTTTTTTTTTGCATTTTGTAACTTAAACATTGTCTATAAAGCTACAACATTGTATAGTAAGACTAGTCGCTTGTATTGTCAACTTTCTATGACAGTGATAACATATTCATTAACTGTTAATGCAATGGTATGTGTAGAGAGCAGTAGACACCTTTTTATAACAATTCATTCTTATTAAAATTTTTTTCCGGTAATACATTGACTGATAAGTTATCCTATACCAATATCTTACTATTTCAATAGTATATTTTATATCAAAATTTGACTATACCTTCTGCTCAAAAAGTATCCGGATTTTGTTGTTTGTACTCCTTAAGTAATAGACCTTTTTCAAAAATTTTTTTTTGTTATGTTAGTACACCCTTTCTTGACATATGGTACAAATGCGCCATCTGTCAATTAGTTTGTTTATAGCAGCTGTTAATGTGAGACTACCTCAAGTGCATTAAGCGATTTTTACTATGAAAAATTCTTGTTGTACGTGATTTTTTGACCAAACACGGCATCACTGTCATCGCTCAAGCCCCATATTTGCCAGATCTGGATCCGTGCGACTTTTTCCTGTTCCCGAAACTCAAATTGTCCCTTCGTGGTAAGCGTTTTGAGTCGATTGACTCAATCGGTGAAGAGAATTCGCTAAAGGAACTAAAAGCCATACCTTCACGGGCCTACGAAAAGTTTATGGAAGATTGGGTTAAGCGTTGGCATATGTGTATCGCTTCAGAAGGAGCATAAATTTGGAATAAAATTTAAATTTGTGTGTTTTATTTACAAAATCCGTGTACTTTTTGAGCAGAAGGTATTCTTCAACGTAGTCTCCTTCAAGAGTAATACAATTTTTCCAGTGCATCTTCATTTTGAAACCAATCTTGTAGAATGATTTATCTTTGTCCTTAAAGTATGTCTCAGTTTCGGCGACGAGTTTTTAATCGGAGCTAAATCTCTTTTCCTAGACTATATTTTTTGAGGTTTGTGTACAGGTAGTAATCGCTGGAGACCAAATCTAGAGAATACGTTTGATGTGGAAGCAATTCGAAATATAATTGGTGCAATTTGGCCATAGTAGTCATTGACTTTTGCTACGACGTATTGTCTTGGTGTGAGGGGTTATGATTCCTATGTATGTAGTGCTTTCATTATAAATGAGCCTTTCATTCAGTATTTCTTTTTAAAATAGATCGAAAAAGCGTATTGTATAAATTATTGTATACAATTAGCAAACATTTTTTGTAAATATTTATAATCCAAAACATTAAAATAATATTATTTTAATAAACATTTAAATATGCAGTATAAAACACAAATTAATTTTAAATTATTCAAACATGTTGATAAGATTATTATGCCAGACGGTTATACTATATTTTTTTTATTGCGAATATAAAATATAATGCTAGTAACTAAATTGCACTTTGGACTGTATCAAAAGTCACTTCGGCTACTAAGTCATTAGAAATCTTATTGGAGGCAGTGAAAGAAAGGTACCAAGTGCGGTACTTTAACGTGCTGGTTTCTATACTTCTGTTGCATATATTCTCTATTTTAAATTCTATTTTTGGCATTAGTCGCTGACGTCATTTTATTGATAAGTTTCTAGAGTGGTTTCACTGATTTTTCTATTATTTAATATTTATATTTTATAAATAATTATTTATACGTATAATAATTTCTTTGTTGATTCATTTTTAAGTTACTTCTAATCGTGTCAATATGAATGCAATATATATATTTAATTTTTTGTAACGAACATTTAAGATAAATTGCTTAGATTATTGCAAGGGAGTTTTCATTTTTTTTATAAATAATATAAAATGTTAAAAAGGAATAATTTTTAAATTGAAAAAAAAAGTTGTTTAAATATTTATTTATTCTATCGTAAAGCTCACTGTTCTATTGTAAAGCAAACCGTGAAGTTACCTGATGTTTTTTGAGTGATAGATCACATTTATCTATGCATCTAAGAGGTTAATAGTTATATTTTATATTTATCGGCTCCATCACCACATCTAATTAAAATAACTCTGTTTTTGCTTCAGTAAATCTGTAATTAAATTATTTTTAGTCTCAACTAATAGACTGAAAGTATATTAGAAAGAATACAAGCAAAGTTAGATCTTTGCTTATAAATTCTATATCAATTTTTATTATTGAAATTTTCTGTAACGAATTAGATATATATTTATTTGTACAACAAATGCAGATTTTTTTATCTGACATTGCTACTGGAATATTGCATTTTCCCGCATTAATTTTATTTTCATAATATTTAGATAATTTTACAACTTGTATGAGGTTAATACTATAATATTAATATCTCAGAACTAAAATATATAAATATTTCCAACTATATCTTGTTGGAAAAAAAGTTCATAATTATCTATATTTCTTTTATTCATAATTGTTCTAAAATACAAAATCCTTAATTGTAATGCTCATATTAGCACCTTTTGATTCTATTAAAAAAAAAAGAAATTTTTGACTCACACCATTCGTTCGAATGGAGGATACAATAAAAAAAAAATTAAGAGAATTACCTTGAAAATTTTTGTAAAGATAATAGAAGTATTGCTGACAGTTTAGATGAAATTCTAACAGGATCATAATTAAAGACAGCTACAATATCGTGATAGATTGAAGCTCCAAGAAAAGTTTGGAGATTTTGAGAGTCAAGACTAATAATACGTCTCTCTTTTATTATTAAATAGTGAAGTCGGTGAAGATAAAATTAGATATGAATATTTCTGTAGTGCTTTGCCAAATGAAGGTGGAGTTAGGTATATGATGAGATAGTCTAGTATAAGAAAAGAAATATCGGAGTTTTGAAACTACTGTTGGGTGTGTCATACATTCATGAAAACTGTAAGTAGTGAGCTTCATAATGCTCCCGAATGGAGTTCTCAAGGTAACATTTCAGTAACCTGTGAAAAAGAACTACATATAGACAGATAGTTAGATAAATCAAATAATCGACTTAAACCGTAAGTCTGTGTTCAAAATATTTACGCAATATATATATCTTCGAAGGGTTCCGTGTGTTTTCCTTGAATATTCCGAGGTTGGCAGTTGGGAAATTGTCTTAATCACAATATATACTCCACAGACACTAATATTCATTATAGAAGAATACATTATCATTTATGGGCTGTTCGGAATGCATATTAACAAGTTTCCGAAAATAGTCAAAGTACGAAAAAATTTTGATTAAAGCTAGAAGTGGTTTACTAGATGTATTCTTCAGAGCATTGACAACTCATACGCTGTAGTATGTAGCATATGTAACACGGACGCTATTTAGAATACTAATGTAGTAGTAAGTGTTTGTCCTATCTATAAAGCTAAACGTAAAAGATACCTGGACTAAGGATTCCATTAGCAGAACAAACATTTGAATACTTCAAAAATACTGTTTTATACTTTAATGTAGCCAACAGAAAAAACTTCGATGGCTAACTTTAATTGGTCTGCAAAACTGATTTCATATAATAGATCTGTTTTTAATTTGTTATATTGGTACCTTTAATTGATATCAGTCGTTCCTGCAGAAATTGGTTAAATGAGATAGTTGTATCTTTTTCACAAGCATTGGAAGCTTGCTACTACTATAATCGAGCAAGGAATCTTCCACAATACGTTGGAGACATTGTGAATAACTATTCTATTTTTATTTTATTACTTGACGGTCATAGTGGAATTGGGTGTTTTTTTTTGAATGGTAAAGAAAAATCTGCGTTCCTCCGATTGTAATTAATAAAAGATTGTTGTTAAAGTAAACATATGTTTCTTCTTTCCAATATTATCAAACTAAATAAATGAAATATGAAATTATACACTCCGAGTAAATAATTCATAAATTAGTTAATTTATATATTTTCAAATTATAATTGAAGCCGTAGGACTGTTTACTTCATATGTTCTATATTCCAGAAAAAAGTATGTAATTAAGGCTTGACAAAAAGAGAAAACACCTGCTGTTGACTTAAGCTCTTCTATGTGGTTCTGTGCATTTGTCAGATACAAAGCCACTAATGACTTCCCTGGAGTTGTTTGTGGTTTTCTGTTCATAAGGTTTCAGGTTTATTTGTTTGTATAAATGAAAATTTAAAATAATTATGCAAATAATTATTTTGTTATTTTAACTGAAGCGGAAAAATTGTTTTCAAATTTTGGAGAAAGTAATTTGTGTACTGCTTCGATTTATATATAATTTTCAAAATAATTTGATTTAATTTGTTTACAAACACTTTCAAATCTTAGATAAGAAATTTTTAAATGTAGTAAAGTTAATGATGCATTAAATTTATTCATTTTTTATTTTGATAGCCGTTTCGGTATCAGAAGTTCATATCACTTTTTACTCATTGAATACCCTTCGGAATAGTAGATGACAGAACGTTTGCTTGTTGCCCTTAATTGACGTATTTGTACTTTTGGATCAATGCATGTAATATATTAAAATCATTGCATATACCCATAAAAATCAATCAATAATGGATCAACTAGAAGAGATTTTTATGATAAAGAAAAAAATATAGAATAATTAAAATTTTTTTGTGTATCAAAATTTACTATTATTCTCTGAATTTTTACATAAATATTTTTGACCAATACTCCTGCATTTTTAATATTTATTTATTATTCTTTCATACAATTCTAAATAAAGGTTATAATAGGTTTGAAGAGTATATTAATGTTAGATATTCTTAATCAGCAAGAAAAGATGAATCGGTTCAGGAATGTCTTTGTATCTGTATTTACTTATCTGCATAACGATAAACTATTGGGCTAATCAGTTTTTGGGCCAATAAAAGGAAACTTTGTACAGGAATTTTTGTTGAACTAGGCATATGAATACGAGAAATTAATAAAATTGGTTGATTCCTAATACAAAATAACTGTAAGAAATATTTAAATTAAAAATACAGCTAAATAAAAGTGGGTACATGTATATTAAATATTTATAGATTGTGATAACTATTTCTGTTTAGAATTTATGAATTAATTTTAATAATTTAACTTTATTTTATATTATTTTTCAGCATTGTTAGCATATTTGCTTGTGTATTATGTGTATATTTATTTTAATAATATACAAATACACGTGATATAATATGCATATACATTTGTTTATCACTTTAAAATCAAATATATTGCATATATAGAACTCATAATTATAATAATTATATGCTTTATATATGCCAGTGCTAAAAACCAATCTTCAATTGAATCATGTTGAACCATTATGGTCCTACGGAATCATAATAGTTCTCTGTGATTTTTACAGAGAACTGCTGGTGGAACGTTAGATAAACCATAGAACCTAACGACTTTAAAAATTGTTGCTGACTACAGAAATATTACATACGCATTACTATATATAGTATTCTATATCAATATAAAGATGGGTGAAAAGAAAAGTTCACCCAAAACAAAGTTAAAGATATTAAGAATAAACTATTGATAAACTTGAGTTTGTATGAGTTTTATCATTCCCTTAACCACGAAATCAACATCTTTATCGCCTGACCGATTTTTGTGTTAAAAGACTTTCAGAAAGTAAAAATTATATATTTGATGGATAGAATTATATCAATTTGGTCGTTACTGTATTATTCTCAAACTGCAGGTTTATTTCTGAATGGCTCTATATATTGTATAACAGGTGAACAACGGTATTGCGGTGCCGATGCGAAAACTAAGGTGGATACTCCCGTTTCAATCTTAGAGTTAATAGCAAATAAATCCCTGGTATTGTGTAGAACACCACAAGACTACGGTGCATAACCTCCGTGCTGTACTTTTTATTCAAGTGTTATTCGTAATTTATTCTCAAATTTTGTACTTTTGGTGTAATCAATATTTAGTAGTTGATATTAGAGAATTTTATTGAACTGTAATTATCATTAGTTATTAACGATTTTTATTTACATTAATTATATTGGTGTACTGCAAGTACACTATGTAATTAGTAAGTAATTGATAAAGCGCTATATTATTTTATCTGTAATATACAGTTGTACTCAGATTATAATATTAATATTGTAGGCTCATTTGGGAATGGGGCTCATTTCCTACCAAGTATATTTTTCCATATGTGTTATAGAGTTAATTGAAACGTTTGTGTTATTTTAATTTATATATAACTAAATGAAATATAATAAATTATTTGAAATATACTATAACATTTATGAAAAATACTACCATACGACGCTCAATTTCTTTGTTGGTTTTGTTTTGATTTGCAAAAAAAAATCGTTATTACTTGTTTAAATATAGATTACTTTATATTCAGCTACCTACCCATTACTTCATTACTACGTTCGGTCAACTATTCACTATTTTACGTACATATCTATGTTATCATATGTATTGTTTACACCACTTTATACCATTTTTTGAAAATCAGTTGTCAATATATCGCGTAGTTTTTAAAACTGGTGACAATTTTATGCGTCAACAAGTAGGGAATGGGCTCGTACTTCCTCTGCAGTCAGATCAAGGACTACATAGCCAATCTTTTCCAAACCTCTGACCTCTGACAGAAGGTAAAGCAAACCAGAAGTATCAAGGCTAATAAATCTAGGCTGTTTTAACAGGGGCGTACCCTATAGTGTCTCCTGCACCACATATTTACAGGCACTCGAGAAAAAGACACCAGAACACCTGCTAGTCTATGTCCTGGTTTATACAGAACCAGGTTTAAGGTTTTGTGTGCCCCCTTCTTTAACACATTCAGCGATATTTTCAGCACTAGCATTTACCAGACACTTACAGTTATCAAATCTTCTGACTGGTTTTAACTTGTACATTATTCTATTCATTATTATGAGGAATTGTGGAATCAAATAGGCTTAGCGAATTTAGGAGGTTTTGTTCCTACCTCCACTTGAAATAGCTAACTTTAAAAAACTAGTTGTATATATTTATGTGTGGATATCATCTATTTAAACATTTTTTTATCGAGAATAGTATAAAATATATTTTTACTGTTTGAACTCTGGTACACATTAGAGAACTTAAGGTTCTTAAGCATTTTCCAATGATTAAATCAAAGTCTATCATATGTGTTTTGGTTCTAGTACTTTGCTTTTGGAATTAATTGAGCCACCAAATTATTAAAGATTATTACCTATAATAATCTAAGAAATCTGATTTTAATATTCAGCATTTTTGCTCATCTTGTATCGCTGGGTGTTTTAATTAGATCATATTGCAATTATATTATTTTTAATATAATTATATTTATTACTAGCGGACCCGACATACTTCGCTCTGTCAAAAAGATTTGGAATGTGGTAGTTTTTTGTTCCTACCTATTTTATAGTCGCGGCAAAAAAATCTCCTGAACAGAACAGTGACCCTGGCGTGTGGGGTTCAGCTCGGGTGGTCAAAGTATCTTCTCCTCCAAGAACTTTGGCCACCCTTCTGGGATCCACTAAAAAACCCCGAGTGAGATATCTGCCAGAGGGTTTCAAACTAAGAGGTGAACTTAGGGTTCAAACCTGATTGGAAAATAATCTAAAGGGATAGTGGAAACCTAAAGGTGACAAATATATAAAAAGTGGGTGGTTCGCTTGGATAGTGGAGATAATGATCTGCAAAGGAAGTCATGGGGATTTAATAAACATACCTACAATAATCAACAACTTATTGCAACACACAAACTCATCTATTCTGGTTATGTTCTTGTCTTCTTATATGTAAAAATGAATCGAAAAATGTGTTGGTAAGCGCATAACTCAACAACGTCAGGACCAATTTGGAATTAAGTCGATTTTTTTCTCGCCGTAGAATCCATCCTTGGACTTCAACGAAAATTTAAAAAAAGAATTGACCAAATTGGGCAATGCGTTGTTGAGTTGTGCGCTTACCAACACATTTTTCGATTCATTTTTATATATAAGATTATTATTATTTTTTATATTATAATTTAATATATCAAATGCCTTCAAATGCAATATTGTTTCAATAAGAAAATCATTGTAAGTTCTAGGTAGTTCTCAGCAGACGAATTCATTGAAGTCGAGTGCTTTCTTATTCCCAAGAATACGAGTTTCCTATTGTATGAAGTATTTATGCATTTGTGTACAAGTCTGTATATCATCAATATATTTACATGATTAAATATTCTTATTTTTACTATTAAAATAAAATTGCTGCGCATAAAACTACCATTTATTTAACAAAAGGAATAAAAATTCCAATTCTTGCAATATTTAGTTCTGGAAAATAATTGTAAATGAAGAGTTTGAAGAACACTTGTGCCTTGTAATAAATCACATATTGTCAAGTGTTTACATTCTCAGCGGCTTATACACTCGTCTCGGTAGATACATTAAACTGAAATAAAAATGATTAGTTTAAATAAAAAACAAAAAAAGAAAATAGTAAAAGTACTTTCTATTTAGTTGACATTTGTCAGTGGAAGTCGTGCATCGATTTTTACTTTTATTTTTGGACGTGTAGGCTTCTATGTCATTCCACAGAAGTGACGAGTGCTTGTGTGTGAATACTTCCGACTGCGCCATTTTGCGCCGCAAAGCATGCTATATAAAAATGAAAAAGTCATGCGATTTTACCGGCAATTAGAATACACAAGCTTTTTTATATTTGCAATTTTCATAAATTCATAAACAAAAGCTGAAAAAAAGACAAAAACAATGAAAAAATTGACATTAAAACCTGAAGTGAAACATTACCGCTAAGTGAAGAATGAAAAGTTCACAGTGAAATTAATCAATAAAGGTAAAATATTCATTGATTTTTCGACGTGCTCTGGTATCAGCATGGAATGCCTGTCATACCTGCAAGAGGAAGGAAGTACGGGTGCTCGTATCGTATTTAATTTGTGGGCTTATTTTCATAGTACTCAGTCGATGAGAACAAAGGCACTGGGTTAGATATGTTATATTTTTTTAAAATTTACCTTTTAATTATGAAAGAAAATGTATTAAATTTGTGGGTTGAATTGGTGGTTGATATTATTTGTTTTGTACTGGAAAGGCAAAATGTAAGTAAAAATCATACGATGTGCCACTTTCTGTCATGCTCTTCATTCTATTTTATAATTGAATGGTTAAAATAACATATTTATGAACTTTTTATATTTCTTATTATCGTGTCATTTTACATATGTTATTTTAACGTTATTGTGTGGGAGTATTAATGACCATAAAATTAATGTTTGGTGTAATGTAATAAGTAAAGGGATGAATTATGGAAGAAGAATGGAAGAATTCATGTGTTTCAATTTAATTACTAACAAATTTTTATATTGTAACTTTGACAGAATATTTGTCAATTCGAGTATCTATTAGTTAATCAACTAGGTTAGATCAATATTAGGTTTTGGGTTTTGGTTTTATAATTCATACAAAATTATTTGATATATTTCTGTAGTAAGTAATTAAGTAGTTTCGTTTCCATGAAGATGACAATCGAAGATAGGCGAAATATTGGAACAATTTTAATAAAATATAAATTGTTTTTAAATATAAATAATAAATTACATATTTTTTTTTATTTCTATTTAAATTGAACAATTAGCCGCTAATAAATTATTATTTATCAAAGTAGCTTTGTAAATATGATAATAATCTCTTAAATATATTCTTATTTGCATAGGTAGATTAGTTTTAGAGTGTTTCTAATTGAAATAAAAACATACTTTCATGTGTTGACATATACATATTATCTAATTAAAAAGCATAATTTTTTATTAATAATTTTATTATACAATTTCAATAACTACTATTTATTAAATAAATGCTATATATTTCTATTTAATAAATTTTCCTAAGTACGTAACAATTGGATTTTTCGAAATAAGGTTTGCTTTCTTTGGGTTCAAAAGAATTATGATAGAAATTACATGAGAGATATTCATATCGAAAAAATGTGAAAAAATATATTATGTGGGATCAGACCTGATTTATCTTAATAACAAGTTAATTCTACAATTCTAGTAAACTTAACAAAATTTATTTTGTTGGCACAGAAGTTTTTGACATAAAAGCTTAATGCCAGTGTAAAGCTCATTCTCTCCCAAGCGAAAATTCATTATTTGCACTTAGATAAATCTTACCGGAGATTTTAAGTTTTTGTTTGAGACTCTGCATTCTTAGTCACACTAAAATCAATGGTAATAAGATTGTAGAAAATCCTGTAAGGACCGAATAAGCCATTTAATTTTATAACTGTAATGATTTGGTGTACCTAAAGTTTATAGTAGTAAAATGGGCTTTAATCAAATAAGTGTTAATGAGCATGGCATTTTGAGTAGCAACCAAGGAAAAGTGCTCTTCCTCAGTATAACAAAGCTGAAACTATTGGCAAGTCATTTGATAGATCAAAATGGCTAGCGTTTGCAAGCACATGAAACTTTTAGTTACATTGTTTTCTCACTGTCTAGCTTTGAGCTAGGCTATGAAGAGCAAACTAGGTCGCGAGCATTTATTCGCATATAATCAATCAAATTGACAACAGATGATGTTTTTGTCTTCATTCGAAGGGTTGAAAAATAGCTTCAGCTATGTCATAATACTCCACACAAATAGCAAGATTGCAAATCAATTAGTTTTCTACAATATTTAATTTGAGGTTTTTTTAAAATAATTTTTATTATAGATATAAACATGTATTTTGTTATTTACCTTAAGTGTACAGCACTCTATATGTTACCTAGCCCAAATTCAGCAGATATTTCTGTTCAAAGTATTAATTGACTAACTTAAATAAAGTACATATGTTCATAGAACTGTAACAATTATAATTATATTTTCGGATATATATAAAATTTTTGAATTACAACAAAGTTATTTTTTACAGTGTAATCTGCAAGGAAATTTAACTATAAAACCTTGTTAAAAGTAATGCATAATTTAGGGCTGCAATCTTTTATAGGTGCTGCTATAATAAACTTATGGCAGAAATTATACCAATGAATTCTTTTGCATACATTTGTTTTCGATATATGCACTTATACAGGGTGTTTCATTATCAAATGCTTAAATTTTAAGTAATGATGGTTGGGTCTGAAAAATGAGAAAATGGTATTTGGAAGGGTATCAAAGAAAATTCTAACTGAAAAAAAAACTAGTTAAAAAATCTAGAATTATCTGGTTTTTCCTCTAATATATCTTATGTATATTGTTACCTGATATCTGCGGATTTTTTTCGGATAAGGTTTTTTATATTAAAACTGGGATCTTCTTCCATACAATTTTTATTTCATTTCTCAGCCAAAGGGATCGATCATCATTTACATTTATGGCATTTGCTTATTTGTATTATTTATATACATTTATCAAAGTGTCATATGTGGTATATAAGTTCAAATTTCAAGAGTGTCAAATTATTATTATAATGTAGGCCACATCGGTCCATTATTAAGCACATTTACAAATTTGACAATGTTTTTCGGTTAAAGTTTAAAAAGTTTGGTTAGTTTGATGAGAGACAGATGCAATCATTGATTTGCTTTCTGTCAAATGGAGGAAATGAGTTAAATTGATGATTATATATTTTATTTATTTTATTAAGAAATAACAGATGTGAAAAACCTTTATTTATTTCTTTTAGATGTAGCTAAAAATATATCAAACGAAATAAACAATTATTTTAACTTTAGTTGTTTGTTTTAATATTCATCACGCTATAATAAATTATTATATATTAATTATATGATTTAATAAATATATTAAAATAATAATATCTTGTTTTTTTTTGTTTCAGATGAATTACGAATGCAAAGCGTCCTGATACTATAAAAAAGAAACTAAAAAACATAATCTAATTAATCAATCAATTAACTACTAATTATCAATTACTTATTTATATATGATCTAATGAAAATTAAATACCTATGTCAAATTAAATCGATATGTTAACATAATTAATTGCTCATGTTAATTTTTAATAATTAACGTAATAAAATCAATATCAAAGCTTTAAATATATGAATAATTTATACCGTAATAATTTCGTAATAATTTATAATAACTTCAATTAAATAAATATATTATATATACGTAATTATAAAAACCAACAAAAACAAAACTCTAATGTCGCCGGAAAAATCTATTTGGGCTTACTTTAATCACTTCATTATGAGCAATATTAGTTATTTCCGTAAGTATTGATATGCTTATTAATATATAAATTGATATCTTTTTTAATTTTGGTAAAAGTGAACACAATTAATTTATTATATAGAGGTATTAGCTTAAATTTTTCATTACACCGATATAGAGTAGCAGTTAAGCAGCGCTATAAGTGCATGTGTTATAAGCGTCAATTTTGTTAAATTACTAATGAGTTTTAACTGAAATAAATAAAGAATTTTCAAGTTATTTTACTAGTTATTGGAAATTAAAAGATTGTCTATATAATATAGGTTTGACTCAGAAGAAATATAGCTACTGTACTGTGGACACATTTATTCACATAACAAATGAACTGAATTAAAACAGCTAGGTTAGACCTACACCATCACAACTCATGTATATTATTTACGGAGGTATTAGAGAAACATCTGAACACCTTTGATGTACTAATGGTTATCTAGATCTGAGTTCCAGTACCTGAGTTTGCAATTCCTTAACACCTTCTATAATATCTCAGGTTTAAAAATCACCTACTGTTCGTGTTTATTAATATGCCCTGTTGGTTGTGAAACACTTGCCGTTCTCCCCAAATTTAAAAGAAACATGAATCAAACTTTTTTTATCTATATGAGAAAAGGCACTTCATTTCACTTCAGTCACCTATTTCATTTAGTTAGAAATTTACTCAAGTATTTTTGTTCATACTAGACGTTAGTTTTATAAACTTAAAGAATAGGTTTACTTACGATACTGTGTGCACGAAAATGTTTTTTTGGAAAATGAAATGTTGCAGAAAATAATATTCATTGGTTTTTAATTCTTCGGTTCAAACCATTTATTGTTTCGGAATACTCGCTGAGACTAATTTTATGTCAAAAAATGGAGTTGCAGGAATCAAATCAAACTATAAACTTAATGTGCAGTGTCAAGGCTATACGGTCAACTATGAGAAGTCGTAATTAAGGTTTTTAAAAAGATGTGTGAAAGGATGTTTCTAATCTTAATTTTATGAGCAATAATTTGACGCTCTGAGTTCACATTTTAGTCATATATAGAATAATACTGATAATCTATTTAGTAAATAAAATTCTAATTTATTATAATGGTTAGCAACAAATTTAAGTCGTATTTGTATTAGTATTACTACTAAAATAATTAGTAGGAGAAAATTTTGGTTCATTAATCTTATATGAGAACGGTAACATATATGGAGGTATTTAAGAAAGAATATGTACCATGGGGGCTGGAGTTTTGTCACCGTTTCATTTTTTCAGTTACTTATATAAATGTTCTACGCCTATGGTGTTAAACCTGTGGAGACAGAGGTTACTAAAATTCATTTTTAAGCTCAAATATTACCTTTAAGATATGATAATGTTATAATATACGAGTAAAATGTTTTATATAATGTATAATAAGAGGTTCAAGCTGGACCAGGGAATGTATGAAATGACATATGTTGTGATCAGCTCGAATATTTGTTTTGAAATATAGTTTCATCAGTAGAAGATATATTAAATTTATTAAAAATAACAATAGTTTGATATTAAGAAGTTTTGCTCTTTTAAAGCTTTAAAGATTTGTAAAACTAAATATATTTTTTCATTTACTTTACTTCTGAATTACAGTAGATGAGGTCGATGGTTATTTATATTACCTCGGTGGTACCTATGGTGCTATTACGTTAGCGGGTATAGCTGCGGCGTCAGTGTATTATTATGCCTCTCGACCCATCCCAGAAAAACCACTTGTGCCTCTGGAAAATCAATCGCCCATTTTAGAGGTAAGTAAAATAAAACAAATGATGACATGTGATAAAATAGTTTAAATAAAATTAAAACTATTATGTCAACATATATCACTTTAAATATCTTTATATAAATAATTTAATTTATTTTAGTTTTATCTAAAATTAACATGTGATTTATCAAGTGAGATAGTCCTCTAAAATACACTTTTAACCTTTGACACTAATTTCTCGTGCATCCCACATTTTTTTGAAATATTTTAAAAATGAAAGTGCTTTCATGTATTATTCAGTATCCGAAAATAGTTGCGGTTTTGTGAAATTGTTTAAATATTTCCCAAGCATTACGATAATTTCGTTATTTCTATGAGGTATTTTTGTTCATAGTTTGTTTACGTAGATTTCCACATTTTCCTTCCCTATTGAAAAGCAACTGATGTCACATGATTCTTTAATGTTTAATAAAGTTTTGGCATATTTCAAATTCAATTTTCTATGACGTCAAATGTACAGTGGTATGAGCTTCTAAAATTTTCAAAAAATTTTATTTTAAGATTTAAAAACAAAATGTAAGAAAACGTATATTTTGCACGTTTCCAAAAATATTTTGTTGATACGTTTTTGTTTAAATCAATTTATAGGAAATTTTAATTAAAATATTTTGTATCTCTTGAACTTATCTTTAATTAGATACCATTACTTGATAGTTAGGTAAATGGTGAGGAAAATGGGTCGTAGAATAACGTCAGTAATATTAGGAAACAATCTCAATACTATATTTTGTATTTGATAATATCTAGACATTCTAAATATAACTTTCATTATTATTTTTAAGATATTCTACATGAGTAACATTGTATTATTTTTTTCTGTATATCCCATGACAATAATTATTTAAATGACAGTTGTATGGTTAGCACACACCCTTTGGAAAAAAATTAGTTTCGTTTATTAGACGTCGTTCAATTATTCACTAAAATATTTATATTTTAAGTGACGTCACGGATATAACGAATGTGGTATTTTTCAGTAGAAATAAACTCACAAGCGCCGTTGACAAAGCTAATAAAGCAAACAAGTGGGAGGCGGTTTGAGGAAACGCCTAAACATCAGTCTCTAGAAAAGGATAGTAGTTTTGAGAAATAGAAGAAAATGGTGATTTTTAACATTGAAAATGTATATATAAGAATTTCTTATAGCCATGTTTTTTAATACATTTTCTTTATTATTTTTTAAGTTTTATGTATATACTGACTTTTATCTTGGAGAATTATTCTTTTTCATATTGCTATTGTAGCTTTTTTTATTGATTACTTAGCTAGCACTGCGACTAGTGCTTATTTTAGCTAAATTTAACATTGACTACTGGTAGGAGTGAAGTGAAGGATTTTATTTTATAATGGATTAGAATAATTCATATAGACAAGTATTTTATTTAATTTAGACCGATAATCAAATATTGAAAGTTTAAATCATTGAACTTTTCGTAATATTTAGTAATATTATAAAAATTCATTCCAGTGAGTGCAAAACTTCCGTTACAGCTTCTTAAGTTTTTTAGTTTTATTTATTATTAATATTATTATGAAATAGTATAAAAGCCAACACTGGGCCAGTGCTTCCTTAACAACATTTCTGCATCTCTCCTCATTCTTTGTCACTTTTCCCCATTCCTATAATTTTAGTGGCACAAAATCAATGAATACAACTATTTCTTTCTGTTTTTTTTAAATTAATTTTTTTGGACAGCTCTTTTCTTCTTTTAACAATTGGTACACTGACTTAGGCTTGTTTTGCTGTTTTCCCGCCCAATATTACCCAACCATTTTATGCTCTGAGATTTAATGTGGAATCCCAATGTTTTATAATGTTTTTACTCTTAATAATTCTTTCTATCGTACATTATAAAGAATTTAATATGATTCATATGTGTGTTATACCAGACATATGTAGGATATACCAGGATTGTTTGAACTTATCAAAAGAAAAACTTGGAGTCATCATAGTAATTTTAAAAGAACACTGTAAACTAAAACACCACCTTTCGAGGGAAGCAAACTGAAGATTCTGCGAACAGAATGAAGAGTCAGCCAATCATGTGTTGTTAGCATGCCCTGCGCTAATGCATACACAGAAATCTTTTTTCCGGAAGATTCTGCAAAGTAGGCTTTATACTAGGCTTTAAGAGGATTTATTATTAACGCAACAGGGCTCAGAGACCTATGCTAAGCCTAGAAGGGAGCACAATAGACCAGATGGTTGCAGTGCTACATCCGCTCTCAATGATGAATAAATGTCTGTTGTACAGGGCATATAGTTTTCTCCAAGTTCGGTGTATTTATATAACTAGCTGAAAGTGGTGATATCACCACATTTTAGTGACCAAATATCATTATTGTAGATAACAATGGATCTGAATAATCAATGATGTTTGTGGTAAGCACGTTTATAGAGAGATTACTGTAAACTTTAAGATCCGCGTGTTTTGTTTAAAAGCTAGTCAGTTGTGATATCTTCAACTCATATTACTGATTTATATATATCGTTGAATGCGAAGTAATACCATATTGATGACGCCCCATATTGCGTTTGCACATGAGCAGTATTTTTGATTCAAATCAATCTTATGTCTTATTGTCATAAATTGCATAAATCAGTAATAATCACGATCTCTTTGTAATATTGTATTTAATTAGAAATAGTTTTAAATGGTTGTCTAATTTAGAAAGGAATTTATAGTATTTATATTTGTTGTTGAATCTCGTGAGTTGATTTTTAATTACTATTTTCTTGATTATATGTATTAAAATATAACATATATGTAGTATTAAAAACAAATAAAAAAAGCACATGAAATAATAATTACATATGCTTGTCTCACGTTCTTAATTAATTATCTTACATTTATCAAACTCACTTGTAAAAAACAATAAAAAAAAAACCTTTTTAAAAGAAAATAATCTAAACATTTGCTTAATTTGCAACAATTGAGTGATCAATCTTAGTGACCTGCATTATATCTTCCACAAAAATGAGTTTAAATAAAAAAAATAAGAAAATTTATTTAAATAAAATTGCATGTAACTGCAAAATAGAAAACTAAATTGAAAATAAAAATAAAACCTAAATTTTTGATATACAAAAATCATTTGAATACCACAGCAACGACTGGGAAAATTGTAGATACATTAGCCATTCGCTAATGAATTCATATAATTAAACCTTAGGTAGATAGAACTAATTTCTATTTGAAATTGAATTTATGCAAATTGAATTCAATTTGATTTTTGCTTTGCACCAGAAATGCCAATCGATGCAGTAGCATAAACCTAAAAACTGCAAAGAATTGCAATAAATTTTCGTAAAGATTTTATGCTTTGCTCCCATTGAGAATCGTGTGGGAAATGCGCAACGAATGCATAAATTTTATTTAAATTTAAATATTATATCTTTATTTTACTTATTTATAAATACACATATGTATATACAAATATATTCAGATTTTTTTTATTTTTGGATGCGTTGCATGTGTTGTTTTTGACAAGCACAGCAGATCGTGAGATTATATTTTGGCAACATAATTTTTTATACTCGCACACGTTGGTTGGAATACCGAAAAGAGCCTAATTTTGGCTTAAGACACAAATGTACAATTGTACAATTTTATGAATGGAATGTTTTTGAAATATTATTTCAAAAATTCTATTTGATTAAATAAATAAATAAATATATTCTTTAATAATTTAATTTCCACAAATATCGGAAAATTACTGAAGTCATGCTGTTATACTCATCAGTGAAATACCATAATTCCGAACGTTTAATAAGCGTTTTCATGCATCTTTCTAGTATCTTTTAAGTATTTTACTCATCCTTTCTCTTATATTTAATTCTATTATTATTTTTAAACATTTTTTATTCTATTTTTTACACAATAATTATGTTAAGCAATTTAGCAAAAAAAAAATCTAGAAAAAGAATCGCACGTTATAGCGGCTATGAGTAATTTGCCAGTATGATTTAAGGCAGGTCTGAGCGCAACAACAAATTGCTAGCTGTCAGCTCTTACGTTATTTAGACTTGACGCATTATGTCAACGACAAAATCACGTTGCCTTTCTTAAATTGGATCTCCTCCGGTTTGCTTTTTATTTTGTATAAAATCAGAAAACGTTTTAAAAAGTGAAGGATCGTCCAGATTGTTTTCATATGTGTTTTGTAAAAAGTTATATCAATTTTTCAAATGCCATGCATAAAAAAATTGGTCTTTAACTCAACAAACGCTTATAAGAATCGAAATGAAAAAACGAAAATGGGACTGAGTCGGTCACACTTTGCGTAGACCGACTGGTGACACCAGAAGAATGGCGATTGAGTGGAACCCGATGTGTAGCAGAAGAAGGGGCACACTTGGAGAAGTTAAATTGACACGGAAATGTCACACATGCGAAAAAGCTGGATAGAGTTGAAGCTAGTGGCCACCAATCGTACCGAGTGGAAGACATTTTTTGTTAAAGGATTTAATATATGCATAAAATTTTATTTAATTATTTGCAAAATTTTTAATTTTTATGAAATATTTATTATAATACAAAAGAAATATAACTTCTACATTGTTTTTTCCATGTTTTAGTTTTAACAAAACTATATTTTATGTTATTAATGATCAATTAATGATCAATCAACGAATTTTGTCTGGGTGACAATGCATTTTTCCTTTTTTGATTTTAGGTTAATTTAATCGCAATTAATTTAGGTTAATTCAGCTGAGTCTCTGACAACAATATGTGAAAATTCAATAATTAAGGTTATAAAGATTTTTATTCGACGAAATATTTATCCTTAGCCAACTTATTTCAAACTAATAGATAATAATTTTCAACTATATAGCTTAATCACCTTATACCTGCTTATGCCAAGTTATGCTAAGATGATTACAATACTAGGCTTATGAAGCTTATAAATTTTCAAAGAATAGTGTCATCATTATTGGTTTAGAAATTTTATTATCTGGGTTTTAGGGGTGGGGGTCATAAACAAAATTTCATTTGAAGAAATGAGTGCCCGCAGAAAATTTTCTTTAAATAAATATACAAACATTTCTAATAAAGCTGATGACAATATGACAATATATGACAATATAAACAACACAATGATGCACATAAAGTTGACAAAGACTCGTCTCTTAATCTGTGAAAAAATTCCACTCGGAACAGTTTGAACCAGAAGCACTGCTTACAATAGCAACACAGATTTACTGCGACAAATATTGTTTGCAAAATATTTTATTGAGCTTATTTAATTTATAAGTTGCCATTTAAATTTCAAATCCCTTTCCTTACAGTTAGAGGTGGCACAATATAATCATAATACATCTCAGACCAAACTTGCTTTATAATTAATTATCTTAACAGTAATGTTGTCTTTATTTGTTTAAAAAAGTTGTTAAGCATTTAATATTAGCTTTAAATGTTTTTTTATTTGATGAATAGTACCCTTAAGATGACTATAGAATATAGTCGGAATATTACTTGCTTAAAATAAATCAGATGTACAACCAACATCCCCCAAATGTGAATATATTCTAACCATAAGCTATGCCATAAACTGCTTCAACAACCTAATCAACGACATCAGCCTTTTCAACACAATCAAGAAGAGCGACTACAATATAATAAAGCCACACCTTCCCAAAGACTTATTAAATAAAATTTAGACATAGTTTTTAACATGAATATAAGCATAGGGCGAATGAACTAGTAGTTCAGTTCCTTAAATTTTTTTAAGAAGTGTGTTATTTATCTCTTGAACAATTAGCCCGTTTTATAAACAAAATTATTTTATTATTAAACAAAATTAATAGTTTCTATTTCTCATAGTTTCTAAATAACTATTTTGATACCATTCGTATTTTTTTATTGTTCTTATAGTACAAACATTGCACATAACAATGTTTAATGACACTAGTAGTATGTCTTTGACAACATCAAATATTTTTAATTGAGATTTTTAATGCCCAAACTTTAGGTTCACCGAAAAAGAGATCATATGTTTTCTTTCGATAGTGTCATCAAAACAGTTCTGTGGAATTGAGAAACATCTTAACTTTTTAGTTTAGATCGTACAGTCGTTGTACAGAAGTCGTAGAGAATGAGCTTTGGCTTGACCTCTAATTTCATTGGCTATTGCAGTGATGTTGAGGTCTCGATGAATATTAAAACCTCAAAATTTTATTCGAAAGTCTTTCAATTATGTTGATATAACCCCAACATGTGAATGTACTGATATTTGAATTTCTTTATATATTATCATTTAATTGTATGCAGAGATCTTTGATCTTTGTCTCAAGAAGTTCATTTTTATAACCTTACTTATTTCATTTTATTTCGTTTGTTTCCTCTATCTTCGTTTAGTATATAAAGTTCTGCCAAGATAGGTTGCAGTATTTGTCTATGAGATTAGCAGTTCTTAGTGGTATTATTGAGTAATAGTTTGTTTTTGATTAGTGGAGTACACATGCATTGATTTACTGTTTTTCAGTTATATTCACTAAGCTTACAACCTTATTTTAACTGATTTTATAGTAATTTAAAAACACCTAACTACTTCTTCTGTTCAAAAAGACTCCTGGAACATAAGATTTTACTCTAAAAACATCCAAATTTATGCAAAGTGTAATCACTCTATAACTGAAGTGTTGCAAAACTTTAGAATTAAATTTATGTGGTTGAGAATAAAGTTTACCAACAGTATAAAGAAATTATTTGTGAGTTTTTTTCTATTCCACTTATCATTATCACGTCAACAACTTTGCACTGCGTTAAAATATTTTTGAGATGGATTGATTTATTAAATTAAATTTGGGTAAGAAGTTGGTTTTTTATTTACATTTGGATTATATCAAAATCTGTCACTTCATTGTACTTAAGTTTTTTTTTGTTCTTTCCAGTTATCTTATGTGTAGAATTGTAGTGATTTCTCTCTTTAAGACGCCTACATTTTTATTTGATTTAACGCTGCTATATAGATGTTTTGAAAATGCAATACCTTTGTCCTTGTAGGCTATATTTTTTACTGCAGGAACTTTCTACCTTCTTTATTGATCTTTATTAGAAACTCAGTTGCAATATTAAATTAGATTAGTTCAGCCCATGTATTAATTTAATACATGGGCTGAAACACTACCTCTTTGGCAAGACTTATTCCCCTTCTTTTCTTTTAGCATTTCACGCCATGCTCTTGTGATTTTCGATTTGCATCCAGACCTTCAAATTTTTACTGCATTTTCTTGGTGTCTTCACTATTTATTAGCAAGTTTCTGATTCTCCTTTCTAATTTCTTCGCTTTGAGCACTTCAATCACATGTTACTCTATCGTTCGCCAATTCTCTGGGTGTTAGTTCTCATCTTTTCCACTATATTTTCAGGGGATGTATTGCATACATATATATATCTATATATATATGTCTAGTATATATTATTTTCAAGTCAAAAATGTGTTGATATTTATTAAAATTAATTATTACTCAAACGTCATAAAACTTTATTTATTTTTATTTATTTTGATTAATAACCAAATTTTGTATATTAACAATTTATAAAATACAATCAATCCAAACCAAATAGTTGAACTAAATTGGCAGTGTCATTAAATATAAGTGATTAATTATTACAAAATAATTTAAAAAATTAAAATGCATTAGATATATTAAATTCATTATTAACATAAACATTATTTACCAATAATTTTTGAGGACTTTCATTACTCATATTCAATTTTTACATTATCAAAAAATTGTTTTCTTTTTTTATTTGATTAAAAAAATATTTTACAAATATTTAAAAAAATTTAATTTATCTTTTATAAAGATTCATATGCCTTATAAATAAAAATTAAATAATTTAAAATTAAGAAAAAAACTGTCTTCCACCTTCTGATATCGTTGGTGAGATTTCACGTTTTGCGGTTTCAACAATGAATGAGAAATTTTATTTTCGGCAAAAACAAAATTTCCTCGCATTTTTCAACAATAAAATTAACTTAATTTTTCAAAAATCAGTACGAATTTAAGCGTCGGGTCGCGAAATCATTAGAGAATCTGAAGAAGAAACGGAAAATTTGTGAAAAATTGCACAGAACGCGTGAATTTTCATATTAAAAAAAATTATGTAAAAAAAAAAATAAAATTTTTATTTCAATAGCTTTTGTATAATTTTAAAATAAAAATTAATTAATAAAATTAGTTTCTATTTATCGGTTCAAATAAAATATTTAAATAAATTTAATTAATAACATATAATTTGTCTTATAAAGAAAACTGTTTATTACGTAAATCTGTAGAAAAGTGCATTCATTAAAATTTTCTTAAAGAAAATTGAATTAAAATTACAAATTAAATAAAAATCTTATGCTGTGTTTTGATTTGTAAAATAAATTTTTTTGTCAATTGAAAATATTTTTATATTTGCTTGGGGAAGTGCAGTGCAGAATCTATGCACTTTTGAATATCAAAAAACAATAATGAATTAATGAGAAGACCGAAAAATAATTATTATGTACAAAGTGTTAAAAATAAATAGAAGGTCCATAGAAGAGAAAATTAAGGGATTTCCCAGATATAATGATTAGACTAATTACAATTGGTCTTATGTTATAAATAGTTGTGTGATATACTCAGAAGTAATTTAGTAGGAAGCAGTTTCAGTTTGACATAAAAGATTATTATTGACAATTTATATCTATGTAATTATTTTACATATAATGTTCATTACTTAATGTTTATAAAATCAAAATTAAATTAAATAAATTTCGTTATTATTAGTATATTTTTTTTTATTTTTAAAAACATTTTTTATTGATCTTTAGTTATTGAAAATCTTAATTGATGAACATTGAATCAAATAAGTTAGTTTTTGTTATAAAAGTTGCAGACATAAAGCAATTAAAAATAAAAACTTATATTAAAATATAGTTTTAATTAATTTTTAAAATAAATTATATTTAGTACAAATTATTCATTATGAAAATTTTAAATAATTTAATTAACTTAAAATTATTAGAGAGGAAATCATAAAAAAATTAAATAAATAAATAAACCATTTATCTTTAAAATTATTTTTTTATTAGCTTCTAAATTTAATTCTACTCAGTGCTTTATTTGAAGAATTATTTTGTAGATAATATATCTCATATGAATTAATTATTTTGTCGAGCAGTTATGTTTAAATTATTATTTTAATTATTGATTCTAATTATAATTGATTCTATAATTGATTTTAATTTGATTAAAATGTTTTTAATTAAAAATAATTGAAGTGACATTAGTTATAAGTGAATTTGAATGAATTATTGGTTAATAATTTTTGCTATAATAATATTTATTTTTTACTTAGTTTCCCTTCGAAAATAACTAACTCTTAAAGTTATTTTGTAGACAGCCATAAATTTGTTTTTATCATATTTATTTCATATAAATTTGATTATCACAAAAATATTATTTTAAGCAATATATAGTTTCAATTACTGATAATATATATATCATATATATATATACATATAGTTTTATTATAACTTATGTTATTTTTTGTTTCCTAAACTAACTTTGGTTGCTTTGGAATTTAGTGATCCCGTTTTTTCTAAATTTTGTTAGTCCAAGATGTGTTGCAATTCTTTCTGCTTTACTTATCCATCTTGGGATTGTTGTTATTATTTTTCATAATTCTTTTTATACATATAGTAAAACCATTAATTCCGATGTTTTTGACTTCAATTTAATCCACATATATCTGGATGAATACAGTTTAATTGTTTATTATTGTCTATTAATTTTTGCTGTTCATATTTACCATTTTTCTTTGAACCGTATCTTTCACTAGTAGGATTCAAAATGCGGCGGAGATATTTTCTCTGATATAAGAAGATATTCTTTTATATATTAATTAAGGACCATTTTAAGTATAAGTGTTGTAACAGAATCTTATTAAATAAGATATTAAAGGTAAAATAAGTTATGAATATATTTTATATTTTTATATATATTATTTATTATTAAAGTTATAAACTTATTTGAAGACAGAAAAATTGGTATGTAATTTACAACTGCATATGACTATAATATTAAAATTTGTAACAAGCAAAAAACGATTACTAAACAATTTTAATGTACAAAATAAGTTATTCTTAAAAAATATTTTATATTATTACATAGTGATTTTATAAAATAAAAATTAATAAAAAAATTTTTTATGAGTAAATTTCTCAACAATACATAAAATTGTGTATTAAGTCAAAAAATAAATGACTTATGTCATATGTATTTGCCATGGTTCAAATTTTAATAGAGAGGGGTAATAAACAAGCGGAGTCCCTAATTCAAAAATTCTACACCTTTTAATTTTTAAACCTGGCACTCGCTTTTTATTGAAATTTTATGCGCACTAATAACCCAAAAAACAATTTCCAAATATCACTAAGGATGGGTATTTGGTAATACTGGAATGAGCTGTATGTTCGGCTCAATTAAATGATTTAATTAAATAAAATGTTTTTTGTTAAAAAAATATCCAATAAAAATAGGTGCAATCGTCATTTGAATAAATGAATAAATATATTAAAAATTATATTTATATACTTATATTTAAAATTATATTTATTTCGTTATATTACATTTACATTATATTATATTTCACTTAAATAATCTATTTATACAATATTATAAATAAGAACAGATGCTTTATTTTAAATACTAAAAAATATTTATAATTCTTTCATATATATCATTATGAACAATAATGCTTTGATCAAGATATAAGTATAATGATAAAGAATTGCTGACTGGTTTTATTATTTCATATTTTATATATTTATATTTATGTAATATGAATTATAAATAAAATAGATATAGTAACTTTATTCACACTTTATTTTTATTATTTTTAACACAGTCTAGGCATTTGACTTTGTAGTAAATTTTCATAGTCCTCTTGATTAAAATTAATTCAAAATAATTTCAAACAATTTTTAAATGAAATAAAATTAAAATTATTAATTTTATAATTATAATTATAGCTATCCATTTTTAGTTCGGTATTTTTATTTTTCATGCTATTGTTGTCCAAATAGTAAATCCATTTTCACCGACTTTTTATATTCATATTATAATTATTGTCTTTCAAGCAATTTCTTGTTCCAAACTCCAATTCCTTAGATACTAATAATTGAAGAAATAAATATTCCTTGAATTCAAGAGTTCGGTTATTGACATCTAGGAAACAGTTTTCGGTCTTTCAAAAATGATAATTATAATACAAATATTAAAGGATATTGAATAAACAAATTATAATATAAGTTTAGTTTTTTTTGTGAATACCATTTAGTTACTTACTTATTTTAAGTTTTACTTTTTTTAATTCATTTTATAAAAATTCACAATAAAACATTTGTGAAATATAATTTTAAAAATAAATACATAATAAATTTATTATTATTATTAAGTGTGTAATAATTAGTTTAGTATGAAGACATTAGTTTAGTATGAAGACCAAAATATATAGATTTTTAAATTTTTACTTGAACGGACACTTAACTTGACTATTGCATTGGTTTTTAAATTAAGAATAAACTTTTTAATAGATCATTTTATGCATTTTCTCAAATGTTAAAATAAATATTGTAAATATATATCTATATGTATGGCTTCTATTTTTAAGATGATATATTTTAAAATGAGCTATATGTCATTTTTTAAATTTTTCTTTAATTATATTGTTTAATTATATTATTGAAAGCAGAATACATTGTGAGTTGTCAAGTTGTATTCTCTGTAATTCTTAGATATAAGACACTTATTTAAAATAATTATATGTATATGATTATGTAAGTATTATATAAAATTATATAATACATATATAATTATATATACACATATATAAAATTAGAATCTTATATCATAGAACTTTATAGAATACAACTTGAATATTTAATTATACATGCATTATATATAGTTATAAATAATTATTATGTATTATATAATTATATATAATTATTTATAATACTTGTATAATAATGTAATCATACTTACATAATAATAATTTACTGGCTGAAGTGTTCACACAATTTTATAAGTTAAAGTAATTAGATTGTCGGTGATTTTTTTTAAAATAAACTTAATTACTTTCTTAACTAGTAAATTAATTCCATAAAACTTTTTATTTTGATATTAGATTGCAGTCCGAAAAGATTGTAGTTATGTTACACAGTTTTTATATAATATATATTTACTATTATATTACTATTATATATTATATTTACTAATATTTCATCATAAAAATAAATATATTGATATATGACTTATCCATAAACGTCAACTTTAGCTAACATTAATTTTAAATGCATTCAATTTTATATGGGTTATCTGCAGTTGAATTTCATTTTAATTAGATATTATAATTAAAACGTTTTAGTATTCAAAAAAAAAAAAAATAAAATTTTCCACATATAATTCTGTAATTGTTTGGCTCAGTAAATATCTCAGATAATGTGCACGGCAAAAAAAAAATTATAATTTATTTGCAGTCTTGTTTATGTTATGAAAACTATTTTTGTTTTCATAATTTTTTTTTTTAAATTAAAAAAAAGTTTTTTTTGTTCCAATAAATATTTTTACAATTAAAAATTGCTTGTTTTTTGTGTTTTACAAAATTTTCAAATTTTTAAAAAATATATATATCTATTTATTCTATTTGACGTGCCTCTGAGTTTGACTTTTTAACAGAACACAACAATAAAAGTCGCATAAAATATAGAAATAAAAATATTAATAAAAAAATTAAGACAATTTATATATAACTGAGTATATATATTGAGGATACATTGAAAATCTTAATACTCTATGATATATGAATGAATAAAATTAAATGGTTTGCTAAATAAAAATGTGAAAAAATTTGATTCGCTCTAAAGAATATAACATATATGTATGCTCTAAAAAATGAAATTATGTAAGAATAGAACTTTGATTTTATAAAAAATTTTAAAATTGTTTTTTACAGAAGTGAAAATAGTTCAAATTAATTTATAAATGTTTTTTTTTTCGTATTAACCCATAGACTTTTAGTTTGCAGTAAATTATTTAAATGACATTAATTACTGAAGGATTTTTTTTTTTCAAACTGCTTATCAGTTATTTTAGTTTTCTCTTTATAATGTATGGACTTAAAACCTCAAAAAATTTTCTTTTATATTCTCAAATATTGAAATTTATTTGAAAATCATATTACCTAATGTAACTATACAAATATCTATTTAAAAATAATGTGAGTGCGGTGACATATTTACTTGTTTTATTGCTCATTTGAAATATTCAGTAAAGACAAACCGACAGACATCATTTGTAGCTTAATTTTTTTACCGTGACTTTTACCTTGAAATGTTGAGTGACAAAAAAAAAAAATAATAAAAATAAATTATATACAAAAAGTTTAGCAAAAATCCTATCTAAAAATATCGAAATAAAAAACCAAATATTTTGAGTCAGCACTAGTAAAATATATAATAAAAAATTTTGTTCTTGAAAACATTTGGAGGCATATTTATTTGTTCATATAAAATAGTTTTTTATATATAAGTTTTAGATCATTTCTACATTGCTCTAAATTACAAGAAACTTATACGATATTATAGATTATATCAAAATTTATGTAGATACTCAGTTTCTAATTAAATCATATAATAAATCATTCTAAAGATGGGATGGATTCAATGTATGCAAAAAAAAATTTATAATTTGGAAATAAGTGTTACTTGGACTTGCTCAGGACTTGCTATTTGCCAAGTGTTACCGCAAGATAGTATACATAGTATATAAAAACTGCTTTCAATTTCCAGAAAAAACTGCTATTTCTATATTGTGATAAAATATTGCAATATGCTGGGCTATATTCTGTTGTAGTTTTTTAATTTTTCTTATTGCTATGATAATATTGGTGTCTTTGATATTTGCTATTTTTATCTTTATTCGTCAATGTTTGATTCTGTAATTTGCTATTGCTCTTGATGTTCTGCTATTATAGTTCAGCTATTCAGCTATTCTGGTAATGCTATTATGCGTTTATTGAGTTTTATTATTGCTATTGATATTGTTTTTAAATGCTTCGAGATTTTATATAAAAAAATATTACTAACTTTAATTTTTGTTAAGAAAAACTTTTAAGATTTTGTGAGTAAAAAATAAATTAGACTGTTAGTTTAAATTTTAATCACTTTCTAATAGCAAAATATAAAAAAAAAATTTTATTTTTTATAAAAAAGTTTTTATACTTATGTTATAAAATATAAATAATCACAATATTTGTTTTAGGCCTGTTCTGACATAGCAAATAAAAACAGTTACTTGAATATATTTCTTATATTCAATATTTAGTATTTATTTCTTATTATTTATTATATATTTATAATTAATATTTTGTATGTATGTTTTGATAAACCTAAAATATCGGCATCTTTATATCTGCATTTACATCATGCATTTTATATACCGAACTTTATGAACCATTTTGTTAATGTTTAGGAAAAATTTTTTAAAGTATTAAAATCCAATTTTGAATTATATTTCTATTTTTTTTCTTAAGAAATAATTTCAGAAAATCATATGAAATATTTTAATAGTATTTAAAATAATAAATTATTATTTCTAGAAAGTAAATATGAATTAAACTAAGGTTTATTATGCGGTTTTAAAACACTGTATAAAAAGTTTTATTAAAATCAATTAAATAAATTATTTAATTGTTAATCAGTTATTAATAAATAAATTAATTAGTAAATAATTAATTAATAAAATGAATTTTTGACTATGTTGGAAATAAAAAAATAATAATTTATTAATTAATAAATAAGTCAATCAATTATTAATTATTAAATAAACAAAGTATTAATTAATTAATAAATAAATTAATTAATAAATAATTAATTAATAAAATGAAGTTTGGACTAACCATACAGCTGCTTCGAATATAGTAAAAAATTAATTTTCAGTGGTGCTTGAAATAATTTTCAGCCTTCAAGTATTACGGGTTAAATTTAAATACTGTCAAATTGAAAGTTCAGATTCATACACAAAACACCTGAGCAAATCTCGTACGTGATTGTATTGTTCAAATATAGTCTCATTTTTGTTGTTGTTATTTTACCAATATATACATGAGTTGCGGTTTTTTGAACTAAACGTATAAACTACCGCTATATAAATGTAGCTTATTATTATAAGTGTTTGTTGTTTGTAAAATTATAGCCACAATTTTATAAATTAACATAAATGATTACAAAACAGCTTTGTATAAGATTATTTTAGATATTCCAAAGTATCTAAATTATTTAAAAAATATTTATAACCTATTGTATAAAAATTCAATACACTATAATCCAACTTCTAGAAGTATATTAATATAACAATAAAATAACATATTTTTGAATTCAGGATTTTATTTTATTGATAGCAATTACCTATTAAGGTATCGAAAATTTGTTTTTATTATGATTAAAAAGCAAATATAAAAGTATGGAATAAGGCAAAAATATATTATGATTATTATTATTAACATCATAAGTTAGTTAAAAATGTAATAATGAAATAAATTATGAGTGAAAAAATTGAACTTAAATATAAAATAATCAAATACAATATGAATTGTATGATGCAGTTTATTTAAATCTTCAAATACAAATAACATAATAAAAAAATAAAATAAAATAAAAAAAAAAATGAAATAAAATAAAACCAAATGTGACAAAAAAAAAATTAAGAAAATAAAATATTGTAATACAATTAATATAAATAATTAACATTTAATTAAAAATGTATGTCAATTCTATTCATAGCTAACAATGTGAATTCCCGATGCTCTAAGAAATTATAATTTATATAGTAGAGAAAAAGTATATGTGAAAAAGTTAATAAACAAAACGTGTATAGAAAAAATCTCGTGAACATTTTATTTTAAAAAAAATCTCAATTCTATAAATTAAATAAAAAAATAAATATATAAAAATTAAATCAAAATGTCCTGTTGCGGTCAAATTTCAACCATTCGACCACCGATTGAAATGTCCAATCAAAGTGACATTTTAAAGGTAAACAATAACACATAAATGATCAGATAATATTATATATAGTATATATAATGCTTATTAATATGTTGCGGCACATTTAAACGAAATTCTCTTTTAGTTATACTAACCTATATTCTTCAGTTTGTCAGAATTATTTGGATTACAATGATAATAGGTACGGAGCCCGAATTATCGCAATATTCGGAGCAATATGATTATTTAAGTATGTGTTGAAATCAGTTTTCTTATGGTTTCGATATGAGAATGTACAATAAATTTTGAATTTGTTGGTTTTTTTTTAGTCTAATTTTTTTTGCATGTGAAGTCTACCTATAAATTTCAAGGATATATTTCCTTTATTTTTCACATAAAGAAATTTTGATTTCTAAATTGTCTACTGAGTTTAAGGTAGTATCTATTAAAGATTTTATCAAGTCTCTAGGCTGATGCTATTATTAATTTATTAAATTGTTATTTAAACAAGTCACCGTGTTTTTTACGAAGAAGACACCGTTTTTAAAATATTGCTTTGGTTTACAAGGTTCGGAGAAGTTTTCCCAACTATAATTCAGCTGGTAAGTAAGCAGACATAGTGGTATTGAGAGTTTATAGTTGTAGGGTCAGAAATTGGGTTAAAATCGACAAGAAGATAATATTTTATTGGTCTTTTTCCAAGAATTAACGTTCTGTAAATATCGTGACATTCTGTAATGTTGATTTGATTGATCTAAAGTATGGTAACATTAATAAAGTCTAAACAGTTGATTAAAGATTGGTTTCACAATAGTTTATTTTATATTACTTATAAAAGAAACACAAACGTGACTTAAACGTAAAAGACTTATTCCGCGATCGTAGGCGCAGTTTATAAGAGCATTTTCTCTGTAGATTCTAAAGGACTTATTCCGTGACTGTAGACGCAGTTTATCGGAGCGTTTTTTTCTGTAGTAATTTTTGCTGTAATTACTTCTATAAATATTTTTTTTTTTGTAGAAAAGGTTTTTAGTCACTGAGAAGTAAGTTTCTTGAATGCACAACAATTTTTATTAGTTTTAATGGGATAAAGTGGTTTTGTACTACGACCTACAGATTTATAATGTCTTTCTTATCAGATTCAGATTATATTTCTAACTCCAATTGTCCCCATAAAATGTAGTATTGAACCTACTTTATCTGTTTATCTGATATAAGACGAAGAATGAAGAATTTGTTTGAGTTATGCCTTACCGGTGAACAAACTCTTATCAAAGGTTTTACAATTTTATGCTCAATACATAAATGTATTTTTTTTTTATTTTTTAATTATTTTCAGAGTTTCTTCCTTAAATTTTTATTGTTTGGTAATTTAATATTTTTTAACATAATTTAATATAATATTAATTTTAAACGCATGAATTAAAAGTACCTTAACATAATTTTTGAAGAATTTAGATGTTTCATCATTCAGGTTAATATTATAAATATATTATAAATAATTACCAAAAAGTATTACTTATTGAAGTAATTAATTTCATTTTATTTTTCCACTAATGTTTGAAAATGAATTACATGTTATTTTGACTTTATTCTGTCTAATTGGTTAATGAAGATAATAATTCTTTTTAATTAAAAGGGTTTTGCCTAAACCCTTAATAATTAATAATTAATTAGTGGAAGTATTATGATTACTCAACGTTTAGAGTGGTATTTTAAGTACATTGGTAGTACGGTATTTAAAATTTTCGTTTGAGAAATTGAATCAGTTGTATATATGTATAACATATATACAACTCTATATGACATATATATATTTTACTCTATATGAGTAAAAAGCTTTTCAAATTACAGTTTTATGTATAAAAGCAAGAAGATAGAAATGAAATAAACTTATCCAAGGATTAAGGGTCTGATGATAGTTCGAAGTTATACTTTGAAAAAAACTTTCTTTATTGTTGGTGCTTAGATAGTTCTATTTAGATTCTGTAATCAATATAAAATACATTAAAAAAATGTCTTCAAGATATCGATTCTAGTTATTCAGCTGACATATTCGTCTGTTTATGATTTATTTTTAAGTTGTAGGAAAAATATTTATTTAGTTGAAAGCTATGAAATGTGTGTATATACTGACAAACTCTTAATAATGATTAAAATCAGTATATTCTGATTAAAGAGTTTGTTATATACATTTTTTATTAATTCGTCAAAGATAACTAAAGAAAAAGTAGATAAATGATAAAATTAGTGTTTTATTACTTACAGAACTTTATTACCGTATTTAAATAAGACAAATTTATAGTAATAACTAAAGAAAAATTAAATTTAAGTTGATTGGTTGTGGCAGCTCAAAACTTATTAGCATTATTTATACAGGTCAAGTACATAATTAAAATAATGATATTATAAAACAATAAAGTTGAACGGTTTTTTGATTATTGTTAAAGTTGTGTACAACTAATATTTGATAAATAAAGAAAAAAGTAAACAACAAATAAATAAATATAAATATATAATTTATATAACAAATAATATATAACGTAAAATACGTTCTCAGTAACAGAAAATTGCGACTGTTGTGCATATTTTGTATTAAAACTTACCACCGTAACCGCGCAGATAGCATTCAACTTTTAGAATAAAAGTAAGATTGTTATACTTTTCATGTAGATGAATCACCAAACTGTCTACTTTGGTATCAAACGAGGGTGATAGCTACTATCCCAGAGTCCTCCTCCTGGCTCAAAATACCGCTGGGTAATCGTAAAGAATGCATACACATTGTTTTACGGATGAAGAAGTGTTGGATTAACTAATTCCACAGAAAGGTTGTTTCAGTGAAAACTCTGTTAAACGGATGCTCTTTCCTAACCATGCAAAGTTGGAAGTCTGCAGATCTTATAATTTATAAAAGCTAGTATTTGTAAATTATATTTCTCTTAAACGGACAGAGTTGCAGTCCCAGTAGAAGATGCTTAAGAGTATATTTAGTACTGGCAATAGTATATACCTAATAAAGAGAGTTTGTACTGCGCTCCTTTCATATTGACATTAACATGTCTTTGGATTACGTTGAATACAAATATAAACAGAAGTAGCATATAGTTGTACTTTAAATCTACTCGACTATTCTAAAATTCAATTCCTTGGATTGATCATAATAAGTGATTATTAATCAAAATTTGCAGCTGTTTTCATTTTCATTTTGTTTTATACAATTATATATAATACCACTCGATGAAAAAGTCTCAAAAATTTATTCAGAAAATTTGAAATGCAAGTTTAATCTTGATAATTGATAGTGTATCTTGCAAAGTACTTTGCATTGACTAAAACTTACTTATCTCGGAGGTTAATGCAATGCTTCAAAAATTTTTTGTGATCGAATTTTTGAATATCATCAGAGTAGGTAACATGCGAATTCCGCAGTGGCTTCTTGAGTAGTTCAACCAGGAAAAAATCGCAGGTGATCAAATCAGGCTTCTTGAGATCAGTCAGGAAAAAATCTCAGAAAGTCAAATCAGGCGAATCCCGTGGCTGTTCGATGGTATTCATCGTGTGTGTGACGTGTGTGAGGAAGCGTTATAGTTTTCTTTTTTTACGATACTAAGAAATCGAAAACACAGACTGAAGCAAATGTATACTAGTGAACATGCCTTTTACAAATGTTGAGCTAAGGGTTGAAAACTTAAAGAGAGAGAAAATGGTAAATAGGTATGTGAATCCCTGTGGTAAAGTGTTATCGGATGGTGATATTTGAAAACCCTATTTAGCGATTATTTCTAAAACTTTTTGATGAAGATCTTATGGTATTTAAGCATATGAATAGCAAAATGCTTTAAGCTTTAATCAGCTGAAATCATCGTATCACAGTTCTAGTTTATGTTCTTTAGATTATTGCAACTTTAGTATAAAAAAGTAGAATGGATTACTCATAAGTGAATAATTGCTGTACGTTTCGTTTATTATAAATGGTACTGGCTATATCTATTTAGTGTTTTTATTGACACTTAATTTTTCATTTTTCGATAAAAATATAATATTTATTCAAAGATAAAAATTAAAAATGTAAAATTTTTATTTCTGCTCAAAATAATATTCAAAATTATAAATAGTAAAGAACTCTAATGCAGCAATTCTGTAAAAATAATTTAAATGTTTTCCTCTCCATGTAGTTTCCTGATATATGAATTTTTTTGCTATAAAATGCTTTTGTAGTCATATTTATTTTTGTAATATCTTTCTTAGTTACCAAAAATGAATAACGCATAATACATATACTATAGTCTTTCAATTACAATATTAATATGTAGTATTTCATGTCATACTATATATATATATAATCAAAATGTTGTATATATGCTTATATGTATTTATACATTTGTCTAATATAACGTATTAATTAAATTATTTAATTTTTATTTTTATTTGTTTATAAATATTTTAGATAAAATATGATCCACGACAAGATATAAACCGAAGGGTAGGCAGATGCAATCCAAACATTTGCATTCAAAGTGTCAATCCAAGATAAACAAACAGAACGAATTCATGAAATTTTTGTTATTATCGTTTAATGCATGAAATCCCAGATTTCGCACTGCATTTGTTTAATTGGAGTCAAAATTTCGTTTCAATTTCAATTCTTAGTGTATTTCATTAAGTAAATTTTAATTTTGTGTTTATTTTATTAAACCTTAAATCAATCATCTAAGTGCAATTATTTGTTATATCTAAATTTTAAATCCCAAAGCGAAATCGTTACAATTATGTGTGCGTAAATATTGTTTTTGTTCTAAATAAACTCGAGAAGATATTTCAATAAACATCTGAAATATATGATTTTTCTATTTTCAAAAAGGCAATATTCAAATGGAAAATAAATAAATAAAATACTTGCAAATTTGAAAAGGAAGTTGAAATATGTTAAAATAAATCCACTGTTCAAAATTTATGAAATAATATTTTTAATTTATCTCCTCGGATGAATTAAACGTTAAGTATCTACATAAATGTTAAGGCATTTATAGATTTCAATAAGTGAAATCAATAAATTCCTCGTTTAAATTAAAAGTTTCAATTTTAATAAAATTGTTTATAGGTTCCGTGGTCTAATTTAAATTAAAGTAAACACATTAAAGTATTGCCTTGTTTTTTGGTTAAATAAAAAAACCACTTAAAAGAAACACTTACTTTGATCACTTAAAATTCCAATCAACACTTGTTGAATATTAAAATTCACAATCTATACTCTCTTTCGTTTGCTTTGTAGTGTGGGAAGTGTTGAAAAAAGTTTTAGTTTAAAATTAAATTAAATTTCAAAAACTAAAACAATTAAAAACTACACGAACATTATTCTTTTCATCAGTATGAAAAAGAAAGCTAATACAAGTATAAGAATTTTGCTATACCGCAAAAATTTTGATACCACAAAAAAAATGATTGAAATGAATGACTTCAGAGATAGAATTTATATATCTAACTTTAGTCAGCTATTATATTTAATAAGACAAATGTTTTTTAAAAAAAAAAACTAATAAATATTTTTCTAATTTTTATTGATTTTTTTAATGGACTCGTGTCTTGTATTAAACTATTTTTGTAAGCATAAGATATTTTTGTTGTGAAAACAATTGAAAAAATTATTATTTAAATGAAAATTTTCATTTAATATTTCAAGTACCTATCCGAATTAATAATATTTAACTTAGTACAAAATGAATAGAAAAAATACCAATAAATATGATTATAAATAAATATGAGGTGGTTTGATAAGTCAATTTCCCGCCCAGTTATTCCAAATGCAACAATGCTGCCGTCCGCTGTAATCTACCAGTGGACAACTTTTTAATTTTGAGCAAGCTAAGTCGTTCAATTGGCTGGGCGGTTAGAGATTTGAGTCGAATGAAGACGTCATTACCGAAACAAACGCGTATTTTGAGAGCTTTGAAAAAACCTATTATTTATTGGGAATATGAAAATTAGAAAAACGCTGGACTAAATGCATCGAGCTAAAAAATGATTATATAGAAAAATAAAATGTTTATTTGCCGAAAAAAATTTGTTTTATTCAAAAGTCACTGACTTATCAAACCGCCCTCGTATTAATATAAATATAAGGTTGGATTAGGTTATACCGGCGATATCAAGGGGTCCACTTAGAAAGAAAATAAATAAATATGAGTAAATATTAATATAAATGTAACGTTAGATTAGGTTATACCGGCGATTTCAAGGGATCCACTTAGAAAGAAAAAAAAGAAATATGAGTAAATACTAATATAAATATATGCTTAGATTAGGTTATGCCGGCGATCCCCAGGGATTCACTTAGGTCTACAATCCCATTATGTTACCGTATAATTAAAAATTCAGGGGATATAACCATTTAGAACCATTGGTGAAGCTCAAATTGCTATTTTTACAGTTCGCCAAGATCCTCAAAACAGAAAGCCTCTAAGTTGATATAAATATAAAAATAAATATATAAAAAAAATAATAATGAAACAATAGAAGAATACCCAATTTTAAGAATGTCCAATTTAACGAGGGATTAAGTTCTGTGACTGATAATTCAATCCGACTTCAATTTCCTGGTTTGACGATTTAATAATGGATTTAAATGTTCTCAGATATATTCAGCAAATTTTTTTACTACACTACATGTCGAGGTTTAAACACCTTCTTGTGTCAATTAGTATATGAAATTTGTTGATTACAAAACCAATAGGCTCATCTACACTTAGATTTATTAATTTTTGTTCAATCGATATCTGGTAAATAAGCCATGGCGACTTATTCAGAGGCCCCTTAAAATAAATTATAATTTATTTTGTAATTTATCTCACTGTAGTATGTATATATAAAATAATTTGTAATGTGCTATTTTTCACTTTTAAGACTTATTAAGACTAATTTATTGTTAGGCTTTAAAAAAGTGTGGTTCAATAGAGATATATTGTTAAATAAAAAAAATAAAAAAAAAGTCGATAAATAAAATGTCTACTGCATATAAAAGATATGTAACATGTATACATAAATTATAAATATATTAATTATTGAATGAACTAATAGGTCATTAATTTAAAGCACCTAATAGTATGGTCCATTAAAATTATATTCCAATATATGATCTTCGGGGAACAAAAAAAAAGTTGCTTCTATAATTAATATATCTACTAATATGTATCTTGATATTGATATATTATATAGGGAATTTTCTGTACAATTTCTGTAAGCTTTAGAATTGCTTTCTTGCTTCAACAAATAAAAATAGAAATCTGTTTAAATTTCTTGGTTCCAAAAACGAAAAATCTATAAATAAAAATTTTTTACTGAGATACAGAGTGTAAAAACAGTTATCAATTCTTTAACAACTTTAAAATGGTTTGTCTAAATATCTTCCGTCTTTTTTGGTATTTTTTTTAACTTAAATAGTGTTAGAAGTTATATTGGTTCACAGTTATATGGATATGGATTGCTATTAGCAAAAATCTTAACTACAAATTTTAATTTTTTAGGAACATAAACCTTTCTATCATGCGCTAATTTTTAAAGCAACTTTTTTTTTTAAAATCCACTATTAAAAGGCATGCTTTTTTGTGCACACTTTTCTGTGATACCCTGTATCTTAGTAAATATGAAAAATGTATTCATTCATGTATTTACACATAAATTTAAAATTGTTACGAAATTAACTAAAGAATTAATCAGCGATATAATGGATATACCCTGTATAATATAAAATATTTTATCAAAATAAAATCCAAACTATTTTAATGTGTAATTTGTTGTTCATAACAGTTTAATTATACTTATCACCATAGGTGATAATAATGGCATTATTAGTATTCAATTACCATCACTCAATTTTTCTAAACATTTAGAGATTCTTAATATGTAATGTTACGCGTAGACATATATATATATATACATTTTAAATATCTGATATGTTTGTTATGTTATATCTACGTAATATGTCTGATGTTAGTCATAACTTATAAACACTCATATTTATGGGCAATTAACGAGCATTTTTATGTGGCGTTCAGAACAGTTTTAAAAGTTTAATGTTTATTTTTAATAGTTTTTTAAATAATTTTAGTTTTTATTGTTTTCTTTTTAGTTATAAATGTTTGCTTTCTGTCCATCTGTTCATATAAAAATACATTAATCTAGTACCAATATATATTTTAGTGCAAGGTAATATATCGCTGTATGAATCAGTCTACGAAACATAAAATGTACTTAATTCATTTAGTAACGATTTCTGCAAAAAACATTAAAAATGAAATAAAGATATTATATAATTTTAAAAAAGGAAGTGGTTTCTACAACCCTAAATAACTCGATATAATATTTGTCTATAACACTTACCTATATATTTAAAATTTTATTTTTCATATTTACTAGTTTATTTTTATATAAAGAGATATACTATATGCATATAAGGCTCATTTGTGAACTTGTACATTTTGTTGAATTACCTTAATTGGTTAGATATTATTTTTCTTCAATGTAACGAACTATACATATAGTTACTAACTATACAACTATATATAACTACTGTAGTTACAAACTATGTTATACCTATAGTAAACGATCAAACTTTAACAACTAACAAACCAAAGATTATTAATCAATATAATTGCTTACAAATAACATGTATTACAGTAATATCTACATAAAATAATATAAATAATATATATATATATATATAATGCTATTTTAGAATTTCATATTTTTTAGATATATATATCATAAATTTATACATATACATAGGAAATAATGCAATGCTATACTTATATATAGAAAAGAAATTTTCAAATGTATCCAAATTTTTGTCACAATGATTGAGCTAATTTATATAGCTGTGGTTTATGCGTTTAGTTATAATTACTGGCATTAGAACTGCAATGGAGAAAAAGTTAGTCGTTAGTTTTCTGTGAACACAAAACGGGTTTCTTAACAATTGCAGTGCCAAAATTATATGCACATATATACGCACAGTTTTACTATTTTAAATAATATTTGACGATATCTGAAAGAGCCCATTAATTCACTTGATTACAAATTTGTTTCAGATTTAAAAATTTCGTTACTATTATTACCCTTTCTAGTTCGAAATAGATGTTTTGTAATAAGATATAAAATACTAAACTAAAAAAATAAAATATTCAATAATATTATTAGTAATTACTTTTCCTGTATGGTAGGTGAATTGACATGTAAATTAATTATTATTCAGATATTCAAAGACCAATCAGACCTTAATCTACTTTAATCTATTGTTTGGTTAAAAAAAAAACGCAGTTATCTATAGAAATGAGATCACTTCCGCAAACATAGCAAGTCTGTTCATTTATTAACTTCAGTAATACAAGCATTATGAACAACGCAGTATTACTGCCAAGCATTATAAATAGATAAATACATAAATACATAAAGACTTGGATTTTTAAGTAACGATCTTTGCGGATTTTACTCTGATTTATTGTACAGATCACTAGCATACTCCTTGCTTACTCTTAAGATTCTTAAAAACCTTTTTTAAGAGTTTTAAAAAAATATCAGTAGTTGATATCGTAAGCTCATAAATTTCTCAATGGAAATAAAGTGCATATATCACAAAGATACCCCATAAATAGGATTTCTTTAGAAGAAGTGTTAGGTTTTTTTATTTTAAATACTCAATTAATTATTAAATTTAATTAATTTAAGGCTAATTAATTGTTAAGGTTTCAAAAAAAATTTTATTTAAAATTAATTGTTTTGGTTACTTTTTATTAAAAATATTTAATAACTAAATAATATGGAATTTTTTTTAATTTCCTCACCCAAGAAGCAGTGAGTTTCATAAATTTATTAATTTAAATTAACTTAATTGAAAATTTGCGTAATTGTAGTAGATTAAAAACATGTCACGAGCCGCAAAAACGTTAGCCGCGGGTCGTACTTTGGACAGCCCTGCTCTTAATGAAGCGATTTAGAAATTCCTATTATTCAAATTTAATTCTTAATTTCATTTAACTCTTAATCTTAATTTAAAAAATTAAGTTTAATTATCCATAATTTTTTAAAGGGAATGTTTATCTTGATTGGTTACTTACTGTGTTTACATTCTATATTTTTCCTGAAATATTTTCGAGTGTTCTGTTTTGGCTTAAAATTATTGTTATTGTTTTATACAAAATTTTATTTAATCCATTCGCTCAAGCATCGAACTCATCGCACAAAGGCGTGAATGCACTTCAAGTCAATATTAGCCATACAAGATAATTCGCTAAAAGAAGTAAAGATAATATCTCAATCACCCAATGAAAAATGTATGAAGAATTAGATTAAGTATGATCGTATCACACTTATTGAAATCGCTTTAAAGTTGGAATTTTGTAAAGTGTGACTTGAATATGACTTAAATAATACAGATTCTTATTTTCCTAAGCTATCTTTTGGCCTCATCTGTTATGTGGTTTATAACAAATGACATCAGTTGTTTCTATGAATCATAAAAAAGTTTTGTATTTAAGAAATAAATCCTTATTTTTAGTTAAACATAATAGAAATCAAAAAAAAAAAAAATGCATGGTACAACCTGCCATATTTTCTCATAACTAAAGAATTTTATACTTACATTTTTCATGATCCACTAACAGAACCCTATTTTCTTGCATTAAATTTCATATTTTTAGGGTCCTGAACAAATACACGTATCTAAATTTTATAAAGAATCCAAAAATGGCAAATTTGTCAGTTACATCACAGAAAATGTGCGTACCCTGTATCAAACATTTCGTGAAGGTGCCTACGTGTCGAACAACGGACCCTGCTTGGGTTGGCGTGAAACTCTGACATCGCCATATCAAGTAAGTAAAATTTTTATTATATATATGCAATATTATGAATAAAATAAAAAATTATAGTGGATAAATTATGATGAAGCTTTGTTACGAGCCAAAAATTTTGGTGCGGGAATGTTAGCTTTGGGTGCTCGACCCAAACAACTAATTGGCATATATTCACAAAATCGACCGGAATGGATATTGTACGAGCAAGGTTGTTATTGCTATTCCCTAGTTGTAGTACCACTTTACGATACACTTGGACCAGATGCATGTGCTTTTATAATACGTCAAACAGAAATGTCAATTGTCGTTGTAGAAGACGATCCTAAGGCAATTATGTTGCTTGAAAAGGCACCACGAACACTAAAAATCATGGTAGCTATTAAGCCCATACGTCAGTCAACACTAGATCGTGCCAGGAGTCATGGCATACAAGTGTTATCATTTATTGATGTAGAAAAATTGGGTGCTAAAGGTACTCATCCCGAATTGCCGCCAAATGCAGAAGATTTGTGTACCGTGTGTTATACTTCAGGTACTACTGGAAACCCTAAGGGTGTCATGCTTACGCATGGTAATATTGTGGCTGGCGTATGTGCCGTTATATTACAAATGGGTATGTAATAAAATATATATAATAAATTATATTATGTTATTTATGTTAATATTTTTTTTAATAAATAAAGGTGAGCATCGTATACGTGCTAGTGATGTAATGATATCGTACCTGCCTTTAGCGCACATGTTTGAACGCTGCTGTGAGAATGGCATGTATTACGTAGGTGGCTGTGTTGGATTCTATTCTGGTAACATTAAAGAATTGACCAATGATTTGAAAATGCTGAAACCAACTGTTATGCCAACCGTTCCCCGCCTGCTAAATCGCGTTTATGACAAAATACAAAATGAAATCTCTGCGTCATCAATCAAACGTGCCCTCTTCAATATGGCAATGAAGGCTAAACAAAAGGAAATCGCACGGGGTATTCTTCGAAGAAATGGCTGTTGGGATAAGCTAGTTTTTAAAAAAGTACATTTAGGTATCGTTAATTTGATTAACTATTTTATATTTTAGTTTTGCTAATAGTAATTAAATTTATTAATTAGCTTTTGGAGGCAATTTACGTTTGATGGTTGTCGCTTCAGCTCCTTTGGCTGGAAATGTTTTAACATTTATGCGTTGTGCTCTTGGCTGCCTTGTTTTTGAAGGTTATGGTCAAACAGAGTGTACAGGAGCTATAACATTAACCGTACAGGGTGATTACGTGCCTGATCATGTGGGTCCACCTGTATCTTGTAATGCAATTAAGGTAAAGTTTTAATGTTATTTGTTATTTTTTTGTTTATAATTTTTTTATTGCGTTTAGCTTGTGGATGTTCCAGAAATGGAATATTTCGCTAATCAAAATACCGGAGAAGTTTGTGTTCGTGGGTCCAATGTATTTCATGGGTGAGTATATAATTTATTTCGACATTGACTATATTGAATCGTTTTGACGTCAATTAGTTCTTAAATTAAATGAATAAGATTTTATATATAAACGTTTTTATAATAAGCCTAAGATTATTGATAGAATTACTTAATTCTTTAGTTTATGTTTTATAGTTACCATATAATACAAACAAGCACACTTTAAATTTGCAATATTAACTCCGTAGATGACAATTTTATAACTAATATTCAGATTTGAAAATAGCTGTTATTTAGCTGATATGCGTATATTCCCCTAGTGAAATTTAATTTTTTATAAGATAATTTTACAGATTTCTGCAGAACATGTATTGAACTACGCTTATACCATTTAGAAAACTAATTAAGATCTTTGATGTTTTGGTGGATATCTAAGTAGTAGTAAATATTTACGAAATTTCCATATTTTGAGTCTTACTGAACACTCAAATTTTCCTGCAAATTATGTAGCCATTCCAAAACCCATTCTGCTATTTGATTTATTTAATAATTCCCATTTATTTAAACTGCAAATATTTTTTGCAGCTTTGTTTTATAATCTGTTGTTTACATTATCGTAGCATTCAGCTCAGAAGACCTCGCATAGGAAAACAATCACTACCATTAATTATCTAAGGACACATCATTTTATTTTTTATTAACTTTAATTATATTTATTATCTATGGCGTTCATTTATATATGACATAATTTATTTATTTATGTATTTAATGAAGTGCTATGAGAGAAACCCTTTCAATATACTATCTTACATTCTAACTTACAAACTAACAAATAAAATTGAATATATTATTTAAAGCGGATGAGAATTGTATACTCCATTTTACACCATTTTTTTAGTTGAGCATCATATTAACATTCTACAGCAGCATCATGCAGCACAGTTAAGCTTACGACTTAAGTGCATGTTCTTAAAAATAAACTCTGCATTGCTTAAAATTAATAAATGGAGTAATTTAGTACTATTAGATATTTTCTCAAAAACCTTAAAATAAATTATTTTGTGAAAGGAATCACAAATCTATATAACTACATAAATACATTTAAATATTACAGAACTAAAAGAACCGGATGGCATAAGTAGATAGAGATATTTTACATATACATATGTATATACTATCGCCGTGTGCGCGTTCGAGTAAGTTGATGGTAAATTGAGGGAAATAGTAAATTATGTCGGTATGGCAGCGAATGTTGGTATTTACCAGAATTTCGAGTAGGTTGAATTAGTTAAAAATTAGGTAAATTAGGTATTACCATTGTGAAAATTTTATAAGATGTTTAATAAATGAATAAATAAATTCGAAAGCTTTTAACCAAAAATAATATATAAGTGCAATAAATAAATAAAGAAATATTTACATAAGTGGAGTGCAATAAATCCCTTGGAAATTTCAATTTACTCGAACTCGCACACGGCTTATATTTATAAAATATATGAACAGTGATTACACTGCTTATGCTATAGATACACATGTAAATTATATTCTAACTCTAATGTAATTTTTTTTTCTAATATATAAGATACTACAAAGATCCAGAAAAAACTGCTGAGGCCATTGATACTGAAGGTTGGCATCATACTGGCGATATCGGTAAATGGCTACCAAATGGCACATTGCGTATAATTGATAGGCGTAAGCATATTTTCAAACTAAGTCAAGGAGAATATATCGTACCAGAAAAAATCGAAAATATTTACACATTAAGTCAATATGTAAATCAAGTTTATGTATATGGTGAAAGTCTGAAGGTATAAAAATCTTAAAATAAATCGAAATGGGCTATAAAATTTTTTTATTAATGAAATTTTTAAATTAATATTAGAGCTGCATTATTGCTGTTGTCGTGCCTGATGTCGATGTATTGAAGCAATGGGCTATAGATAATAATGTACGCGGTACACTATCAGTTTTATGCAATAATCACAATGTTAAGGAATTGATTATGAACGATATGTTAAATTGGGGAAAACGAAGTGGCTTAAAATCCTTTGAACAGGTTTTGTATAACATAAATATTTAAATTCTAAAATAATAATTAACTTCGTTATAGGTGAAAGATATTTATCTGCATCCCGATCTATTTTCGGTACAAAATGGACTGCTAACACCAACATTCAAATCAAAACGCCCACAGTTGAAAAGTTACTTTAAACCACAACTCGAGGATATGTATAAACATTTAGATTAAAATAAGCTTAATGTCAAAGAAACTAAATAATTTAATAAAATTATTATATATGATATTATAAATAAATTTAAAGAAATTGTAAAAGGTTATATTAACAAAATAATTACATTAAGTCTATTCGAAAAAATAAATTAAAATATATAAAAATCAAATAATATGTAGAAACAAATTTATGTATAACAGAAAAATGCAATTACTAAAAAATATAATAAATATATACTAAACTATATAGAATAATTTTTTAAATTTATATATATCAACAATTTTATTCAAATTTATATATTTACACGGATACACACGCGAGCATATTTCTCGACGACGAAAATATATCTAAAGTTGCAAACGGAGTCAAATTCAATTAAAATAAGTAAATTTGCTCGATAATTCTACGCAAATGTTTAATTAGTTATTGTTATCTAAAATTTAGAAATATAAATTGTTTTTAACGATTAAATTAGTAAAGCAGAGCAATATTAAAAAACCTAATATATTACAAACGAATTATTTTGAGCATAAAAATAAATTGCTGCTATTAATAAAAAATTGTATTTAATATGTACGTGAATTCAAAAACTAGCAAATTAATTATAAATACAAATGATATGCATATACAAAGATACTAGAACATAATGAGTTTCTAAAGCAGGTTTTTATAAAAAAGATAGTAGAATCTATAATATAATTTATTAATAAAAATAATTTCGAATAATTAAAACTAATCACTAATCGATTTAATATTTTAGTCATCAAATAAATAAAATTTTATATATTAACGAGCATGAAAAAATATAATAATATAATTGCATATATGATAATTAAATTAAATATATTCCGATGTATTTATACAACGTAGCATATATACTAAAATGTTTTTAGTCATATTTATTTATGTAAAATTATTATTTTCTATATTGACGTATTTATTTAAAATATATATTAAATGTATTTATTAAATTGTATAATTTTGTTCGACTAAATTTTTAATTGTATTGATTTTGTTTTTATATTTTTAATAAAGTCGTATGATGAGTGTATATATGAGTTGTTTTTATTTTACTGAATGAATTTGAAAATAAATATATTTAAATTATACTTTATATGCATTAATTGCAGTAATTAAGTAATATATATAATATTATAATATTGGTTGCAGTAATTAAGTAATATTTATTTGAAAACAACAGTAATAAATGAAGAGATCGTTATAATAAATTTTCAATTATTAATTTAGAGGCCTTTTTTGTACTTTTTAAAATAAAATTAGTTCTTTAGTTTTTATAACATCTCACTCTGCTGAAGAAGTCAAAAATCTTTGTAACTTTGGTACTTTTATAAAAAAAAGTACTACAAAGTACTACAAAAACATTAAAAATTTTTCTTTTTTGTCAGTTATTAAATGTTTTTTATAATTCTTATTTATTGTTAAATTTATTACATTTAAATTAAAAGTATATATATATATCTAGTATATAAATTTATGTTCTCATCACAAGATTATATAAATTGACATTTATTAACTTTTTAGAAAAATTATTTAGAAATTAAAAATTTTATTTTAAAAATAAAAAAAATTTAGAATCAAATTTAGTAACCTTTAATTGTCTACACAATGCGCTTATTTTAATATTACGCATATATAAGAATAAAACAATTTTAAGAATATATGTGATTCTAAATTTTAATGCTTTTAATGTGCTGAAAGGTTAAGTTTAAAATAAAATATATATATATTTAATTTAAATTTTTATTAAGTTCTATATAGTAATTCATAGTAGTGAAGAACTTTTTTATTTTACTTATTAAAAATTATGCATTAAAAGTAAAGTAATTTGTTTCGAATTAAAAGGTTAAAATTATTTATTTTAATTTTATAAAAACTCTATGATAGGGACATCATTATAAATTATTAAAATAAAAATATTAAATATGAAGAACTTTCTGTTCTTTAAGTATTTTGTTTTTTTCACATTTTCCTGCACTAATTTTTTTTACTTCGTGTTTTTATTATATAATTAATTATTTAAATAATTTTTATTTGAAAAATGTCATTTTTTCTTATAAATATGTATTTGATCATTTTTACGATCTACTGGCTTTATAATTTTTAATTTATATTTTGTAATGAGTTAAGTTAAATATTATTTGTATTATTAAATATTATTTAAATAAGTATGAAAATAATAATAATTATAATACAATTAAAAGTAACATCGTTTCTTAAATTTTTGTTTTTAATTGCAATATGATAAACGAATTAATTTTTTTTTTATACAAATATATTATATTGAAATTTTTTTTTTTAAATTTGTATTACAACAAATCATATAATATTTAAGTTTTGAAATTAAAATTCATTTAAACAATTATGAAAAATTATTGAAATTAAAGTATTTTACATATATTTATCTATGTATAAAAATTTTTACTTGTTAAGTATTAAAAATATTTATTTATATTTATTTATTTAAAAGATCATGATTATTTTTCAAAAACAATTAAATATACATAATAAATTTAGTGATTTAAACTTTAATAAATAGTAAATATTGCTTATTTGATACAATAATTCAAAAATATTTTAAGTTTCTTTATAGCAATCATATATATGAATTATATCTTCAAAATATTTACAATATTTAATTCTTATAAATTAAAAGAAATAATAAAACTATCTATAAATATACAAAACGATATAAAAATGTATAAAAAAGATATTCTGTATGAAGTCCGTAAACACATTTAATTATATACTATTTATAATTTCGAATTATACCATAATATTTATAACTAATTAAAAATTAAAAAATTAATAATATTGAATAAATAAGCCAAACAATAACAAATAATGCGGCTAATAGATTTTATTTATTTTATAATTTTATTTCTTGATCAGTTTTAAATTTAAATACTTAAATTATACTTATAAACTAAGTGAAGTAGGTAAATTAGTAATATAAGAAAGTTTTTAAGAATATTAATAAATTATTCAGAAATTATAAATTTAAATTTCAAAGAAATTGTAGAAAAATCAGCCCATTATTTTTTGCATAAAAAATTCCTTTTAACAAGAAAAAATTCAAGCGATAATAAAAATTATTTAATAATTATAATTGAAAAAATAATTTAGATATAACGTTAGCATATATTTAGAACAAACAGAAGCTTTAATAAATTTATAATAACGTACACAAAATAATTAAATAGCATTCTAAGAAATAATTATCATAGGTAAACGTAATATTAAATATTTCATAAAAATAAAAATCCTAAGTAAAAGAATTTTCATCATACTGTAAGAATTCTTAACTTAATATTAAGTTAAAAATGTATTCATTAAATAAATTTATAAATCGCAATAATAATAATACACTTTAAAAATAAGAATTAATATTATGTTTTTAAATACATATAATTTCTTTCTACGTCTAATAAGTTAGGTTATAGCATGGGAGTAGCTTATGCCATCAATTTATGTTTATTAAGTTTTAAGTTTTTACATCTATTGCATATACACATTTCCGGTGACTAGCCATCACTGTGTTCTGGCTTCAGCGGTGCCGCTTGGTGTGTTTGCGTTATAGTGGGATCTCTACAGTCCTTTTCTCCCAGTAGAGCATAGGATCATTTTATAGGGCGGAACCATCTTAATGCGATCGATCCGTTTACATGAGCACGGAGAGATGGGCTACTTGCTAAATTCTAGTTATAGTTGTTTTTTGTTGTTGTGTATTGATTTGTAATTGTAATTGTATTATTTTATAATTTGTTTTCGAATTTCATATACACCGGTAGATGTGTTTGAATACACTGGCGATTTACTGAAGGCATGGGTGTCCACCCACTGAGTTGCATATAAGCCCATGAAGGTGACGGAGCTTCAGTCAGCTCACTGGCGACGGCAGGTCTGGATATCAAATTATGAAACAAATATATAAATTAAATTAAACATGTTAAATTAATACTATAGAATTCTATAACCCAATATTCAAACAATAATAACAACCAACCTTAAGATTAAAACTAAAAGAAACTATCGAATAACACATTGAACTAAATTTTAAAAGTAAAAAAAAAATAAAAAAGCAAATAATGTATATTATTTATATATATATATAAAATAAATTAATTTAAATTAATGAATTAATATAAACCAAAGCAAATAAATTGAAATGAATGAAATAAATGTATAAATTAAATTATAATAATTATTTTTATAATATAAATTAAAGTGTCCGTATTTTTTTTATAAAGTAACACCAATTTTTTTTTTTGAATGATTAAAATTTGTATTTTTATTACCATATTTTACATATATTGATTGTACTTATTTACTTTTGGTTATTACATATTTAATAAAATAGTGCAAAAAGATAAGAAGAAATTGAAAAGAGAAAAGTTGTGAGTATATTTAGTTTGTCAAAGTATGTCTATAGTCAAAATGCTTACCATTTATTTGTGGTAAGCTCAAAACTCCAACTTTTAAATTTAAAGCTGGAGACCCAGATGGTTAGGAAAATAATATCTCTGTAGGATGTCAAATCTTCAGCATTCAGCAGTAAAAAAAAACTTAATAAAGAATTAAGTAACGTACGGTTACTCGGATGAAGGTATCAATGTAGCTTTCTTTATATTAGTATCCAAACCAGTTTCTTAATATTTGATTTAGCGAAGAAATTGTTCAAATCTGAAAATATATATTTTAAAAAAATAAAGAAAATGAAAAAAATATGTACGTATTAGTAAACAATAAATTTTTTTAACTATTTGTGTACATATAAATAGTAAATTTTAATTGGTTTAATTTTTGTTAAGACAAAATAGATTTATTTTAATACTATATATTTATTTTAAAACAACTACTACTTCGTTCGTTTATGTAATTTAACAGTTCATTACTTATTTATTATTATTTTTTATTATGTAGAATATAATCAAAAAGGCGCTGATATACTTTAAATTAATAATAACAGCATCCATCCATAGTGGTTCTTTCATTTTATAAAAGTAACTCTTTAGCCTTAAATAAATTAGACGTATAAGAAAATAAATCGATGAGTAGGTATTTTAGAGTAGGTATAAAAATAAAATTTCAGTACACACAATTAATTATATATAATAGTACTATTAATAGCAATGAAATAGTAATCACTAATAAAAAATTTCTAAAAATCATATAATAATTTAAAAAGTTTTCATGGCGCACTTCTATTCTACTATTAATTAATTAAATTAATTAATTTGATTAATTAAATTACTTAATAATTAATTATATTATTTACTTGTTTTCTTTTTGTCACTTATATTAACTTATCAATACTAAATAAATTTTGTAGAATTTACAAAATATATATAAATTAATATAATATATTACATATATTAATGTAATAATATATAATATTTATAAAATAAGTATTCAGTTATTTTATTGCCTATTTTGAATTTGTTTATTTTTTAATTTTATTATATTAATTTATAATTATGATTTCATTTTTATTATAAGTAATTAGTTATATTTGTAAATTTGAGTATACGCATCGATACATTCGATTCGATATAAGATTAATAAAATTTAAAGGAATTTTTATTGATGTACGTATATTATTTTGATTTTATTTAATTTTTGGATAAAAAAGGTATCTAATAAAAATATATGTTATCTTAAATTTTATAAAAAAACTTTATATTAATTAAAAACAATAATTTTCGAAAAGATCATAAGTTTTGGTTTTTGCTTTTGCATTAATGTAGATATATACATATAAAGATATATATATCTAAATAAAAATTAAATAAAATAAAAATTTAGTTACATAATTAAAAATTATGTTTTTATTTTTTAGAAACAAATATTTCGCGTATTTGAAATTTATTCAAGTAATTAAAAAAAAAAAAATTATAGTATCTAGACTAAGTAGCATATTTTATTCATGAATTTCTGTTCTTTTAATATATTTAGAATATTAATTTTTAATAAAAAATATGAATTATTTAACATTATCAAAATATAACTAAAAGCAATTTTGTAGCGAATAGCAAAAAATTTCAATTTTAGAATTTATTTTAGACTGCATCATCTGCCTTATAATCTTGAACATACATACTTCTTTAAACACATTTATAATATAGTATTTCATAACATATGTATATATTTATATATATACATATATATATATATATATATATATATATATATATATATATATATATATATATGGGCTTTTAAAATGATTACAAAAAAAAACTAATTAAACTACTAATTTGGATGTATATACATAAAATAAAGATACTATGTATAATATGCTAATATATAACACTAATATGTTTTATATATATATTTAAGAGAGTACTAAAAAATCATCTTATATATGTAAACTAACAAAAAACTATTAATTAATTTTTAAAACTAATAAAAAATAAAATAAATAATAAATTAAAAAAATAATTTTTCATTTTGTTTTGCCAAAATTTAAGTTTAAAATTGATATAAATAAATTAAAAATGATTCTCTTCACATATTTAATAGTGACCTCTTTACTGGTTTTGAGGAAGTGTTATTCCAGCTATATCTTGACGTATAATAGTTAAAGCTATATGGAAAATTTCTTAATCGAATCCAATAATCATCAATTATCTAAACAAGCTTGATGGCTTTTCTATTATTGGTTATGAAGTTGGGTGTATGGAAGTACCGCATTTTATTATTTCGATTGTTAGTTCTTTAACTAGACAAAGGAAGTAAATTATAATCAAACGGTATCTACTGGTCATCATTTATCAGATTAGAAGATTTAAACTCAGCTTATTCCTTTTTCATTTGATTAAAAATCATGTAACAGAAATGTGTACAATTAATAATATGGCTGTAAGCAGACGGAGATATTATTGTTGGAACCAATATGGTTATAAGTTTCTTGAATTAAACTAAAGTTATATAAAATCTTAATCACATAAAGTTAACAGTTTGGGTAATTCAACACAGACTTACTTACTTACTTACTTACTAATGTCGCCATAACAACCCGTTACCGAGTTTCGGCCTGACGCAGCATGTCTCCCCAGGCGCCTCTGCTGCGTGCAGTTAGTGCTCCCTCAACTTGATCATTCCACCGGAAACACGGTCTACCTCTACGTCTTCTTCCGCCAACTACTGCTTCAAACACCTTTTTCGCCGGAGCGTCTTCATCCATTCTCACGACATGATTTATGTATAATGGAAGTGAGTTTTGAATAATGGAATTTGTGAACGTAATCTATTCAAACGACTTTTATAAATCAATGGCTGTTTCTAATCTTGTGTATATGGGACTATGAGATAATATCCATTTCATACTTCTGGGTTTCAACTATTTACATTAAAGCTATAGAAAAAATATGAAAATTCAAAAGGCATAGTCCGAACTATACTTTTGTTGGGCAGACATAGTACCTATAAGGTTCGTTGTTTGCTGGTACAGTCTGTACTATAAGACTTGAGGAATAGCAATAAATTTTGAGTTGAAAAATGCAAAGTATTCATCGAACGTAAATCCTTGCTTTGTCAATAATAGAATTTATGTGCTCTGTCAAATAGAGCAGAAATTATTCTTCATCATCGTCTACTAAATATTCAATACATAATAATATTACTTTTAATAATGTTGTAAGATGTTGTAAGATTTTATAGAAGAAAGTAGCTAAGTATTTGCTTAGGTGGTTCTATCACGTGATTCCTTTTTTTAATGACTAAAAATTTCTAGAATTTTGAAGAAATTGTAAAACTTGTTTTCGCTTTTTTAGGAATATGTATTTATTATAATAATCATTAAATATTTTTTAGAAAATTTTTTCATTGTCAGTTACCATTTTGTTAAGATTTATTACTCTAAATAATTTCGTATTATAATATTTTGATAATTAAACAAGGTCCCTATGTAATATATTAATAATATATTGGTTGGCTTTTTTCATACTGTCTATCAGTTTTGCTGATGATATATATTTTTTGGTTACCCATTTTTAAAGTTTAGATCAATTGATTAACGTTAATTACTCATCATTTTCTAAATAATAAAAGACAGAAAATTGGCGTTTCGAAGTATTAGTATTAGGGTTTTGGATGGCCAAATTATTACGGTTGCTGAAATTTCTACACTAATATCTACATCACATTATAATTGATCTGCAGTAAAGATTGATAAGAAAACTATCAATTCAGAAAGGAATAGGCTAAAAAACGAAAAGTTAGTTAAAAAATAATGTTGATTTAAATTAGACACTACCAATGTGCTGTATATTTCATATCTTCTTTTACTGTGCAGACTTTGAGTTATCTATATGACTATATACTATGTATTAGTAACATATTAGAGAGCGTTAACAATAATAGTTAGAATATTTGTCTGTAAACGTTGTAATGTCTCCACAGCAATTTTCTCAATTCACCGTAAGTCCAGATTGGTTTCAAGATGTTATAAACAACTATTTTATTTTCTACAAAAAGTTTTGACTGTCGCCCTATTAGTCTAAACAGAATATTAAGTTTAATGCGTGGCGTTTTGTCAATATGTGGTACTGCCGGTAATCTTGTGTCAAGATTCATACCAGGGTACTTAGCTTTTGTTGATTGGGGTATTAAAGCAGACAAGTTAAGATAAGGACAGGAGTTGATTTTTCTTCCAAAAAATGTGTTGATTTGGGTTAATTGGCTTTATTTTTTTAGTTTTAAGTATTTGATTTTTTTTGAAAATGTTTACGTCAACGGTAACAATATTTAAATTATCAACTATTTTTTGATTTTAAGTTTCACTCTATTAAAATTTTTTTATTTTCTTTTAATATTGCTTTGATAATTTATAAAGTCTTGCTTTTATGAATGAATCTTACAATAAAAAAGGTCGTCCTCTTTTTATATTATTATGTTGAGGCTAGTTGAGTTAGTGCATTTGAGCATTTTTACTCACTATTAGCTGTGAGGTTTTTTCATAATCTCTCTCTACGCCTTGACTGGATTATTGTTTACCACTATATCAGGCTAAAAAATAATTGACCACAGATCTGCATACCTCCCCGTGGAGCCTATAACCATTCGAGATTCGATAACGCTTGTCAGTTTTCGTAAATAATTTCAGGGCTCTATTCTTTATGTATTTTATGATCGGATGAATCTTGAAGCTCCTGAGGATGTCATTCGTCGTTCTTTTTATAAGTAATTGAAATTATTTTTGTGAAATCTCTTGAAAATATTATATTGAATTTTGTGACGTGTGGTTTATTTAAATAAATTGTTGTCACTTTGACTTCAGTTGTTTTCCTTTTCAGTATCATGTTAGAATCGTTATTCTCATAAATATTTAGTGCGTATTATATTACTTAGTTGAGATATTTCCGCTATCATCACTCATTCCCATCTAATTTCTGGTATTTGGTTGGTTGATTGCAGTAGCAGACCATTAGATAACTTCCATGTAACTCAATTAGCGATTTTTTTGTCGTTTTGCTACCACATTCCTCGCAAGAGCTCTAGTATACAAGAGTAGATTCTAAATCCATCCTTTTGGTATTTACTTTATATCTTCATTTTGTGAGATACAGTTATATTTCGTATTTATAGTCTTATATTCAGTATAAGAAATATGAGGTCATCATACCTCATATTTTTACTAAGATAAATTTTTGTAATTTTTTAGTTTTATTAGTTGAATCTACGGTTTCTTAAATTTTTTTTAAATAGGTAGTTGTTTAGAGTTACTTATGTTTACAAAAGTTTTTCAGAATAAAAGCAAATACTAAAAAGTAATTTGGAATCTAATTTAGATTCTGCGCAATAAGACCAAAAACATATTGGCAACTCTTTTTATATGAGATATTCGTTAACTGAGATATGTCCTCAATGTTTCTGTACTTCTTTAAGTGACTTAGCCTCAGAAGTATATGGCTAACTTTTACTACAAAAAGCACAAAAAGTTCAAAAATTATTTTGCTCTCTTTTTGAGCATGAAATGAGCAACTTAAATGTCCTTTGGGACTTTAAGTTCTAGTTTGTGTGTCCGTTTGATAAATAGAAATGTGTTTAACTAAAATTTTCCATTCATTCATTTAATTCTACGCAGGACTTAAAACGAACAACACTTATCGCAGAAACCGATACCCCAAAAAAATTATAAAACTTATGTTGTTAACGAAAAATCGAAAATAGACAAAAATAATTCAAAAAGTGGCTAAAGCAAATTTAATAAATTTTCATAAAAAATTAAATTCTAAATAAAATCAAATAATTAATATATATTCTAAATTAAAATAATTTTATTAAAATGCATTTGTTAAAAATTTTAAGTGAAAGCGCAAAATTTTTCATTAAAGATTTTTGCAGATTAAGTGATGTTCGTAATGCAAGAATTAGTTACATATTTTCTTGCTTTTTGGTGCTTTCATTATTGTGTAAGTTTTCAATGCTAAGTAATTCAAATTTTATAATGCTTTATAAATATATATATTTGAAACAAAAAATCATTGTTCCAAAAAAAAAAAAACAAAATATATTAAATCATTTTATTCCCAAGAGGAGTTGCCTTGGGAATGGCAACAGCAACAGACACATCATGTGTGTGAAAAATCGATTACGATTTCGTTTGTCATTTGACAGTCACAGGAAGACACATTAACGGCAACAGGATTTTCCCGTTACTACCCAGTGATATAATATTAAAATTTAAACCCTATACAAACTAAACTCAACATTATCACAACTGAAATAATATTTAAATAATTTATTTTCACTTAAAATAATTTTTCTTTATTTTTTACAAAAATCATTTGTTTTATTTATGTTACAGTGACATTCTGTAATGGCCTACAATTGGGCGCTTTTACTACAAAGACACCCAGGGTCACCAAATACACAACAAAACCTCCATCGGTAAGTTAACATTTTGGACCTTTGCATGGTGTTAGTTAAATCAAGATTAAATTTTTGATTGGCACGTGTTGGTATTAAAAGGTCTTCTATATTAAAGATATTAGTTACATGTTGATTGACGTTGACTACTAAGAAGATTCATTAATAATGATTAAAAATTAGAGATTGAACGAAAATAATTTTTAGCTAAGTGTATAGAGTTCTTTAATATATAATTTGTAATTTATAAAATTTAATTTAAAAATTAATTTAGAATTAAACGATAAAGAATTTTAAAAATACAAAACAAAAATGGAATAATTGGCTTATAAATACGTGTATGCTTTATATAATATATAAATTATATAAAAAATAAATAAAAATTTGGAATAGAAAAAATAATTGGTACCTCAACTATATTGCCTTTTATATAATTTAAAAGAATAATATTATATATATATATATAATATTATATATATTATTCAATTTTATATAACAATATATATATATATTAATAATATATATATTAATAAACTACACATTTCGTTTTTACACTTGATATTTATCGGTTTTTAATCATAACCATATCATATAATGATTATCAATGAAATAAATATTTTTTAAATATATTTATTTTTTTTGTTGATATTTTTGTGTTAAGTGATATATATTTTTTTTTTTCTATAATTTTTTTTGTATAATTTGAAATTAAGAAAATCCTAAAAAATTTTATTAAAAATAAGTGGTAGAAACAAAATAAAGGGTTTTCACTATATCAACTTTTTCTATAAATAAATTTTTTTAAACAAACTATTATTTGTATTAACTTATATTAATATTTATTTAATATTTTGTATAAAAAATTTTTTTGGCTAGTAAAGAATTCTTGTACATACTCTAATTTGATTAAGCAACTAAATATATTTCTTTTTGCAAATAAACATATATACAAGGATATATACATTTTCATTTATACATTTTGTGATTTAAAAGTACGTCACCTTTTTTTTGAGTCCTTAATACAAGAAGGGATATTCGTTTTAGTTTAAAAATAATTAAATCACTTTAGAACTCACTTAAAGGCAGGCGTTTAAATGTCTTAATATTTTTAGTCCTTGTAATTGTTATTTATCGATTATTTACAAATATGGAGACTTCTATTTATAGGTTAAGTAAATTGGTTTAATGTTTGACCCAATGATAAAAATGTTTATTTTATTGATTGCATTCAAGTTAAATACAAAAGCTTATGAAAATAATAAGCACTTTATTATCTATTAATAGCATTTTAACATATGATTTAATTTATCATTTATTTTGATGGTAGGTAAAATTACTTTAGAAAATTGACGATATGTACTTTGTTCAATTCATATTAATATTATTTATTAATTATAGAAAACTTGACTTAAAAATAATTTAATATAAATTACCTAACAAATTTTAGGTTAGTTATATGTTATATATGATATATATAATATTTTGATGGACATTAACTGATGAGTTATGGCATGGTCATCCTTGTCTCAAAGCTGCTTATTAGCTTTATCTCACTAGATTTCTTTAGACTATCTCACAATTTTATAAAAAATTTAATTATATTAACTTTGTCAATAGAATAGTTACTATGCTCTTTAACTTTATACATTATTATATATATATGTATATGTACATATATGTATATGTATAATATTTACATATGTGAGAATTCGTTTATATATAAATTTATGCTTTCAATCACATTAGAAACTTAAATCATTCCACTTCTTCAAGAGTAAATATATGAGATGCTACAAATGTATAGGAACAAACGATGTATGAATTTCTATTATTTTCTGAGATAAATTTGAATTTTTATGTGTTAAATTGTTCTTCTCTTAGAAGAAAGTTAGTATTATCGGGTCTGGTGTATACACTTCACTCATAAAAAATATAGCAATTTCGTAAAATTTTGTTTTGACTTATGGAAAATTGCACTTACGTCATTTACATGTGTATTCTGATACTATAATCAAGTTATATGTATATCTTTCGAATTACTGGTACTCTACTTCTGTACACTTGCAGAATGTTAACCTATGTTCTGGAGAAAAATATCTTATTCTAACAATGTTGTCGTATCTGAAAAAAATGCACTTGTATTTTGAGACTAAAGATTAATCCTTTTACAAGGTACTTTCTTAGAAAAGTGTTTTTGTGCTATGTATTGATGAATTGTTTCCAAAAACGATATTGTGGTTTAATAGTTAGTTGTATTGTAATTCAGGAACTTAATAAGCTTCCTTTTTTTATAACATCCTTTATTGGATTTGAGTAGTACAATCTTAACTATTTGTTAATTTATTACTGTTGCTGAATTATACTTAATAGATATTAAGTAATACGTGTGCGGGTTTACTGAACCAATGTTCAGCTCCCATATCACTTTCTAAGTAACATACTGTTTTTAATTATAGTGTATTATTTTTTGTGAAGGGAAGTATTTCATAATATGTTAATTTATATATAAAATATACTCTATGAAATAGCAAAAATATTTATGACTTTATTAAAGATGATTGAAAAGCATTAGATATCACTGAAGAATAATAATATAAAATTTAGCATTTGGAGGGAAATCATTAAAAGCAGACATTTACTTCATGTGTTTAGTATATTACATATATACTTCATGTCTAAGGAGTAAATATTAAAGTAAAAAAAATAGTGTCAAAATTCTTTAAAAAACTCATCATTGTAATTATGCTACCTTTGATTGATGTTAAAAAATAAAATTTGTGACCAAAAAAAAACTCAAAATTGATCCTTGTTTACTCGAGTAATCAAGGATCAATTTCAATTTAAATAGAGCATTCTATTTTAAATAGTATAAAGTATAGTTAGCTGGATAAGAGCATACATAGACCAAACCGATCCGTAACGATTTAAAAAATGCAATTGTACTATTAATTTATACACATTTCATATAAATTTGGAACATTTTATTGAAATGAAACTAATTTATCTAATTAATTTTTTTTGTTAATTAATAGTCTGCATCTATGAACCATGACGCCACCACATCCATTTATCGTTTTAATGCCACGAATGGAATCACTTGCATCCTAATCAGCGTTGATGGTTTAATAAGTATCAAATATCGCAATAAATTGAATGAAGACGTGGAGGCTGATGTTTATTTACCCGATAACCCTAGTCTGAGCGGTGAGTGCGTGGAATCGAATATGGAAATATTAACATTAGACTTTAAAGGATTTAAGTTATCGATGACATTTAAAAAGGTAAGTTGATGGGATTGCATAAAATTTTGATTAAGATATAAAAACAGTCATACGAGGCGTATGAGTGTTATTTCACAAAAGAGTTCGTAGTAGCTGTAATTATGAGAACCCACCATTGACGTTAACAAAATGTCAAATGGCTAAACAATATACAATGCATACATACATATAAACCCATGTGAAATGCTGATGTTTAGTAGCTTTAAAGGATACACACATATATACATATATATATGAGCACGGAAAGCACGTGCTATTGGTTGTCGCTGAGGGTTGCATAAGTTATTATCTGTATTGACGTGCTCTACCAAGTGTGAGGATTAAAGGATGTGAGTTGTGCATTTTACTGCCATTTCGTTGTGATGTTTTTACTTGTTTGGTCATTTATGGTTTTGTTTTTTTTTGTATAATATTATATTTTTAATATTTTTCTACTGTGACCTTTACGGTCACAATTTAAAAGCATAGCATAGCTATAAACCGAAAAATTGGAATAAAATTTTTTACTTAATATTATGGTTTGCATTTAAGAAATTGACTTGTAATGGGAAAACTGCAATTGAAATGGATATTTAATAAAATGATATAGAGAAAATACATGAAATATTTAATTAGATAAATAAATGTTATAATAAAATATGCAGACAATTGAGAATATCATCCATGTTTCAGAACTGAGATCTTAATTTAAAATTATTCTATATTAAGAAAATATGTCGATTATTTTTTAAGTAACAATTACTGTTTATGAGAGTCAAGAAAATATTCAATTATTTTAAGAAGTCAATTATAGTGTTGTTTCAGAATCCTTTGGTGTTAAAATTATGCTCAGAAATACATTTTCTTCATGATTGCTTTTTTTATAGGAAAGAAAGTATTATACTATGTTCAGACACACCTTAATTTCACAAAAAACTTAATTTCATCTTCATTTCAGCGAAATTAAGTTGTTTTTGCCAGACAAAATTTAGTTTTAAGGTTAAAACGAAATTAAAGAAAATGTTCTTAATTTCGTTGAAACGAAGGCTGAAATTAAGGGAAATTTCAAATACAACTATGCAAAAGATATGTTTTAAGCAAAAGATAAATTTTAAGCAAAATATAAAATTGAGATAACGAAAAATTGACATTTTTTTTGAATAAATATCAGTGACAGTTGACTTTAATAAACCCGGGAAAACATTTTAAAAGTAGTTCAAATTTTTAAATTTCAATATAGAGAAAAAACTGTAACTGCTAATAATTTAAAATAGAGTGAAAAATAATAATTCACATGCTTGAAATCCTCCTTCATAGTTATAATAATCAACTTCCAAAATTTCCCAGATACAAATAGTGTTTGGAACATGTAATTTTTAACATTCGAGTTGTAAACAAAAAACATATGATTTTCTTAATTTAGGGCAGTATGAACTTTTGAAATTAACTTAATACCATTTCTAAGAAATTAAACAATAATGGTTGTCTGAACAAAGTATTAGTTTGATATAAATGTTAAACAAATATTATATCCATAATATTTTTGTTATTTCTACTAGCTTCAATTTCTTATTTATTTTAACTTTTGTTATGTGCCTTGTTCTAATCAAATTAGCATTATTGTCTGTCTGTTTAAATGGATTTATTTTTTCCTTAAAACATATGTAATGCACCACATATATTAATTAAAACTAAACTTAATGTAATGGCAAAAATCTATCTATGAAGTACCGTAGCTTTTAGGTAATTAAATTAGAAACTTGTAACAAATTGTTTTATTTATGTGAATAAATGAATGAATAATTGTGTGACATTTCATTAATGAGTAGGGTGGCCCTGTTGATCTGTGGCATTTCAAATTGTTATATATTTTTCATAGAAGTTACACAAAAAAATGAAATAAACAAAAGTAGTCAAATTGAACTTTTCGAATTCCTTTCGAATAATTATAATATCCACCTTTAAACTAAATTTTGGCTCAGAGTCGTTTTACAAACGCTTTAAACGCTGCATGCATATAATCTTCCTACAGTTACAAAGAATGGCTTTAAGCACATTAAAACTTGATGTTTTTTAATACAGTTCTAGGCCCGTCAAACACTTAATATTTCGATCATTTTATTTCTTTGTAAATTGTTTAGCTAGAAAAGTTTTTTATCTAAGAAAACGATATTCATGCATGCAAATTTGCTACAGCCCATCTGTTTCTTTGCTGTAATTATACTTATAAGGTATTATTTGTATTCATTTTCGAATCTTTAAGATTACTTTCGATATAATCAACTAAATAATCATATATTATTCTCGTGCGACGATTCGATATTTTTCGTTGCTTCAAATATTGGTTTTTTCCGAGCGTAACCAAAGCGTTTTACATTTTGGCTTCTTTATCATAGCTGAACTGGTTGCACTACACTATTTTATTTTTTATTGCTGAGGCCCTGTCCATCAAATTTGGTTCACAATACGCAAAATGGAACGGAAGCAAATTTTTTATATATACAGACAGTAAATCAACATTCAAAGCTATAAAGAACTTTTACAATAGTAGCGAACCTATCAGCACTTTCAAGAATAACTAACTACGTTACGTTATCCTAACAAATTTAAAATCACGTAGGTTTCTAGGCACGCAAAAATCAACTGAAATGAACTGAGCATATATACAAAAAAAGACATATTATTTATAATAAACAAACATATCGACAATTCAGGAACAATAGAATGGTCAGCGTTCAACCATCGATAAAGACCAGTCTCTTAAAAGCAAATTATTCTCAATCATACACCTGTCAACAAATGTCAAATTTTAATTCAATTATGTATGGAACAAACAAAACTTTCTCATAAGCACCCCTTCGATGGGAGTTAGCCACATAACTATCCGTTTGGTAATAATCTACTACATATAGATTATATACTTAATAATCACACTACTTTAAATTTAATTCAAAATAATATCTATTTCAATATGTTACCTGTCCTACCTGTCTACTAAAAACAGTTTCTATTAAAAATATATTTCTTTTAAATAAATATGTTAAATTCTGTAATATAGTTGTTTAAATTTAATTATAAATTAAATTATAATTAAATTATAAATTATATAATTATTAAATTATATAAGATTATATATTTTGTAATTATAATAATAATAATAACTAAATACTATTTGCAGTTATATATATATATAAAATGTAACTTGATATTTAATAACAGAATCAAACTATTCCTATAAAAATTTTATCTGATCCAATAGGTAATATAGATTGTATTTCAGTTTGATCCGACATGCACCACGCACAAAATTTCACCTAAATATTTTCTAAAAAAACAAATAAAAATAAAATTGTCCAATATTTAAATAAGATGGTCGACAGTTTTGTGGTTAATCTCTCGCCTATATGTTTATAGGATTCATTTATAATAGTAAATAATTCCTTTTTAATTAAAAATTTTTAATATTGAAATTTATAAACAAAAATTATAAACAATTAAATTTAAAATTATCTATTCTATTTCTACTTAGTCTTCTGGAGGAGAAGGCTGGTATATTAATTTATTCGAGCTCTCATATTCGTCGTCAAATCAATTATTTGAACATCCAGATCGTCCAGGACTTGATGTGAAACTTTCCTCACATACACCAATGTATTTCCCAACACCTGTTGGTAAATCTTATGTATGCGATAAGGAACAGGCTGTGGTTTTGTATGCGCCGCTTGATTCTGGCGATCAATCTGGTCACATAGCACGTTTATATCTACGAGATCTACACATGCAAAGTTTTATGTTCAAAGAGAGTGGTAAATGGGGTCCTTCATTTCATTGTAGCGCTACGGGTTCCTATCGAGATGAGACGGCACCACTTGCTGTTGGTACAGCGCTAGCGATAGCTGTGTTATTAACAGTATCAGGATATGGTGGTTGGAGGTTAGTAAAAACAATATGCAATATATAACAAATATTAAAATTTGTATTTTAATTCCACAGATACTTTAAAATAAAGAAAGTCCAATATGGTTCCATGGAATAAGGAAATGTAAATTAGTGTTAAATTAGACATTTTTTTGTTTGTCTCCTATAATAATTAATAATTGAACGATATTTAATCTTATAAAAAATTTTTGAAAAGAAAAACTAAAATGTTACCTATATATAAAGTTAAAAAATTAATATTTCTTATAAATTGTGTTACAACGTATATATTAATTTTATAATACATGCTGAATATTTGAAAGTTTATTTGTAAACAATTCTTTGTCTGATATATTTTTAATATATCAAAAAATATATGAATTTTTTGTGATTAAAGGAATAATTTTTAGAACTATTTAATTTATAATAAATATTTATTAAAAATTATTGAAATTATTTTTATTTCATAAGTTTTGCTTTTAAATTAAAATTACCACTAATAAAAATTTAATAAAAATGCATTAATTTTAAATTTTAAAAATATAAGATATATTAATTATGAGAATTACAAATGTCTTCCATATTATTAACGTAATAATAAAAATTATATATAAATATTAATAACTTAAAAAAGTATTTATATTATGAAATTTATAAATTATATACTAAATTATTAATTTTCTGTTAGTAGTGATATGTATTTATAAAAATATTAACGTCATGAATAAAATATATAATTAAAAATTAAATGAAAATAAATTAAATTATATTACATTAAAGCAAAATAAATTAAATTATATTAAATAATATCAAATTATATTAAGTTATAAAGAACATTAAATACCAATTTAATATTTTAATTTGTTTTACAAAATGAAAAATACTTAAAAAATTTTATACAATTTAGTACAGTTCTTCTCTACTCAGTGAAAAATAATAATGATATATTTATTTATCTTTTGTAATAATAAATCGGCACTTTGCTTGGAGTAAATTTTATTAATACTGCATAATAAAAAATAAATCATTTTGCAAAATAATTTTACTTTAAATAAATAAAAATTAAATTTTTTTCATATATTTCTCATATTTACTAAGCCACCTAAAAATCTTGATGTTGTTGTTTTCTTCATTAATAATTTTTTTAATAACTTTAATAATATAACCGAAAAAATATAAATCTATATTATTTATAAAATGTGAGTTCAATTCTTATTCAGAATTAATCGAAAAATGTAATATAATAAAAATTGTTTTAAATAAAATGATGTACCCAGAGGTAAAAAAGTAATTTCTAAAGGTTTCCGATTTCAACAGTTTAGTTGTTTTAAAAATTAGAGTATTTTATTTAAAATAGAAATATTTATTCTAACTAGCAATTATTCTAATAGCTTGATTTTACTTGAAAACACACTACAGCCTTACTGCTTACAAAAAGAGGCTCAAGATAAATTTCTAATGGTTTCGGGCAGTTGTTCCTATTTATCTATTAAAAATAGGAAAAATATACATTAATAGTTTACATTACTTTTGAAACAGACATTAGATCAAATTTTTCTATTTTGGTATCTTATTATTGTTATTGTTAGTTGATGGCCTCATCTGTAAGGATATACATTCCCAGGAGTCTATTTCGTATGTGCATTAGCGTAGAGCATTCTAACAGCACATGTGTGGCCGACTTCTCATTCTCTTCACAGAATTTACAGTTTGCATCCGTAAGTGTAATAGATATCTAATAGATCTAAGTAATGATATCAAATACATTTTAATTGTTTAATAATGCTTTTATCACAAAACTGAAATATATTTACAAATTTGATTATGAGGAACCAATTTTTGAACGTAATAACATACATACCTTCGCTCAAAAAGTACTCGGATTTTGTAAATAAAACACACAAATTTAAATTTTATTTATTTTATCTTCTTCAAAATATGCTTTTTCTGAACCGATACATATATTCCAACACTTAACCCAATCTTCAACACACTTTTCGTAGGCCAATGAAGGTATGGCTTTTAGTTCCTTTAGCGAATTCTCTTTTACCGATTCAATCGACTCAAAACGCTTACCACGAAGGCTCAATTTGAGTTTCGGGAACAGGAAAAAGTCGTACGGGGCCAGATCTGGCTAATATGGTGCCTAAGCGATGACAGTGGTGTCGTGTTTGGTCAAAAAATCGCATACAACAAGAATTTTTCATAATAAAAATCGCTAAATGCACTTGAGGTAGTTTCACATTAACAGTTGCTGTAAACAAACTTATTGACAGATGGCGCACAAATTTTTACTAAATGTCGAAAAAGGGTGTACCAACACAACAAAAATTTTTGAAAAAGGTCTATTACTTAAGGAGTAGTTAACAATCAACAACATCCGGATACATTTTGAACCTACTAAAACCCTAGTTTTGAACCTAAAACCCCTACTAATGTATTTGGAGCAGTTGTTGCAATTACTAGAAATTTTAAAATTGTTATAGATTATTTTGAATAGGTGTATTCAAAACTAACTTGGGAACTAAGTATCCCGTGAGGTTTTACGTACAATTGGCTTTTTTGAAAAATACAGAACGCGAATATGAGTATGAATACTGAGTAAGAATGATGTTATTAGTAGTATGTTATTAGTTGTCAAGAGATAGTCTAATATCTTAAATATTTATTTTAAAGAAGTCTCATTTATATTAGAATTATCATACAATTATTAGTGATTTGTTTCGCTATCATGTATGTATTCATAAATATGTCTCGTTTTCGTAATGATTTGCTGCACATATCATTATTTTTTGTAGATTAAAATTTGAAAAATTGCAGCAATTGTGATATTGTAGACAGACGTAATTTACGAATTACTTAAATAGTTTTTGTAAATAAACTTATAGCTAAAATACGATAAAAGTTGGCGTGAAAGCTATTAACAGTGTCTTCTACAAGGGTAAGATCTCATTAGTGTGATTACTCTTTAGTGTCATGCAGATACATATATGTTTTTCTTATCAACGTGCTATGATATCGGAACACGATAAATAAGTTAAAAATTAATTTAAAATATACTGCTTTGATTACACAGACCTGCGAAAAAATATTTTTTAAAAATTATTCTGAATTTTATCACTAATTGTTATGTGGTTCTCAGTACTAAATTCAAAAACGAAGACCGTGCCTGTCCAACAGGTAAGGTTTTTTCATATAACTCGTTAGCACAAAACATATTTAGCTAAATAAATTTACTTATTTTATTTTATATTTTTTTAAAATCATGAGGAGATATAAACATTTTTTATAATATCAATGCAAAGTTAATAAATCGGAGTGGTTTGCGCACACACATACTTTTGCGTGTTCCTTGAGGATTATTCTTTCTCAGCATCTAGTAATAGTCCACATCATCTTAACGTTGTATATTTTTTGATGTCGCTATTCAATTTCTTTCATATACTGATGAAATTCTTTGCCCTGTTTTTCGCTGAGTGCATTAACAAAGTAGTCGAGGAACAAGTGGAAAAAATATTGTTTAAGGTTCATCTAACAGTCTACACCTCAAAAGCTTTTTAATAGATCTGCTACTATTATTTTGTAGTTTAGGAGCTTTTTGGTCCCAAAGAATCCGATTGTAACAAGCTTTAAATATATCCATGCTGCTTTTTCTGTCGGGTCCATTTTGGTCTCAAAATTGTAATCTTTTATAAGTTCTTTGGTATCAGATGCAACAAATGCTGCAACTTTCAACATCGCACACAAAGAGACTTAAACAACACATAAGAATTAGAATTGTGACCAATTGGTGGGTTACTATTATATAAATAAATTTATAATTGATTCAAGCTTATATCTATGAATAAACTTATAAATAACTATAGAGAATTCGTAATTATATTACATTAATTAATATTTTTAGTTAAAAATCAAATAATATTTTTAAGGACGAATATAAAATTTCTGAGCTTTGAACCCATATAACAAAATTGCGTAATTTTTATGTACTTGGTGTTTAAGATAATTGAAAGAAGATGAGAATTATAAGATAAAAAAAAAATATGTATTTATAATTCTTATTTAGAAATAAAATGATATCAGATGGTAAAAAAATAAACACAATATTTATAATTCTTGTCCAGTTTAAATTTTATGTTCTCTAAATTTAACTCTGAAAGTAAACAAATTGTTTTATTTAATGGTAATATATTTTTGTGTTTATAAAGTTCATCTGTTATGTCTGCATCGCTTTCGGAATTTGAGTTTACAACATGAATTTTTACTCATTGGTGCTGTAAAATTATAAACTTCCAAATGCACTTATTGAGTGCCTCTTTTAGGTAAAGTGGTAAAATTGAATTATCGAAACAGTTGATTTAGTTTTTTTTATTTATTTCACAAAAGCAAGAAAAGTAAAAGTAAAAAAGTAAACTTTAAATAAAATTTATTTAAGCGATTTTGACCAAAAAGCTCAAATATATATCGTTATTTATATGAGCAGTAGTTCTGCTATATATGTATTACCTATGCTTTCTAAAAATATGATTAATTATTTTAATTATGGGGAGACAGACTTGCATACAAATGCATGAAAAAAATATTGACACCGAATCGAAAACTGATGTTTTTACCGGAGTCAAAACCAATTTTGAACCGACATATATTTTGGCCTTCAACCGGAACAGGAAATACTCTAATTGGAAGACCTGATTTAACATGGACGTGAGTATATTAAATTGTTAACAAGGCATATGGAGTTTGGGCTGTTGGTTCGTAGATTCGGGCACGGTTGCCACTTGAAAATTTTTTCTGTACCAAAATTGGTTTAAAAAGGTACCATTTCTGTAAAAAAAGGTCCAAAATTTTTTTGGACCTTTTTGTTTTCTCGCTCTGTGTTTTTCATAGTGTTATAAATGAACAAAATATAAAATAGTGCAAAGTTGCATTTATAAAAAAAATTAATTTTAAATATCCACAATAAAGTTGGGTCGTCAAAAATGTACCATATTTTGAAAGAGAGTACCAAACGAAAAAAAAAAAAAAAGTACCAATTTTGGTACTAAAGTACCATAAGTGACAACCGTGGATTCGGGCACTCATAAGGAGTATAAGTATTAATATTATTATATTATTATATTATACGTTATCTTTGTGTATTAATATACATAACTAAGAGAACAGTATTTATTTGACCTATATGGAATAAATTTCTACCGTTTACTTACTGTACTATGAATTTGTAGCATAATGGGTTTTTCCGTTGCATCCGACATAATTTCATATGACCTCCGTTCTATCTGTTTGTACAAACCATTTACTAATTACTCCTACAATAAAAACTATTAAATATATTTACAAATACAAAATTTTTTTTTATAATTTTACAACCTCAGACTAATTAGGGCATGGAAATTATTTAGGCCGTCATAAAATTTCTTTCATGGCTAATTTTTAGAATAACAGAAGAAAAACATGAAAAGATTTTAAAGAAAAGTGCGGTAAATATTTGATCCAATAAAGACAAAACAAAACGAAAGGGTTATAAAGGAATGCGTACGCGAATGCGGCGAAGGATTGAATTAAGTCGGGTTTCTCAAAACACTAAAAATGATTGTTTATTTGGAAGCAGTAAAAGTAAAGGCGGACGTTTTAAATATTTCTATATGTAGGCATCAGGTAGGATTTTTGTCACAACTATCCTCTAGGCACACTCAGCGTCCTTGAGGGAAAGGTCATAAAAATTGTAGATGTAGTATTAAATACGACCCATGAAATGTTCTTCTTTTATTTCATTGTATTTCTCTAATGAATTTTCATGTTAGTATATTAAATGTATCACGAATCTATTTTAGTAAAAAATTTTAATAATTAATTTTAATTAATATCACGTGTTAAACAACAAAAAACTATATGTTATAAACCAGTCTACGAAGAGGCTAGACAATATTTATTGACACAGCAACAGTTCTTAAGATATTGTTAATAAATTTTATTTATCTTAAATTGGATATACATATGAGTGTTTAACATATTTTTAATACATTTTAAAATTAAGTTTAAATTAATTAATTTAATTAAATTATTTTTTAAAATTAAATCAGTTCATAGTTATTTTTTTATCAACTTAATCATAAATTGATTGGCAACAATGGAATTAATAATTAATTTGTCATCAACATGTACCATATATATTACTGTATTTATGGCATATTAGCGTATAAAATATTCTATGTTTTTTTGTTAATATTTAAAATATATCAGTATAAATACTCAGATTATGACAATGACGACAGTAGTTATTACAGAAAATGGTTTACACGCAAAAGAATCTTAATGAGTTACTCATGCTCATGCGAACGTCACATGGCCGGCAATTTTGATCACAAGAGTAAAAGCTGTTGTGATTTGTTTTTAAATTTACAGATACAACCTAGAAAAAAGCAACAATAAACAAGTAGAATTATACGAAACAGGTTAAAGCCACCGGCTTTTGGTACCTAAAATATAACTACAAACTTTGTGAAGAAAGATTTTAATAATATTCTTTCTATCCTTCATATAGTCAGCCTTCATCGTTGATATGGATAAGAGGGGAATTGTTTATCTATCTGAATTAAATTAATTAAAAATTAAACAACACATATAGTAGTGCTAAGATACCTTACAGTTTCTAGATTAACTAGATTAAACAATTTGATTTAGTAAAGTTCTTTCGACTATCTGAATGTAAATTACTTTCTAGATTTCTGATCTAATCATGGAAAGTTGAGTGCAATTAAGTTAATGCTGATATCATAGCCATACAGAGTAATCATTTATTTCCACTATAGCTGTTTGATAGATTAGTGATAGATAAAAATGAGTCGAAGCTTTGATTGCTTTTAAAGTTATTTTTTGACATAGTATAGATATCAAATGCCTCTTTAACTTGCCTAAACGGTGTTTCAATATTTTTATATATGTATGTAATTTGAAGTATGACGGAATTAATATGTAATAAAGAACTTTCTAAAACCTTCGAAATATTTATTAATGATAGATTGCGTCCGAAATTGATTTAAATTGCTACTCTCTATGGTATTTTTTTTCAAATATAAATGCGGCATCAATTTTGTTATTATATGCAAAACTTCTTGCAAAATGAAATGAAAGCATGCACTTGTGATTTTCACTAAATCAGCATTCTCCTTACCTTTTCTGATTATCTTCACTATATCAATAATCTATTCACCATATCAGGAGCTGTTGCCTAGCCGCTTATCATGTTTAATATTCCAACGAAAGTCGGTAACTTGCTTATTTATCAAGAAAGCATATAGCCATGATTGTCTTTAAACCGTCATCATTTGTTTCTTCACGACCTTTTTTACTTCAGGTATAGCACTAATGATATTTGCCAGTAGAATAGTGTGCTCATTAATATATGTAGTATACGGATTAAAATAGCACCTCTTAGGAGAGATTTATTTCCTCTCGGAACCGTTTTTGAATTACTTCGAGAAAGGTCTTTTTTATTCTAGTATTTCGAGCCATGCTCTTGTGATTTTCGATGTGCAGTCAGACCTTCACTTTCTTCCTTCATTTTCTTGATGTCAGCACTATTTATTAATCTAAATTCTGTTTCTTCTGTTTCTGTTTCTTTCTTTTTAGGTCTAATTTTTTCGCTTTGAGGACTTGAAACACATATAACTCAATATTTAAACGTAATAACTATACTTATATTTAAGAATTGTTACGAAAGTTGGATAGTACTACAAGAGAGATTTTACCTTATAGAGGCAGACAATTACCAATATATGGTCTAAGTATAAATACATGCTAATTAGAAAGCCTGGATTACTTTTGATTTCGCATTTACACATATATAACATGATTATCTGTGCTAACTTTGCTAAAGAAATCCCCAAAGTGAGAGATAATTATTTTCTTAGTTTTTTAATAGCTGTCTTATAAAACATTCCTATTGAAATCAAAGATAGTATGAGGTATAGTACACAAGAATCATCTCATAAGCGACACAATAGTTTAAGTTACTGAATTTTTTGTATAAATATTTTAATTAATTTAATCTATTAAAATCACACAAGAAATTAGTTTTAAAAATAGTGTTTATTATTCATATTCTAATGCCAGAACCATACTATACAAATAATTAACATTTTTAGTATAAAAATAATTTTATGATCTTATAATGCCTTTCAGTTATTTTAAATTTCAATATCATTCATGGTTTTGGGAATATCATCGATAAGAACAATTATTTGATCAGTAAAATTTTAATCAGTTTTATTCTTTGTGAAAATCTTTTTAGCTTTGCATTACTATATTGCTTTTATATCACCAGGTTAAATCTTTGGAATTCATCTTAATAAAAAAATTTGATAAAAAGATATTAAATTCAGTTTGGGGCAGGAGGAGGTCACTGAATCGAGAATTACTTTCACTTCAGACATTAATATAGGAGGTCCTCAACGGCTGACATTCTGGCTTTCATTCGGAAGGCGGAATGTATTCTGTTTGGTTAGGGTCTGCTGCAGTATAAAAGGTCAACCATATTTGTAGTTCTTCGCTCCGTTAGTGGCTGGTACCCCGTTTATTCCTATTCCTATTAAAGTCAGTTTGTTAGATTAGAGTTGATTTAGTTCTGAAAATTTATTAATTCGCATAATAAATTGTAACTCAAAATTTAGAGGCTAATTTTACCAGAAATAGGTCGAGTGTAGTTTGCAAACTTCATCCACTACAAAATATTTTATAATTATTTTACACTTTTCTTATATCGATATTTCGTTATAAAATTAGAGTTATAGGACGATATTCTAGCAACTTGTTTTTCCAGGATTCTCCAAGAACAATATATTATACAAAATTCATAAATTGCATATCTCACATTTGCAAACTTCATCCACTATAAAATATTTTATAATTATTCTACACTTTTCTTATATCGATATTTCGTTATAAAATTAGAGTTATAGGACGATATTGTAGCAACTTGTTTTTCCAGGATTCTCCAAGAACAATATATTATACAAAATTCATAAATTGCAGTGCTAACCTATTATACATATATGAGTATGATATTACACTGGGTTGGAAGAATATCCACGATAGATACATATAGTAATATTTATAAAGTAATGAATTACAGTGTGTTTGGCTACTCTTATTAGTACTCTTAGAATGGTTTGCGTTCAAAGACCGTTTTTTACTATAAAAAAAATAAAAACTACAACGATATGTAATGGGCTTTTGCTTGAGTTCTTTGGGATACTCCATTTGATTTGTATGATGTGAGCAAATATGTATCGAAAAAAAAAATTTGATTTTTTAACATTTTTTAGTTTTTAACTAAAGAAGGCTTTCGACATGCCTTTAACTTTAGCACTTTAACTTTATTTCAAGAACCATTTCGTTCTCCCCTTTACTCTTCACTAAAATTAAATGTCAGTTATGGTAAGTGTGTGCATTAAATTTATTTCTTCAAACTGTTGAATTTTTCTTGTATTTTCTAGTTTAATTTTGTTTGTTTGCGCTAAAATCTTTTTCATTTGAGATACTTTTTGTTTTGAATTTTCGTTGAGCGTATATACACGAGTATCTTAAAGAAATACTATTTGCTCAGTGTTGTTATGCTTAACGATCATCTACATGTAAGCCATTTTTATTTTTATTTTATTTTTTATTTTTTTTTTAAATTTATATGCATATATGCATACTTCGGAGTTATATTCCTTCATTTTGTTGATTTTTCTCATTTGCACATCGTTTGGTTTTTGGATTAGTTAATGCTGTACCGAATCCATTGAGGTACGATCTCAATATGTACGATTTTAATGTATATTGTATTTAAGTTCATTTTTCCGTAGAAACCGATTTTTATTATTTTATTTTTGTTCATAAATTTCATTAACCTACCTTTGACTATCACGCGTGAGAAAGAAAATTTAATAATTAATAAATAAAAAAAATAACAAAAAAAAATAAATTGAAGTAATAAATTTTTTCATTTGATTAAAGCCGAGAAGACATGTGATTTCACAACTTGTGGTTCAGAGACTTAAAACACGTTTTTTAATTTCTCAAACTGATATCAGCTGAAACTGAATCAAAGTCTATAAAATTCTAACTTCAAATAGTCAAAAATTTATTTTTATATAAAATTTATTTTAAATGAATGGGTTTGATGTATGTTGCATATGCCTAAGTATCACATTCTCAGCGGATTTGAATCTTTTTCTAAATTTAGAAAGCAGACGATAACTAATTATTTTGTTTGTAGTTATGATTGCGTCTTAATTAATATCAATTAAGGTTTTAAAAATATAAACAATAATTCTTCAGGTCAGAAATTTCTGTAACTAACTGCACATATATTTTGAAAATAATTTAATTATCTTGTTTTTCATATCTTTTGTTAGAACATTTTTAAGTAAAAAAAGTTAAGAGGTTTTTCGAGCAGTAGTGAACTACAACAAAAAAGAATCATTTAATATTATTTTAATTAATTTTAGGCTGACCATACATCATTTTCGACTATTACCAAATACTCATCATCAGTGGTCTTGGAAATAATTCTTGTATTTAATTATTCGTAAATAATTTTTATTTGAGATTGCAAGTACCAGGAATGGAACTCGTGCCCTGCCAAATTTAAAGCTCAGAGCCAGCGCTCCTTAAGCAACTGACCCAAGCCTTACTTGACTTTGTATGTTCGTACATTTTTCTGGAGTTTTGTTGATTTGCTGTGAAAGTTTTATTAATAAATTTGCTTGCTGTGTTTATATTAGAACGAAATCATAAACTAGCTGTAGAATAATTGAATTAATTAATTATATTCTGTTTGTAGAGGCAATATTTGTTGCATGATTTATTTACCTATTCATTCTTATGTATAGAACCTAATCTTAGCACATAATATTGACAAAGTCATGCTAATGTTACTCCATGAGTCGCACGGGCGAGATCAAAATAATATATATCTACATTGATTGGTTCATTGGTCATAGTGGCCGTTCGACAGATAATGGGTTTTGCAATTAAATTATTAAAATTAAACCAGTTTCTAATGAACTAACGTAGAATGTTGGTTGAAGTTAATAATTAATAAGGTATATGGAGTTATTTTTTCCATTTTATTAGCATTATTGATAAATTCCTCACAGCTGAATTTTACTGATAAATATAGAATATATTTATCCACTATATCATAGCTCACACCGTAGTGAAAACTGTAGTCAGAATACTATTTACAGCAATTATTAAGTTGCGTAAAAACTTTTATTTGAGCATATAATGGGTTGTGTGAAAAGTAATATTTTTGTATAGTAATTATTAATTACCATTTTTTATGTCTAAACATTGTATTATATATTCTCCATACTGATCTATCATCACTTGTTCCCTTGTGGAAGAATTTATTTCCTTTGCTTGCAGAAGTATGATCCAAAGTCTTTTTGGATGATCATTTTGATCAATGTTATTATTCAAAGTTAAGTTTTGTATTTTTGTTTTTGACATTAAATAAATAAATTATGAAGAAAATGATTTTCGAGTTTCCATATTTCAAATACCCCATAATTTAGGGTTATGCAAAAAGTATGATCAAATTACATCTTAATCGAAATTTAGATTATATGGCATCTCAGTTAATTGTATTGTTACTTAAGTTATATAGGTGGGTCTTTGTTGCAAACCTATCTATTTCTTTTGTATAAAGAGCATGAGTACAGATTATGGATTAAGAGAATTTAATTTTGCATTTAATGGTTTCTTTCTAGGAGCATCTATATGAAAAGACAATGCGAAATGAAAAATACTTACATTTATCAAAATATCAGTTGCATGGTGAAACAGGTAATCACATATACTGTATATATAAGGAAATCATATATACTATAAATATTCTTAAACCATTTTACAATATTAATGAATTCAGCATTTTTTGTCTGACTATTTGTCTATAAGTTTAAAATTTGCTCTCTAAGTGAGTTGATGATACGAGGCTTTATACCGGCACTGTTTGTGAATTGTGTACTTTCACTGTTCTTTTCCGATCAAATCTAAGTATCATGCACAAAATATTTAGTTAAGTTATGATGGGTTTAAAATGCTAATCACTTAAGATAACTCACTAAGACTTATGTGAGGCTTTTGCAACCCACTTTTTTGACATTGTCCATTTTTTTATCGTTATTAGCTGTTAAAAATCATCTAAATTTGAGCCATCTTTCAATGCTTTGTATCAGTAATATGCCTATGTTTTTGATATATATAATGATTTATTTCAGATATACTATAGAGGTTTCAATGGTTCTGAATGTGAGATATCGTTTGATACACAAAACTTAAGCTGAACTCTTTCTCTATTTTTTTAATTCTGAATATCACAGAACACTCAAAAGTATAATTGCAAAATCCGCTAATGTAAACATGCTGGACAACATAACATATGTATATAAAGCAGGATGACACAGTACAGTGTTAACAATTTGCTGAAAAAAAATTGTTGCGGTATCTTTCAAATATAAAATTAGGAATACTTTCTATACTTTTCTAGTATAGATAGTATGTATGGATGTATATAATGCATCCTATCTTTATATGAATGCGTGACATATCGTTTTTCTCATGTTTTGTCTTTATTGATTAATGTATTTTTATCTTACTACATTCAGTTATAACGTTAATTAATTAATTCAAATATTTTACAATTATTATTAGTCTATTTTCTAGGTATGAGGAAATCCATTTTAGTTTAAACTATTTTTATAATGAGTTGTTGAAAACTTATCAAAGTCTCAAAGTCTTGCAGTTACTATTTATGATTCATTGCAAAAAGATGAAGAGCACAATTCGTAGGGATTCATTAAAGGTATAATTTAAGTTTGGTTTACTTTAGAATATAATGTCAGCAAAGAATTAGAAATATTTTTGATTTATCTTAGTTTTATATATATAGATATTTTATAACTGAATATAGTTTGGTTTTTTATTTTATTCTTAGTTTTTCTATTAATGAAAACCGATGTTAGATATTCCTGTAAGTGAGTATATGAGTATATATTAAAGTATAAAAAATAAAGTAATTTTTGCATGTGACATGGTTATTAAATATCTTAACCAATCCGTTTATTGACGTATATAATTTTTTTTTTAAATTTAAAAAAGAAATAAAACCTTAAAAAGCCTCAAAGGCAAACAGAAATAAAATAAACATTTTTAATTGGTAAAACACACAAACGGCAATGAGCGTCTAAACAAATCAAAGCTCAATAAATAAAAGTTACCATGTCTGTCCAGTCATTGGACTCTAGACCAGTCAAAACTAAACTAAACTAACAACAGAAAAAGATAAAAAAATAAAATAAAATGGTAAAAAATATAATAAAACTGAGAAAAAGAAGTAAAAGAAAGCCATGGATATAATATAACTGAGCGGTAAATATAAACAAAACAAAATTTCAATGGAAATCATCAACGTCGAAACAAGTTTGAAGTTCAAACACAATGAAGTATCTATCGATGGTATGTTCAGATACATACGTCAATAACAAAGAACACATAGGAAAAAACGTTAGCCACAGTATGGCCGGCCGTTGGATATGCTGTGGAAGATATTTCTTAACTATAAACAATAGATGCACTTAGAGAAATAATTTAATAGTTAACAATTGAAGTTGAAGGTTGGTAGGTTTGGTTTGTTAACCGGAAGAGTGAATCTGTCATTCAGTAAAATTTCATTAATTCAAAATAATAATTCTAATACATAAAAATTATTAAACCTGATTTAAGCTAAATATATATTAAATTTAGAACATATTAAAGGATTTTTATATTTTTTCAGAAACCTTTAGAAAGTGATTAAGTCTACAAAAATGAAATAAATTATAATTATTATAGGTACAGTATTTATATGGTTACAGATACATATTCAATATGTTAAACAAATAAATTTTTTATTTTTTATTTTATATTGATTATATTTATATGGTTACAGATACATATTCAATAACTAAAGAAAATAAATTTTTTATTTTTATAAAAATTTTTGTAAATTGATTTGCAAAAATTGCGTGATATCGCGGATGTCGATAATTAATAAAAAAAAAATTTCAATGAAATATTAATGTCAAAATGACAAGTTATCTATTTTTGAATAGAAAAGCTGTTCATAAAAAATTATTTTATTTATTTTTCTGTAATATAAACCACTTCTCTAAAAAAAAAACTTTTGTAATTAACTAACTTTTTGCTTGTTTATAGCATTATATATATAAATTAAATAATTAAAAATTTTTCCGTCTTAATTTAATAATGATATTTTTTAAAATATATTGTAATTCTTCTACATTTCACAGTGTATCTCTTGAGGTTGAAATAGTCACAAGAATCTGTGCTACGCCTGTGTACCTGTTGCTATGTCGTTAACGTAATTGGTACTGGCCAAAGCGTATACTAACCGCACTTATGACAAACACAAAACACACAGCAAGAAATATTCATCGATCACACTGTTCGATACGATAAGCTGGACTTACGTATATCCGTTCAAAGGGTGTGGTTGAGAAAACGTTATCGTCGATAAGAAACAATTCAACAGACAGAGAGAAATATATAGCGCAATTGATTTTGGTAAAGGTGCAAAAGAGTTAAGCAAAAAGGTGGGCTCAATATTTTAGAGTTAAGAGAAGAGAAGAAAAACAAAGAAAAATAAGCCTTCATAGTTGGAAAATGGGCAAAACAGAAAAGGTGACGACTTTTGTGATGGCTGAACAAATTAACACTGATCATTAGCTCCGAAGTACGCAAGCGGTTGCGTGTTCATTTTGGTGCAAAAAAAAACGTGAACGGATTTACAATAAAAGTGTTAATACGCGAATTAAAATGCAAAAGGCGTTGTGATTGCTATAATTCCTATAATTAAAAAATACATACATTGTAATAATAAAATATGATTTAAAGTGATACGATTTTTAAGATAATAAATACATTAATTAAATTCACATTATATAAATGATAAATATTTTGAAACTTTTCTGAAATTAATATAAAAATTAATAGATCAAATTTGAATTTTTAATTAATTTCCCAACAATTAATGGTGGCAGCAAACTAAACGCGCAAAAGTTCCAGAACTTACAAAAACCAAAAAACAAAAAAAAAAATTGTTAATATAATATTTACGGTAAGGGATAATTTGAGAATTAAGTGATATTGTTTCAAATTCATTTGCAAATTTTTTTTTTTTGAAATTAACATAAAATTTACGGAAAGGGACAATTTGATAACTAAGTGATATTGTTTTAAATTCATTTGTATTTTTTTCTAGAGATAAATAATAAATTAATATATGTACAGTTTGTCAACATTGTGTTTGCAAAACGAAAAAATGTTACAAATGTTTGTTAAATGCCCAATAAAAACGATTTAATTTTGAAATAAAAAAAAATTAAAAAGTTTACAATTAATTTAAACATTTTTCTTTTTATTAAACTAAAAATTAATCAAAAATATCGTTAGAACAATAAAATAATTCACAAAAACAAAAATAACACCAAATTTGTTGTGTCAACATTGTGTTTGCAATTTTGCAATTTCTTATTTTTAACGGGACAGAATACCGTTAGATGTGTCTGGGTTTTTCTGTTTGTTATAATATTCTGCAAAAACTGTTCAATTTCTTTGTTATTTAATAAAGTAGAGTGTTTTAAGTGAAGGAATAACTAGAATACACGTGATTAAATATGGCCTGTAAAAGAACAAATTCAAATAATATTGAGTTATTATGTTATAATTACTACCTCGGTAAATCTGCTAAGGAATAAAGTCTAACGTTTAATATTAGGTTAAGAACAATTAATAATATCATAAACAAAACAGAAAATGAGGATTGCATTAGTTTAAAACCAGCAGGCCACCGTATTAAACCATTGTCTGATCGCCATATAAGAAGAGTATTGCGAATAATTGATAAAAATCCTTGAATTTCCTTACGATCATTGGCATTAGGTCTGGAGAAGCTATTTAATATTGTTGTTAGTCACAAGGCAATAAGAAAAGTGCTATTACAAAACATTTATTCTTCGTAAGTTGCACGTAATACACCGTTGTTATGTATTCAAAAAATTGAAAAACGATTTCAGTTTGCTAGCACACATTTAAAATATGTTTCAGAATACTAAGATGATGTGATTTCTTGGGACGAAGTGGAAATCAAGCTTTATTATAATGCATGACCCACACAAACATGATAATAAAGCATAATGTCCCAGAAAATCACATCATCTTAGTACTCTGAAACATATTTTAAATGTGTGCTAGCAAACTGAAATCGTTTTTCAATTTTTTTAATAGATAACAACGGTGTATTACGTGCAACTTATGAAGAATAAATGTTTTGTAATAGCACTTTTCTTATTGCCTTGTGACTAACAACAATATTAAATAGCTTCTCCAGACCTAATGCCAATGATCGTAAGGAAATTCAAGGATTTTTATCAATTATTCGCAATACTCTTCTTATATGGCGATCAGACAATGGTTTAATACGGTGGCCTGCTGGTTTTAAACTAATACAATTCTCATTTTCTGTTTAGTTTATGATATTATTAATTGTTCTTAACCTAATATTAAACGTTAGACTTTATTCCTTAGCAGATTTACCGAGGTAGTAATTATAACATAATAACTCAATATTATTTGAATTTGTTCTTTTACAGGCCATATTTAATCACGTGTATTCTAGTTATTCCTTCACTTAAAACACTCTACTTTATTAAATAACAAAGAAATTGAACAGTTTTTGCAGAATATTAAAACAAACAGAAAAACCCAGACACATCGAACGGTATTCTGTCCCGTTAAAAATAAGAAATTGCAAAATTGCAAACACAATGTTGACACAACAAATTTGGTGTTATTTTTGTTTTTGTGAATTATTTTATTGTTCTAACGATATTTTTGATTAATTTTTAGTTTAATATAAAGAAAAATGTTTAAATTAATTGTAAACTTTTTAATTTTTTTTTTATTTCAAAATTAAATCGTTTTTATTGGGCATTTAACAAACATTTGTAACATTTTTTCGTTTTGCAAACACAATGTTGACAAACTGTATATTATCTCATACTTCAAAAAACTACTCCACCAATAGTTAACTATTATAATATATATTAACTATAATATATATTTTGCAAAAACAAAATTGATTTGAGTTCTTAAAGTGCAAGTTTACTACATAAAATCTTCTCGCATCTTCAGATAATACAGTGTATATTTTATATATAACTTTGTATGGAATAAAGTTTAGTAATTTTTCTAATTTTTACTCTGGAATTTTTAAGTCTCCAAGTTATTGAGACAATTTGATAACTAAGTGATATTGTTTTAAATTCATTGGAATTTTTTTATCTTTAAACAAAACATATCCAGAGAGCTAAATAATAAATTTATATATATTATACCATACTTCGAATGCTATTCTACCAATAATTAACTATTATAATAAACATATTAACTATAATATATAATGTGCAAAAAAGTTGATTTGAGTTCTTAAGTGCAAGTTTGTTATACAATATCTTCTCGCATCTTCAGGTAATATGTTATATATTTTATTTTATATATTTTATGTGAAATATAAAGTTTAGTAATTTTCCCAAATTTTAACCGGAACTTTTAAGTCCCAGTAAATTTTTTTAATGATTTGTATTTAATCTATTTAAATAACTAAAACTGTATTAGTTATTGATATTCTAATAAATTATATAAGTATATATATAATAATATATTATTATAATATAATTTATCTTATTATTAATAATATAATAACTATATTATTAACTAAAATTGAACTAAAAACAGCAAATTTATATAGTTTAAAATTGATGCTAAAAATCCTTACACATATCTTGATTAATTATGTACATTAAGCGTTAGTATGATTTAAAGATATAGTCAAAATGTCAATAAAATTTCTGTACTAAATTATTTTTATTGTTAATATTATATGTACCTTAAAAGGATGATAAAAATTATTGAATGTATGTATTTATTATTGGTTTTAGTGTTCATAAGATATAGAAAGTAGTTTCATAAAATGATTTTTTGACTCTTGGATGATATCTTGCAGCAATTACATTTCAATAGCTGTATATGAGATATATTATCTACATTTTTATAACTACGGTGGTCTGAATATTTATCTTTAAATAATGAGAATGAAAGTAATCGAATGCTACACCATTCCTTATTCACAATATATTGTTCCGACGGCTTGACTAGTACTTCAAATAATTGTGAAACAAACTATAAAATTTCTCTCTTTAAAGCTGAATTGTATTTAAAAGAAATTATGAAATTTTTAAATTATAGATATTTGAAAAAGATATATGAAAAAGAGGTTTCTAAAATACTGGGCAAAAAGTATTCGGTGTTTTCGATTCGCTTATGGCGGCATATTTCCGTTTAATAAATTTTGAATATTTAATACTTTTACTGGCATAAGGAGTGAGTGAGATGGTTTGTTCTATATGCAATAATTGTAGGGAAAAAATTCGTTAGTTTCAATTCTGGAAGTTGGTATATGAAAGATGATTTTTTCTGTGCTTAAGGAAATTGTGAATATTATTCAAAAAGATCGAATTTCTGTATAACAATCACTATTTAAAGTAAAAGAACTATTTCAAAGCTATTTTCAAAGCGTGTAGAAATATGTCGCGAAAACTGAATCATGAACGATAATATTGAGACAAAAGTGTTTTCTTAGTACAATTATAGAGTTCTACAAAAAATAAAAAAGGTGATGTTTTGTGGAATAACGCCGCCGGTATAATCAATTCTGAACTACTATCGCTTCACCACATAATTGATTTTATGCACTACTGATAGTAATAAATATGTTTGAAGTAATATCTTTAAAATGTGATTGATCAAAAGGAAAAGTTTTGTACTTCACTATAATAATGTTGTAAAACACATACTTTTCTACATATATTTATATTACCTTCATATTACTAGTTACCAAGGTTTCTGAAATACTCCGTGGCGTGAAACCTACTTTGGGGAGAAGTATGAAAAATACCGGCGTACGAGTTTTAAAGATATAACGCCACTATTTTACAACAAAGTAATAACCGTCCTAGTCCAAAAATGGAAAGGATTTTCGACTACTTTGTGTGGACAATATTTGGATTAATGAAAATTAATTTGAAATCAAATTACTGTTGGCTTGCTGAATCAATATTAAATCAATTTAACGTACGGACGCGTCGGCTTATTTATTTATTAGAATATATATATTTGCAATTATTTTTTTTTGGAGAGTAATTATTTTTATTGCAAATGGTTTGAGAGATTTGAAGGAAGTTCTCTAAACAATTCATATTTTGAACTTCATAACAGCTGTACAACCCACATAGTTGGTTTTCGGAACGTCTTGATTTTATTTTAGTCAGTTAGAAGTCGATGGATTTTTAGTGTTTGTGAAGTCACTTTTGAATTTATATAAAAAAGTTTTTTAATAAAGTGATTAACTAAAGTGAACGTACTTATTAGTGTTTAGGTATTCGTATATAAGGGTATATTTAAGTATAGAATGTAGTCATGTAATAAATAATCTTGTAACAATTTCCAGCCTTGAAAATTAAAAATTGTCAATTGATACAGAAGTCTTCAAAAATATTTATATCTGCCATATATAACAATTGAGAGTGTGTGCAAAAGTTGTGTTAGGTTAATTAACGACTAGCAAGTGCTTCGTATTTTTAATGTTTGCCCTTGGATTATTTAAATCAGAGCTGTCTAGAACACGGTCCACAGCCTTCAAGCGACCGGCGGTTAATATTTGAGCGGCCTGAATATGTACCACGATGTGAACCACAAAATTTGTATTTGTTATATTTTAGTAATATCACATTAATTTATTTTTATGATATCTCAAATAAATGAATTAAAATGGTTTAAATAATTTCTTACATTTTGCTCATTTTAACATCATGTTAAAAATTAATGAAAAATTAATAAAAAAAAATTTTCCGCTGTATGTATTTATTTCTCTGGCCCTCAGTAATTTGTATTGGCGTGCAGTCTTGTCTGGTTTCGACAGTCTTGATTTAGATGTATATAGATGTATATATATAATTTCAGTTGACCAATATCTGATTGCATGAGTGAAGTGAATGAATTTCCTTTGTAATTCATTGATATTCAATATCAATGTTAAGTCTTTCCATGTAAGATTTTTTTGATTTAAAACTTCTTAATTAAATATTTATTAATTGAATCCTCTAGTTTAATTCATTCCAGTTTTAAAGTGACAGTTTTCAGAAGATTAAGAATCTTTTCAAATTTTGTTTTTAAATTAATTTTATTTGAGAAACGAATGTCTACACTCTCCTATAAATATGATTGAGATACCATATATGAAGTATTTTAGAATATCTCAATTTAATTTATTAAACGTAAATATGTCTATAATGCTGATTATATATTAAATATATTGATTTTGATATTCATTTTTATGGAATTAGGCATTTATAACTTTATTTTTTGTACAAAATATGTAATTTTTATTGAAACTAATTCTTATATGAACATTTTAAATATATTTAATATCAGGATATATTCTTTAAGGTTTTCAAATAGCTCGGTTATAGGAGAAAGTCAAATAATTTTAAAGTTTCAATGAAATAAAATATTAATATAATATAATAGTATATTAATATAATAAAAAATATGGTAATTAGATTGTTTTTTTATATATTTTAGTTATTTAGATCATGTTGGTTCAGTATAAATAATTTTCTACAAATAATTCATTTATAAAAACTAGCAAACAATATCATTAATACTTCAGCACAAAAGATTAACTATGCTCGCGGTGCTCCGCTCCGTTAGGAGACGATACTCTGTTTATTTCTGTTATAATCTATCATTTATACTCGAAAACTCGACAAAAAATACTTGGGGCTGGCAGTTTTACCGGACTGTACCACATACCTCAGGTTTTTGTTGAAATCCTAATAAAATCCGCTAATTAAACGCGCATCCTAAGTGGTGCACACAATTGCTAAAATAAGACTCTGATCTGGTATGGTCTACGGGGGATCTTTTTGGTCTGCCAGCATAATCTAATCTAATATATCATTAATACTTAGAAAATATTTCTACTGAAATAAAATTTTAGTAGTATCCATTTATTGAACTATATTTTATTTTAACTGAAAAGATCATAATTTTTAAATTATAAAAACCAATTAACTTTTTTAATTAAAATAATAAATAAATCATTATCTTTTTATAGCTCAACATTAAACGCTAATGAGAATTGTAACAATGACAAGCAATTGGCATATGTACAAAACTTATTAATGCACTTCAGAGCTGTCCAAAAAAGGTCTGCAAACGAGTATCTAAAATTTGTTATATTTAACACCTCCAAGTGACAAAAATACTCAAGTCCAAATTACGCTGTCATTTTAGATGAAATTCACACGCAAATTAGTAAGAGTATAAGAATTCGCCAACACCACAAACAATAAAAATTAAATCGAATAAAATATTTTAATAAGGTGTCAGATATACCTACTAACCAATAAACGCGGTCCCGGCGAAGCCGTCAAAGCCGTCAAAGTGAGTTACGGAAACGGTGCAGCATTTAATTACGACTGATGTGAAAATTATCCTATTAAATAAAAGATACGAAAATTATTTATAAATAAATCCATCATCAGACCCCAACTAAGGAGAGTGAAAAAAAATATTATTATTAATAAAAAAAAGTACAAAAAGAAAAAAAAAACACAGAGGCGTACTTGACAAACGTATACTAATTAATTACAGTTTGTACAAATTTTTAGTATGAAGCTCATAAAGTGCGTTTATTAACAGCAAAATTCGCATCATATCACGTTAACATCATCACAGTTACCATAAGAAATTATAAACTTAATCATAATTACGCGGTCGACATTGTCAATTGGTGCCTGCGATAATTACACGCCTCCCCGGCAACTCATGTGAAAATTTCGGTGTGTTTGGTTGTTGGTTGTTGTTTTTGTTTTTGTTGTACGGATCCGAATATTTATGAATGACTTTTACGATATGCGACTGCTGGCATCGGTGACATTTTTGGCACACAAGTGTTAAACTCCTTTTATCGAATAAAACACTAATCGCTATAAAATTAAATAATACTAAATATAAAGGAAAACAGTAGTCGAGAATAAAAGTGTAACGAGCGTACGAAAACTGTTTACGGAACAAGTGTGAAAATATTCCAATTTTAGTTCTTGTGATAAGAAGTTAATTAAAGAAAACTTATTTATTTGTATTAACATTTTTGAAGTGTTTAAAGTGTTGATAACGCACTCATACCTCATAAAAATATTTGTTTATAACAAACAGTCAAAAATTTAAGAAAATTTGAAGAAAAGGAGTTTTTTAGAACTTTACGAGCAACAAATAATTTTGATAAAAAAATGCGTAAGTGGATTTTTTTTTTTATTTAGTAGATTTTATTTTACAACTTTTTTCTAAATTAATATTTTATTTAAAGTCTAGAATAAAAATAAGCACATTATTATTCGGAATTTAATATAGTAGCCCTTTTCTATTTAGTAGATTTCATTTTATAATTTATCTAATCAAATATTATATGCATTGTTTAAAATTAGAATAAATTTGTGGTACTGCCTCTATGTCAAAAAGCTATTGGTAAAAAGTAAAAATTACAACCACGCATAATTCAATGACTATATACGCCAGTCATTAGACCTAGACTGTTGCAAAGCATTACCGTATGGTGGATGGCGCTTTATATATAGGCGTACTGTACGGTACTCAACTGGATTTAGCGTAGGATTAAACTATGCGTTAGTGGTGCTCTATGTACCGCACTATTCATTGCGTTAGCCGTAAAGCGGGTATTACACATCATACTTGGTCCTTAAAGTTGGTGCGAAGTTGCTTACCATTACACATCATGCACTTCTGACATTATTTTAAACACTCCTCAGCAAAAAAAAAATATACTACAAATTAAAATCATGTATACATTTAAACGGTGTCTACGCTTCTATCCCTTAAAATAGAATGAAATTTTGCTTGTAAAAATCTGACTGTATATGAAAAAACACGAGCAAGTTGGACGAAAAATTAAAATATTTTGATTTCCATCCGTCTTCTCGTCATACCTGCAAACTTTACAATTACACATGACAGTTGGCATAAATTTCCTTTTAATGGACAAAGTTATAGCACCAAGTATGATGTGTAATACCTGCTTAATGCTTCATTTAGTCCCACTTTACATTATTAGTAAACAACGGGCAGCGTTATCTGCTCTTATCTTACAATGGAAGGCTAGTGCCTATGGAACTATGGGACTTTTCTGTCCTACTTGAAACAACATCGACTTCATCCTTCCCATTCTCCATTTCGACAGAAAAATCTATGTGGAGTATCTATCTAGATTTATATTGCTATTGGAAGGTCCGTCTTTTGGCGAAGGCTTCACCATATTTCCGACGGCTCTATAACAAGCAAGGGTATGGGTGGTGAAGTTTCCTCGGAAAGGCTTAATAAATCTTCTTTCTACAAGTTTTCAGATATTTGCAGTATTTTTCAGGCGGAAGTAATCGCCATTAGGAAAACTATAGTTTGTCTACAAGTGGATGATATATTTTATAGAAATATATGCATACTATCAGACAGTCAAGCTACTTTAAACTCCCTGAGTTCAGTGTTTTTTATATACAGAATGGTTTTTTGTCTGCTACACATCTCTGAATAAGATGTCGACGCATTTTCAATAATTTTTTTTTTATCTGGGTGCATGCAAACTCTTGCTAAGTTTTTTCTGTGCTGAACATTTCAATAAAAGCTGGAAAGACTTAATAATATGTAGGCACCTGTATGCAAGTTGGCTACGTTATATTAAAAAGAAATCCAATACTCTTCTCGAGATGCTCCGTAGAGGTGTCAGTCTTGTAGTAGGTTTGCTCACAGCTCATAGCAGATTAGGGAACCATGCTAGAAGATGAAATCTTCTTTTTAATAATTCCGGTTGTGGAGAAGACGATACCTATATTTGTCTCACATATGTATTATTCTTACCCAGTTTTGCGCGACAATATTTTTCAATTCTATTGGCCTACTTTTTTGAAAATCTTGACCAACTCCGTGACCACCAATTAAATATTATTTCAAGTTCTCCCAAAGGTTTAATGTTCATGTTAGCACTAGCATGTCGCTACCGCGTTGTGTATTTATTATTATACAATATTTTTCATATAAGTAAAGCTAAGAAAACTATAAAGATGTGCAAAATAGCAAACATTTCTATTTACCATATTTAGAATTCTATTTAGAATTTCTATTCAGTATCTCGTGTTTTAGTTCAGTGGGTGAATAAACCTATTTTTAATTTGAACTATTGGTTTAATCCAAAAATCGGTTTATAGGTGTTAGTTCAGAAAATATAAAAAAGATATTGAAATATAACTTTTTGCAAGTTACAACTGGAACCAGTTAAAAAATGTGGTTTGGTTCTTTTTTGGCTGAGAAGTTTCAAAACTGCAACGGTTCGTTTTGTAGTTTGGTTCAATTACATCCGGTCTGAGTATGCTTGGTTTTGAATCGATCCAATGGCTTTAGTTAATTGTTCTATTAATTGTTATACTTATTATTTCATCTCTCTTAAGTTTTGATTTATTTGAGTTCTTTTTCAGGTTGAGTTATTTTTATTAATTTTAAAGATCTGTCCAGTTTTGTACAGTCAAAAATCGTTAAGTATATCCTGTTGATGTACTTGATGTTGATGATATATTTGTTATTTCTGTATATGCTGGCTAGATATCATTCTATGTCAAAAATCTTTAATATATAATATTGAGGTCTTCGCTTATAATATTTTTCTGTTAGTTCTACAATTTAATTAAAATATCATATCTATAACCTTCTGACCTGTTTTTCTAAGCTTCGGGTAGAAATTTACTGATATGGATTCTGATATTTTCGTAATCTGTTATTTTCTTTTGAGTCTGAGGGTGTAATATATTTTTTGCAGTGTTGTCTTATAGAATTGCTTTGATCATTTTATTATTTGTTAAATGATTAATCTTTTTTAACATTGAATTAGTGATAACTAAATAATAGCATCTGTCTTTGAAATTGTATTGAGATTTATTCCTTTAAGCTATTTATGTTTTAAGGTATTTCAAATGAATTTCTTCGGATTGAGAGTAATAACTTATAACTTAGTATGATTTTCCAATTAAGTGCAACATTATTACTAGGTTTAAATATCAATTAATTGAAATGGTATAGAGCATTTTTAGAAAACTGTTGTTTTAAACTGTTGTGATAATATATTGTATTGCATAGTATGCTTATAATTTCTAGTAATTAATGATTTATTTATTGTTAAGTGGTACCTATCCCACGTTTAGTATTTTTTTTTAATTAACATAATTTTTTACAATAATTTGGTACATATGCAATATAGATACATTATATATAATATATTATATATATACATTTTCATTCTGAATTTCAACTATGTAAGCTGCTTAAGTATGCAGAAGTAAGTTTGAAATTTGTTTTAGTTAATTGAATATAATAAAAACAATAATTGATAATTGACAACTAAAAATATTTGAATCAACAACCCATATCTTTCAATTTGCAATACTTTCAATAATCAAGTTCAGCCTTGGAATAATTTAAAATATTCAGTCTAAAATTTTATTTATGGCTTATATGCCATTACTTTTAATAATGTGAAGATACAAAATTATTTTAATATAACAGATAATGTTTACTTGTCCAGATCTGTAATGTAAACGTAAATATTTTGAAATTGAATACCTTTTTTGCTTAAATTTATTGCTTAAGGCTTATGCGAATAATAAATAACATATAAATAAATAAAACTGTTATAATTTTAATAAATTTTATTTAATTTGTTTTGTTGACGGAGTATTACAATAAATAGTTATTATTAAAATATCCTGTTTTGAGAAAGAAAAAAAAAAGAATTTGTCGTGATTAAGAAGTAATAGTCATCAGGAAACTATTTATTTCAAATAATTTAATATATAATATAACAAATAAATAATTTTAATATAATATTTAATTAAAAATAATTTATCGATTGCCACCCTTTAGCAAATAAAAACTTTATTGTTGTGTTTTTTTCAGTTTTAAAAATAAATTTACAGAAAAAAAACTTTGTTCAAATACTCGTGCATTTTGTGATGAAAGCCAACATTGATGAGTAAATATTTAAGTCACGATTTAAGAAGTTATAGATACAAAATTTTTATACAAATTCAATAAGAAAATGAATGTAAAACTTGAAATTTTTTGTTCGTGAAGAAAAAAATCGCTGGAAAAAAAAACGCTTTCAATGCTGCGCATTTCAACATTTTCCAATTTTGTGCCCGATCGGCTTTGATTTTGTGGAATTTTAAGTTTTTCGACTTTTTTAAGTAAATATTTTTCAAATCAATTGCTTAACTTAATAAAATAATAAAACAAACTTTATTTAGGCTTCTATGGTATAAAAAAAAATAAATAAAAATAAACAAACTGTTATGACTAACTTTTGGTTAGTAACAAAGATGGGTGTTGATTTAAGTAAATACATGGATTGCCTTCTAATAACTCATTTTTTTTAATATTCAAAGAAATATTTAATTTTATAAAAGAAAAAGGTTTTACAATCTTAAATAATCAAAACTTGACAATTTATTCATAAAGTAATAGTAAAATTAAAATTATAGCCGAAATTTATTCTACTATAACTTCGATTGTGGTTTTTCTTTTAGAAAAATTTTTATTTATTATAATTTTCTTTATATTAATTGAACATTGAACACTTAAATACATAAAAACATGTTTCTGACTATATATCACAGCAAGTTATTTTTTTCCTTTTTAGTGCTGTTAGCTGACACTTTGCATGTTTCCAAAACACTTCCATTTTTATATTATTATGGAAATCATTAATATTTAATTATTTTGCTATACTGTTTCATATTATTGGAATCAAGTTAAACATTGTAGTCTTAGATAAAACAGAATATATTAACCCAGCCATTAAATAATGATTTATTAAACGACATGTACCAAGAATGTACCATAAACCGGGTCATTTCATAAAAATTTTTTATCCATTTGATTAGAAAGCGTTGCAGTAACAATTTGAGTTTCTTTGAGTTAATTCAGTTTTTAGACGTTTCTCAATTGAAACATCTTATAAATTTGACTGTATTGTGAAAGCAAAAAATTTTTTAATTATAATTTAATAATTAAAATATTAATTATTATAAATAAATAATTAAAGATAATTGAATAAATATTTTAATAAATAAATAAATGATATGAGAATAATGTTTTCTTGTTATTAAATAATAACTTATTAATAACTTATGTAGATAATAAAAGTAAAATTATTTTAAGGACTGTTTTTGCGTGTTATTTTCTAAAGAACAACATTTTATTTTTTAAAGAACATTAATCAGTTGCAATCCCTTTTGTTCAAGAGAATTAAAACACATCGAAATTTTACTTTCTCATCCGTATTCACATTTTTTGTAAGTTTAGAGATTTTCTTTCAAGAGAATCTTAATCAGCTGCCAACACTTTACTAAAGGTAGAAATGGATTTTATACCCTCTACGTTATGATAACACGATAAGGTCATGCATATAAGTCTGGATCCCAATAATGACATTCATTATTCATTTCAAATACATTTGTCACAGATGTGAAAAGGACAACGAAAGCTTTTTCCTTTGGCTCTATCATTCTATAGTTTTTGGTCAAGATAGACAAAACACGCTAGAAACTTACTTTCTGGAGAACTGTAATCAGCTGTTCTTTCCATAACCATAACAGTGTAATTAATGATTTTTAAGTTGCATGTATGTATGAAGACATATCAATCCGGTGTTATTTAATATAGCACTGGATAAGTGATATACATATAAGCTGAGTTCAATATATCACACAATAGTTAATCATAGTTACATTAAAAGCAATTGTGCGGACTTGCATTATTTATTTTAAAGTTTTTATGTGTTTATGTAGTTATATACACATATTGCATAATAAATTATTAATAGTATATATTAATATATATACTAATAATATAAACAAAATATTTATGAACAATTTTATAAATATTTAAAGAATGAAATGAAAAAACAATGTTAAATGGCATAATTCTTTTCTGTGTAAAATTATTAATACAATAAAAATATTTTAGATATTTCTATAATTTACACTATAAAATTAGTTATTGTTATTAAAACCAAATTTATCCAAAAGAAGTTTTACGATATTAAATTTAATTTTATTAGTGCAATAAATGTCGGAGCGTTAAATAAAAAATTCATCAAGATGCAAGCGCCTCTAAGATTTAAGTTTGTGTTTTAAGTCTTTTGTCTTGGGGTGAAGATAAAAAGAAAAATTTTAAAAAAAGATATGAAAGAGCAATTCAAGTACAGATTTGTATTGGTTTTAGTCAGTAAAATTTAACTGACACTTGTAGAAACTAGTTTAAATATCTAATAAAATAATTGTTTTATATGGAAGCCTTTAGTTACGATATTAATAAATTAAAAACACTGTGAAGAGAGCATAAATCAAAATCTCAATTTCTTCTGATGTTCAATCAAAATCAATTCAAAAATTGTTGAAAAAAGTGTAAATAAGAGGAGAATAAAATTTTGTCGGCAAAGTCAAATTAAAATGTCCATAAAGAAAAACGAAACAATTAATAAATTTTGTTAATTTATGATTTCAAATGTTTTTTAAAAGTTTTACTTCACTTTTCTCCTGCACGAAAGAATTTAGACATCAATTTTATGGTTTTAATGTTGTATCTGATAGTTTGTTTCTTTATTTTCGGTATTTTTACACAATACAAATGTTTTGTCAGCATCATAAAAGAGCAGGGTTCCCTCACAATTTTATGGCCGGCATTTGAGGTTGAGTTTTTAGTCTTGCCTCAGTGTAGCTAAAGTGTGTAATATAAGTTAAAAAGCCGACAAAAGTTTAAACCGTTGAAAAACAAAGAAAACATGTGTATATATGTATGTATGTATGCATGTATATGTAAGTGTCATGTAAGTAAATTTAAAATAAAATCAAAAATTTCATAATTTTTTAATGAAATTTTAAGAACTTTTTTATAACACTTATATGCACGATGAGAGCATGTAGAGATCAAGGTACAAAGAATCTCAGTTAAATTATGACTTCATAATTTTATTAAATATTTTTTTCGCTTTAAAATCTATATTTAATATATTTAATCAGTCTATATTTAATCAGTTAGTATCATTCAAAAATTTTTTAAAAGATATTAGTTATATATTATAGATTATTAACTAAAAATATTTATCAGCTCCTTTAACATAATCCTAAAATTTTGAATTTGTTTCAGAAGATATGACAACATCTCATATTTTATCAGCTGTAGATCCCGTCGGCATTGGATCAACACCTAATCCAAATATCAACAGTAGCGGCCCCCATTCGCCGCATCCACATACGCTAAATGGCCACGCAACTACAAATGGCAGTAATCATACTCCGCTGGCTAAATGTAGTCCTAGCATGGAGCGTAACTTGCATGTCTCACTCGATGATCGCGAATTGTGGCTACGTTTCCAGAACCTAACCAACGAGATGATCGTCACGAAAAATGGCAGGTGAGTTGGTAAACAAAAGTGTTAAATGGCTGATGGGTTTTAATGTTTTTTTATGGTTCCGTTGCTGTTATTGTTGTAATTGTTGTTATTGTTGTTTTTGCTAAATGGCAATGGAGTTTGTTTTCGACGAAATCTAGTTTAGCTTCTCGGTTATATTTATTTCGTACATTTTTGCAAGTAATAATGAATTGTTAACGTTTTAGTATTTATAAATTTTCACGCCTTTGAAAAATAAGTAAAATACAATAAAAAAATATGTTTACTTGTCTTGTCGAAGAAAATAATATTCACTTCACTAATAACAAAATAAAAATTTAAAATCAAAGTAAATCAGTACAAAAATAAATTTAGAATATTTTTTAAAGGTGCTAATTTATGCAGGGTTTCATTTGTAAATGTTGTGAAACAAAATCCCGATTGTTATGAATTTGGTAAATAATTTGTTTAACTTTGTATAATGATTAAATAGCAGGAAATTATACTAAAAAAGTTCACTTACTTTAGAAAATAGATTTACACAGGGCAGTTCATTTTTATAGAACACTGTAGTTTACAAGTCAAAAGTGCATTTCTCTGAGTTAATATAAAATAATACAATTTTGAGATAATAGTAATAATATCAAGACCTTTGATAATGGGTATTAAAGAATACTCGAAATAGCTACATGGTCAGCCGAAAATTTAATTGATTGAAATTAAATAAACAAAATGATTTTTTTTTTTATTTTTTCTTGCTGAAAGTGATGTGACTTAAGACGAAAAGAAGCTATTTAAAAGTTAAAAGGGTTTGAACAGAAATGAAAAGACAACAACAAAAATTTTTAGTTCATTTATTGAAATTTGGTTGAACATTCAACGCTGTTTTGTGTATTGCCAAGAACTCAACATTTTTTGTTGTTGCAATTTCGCTACTGTTCGATGAAAACTTCTTCATTGAAAATTGTAATTCATATTAAGAATTAAGAGTCTTTCGTCAAAATGAACGTTAAAAGTCAATAAAATGTTATTAGAAAATAATGAGTTAATTGTAAAACATGCATGAATGTGTACTAACTTGACCCTGTTAACTTAATCCACCAATTTTTAGTATCGACCTTGGTTAGCATGGAATGCCATTAACAAAAGTCACAAAAGTCAAACGAGGAGCTGATGTGAGTTCAAAATATATTCTGAAATATTGTCTCACAGCCATTTTTACCTCATGGGCAAAACGGTACAGATTCTTCTGGTAATATCCATTCTCTCTTATTTACATGTATAATAGAAATCTTCTGGTAATGTCTACCGTCTCCTATTGAAATAAGTAGTTGCCCACGACTTCAAAGTTCTATTTAGAACATTCGGGTACATATTAGAAATAACTTTAAATGTCATAGTTTAAATACACCAACAGCGATCAGTCACCAACTATCTTGTTCACCTAAACCAACTGTGCCACTTGCAGTTTAAAGAACTAAATTTTTTTAATTTCTTAAATATTTCGTTCACTTTCAATTCGTTCAGTTGGAGAATTCTACTAGTCATAAGAAAACGTCAATGCATAAGCTTTTACTTTCCATAGTTTTCTAGTTTTCTTTTAACAATCGTAAATCCTTGTCTTTTGGAACTTATGAAGCTTCACATTGACCTCGTGTTAAAATAATATTGGGTGTCTTCCAATGCGGGGTGAGTTTCATTTGATGCAATGTTTATTAAACCACTTCTGTCGTAAATGTCTCTTTCTCCATAATATCATTTTGCAGCACTACCAGTAAAAACGTAGTATATTTGTGAGAGCAGTTCTATATTTGGGAACACGAAAAATTTATTCATAAGGTGGTTATTGTTAGAATAAACTGTAGCTAATTATGATTTTCTTTTCAAACGAAGAGATATAACACTGGTATATTTAAATTTCACAACGGTCAAATAGCTTTTGCAAAAAATAAATAAGGTGGAAGATATACATGCAAAGCTACTGATTCTATCACCCTGTAAATAAATGAGTATAACAAAAAATAATACTGCGGAAAATAATAATATAAATGTTTAAACTGTATTGAGATAAATAATTTATAATAATTAATATATAATTTGTTTACTAAAATAACGGTAAAAAAATATACTTTTGCGTTTTAAATTATTATTCACAAATATAGAAAGAAAACAAAAACATTAACTTCTTTGTTCTACGAGTACCAGACTGTTCTGAATTCATCTAAAAAAGCTGATTAAATTATAAAGATTAAGATTAAGATTATATAATAAAGATTATAACGACTTGGTTGTTTCCTTTTTGTATAAAATGATTAGTAAAGAAATCCGTAATTTTATACTGAATTCAGTTCAGTATTATAAAAATTTATAAACATATCACCTGAAAGCAACCAAATTAGAATTTCCAAATGCATTCTAGAATCTAAGCCAGAAGTAAAAATATCTTTTGGAATAATATATAATACTCAAATTTGAGGAAAGAGTGTTAGAGACAATAAATAGAAGAGTTGTACTCTAAGGGTAAGATAGGAAAAGTATCGCGGAACCGAAACTAATGGATGAAACTTCGTGAAACTCATTTTATGCTGCTATGGTAATAAAAGCAGTTTAAACTAAAAAGAAATTTTTGGTTTTTTAATCAAAAGTAATATATATGTATTATTAATTTGAAGGTTTAATACCTACTTAAAATATTTAATTAAAATCTGTAATCGAAGATATTGAACTGAAAGTAAATAATCATACTACATAAATACTGTCAAAAACTATATTTAATCAAAAGATAAGTATTTAAAAATATGGCATGAATATATCGCTCAGAATGAAATTATTTTAAAAGATACAAAAAAATACTCAACTTCATTCATAACTTAAAACATTTTTTATACAGTACTTATTTGCGATCACAGGGGCTTGGTGCATCAGAGCACTACTCCAACCAACCTAAGCTTACTTATGAATTATTTCAGATAAAAAACATATATTTTTAATTTAGACTAAAAAGATAAGGCGATAGAAAAGTTCACTGATATTATGAGCAGATTACATTGTTATTAAAATATAGGATTTATAATAACATCATACATTTATATATATGTCAATTAATCTAACTATGCTTTAAGATTTAAAAAAAAGGATTGATTTAATATTTTGGGTTGATATCATAAATATCATAATTTTGTATTGATCTTTCACTGGTAAAGCTAGTAAAATATTTAAAGAAGCTTACTAATATATAAGCTTACAAAAAAAACTTAGGATGATAAGTTTCTAACTTTATTTAATATTGTTTTTGCAAATATTTCTTCTATATTTATATATATGAAGTGTTTTTTTTTATTATATAGATGTAGGTATATACATATGTAATATATGTATGTCTTCAACTCATCAATGAGTATTTCATTACTTGGTTTATTATTTTATATATGTATATGTATATGTACATGAACATTACTTTTATATTTTTAATAAATATGCAAATACTAAATGTTTATGAAGTACATAATTACACTCTATTAGTTTATAATCTTGGATATATTTCTGGTGTTTTGTACCTGAGTCTTTTTTGGGGAAGAAAAAATCGATTGCGCTTGCCTTTGTGGCAATCGATTTTATATAAATTATATTAAAAGTCATATTTAATTTTAGCATTAATTTCATTTTATATTAACAATATATATTTTTTATTTTAAAGGCGAATGTTTCCTGTTGTTAAGATAAGCGCTTCTGGGTTGGATCCAGCAGCCATGTACACCGTTTTATTAGAGTTTGTACAAGTAGACTCTCATCGTTGGAAATATGTTAATGGAGAATGGGTAATATTCAATTTTTCATAATATTTTATAAATATTTTAAATATAATATTTTGATAAAAATATAGGTACCAGGAGGTAAAGCAGAAGTACCACCATCAAATCCAATTTATGTACACCCAGAATCACCAAATTTTGGAGCACATTGGATGAAGGAACCAATTTCATTTGCAAAAGTCAAGCTTACAAATAAAACAAATGGCAATGGACAGGTAAACATATTATTTTAATATATTTAATATTATGTTTGATATATTTTATTCTAATATAATTTTCCCTATTATTTAACATGACATTATATTTAATTAATATTTTATTTTAAATTTATATTTATATCCATATTTATATTTACAGATTATGTTAAATTCGCTTCATAAATACGAACCTCGAGTGCACCTGGTACGCGTTGGCTCTGAACAACGTCATATGGTTACTTATCCGTTTCCAGAGACACAATTTATTGCAGTCACAGCTTACCAAAATGAAGAAGTAACTTCATTAAAAATAAAATACAATCCATTCGCAAAAGCTTTTTTGGATGCAAAGGTAAATATTGATTACAAATGAATGGAATTTCTAGTTGCTAATAAAAACACAACCCATTTCACAAAGGAGCGTCCTGATACATTGTACTCTCATGATGCACACTATGGTTGGCTAATTCCTACGCATTATACTAATCCTGCAGCTGCACCACCACCACCACCACCAACAAGTTCATTGCCACCAGTTTCAGCACCCTCGTTGAGCGCTGTTACATGCGATCGTTATGGGCGTTCAATATCCCGAAGCTCTTCAAATAATAATCGTTCAACACCATATACTCGACCACGTATAGTATCCAGCACTGGTTCCAATGGAAGCACCGGTAATGCATCTCCACCACAACCACCGTCCGCACCACATACACCAACCGGTTTACAAACAAGCACTAGTAGTATAACAGGCGTTCCGACTAGTTCCGCTGCCTTTACAAGTTCCTATTCACAATCAAGTTTCATGCCGCTTGAACCAAGTTCTAGTGCTTCAATGTTCTCCTACCCAGGCAGTTGGCAAAGTAATAGTAATTATTGGAGCTCAACAGCAGTACCTGGACCGGTGCCAGTGAATGTGTGCTCTAATACAGGCAGAACATTATGTATGTATTTTGTACAGAAACCTTAAGAATAGTAAATAATTTTAAAATCACTTCATTTTTTTTAAAGCAACACATAATTCTCCATCACCAACAAATGGTTCTCCAAATTACAACACATCATCGCCGAGTTATACTATACATCATCTAACACCTCATGCGCACCAGTACAACATGACTCAATCAGCGCATGTGAATTCTGAAATGTACCAAAGCTCGACAACAGCCTCACCACCACAAAGCTATGGTACTCCAACAGTCTATCATCCAACACCCACTTCACCCTCACATCAACTATATACAAATGTAATAAATGCGCCAACAGCACTTAGCTATCCCGCTAGTACTTGGCACAATAGCGCTGGCGCTGAATACGGTTTCTATCAGAATGCAGCTTACTATCAGCCCGAATATATACCTCTTGTCACCGATATTGGGTAGGTTGGAACATAACTAAGAATTGTGCAAGTTGCGCATTTAGTTATTAGTCAATCCAATTTAAATAACTAACTAAACACCTTTGCAGTTACGCGTCACATGCACTTGAGCCGGTTGAAGTTTCAAAAACGCTTGATGACACTCAAACTGCAATTTACAAAGCACAAGAGGAGGGCACTTCGGTTCTCACTCTGGAATGTTCCAGCATGAAAACAAATAACACAAACTCAACCACTACTGCATCTGTAAAATTGGAAAATCTTGAAGGTGCAGCAGCGGCGCATGAACGTGCTACTTCCTCAGGTATCACGGCAGTACCAACTTCAGTAGTTACTGTTGGCACTGGTGCTACATCTGGGGGAAGTTGGACACCATTAACCCCACCACAAAGTGCTTTGCAATAAATGTTATATTATTTTATTTTTAAAATGTACATTGAAAACTTTTATAGCCTTTAGATGCAATTTTATTATTATATATATTTGATTGTTTTGCTTGGTAATTAAAAATCTTAAAATCATAGTTTGTAAATTACTTTATAAAACCTACTTTGGAATACCTTGCAAATAAAAGATAGGAATAAACTGATTTATAGTGCTAAATTATTTCGATTTAAAGTGAAAATATATATATCAGATATATTTATAAATAGTGGTTTATTGCACTTGTTAAGAGATCATGTGAATGTAGGTATATAAGAAGATTGGAGATTTTCATTCATTAAAGAATGCATTCTTTATCAATTTCATGGGATTTTTGATTACTAAAACTTATATATTTCGTTTCAGCTAAATGCAATGAGTAAAGTAAGATGTAAGAGTATACTAATCCTAACTTCGTAGGTTAAAGAAAAATTTAGGATCAGGTAGTATTACTGTACTAAAATTGAAATTCTTCAAATACTATTTTAATACTAACTTGAAATTTTTAAAAAAATGCCGGGCTCAGGTAGTAGGTATTACTATACTGAAATACCACTCGACCAAATACCATATCAATCGTAGCTTCGAAAGTTTTTAAAAAAAATTCGGAATAACGTAGTATTACTATATTGTAATCTAAATTGCTGTCACTACACTTAAAACATAGAAACAGGTCTATGTATTGTTGTTGACCGATAGCACAGAAGATATCATAGGGATTGTGTGTAATGTATACATTAGACAGGTTTCTGTGGAGTTTATATAACTATTGAACAAATATTTGATTTTGTTTTATTGATATTTTAGATGCGATAATATAACTAATTATACATCCTAGTAATTTGAGTTTTATTTATTAATGGAATATGAAAAAGCTAACATCAATGTGGATGTAGTGTTTGATCACAACTGACCACATACTCGTATGTTAAAGAGAAAGATGAAAAAATATATTTGGAGTTTAACAGCAGTTTGAATGGGTCCTCTTAATTTGGAAACAAGACATTGCTCAGACGTTATCACGAAATTAAGTTGTGATAGTAAATATAATTACATGATTTTGTAATCAATAATTTAGACTTAGAGTAATATAAAATAAATCAATAGTATACATACATATACAATTTTGTAAAGGGCTCGACAGTGTGCAAATGTGTAATTTTACTCCAATGTCGTTTTTAAATGATAAATTTGGGGCGACTTTTGCAATCGAGATTCGCTTTTAGTGCAGTTTTCATTTTCGATTGGTAAGTCTCGACCTTTTTTTGTTCAAGGATCACTATGATATCCTTGATCAAAGAACACAAAGTTTAAGAATAATAAACTGTATGATTATTTTAATATGCTTTAAGCATTGCTCTGGTATAATGTATAATGAATTGTATAAGTGGATTGGTATATGGGCTTTAAAATAGGTATATATACAATTACTTGGAAATTGTTATTCTTGTTTTCTTATAAGTGAGATTTCAGTGGACAAACTACAATCTATGTATCCAAATCTGTTAAAATTGATTCGTGGACCGTTTTTAACCATCTCGCGGACCACCTGTGGTCACTGTAGAATTTCTAAAATTTGCACATTGTTCATATGTATGGTATATTGAAGACATGTTTTATTACATTCCCCACTTTTGAGATGTGCATATTCCGCATACATTTAGTATAATTGCACCTAAGTGTGTAGGTATATTCAAAAAAAGCAGACTTACATAAATGGACTTAAAAAAATATTGCTGTCATTTATTTAATTATCAAATTTATTGTTTTTTTTTTTTTATTATTTATTGTATAAAATGTAAATATTTTGATTTTAGCAAAAATGCAACAACAACGTGAAGTCAACCCAGCAACGCACGTGTAAACAAGTTTTATTGTTGCATTGCGTTTTCTCTTAAAACCGTTTTTACCGGTTCAACTTTGCTTGGCAGTGCAAAGCTCTTTGGATATTTCGTAGTTTAGTCGTAATTTGCGCCTCTTAAGAGAAAATTATTGAGAAATGCTTGGTCGCGATGTAAAGTAAGTTTTTAAGTAAAAAATTTGTAAATATTTTAGTGTTATTCTAATTTAATTATATATTGTTTTAAATATTAAATCAAGTTTTGAAAAGTTAAATAAAAAAGTGCTTTAAAATCTGTAATATGAGTTTTTCATTTTGGTTGGTTTTAAATCAATTTTTTTGTGTTTTGTTATTGTTTTCAATGCGTAACGGGTTTTAAGTACCAAGCTTCTCTATACGTTCTGTGGTAAATTCAATCAATTTTTATAACATTTTTTTAAAATCTTTTAATAGTGATATTAAAATATGTTAATTTCACAACTGTTAAGGTAAGTTTTAAATATTTTTCTTTTTAAAATATTTACATGAAATATCAAAATGTTTGTTTTTAAGTCGCAACCTAACTCTGCAACATTTACTTAAGTCATGCTTAAGTTGTCAACTTTGCTGTCTTAAATCACACTTAAAACAGTTTAAAGACTTAAGTTACGACTATAAAATCGGATTGTAGTGTGTCAGATGCCAGAAACTTTGAAGTAATGAAAACTTATTATTTTATGCTTGACATACATACACAATATATATTCTGTTGGATAGCATACTATTTTAATTATGATACATACATAATATATGGTTAACATACAGTGGCTCACAGCTTATTTGATGCAAGCAAAAATTTTTTGAAAAATGTTGTTTATTTCAAAATATTTTGCAAAATTAAAAAAACAAAGTATACAGAGTTATTGTTTATAGTGTGTTTATTCATTTTAAAAAAAAAACCCCAAAAATCTTCTTCCATTCCTTAGTAATGCATCAAAAACCAAAAGCAAATGAAAAATTCATGTCACAGCTTAAATGATGCAGTTGAGAATACCGTTATTTTTGTCGCCAGATTACACAGAAATTAAAATATTTTTATTCTGCGATCATTTGTAATCTAGTTTTTGAGCGAAAGTATTATAAAAATTAAAGTGAGTGCATTTTGTTAACCATGGGTCGGCGCACATCAATTGAAAAGCGTGAGTTAGTGTTGGAGTACTTTAAAAAGGGAATTCCCCAGCGTAAAATTGGTGAAATGGTAAATATAAGCTCTTCAACAGTTCAACACATAATTGAACGCTTCGTACATGAAAATCGCATAGAAAATAAGGGACGAAAGGCTCCCAATAAAATTTTTACAGAAAAAGAATCGAGGTATTTGGTAAACCAAATTCGAAAAAATCCAACAATTAGTGCTCCAAAGTTGACAGACATGGCCAAAATAGATTTTGGAAAAATTTGTCATCCTGAAACCGTCCGCAGAATATTGAGAGAATCAAATTTCAATGGAAGAATAGCTGTAAAGAAACCTTTCGTAAGTGCAAAAAATAGAATTAAAAGGTTGCAGTTTGCACGAGAGCATTTAAATAAGAGTCCAGCATTTTGGCGAAATGTACTTTTTGCAGACGAAGTCAAAATAAACTTATTTGGATCAGATGGAAGATCTTATGTATGGCACGAAGTCAATTCTGAGCTCAAACCACAAAATTTACGTGCTACCGTAAAACACGGAGGTGGTAATGTTATGGTTTGGGCATGTATGTCATCAAATGGAGTAGGAAATTTGGTCTTCATCGAAGAATCTATGAATAAAAATATTTACTTAAAGCTTCTTCAAGAAAATTTGATTCAAAGTGCAACGAAATTGCAGATTGCAGATGATTTTCGCTTTTACCAAGACAACGACCCTAAGCACAAGTCAGCATTAGTACAAACGTGGTTGATATGGCAATGTCCACACATTGTCCAAACTCCTGCACAATCACCAGACGTGAACGTTATTGAAAATTTGTGGTCCGTTTTGAAGACAAATATCAGAAAACATGACATCCGCAACAAATTTGACTTAAGAAACGCTTTACAGCAAGAGTGGAGTAAAATTAGTCCAGATTATACCAAAAAACTGGTTGATTCCATGCCAAAAAGGCTTCATGCTGTTATTACTAATAAGGGATATCCAACAAAGTACTAAGTACTTAGAATTAGTCCGGAAGTTTGTAAAAATATTAGTTTCTTTGATGTTGCATCATTTAAGCTGTGACATGAATTTTTCATTTACTTTTGGTTTTTGATGCATTACTAAGGAATGGAAGAAGATTTTTGGGATTTTTTTTTTAAAATGAATAAACACACTATAAACAATAACTCTGCATACTTTGTTTTTTTAATTTTGCAAAATATTTTGAAATAAACAACATTTTTCAAAAAATTTTTGCTTGCATCAAATAAGCTGTGAGCCACTGTATGTATAAATCTAGCAACAATCATAGAAATTAGATATGATAATCAATATTTTTTATTAACTACATTACGACAATTAATTAAATTATTTTTGAATTAAGTACTTTTTAGTGATAAATTTTACTTTAGGTTAATAGTAATAAGTAAATAAGGATAAATGAACTTACATTAGAATTAAGGATAATGAAGGATTAAGTTAATAAATGATGAAGATTTGTCCCAAAATTCAGCTTTCTCATAATTATACTTTTGTATCAATTACTTGACTACATGAAGATAGATTTGAAAATAAATGTATATGTTTATATATATATAACACATATATTTATATATGAATCAATAAGATATAGGATTCAATAGAATATGAATCAATATAAATATTTTAGCGAAATTCATTGCAACCAAAAAATATTGTATGATTCTTTAGAAAAGCAACATTGAAGTGTATATATTTAATATTAGGTGTACTCCTGTTAATATCTGTCTTAAACATAGTTGCAATTTAAAAGATATTCTGTTTCACTCTAGATAATATAAAACAGATATAATGAAATAACTTAAAGATAAAATCAATTAACAGAGATAAGTTCAACAAATCAAAATTTTATATATTTATGAAATAGGAATTTAGCATTTTCAGAATTTTTATTAATAATATTTTTAATTATATAAAATAAATCAAATTTTTTTTAATAATATAAAAGAGTTATAAAATTTGTCAAGACAAATTTCAATATATAAGTCTGTTATTAAATCCTGTACAATTTCAATGTAGTACAAGTACGGAATACTTATAACAATTCAACTGCATTGATTTAGTCAAAGACTCTCAGATTAATGGCTAGGGTTCTTTACTTTTTCTCACAACATATATTCACAGATATTTAAAGATATACTATGTTTAGAAAAAAATAAAAAAATCGTTGTAAAATATATTACAAATTGTTGTACTATTGGGAAATATTTGGAATACCTTATCAGTAGTATGGCTACAGAGCACTTCTTCAAACACAGTGGCATTACCAGGATTGTATCACGGGGAGATATATTTGAAAATATGTGTATATTTCAGATAATAATATATGCTTAAGCTGTATTTTTGTAGTTTATTATCTTTAGATTATATAATCAAAGAAGGATCTATCCCTCATCCTCCTTTCCTCTTCATGCTATTTTAATAAAAAAATATTTGTATATCATATTAGTTTGTTTATTACTATGAAAGTTCTGTTTTCTTTTTTAATAAAGGACTTTTAAAAAGTTACAAACAGAATTTAATTGTATAATAGTACATAATCCAACTTGTTCATTATATTCTAAAAAACCTGATTGGAGCTTTTTTGTAGAATAAAAAAATTCTAAAGTCTCGATGTTTTATTATACGCGGCCTAATGATTCTTATAAACATAGTCTTACCATCTTATTGTCCTTTATTCTGATTATTTTATCTTATTATCATCTTTCTATTTTAAATAGAAAGAAAATATGTATTTTAATAAAAGTCACTTTAAATCAGTTTATAAATAATACTTGTGTTCATAAGATATATATGTATATATACTACTACAGTGATGAATTTTGAATAAAATGAATTCCTCAATTTTAGTCTAATGACTGTAATGGTAGTCTATGTCCTTCTTATTAGAGCAAATCTTATATTGGTACTACGGCGATAAAGTCTGAATATGCTTGATATATAAATTTGAACTTCGTAGATATTATGGAAGTTTGTGTCCCTCGTTTTACTTTAAATACTATATATGTATAGTATTACGGCGATAAAATCTGAATACGCTTAATATATTAATTTTAATTTCGTTGGTGCAATGGTAGGTTATATATGTATCTTACTTCTGCTCGAAATAAAACCGTTTGAATGATAGTATTATAAACTGTTCAGGCTTAGGTAATCAAAAGTTAAAGATGGCATATATGTATTATTTAATATGTACAATTTTTTGTTATTGATTTTGAAATGAAATTCATTAAGTTTTTTTTATAATTTTTATTATTTGTGATTTATTTACATTATTATTTATAAATTTCAGTTTCATAAAAATATCTTAATTTATTTCTATATGAAATGATCAAAAAAATATTTCTTGATCAATGATTATTATAATTAATGATAAAATGTATAATTAAAAATAATCACTATATTTTAATTTTTGCCAGCCCACGCGCTGTCTTCTTAATTCTCGCAAGCTATTCGGTAGTCCATAGAAAAAGTATATTGAAAGTCCTGAAGTTTAAGAAAATATTTTAAAATAAATTATATTCATTTTTAAAATTCCATAAGCTTCATGCTGTTATGTTTTTAACGCATTTGTGAATTTTTAAAATATTTAAAAATAATATTTAATAATTAATTTTTAAATATATTTTATATATTCAAAACTACACTGGGATAATATATTTTGTGGATATAAATACATTCTGTAAAAAGAAGTACCTGTAATTTTTAGCTGTTAAGAATCTCGTTAGTGATTTTTTCAAAATCCCTATTACAAAAGTTGGTGATCCTCTAACTAATTTGGTCCAAAATGAGTACAATTTAGCATTAAGTCTGTATAAAGAAGCTGAATAAATCATTGCATTCCTGTTATATATCATGATATAACAAAAAATTTGTTGAACATTAAGTTCATCTTAAGTTTCGTTTTACGATAGGTATTTCATATGTCAACCCAATCAATTTATAATAATAATCTTTGGATGAATTAATTTTGTTTAATTTTTTTTTAAATATTAATTTACAAGTCCTACTATGTGTGTAAGCCTAGAGATTATCGAAAACATAAATAGTTCCATTTCGAAACCTCTTTAACTGATAAAAATATCAGAAAAAAGTTAAGATCATATTGTTTCATATAAGCAAGTCTATCCTAAGCCGGTTATCCTATAATCTTAACTTAACCTAAGTCGGTTTCCACAGTGGGAACGGACTTAAGTCTATATATATAATAAACACAATTAACCAAACATTATAGTTTTCATTTTTATTCAGTGGTACTCATTTTGACTTCATTATGGGTTAAAGCCTTAAATTCGTTTAAGATACTGAAGCAAAATCCAAAAATTCTTTCTGGGGTTTCGTTGACTAAATCCATAATTCTTCTAATCTTTTTTCAGAATGTATTATTTAAAGTTTTTAATATATATAAATATGATATATATATGATTAAACTGTATTCTAAGTACAAAATTTGAATGTCGTTTCCATATAATTATAAAATTCATAAAAATTCATGCAAATTATTAATTTTATGTCTTATTTGATATCAAACTTAATCTACTTTTCTATATTCTTTAATCATTAATGCTCGTACCGAATTTTGCATTAATACATATTGTGAATTTATTCTTAATGACTAATAAAATTCATATTAAGCATGCATTATTCTCTTCGCAGTAGATATATATAGGGTGTTTCGTTTTAAAGTTTATTAGTCATGATAAAGTTCTTGAGATAAAGCAATAAAAAAATCATATTTGGAAATTGAATAATTCTTAAAACTTTACTTAGAAAAAAAATTTACTCAAAAAATTTCGGATGGTGTGTCTTGCTCAAAAGACCAAAAATATTTGAAGAAGAAGGGTCTATTATTAATATTTGTCGAATTGCAAAACATTTAAGCTTAGTCGAACTTAATATTCCGACAAAAAACATTCGATAATTTTTAAAATCGTTTATTCACTTAATCAATTGTAATTTAAAAACAAGAAAAAATACAGTTCGAACCACTAAATTATATGCATTAAAGTCTATTTAAAAACAAAAATATGTTTGAACTCAAACTTAGCTCTTGTAGGAAACTATAAGCATTAACCGTTTGAGAGATATTAAAAAATTAGGAATGAATGGTAACTTCGGGTAAGGTTTTTTTGATGCCTTGAATTTCTTATTATTTTTCAAATTTTTTTAAATTTTTTACTCAACGAAACACCTACTACACCAAATATACTTTAAACAGAAACACTCTATATATATTTCAATTCTACAATTTTTTTTAAGCGTTCAAATTAATCAAAAATAATGAAAGGTTATCCAGATGAATGTGAATTACTTTAAATTTGGAAGCACTTCTAAAAGTTTATTTATTAATAATTAATTTTTTTGTACAACTACTACGATCTGCATATACTATAATACTTAAAACATATAATTTTTATAATACATAATAAATATTAGTTACCAATTAAAAACTACAGTATCAGTAAATACTATAACTGGACACTACCATTTTTGATAGGCTTGAGTGTATTTTTTATGTGATTAATTGTCTCCAAAGGAGTTAGGTTATCTGTGTTGAGACTAGTTTCAGATTTTGTTGCAATGCTTTTTGTTTGAGTTTCAGGAACGTTAAAAGTATTAGTTGGTAGGTCCTCTGTAGGACCAATAGATTTGGGTCTTCTTAAAATTACTTCTGGAGGTTTTTGTAAGCGATTAGAAGGACCACGTCTTAGTATAGCTTCTAATTTTTGCTTAAATGGCACTTGCGGTTCAACTGATTGTGGTTGCTGGGATGTGAAACGTTTCAGTTTTGGTTCTTCATCGGTTTTTAATAATTTATCAAGACTCGGTCGTTCTTTATTCATACTCAGACTATTTATAGTTTTATAAAGTACTGGATCAAACTTTGGTGGTTTTGGTATGTCATTATTTTTTTGGTTCATAGTATTATTTGTGTCATCATCTAAACTCATTCCAGTTCCTTCAATTGCTTTTAATATTAGTTTCTTAATATCAGCTTCGCTTTTGGACTGTTTCAGCTTGGGTTCCTGAGTCGCAACATCTTTAAGATTTGTGCTCCCTGTTTCTTCTTCTTTGTTTGATTTGTTTGTGGCAATGGGTGGTGGTTTCATAATTAATCTACTTAATTTATTTTTAAACTTTTCCGAACGCAATGGATCTTCCACTGAATTTGTTGATAGTAGTGAATCAACTGAGTTTGTGCGTCTCATACTGACTGCTTCAACAGGTTCAGCGTCTTTTAATTTATTGTCATTTTCTATAACACTTAATACATTATTAACGGTTTCATTTATTTCGGGTGATTTTTCTATTTCCTGTTGTACTTGTAACTTTCTACGTTCCAACAATGTTTGCCAGAGTTCATCGCTATTTAATATTTCGTCTACTAATTTTTGTGCCACTATTTGGCTTTCAGCATATAACTCAAAATTTGAATTAAGGCGATTTCGGTTCTCTATTTCATTGTCCACTTCTGGCATTTCATCGATGTCTTTTTCTGAAGAATCGCTACTACTATGCACCGTTGCAACGGTGGTAGTTTCAATAACACTTGGCATCATTTCTGAGTCCACACTCAATTTGCGACTAAAATATGGTACTGCGTCCACCTGTGGGCTTTCATCTTCCGCCTTTAATACATCATCTAACATAGCAATAACTGACTTTTCATCGTCTGTGGTATCAGTGCTACCATTTTTTTTTCGTTCGTCATCGTTTTCCAGTGTAGCAGTAGAAGTGTTACTCTTTGTGTCTTCAATATAAAATACTTTCCCATTGGGATGTCTTTTTTCAATCAAATCATCACCAACTTCACTCAAATTCATAATCTCATCTAAACTTTTGACAGAATGCTCATTTTGGATGTTCATTGTCGTACCGTTTGGGGCATCACTTGGTGTCTCTTTACCATTGTTTGCAGTTTTTGCCATTCCTTTGTTGGCTTCAACTATATGTTTGCCATTTGTTTTATGATTTCTAGGATTTTTATCATCTGCAGTTGCTTTGAGGTCTTTTAGAAATTCTATACGCTTTGGATTACGTTTCATTGGATTCTTTATATCATACATGCACCAACATGCAATAAACATTGGTATACCTAATGTTAAAATTTTTTATTAGTAATTACGTGTGAAGTTAGTTCGGATGCAGATGAAACTTCTTTTTATTGGAACAGATACTTGAACAAATTTTACAACCAATTAACTAATGTGCATGCAATTACTAATATTATTATTAGTAAAAAATGTGCTAGCTTACCTATAATCATCCAGATACCAAAGCGTATCCAAGTCATTGTATCCAACTGCAGCATAAGATAAATATTAATGAAAATACTAATAGCCGGCACTATCGGCACAAATGGCACTCTGAAGAAACGTGTATAAGCCTCTCTAGGTTGAGAGCAAATCGCAATTAAGACCATAGTTGTTAAAATAACAAGTATAGATAGGAGCATGACGGCCCATAGCTCACTGCTTTCCAGTGCATCATACGCTTGCATAAGAATCAGTCCAATGCCAAGAGAAAGCAGACCTAAAAATATATAAAATTAATCAAAATATATAAAACCAATGAGTAAACAGGTCTAAGTTGAATCCGTTACTAATCCGTACTAATGTTACTAAAATAAGTAACTATAAACTGAGGCCTTTTAGACAGTAATGTCATCGAAAGATTTAATATTTTATGGGTTCATAAGTTAAAGAAATCAGTTTTTCCAACTTAATGGTAAGTATATATATTATCTGAATAGCAGATAAGTGGAAATGAGAGATTTCGTAATAAAATCAGCAGATGTTGTTTCTATGTATTTGTTTTCAATTAACCATTACTCTTAGTTGGTAGGCCCAAGCAAACGTGGAAGCGAACACTGGAGAAAGAAATCCAAGCAAGCGGAAAAACCTTTGGAGAAATTAAAACCGTGGCAAAAAATCGTGACAGTTGGAAAAAGTGCGTTATGGCCCAATGTTCCCCTGGGAACGTACTGGATTGATTGATTGATTGATTACTCTTAGTGTTAACTTTTGAATAAAGAAAAGTGGTATCTTCTTTCTGAAATCAATTTTTATCATTGCTAGATAAAATCAAATTTCATTCTGTTATTATTTAGAATAGCTCTACGTTTTTTGATCGGACACCAGCTTCAACAAAAAAATTTGACAATGTCAATGAGAGTTTTGATTATGTACAATGAATTTAGTACTTGGATTCATGTTTGTCAATGGACTACAAAGGATCTGTTTATTATTTATTATTATCATTAAATAATTTTTTTAAGAACTTTTATAATATTACTGACTTTGAGGTTGAACTTACAGAAAAGTGTCATCAAAGTGCCCACGATACGTGTAGAAATTTCATTCGGTATTTGTACTCGCTTGAAATTGAATGATTGTATCATTACGGCCTTAAAAGTTATCCTATTTCCGGTGGATGTTAATAGAGTACTTTCCGAAGATGGTTGGTTTCCATTTTCTCTATCAGATTCGTCAGAGTTGTCCATGTACCTGTTAAAAAAAAATTAAAAATATTTTTTCAAAGCAGATACTTATTTGTTGTGATGCTACTGAAATTAAGATACAAGATATTAAGATATGTTCATAGTAATAGTTCAAACAGAGACGATATATAAAATCGTAAAAATATTTGATTTATGGGCTATATGCGCCGAGATTGAATTCAAGTACTTCTGTGGATAACTTTTGTGTTTCTTCAACTATTTATATATTCTTACATTATATATATATAATATTACAGTATTGCTATAAACCGAGATAATATTCAAGAAACAGGAAAAACTATAGAAACAATTTAGTTGACTACATTCATATTCATATAAAATAAATTTTTTCCTGTTACAACAAAATTAAACTATGTATTCATATATCTTCTTAAATAAAACAGAGCTATGACTATGACATATTACCTGATGGGTAATCTCAAGCTGTATTAACTGGCTAACAATGGAGTTAAGATAATAGATTGTTTAATAGATTGCTGTTTCTACTTTCAAGAAAATAATTACATTATTAAATGATTACATTACTCATTATATTTTTTTTAAATGACCTACTTTGATTTGTGAGACGACGATAATACCACATCAGGGTCACCTATTCTCATCTGAACTTCTAAAAGAGAGATAGTCTGATCAATATACAAAACGTTGTACGGTTAGGGTTAGCTGTTGGTACTAAGTATCTACTATGGTGGCAATGCCCTTTCCTACTGGAAGCCTTGAACATTTTGAAATCTTTTGTTGAATAAATTTTAAAGTCTGTACGGTTTCAAACTTTGTACACCCATAGCTGACTTTTTCACATATTTTGTTTCTACTTTCTTATGAGAACTTTTGTTCTTAGAAGCATTATCATATGATTATGATAATAGCATTATTATATGATGCAATGTTATGTGCAATTTCATTTTATCACAATTATTTAAATTTCTTTTTAAAATAAAAAAAATCACCTTAAAATAGTTATTGATATCGCCACTACACTGTAAGCTAACAGAGTGCCAATTGAGAGCAAATTTACCAATTGTGCCAAATCAAATAATCCAGCAATTAGTGCTAAAAATATATTAAATATTGAATAAATAATAGTAACGTTAAAATCAATAATTCCTTTATTTTTACCTGTTATCATGGCTGCGAAAATAGAGCCAACTACCGGCACTCGATAACGTGGACTTACTTTACCCAAAAATCTAAATAGCAAACCATCTTCGGCCATTGAATACATAACACGAGGTAAAGGAAATAAGGCCCCAAAAAGACTTGCTAAAAGTCCTATCAGACCACCAATTGAAACTATCCACATAGCAAAAGTCCAACCGACATTTTTGAAAGCATATGGTAGTGGTGCATTGGCATCTTGTAAGTAGTATGGTACCATTAATGTTAAGACCGTCGAAACACCGAAATAACAGAGAAAAATGATGAGTAATGATAGTAGAATGGATCGAGGTATATTTTTACGAGGATTTCGTACTTCTTCGCCTGTAGTTGCAATACAATCAAAACCCACAAAACCGAAGAAACAAGTAGCAGCGCCTTTTAAGGTACCAGAAATTCCAAACGGAAAGTAACCGCCAGTGCCAAGATTAGTGTCTGTGACATTTACATTGGCAATGTCGATACTCCAATTGGAAAAGTCAGCTATAAAAATACAAAAACATGTTATATTATAAGTGATATATATAATAATATAATGTGTGAGTTTTTTTAAAAAGTATGAACACTTTGTTTTGTGTAATGTATACTTTAAATTGTATGTTCATCTAGTTTGATATTATTTGATAAATTTTTATGCTACGTAAGACTGGGACTTAAATATGTATCATTACCTTTGATGGAACCTGCTATAATCACGAAAAGTAAAATTGAAATATTTAAGCAGGTGCAAAAATTATTTGCTATCGCCGAGGTCTCCACACCAAACGCAAGTGCCACTGAAAAATAGAAGTTTTATTGAATTAAATTAATTTAATTAATTTTTTTTAGTAAATAAATTATTACTATTTTTAATAGCAGTTAGAAGTATAATGACAGTTATAACTTCTAAAGTATTTTCGTTGTAAGAATTTTCCTTCAATGGACCTGGTTTTCTATTTCCCTGATAAAACACACAGCATAAGCAACTAGCAACTAGTCGATAGGTAACTAGAGACTGTCAAGTCTCGTTAATTGGAAACCAAAACTCTTAAGTCAATTGGTCCGTTGTTATACCACATGATCCATGGGGAGGTCCCTAAAAAATTTCATTTCTTGTTGAATGGATGTTAATAGTAGTAATCTTGATAAACAAAAAATAAATAGGCCTGTGATATCTTAAAAAATGATAAAAATACAATGTGTGATTATGTGAATATTCGGAACTCTCCTGATGAAGGCAAAAGTATATTTGCCGAAATATTTATAGAAATATATTAAAAATAATGCTCGAAATAAAAGTTAAAATTCTTAGAAAAACAAAATCGACTTTTTAATATGTGATGTTTTCTTCTTCATTCTCAGAAGCGGCGGTCTGAGATATTTATTGAATAAAACATACATCCTTAAGCTTCAAAAGCGTGTCAGGTGATAACTTTCGGAACAATTATATATATATATATATATTTTTTGATTGAAAGAAATGTTAGTGTTTTTCTTTATGATTTATTTTGGACAATTAGCGTTGTTTATAAACATATTACTCCTCTATGCAACTATTCTCATTTTATATATATGTTAAGAAATAGATTACAGATTGCTAAAAGACAGGCAATATATTTTTCTGGAAGAATTTGAGAAGCAAATACAGCTGTTCTTTTCTATATCGTTCTGTGCCATATATAATTTTCTGAATCATAAAATTTAGGGATTTGTAACTATTAAAGACTTTATTTTTTAGTGATTAGGTTTAGATTCTTGATAGCTACAGGGTTGTCAGTGTAAATATGGGACTACGGCTATGCAATTGTCTTAAATAGCTAGAATTATATATATACATATATACATGGTGGGACGTTGGGACAGCGCACTGTCCAATAAGTGGCCCCATTGAATTAAAGGATTCGTCGAAGTAGACCACGAAACTACTTGGGTCCTTTTTCGTCCTTCGATTATCGGATGTCAGAATTCAGTAATAGCAAGAATTACTGAATGGAAGACATTATAAAAAATAAAAATTCGAATAAGTGCTATTGCTCTTAATGCTTTATAACCTTATTATTAAATCTCGATCCGTTTTATATAAATAAAAATATTCAATGTTAAGTAAGTCATTTTAAATTAATTTAAACTCCTACTAATTCAATTTTGGTGCTTATTTTGGATAAAATATTCATACAAATGAATACTTTCTTTGGGCGAAACGCCGCATAGTTAACAGAATTTAGAGAAGTTTTCACTAATTTTTTTTTAACTATTTATACTAATATTAAAAAAGTTTAAAATGACTTTCTTTCGTCCCTTTACTTATGTTCTGCAATATAATTTTTTCATCAATTCAATCGCTTTTATATGTACTTATTTTTTGCATTTTGCAAATATGGATTATATACTATATTATCCATATACAATTCAAAATGTCTTTCACATTTAAAAAAAATTACTGATACAGTCTCTAATAACGTTTTAATCAAGTTTTTATAATCTTACCGCCAAAAACTACAACCAATCCAAATGCGAAGAAGTCAAAATAGCTGCCGAAGAAGCTCACATGCATTGGCGCTATTTCAGCAAATGTAGTTTTTAGTGTATCACTTATCAGTGTGTCTAGATATAAACTTATGCCTCGACAAACTGCTGCCGTACCAATAATATATTCCAGCATAAGATTCCAACCAATAACGAAAGCAGCAAATTCTCCAATGCAAACATAACTATAAATATAAGCGGAACCTGCTTTTGGGACGCGGGCACCAAATTCCGCATAGCAAACACCTTTGAAGAGATTCAAAAATTATTAAATAAATTATAATTATAATTCTTGAAATAATATAAATCAAAATATTAAATAATTGTAGTTATATGTGTTTGAAACGAACCTGCCAAAAGTGAGGCTAATGCGGCTATTGCAAATGAAATCATTACCGATGGTCCAGCTTGTTCTTTTGCTATTTGTCCAGCCAAAACATAAACACCCGCTCCCAATGTGGAGCCAACTCCAAGTGCTGTCAGATCATATAAACCCAAAACTCTATTCAGTTTAGTATCGCTCTCCACTCCCTCATTAGATAATACTTTCCGGCGGGTAAGGACTTTCCAGTATGAAGGCTGTTGTGGCATTTTCTTCACTTTTTGCTTTTATTTATAATAAAAATTTGTACTTAGTTTATGCTTTTTATTGCATATGCTTGAAAAATATCTATAAAGAAAAAAAAAATTTTACATTCTTATTATTATAAATACTAAAAATTTCTATAAATAATTTTAAAATGAATATTTATTATATCAAATTCTCACTTTTTTATAAGTTTTGATTTATAATAAATTATTTTATTAAAATTCTGCAAAAGATCATTCAACTTGTATTTGCATGTACCATAAAATCCCGAATTTATTTTCTAATTTGTATTTTGGTTGATATTTTGTCACTTAGAATTAACGTGTTGTCTACTTGTGACTGCGAACACTAATGAAATTATTTCGCAATAATTTCTAATTCCATCAAATTTCACTAAAAGACAAAGGCAAATCTCAAGTTTTGGCGTTGCTCAAATCTCACTTTTATGTCATAAATTACAATGTTTATGTTTCGTGCTAATCTAATAATTGCACCAAATATTCCAAGTGATTAACCTAATGCAACCTTAATTATTTAGAGTAAGAATTATGAAAAAAATCACAGAAATGCGAAGTTGAAAAAGACAACAAATTTTGTGCCTGCATAGATAAAAGTGCAATAAACTCGTAAAAGTGCTGAAAATAATTAGCGATCGCTCTTATCGGCTCGGCCTTGTCAAAGTTTGCGAACAACGCTTCGATTAGTCAGTATATTAAATTTCGGCACAGGCATACCTGAGATTATGTCGAGTATGTACAGCTCGAGAATGCATGACAACTAGATTTGAGGCATACTGAACTTTGCTTACCAGAAGTAGTTTGTCTGGAGATAATTAGAATGCAAACTTTTTTCTAAAATGAAGACAATAAAATTTAATTTATTTTTTATTGATGTTGGAAATGTTTTGAGAATTAACATTTAAGAACTTCAGATCTAAAGATCTATTATGTCATACTCGTCGATTCACTATATATTTCACTCAGTCCGATTCTCTAATCAACAAATTGTAGTATTGAATATACTTTACCGATTATTATATTCTTAATCGATATAAGATGCCTGCCTATGTATTGCTTTCAAATGTTTTAATGATAGTGAAACTTATAAGATGTATTTCGTGATCTCATATTCTTCATAAAAGAAGTCTGGGTAGTTATTTCTTTCATTTATGCTTTAGTGCCAGTTAAACTCTCAGGATGTGTTTTGCAATTTTGTACACTCCACTGACGCTAACTAGAATCCTACGAGTATTTTATTCTACAAAGAACACCACTAGACCACGGATAACTAACAATTATTATGGTTTGAAAGTATTTTTATATCCAGCTAGTAATGGTTTATGTTATGCTAACTAAATTGCAAATTTTTATAGAGAAAATTCCATATGGCATCATGAAAAAGTTCAAATTCCTGAGAACAACGTTCAATTCATTATTAATCAATAACTCATGAAAACGAAAAATTTAACCTGTATATTTTTTTGAGATTAGTTTTTTATCATTACACACATAACCATTTCATACGAATCGTTCAACTATATAAGGAATTATAACTCTGTAGATAATCGACCTACTATAAATATCACGTAAGCTTTTTGTCTACTTTATACACATATTTTATTAAGTTTAATTTTGTATTTAGATCTCTTGTAAGTAATTGAACTTAACTCATGGGCTCATAGAATTTTATATGGCTATAAAACCATGCATTCAGGGTATTGCTGGTATATTGTTCACTGTTGCAACTTATATTTGAAAATCAATGTTCCAAGCAAGCACAACGAACCTATATTTAATTAAAACCCAAGCACCATCGATAATACCCCGACTCAGTGGTAATTAACTCCTAGAAACACCATTAATCTATAGGCTTATAATGGTGACAGAGCTCCAGTTTGTTGAGTTCAATTAATGACTGGAGGTCTGGAGAAAAAATTAAGATTAATAAAATGTAATGCTCTAGTCTTGGAGCTCCAGTTCAATTAGTGACTCCCATGTTCTTGCTAATAAATTAGTTTGGAATTAATAAGGTCTTAAAGCTGATTTCTTCATAAAAATTATCAATAATTTTTTGGATAAATTAATTTTATTCAAAATATTAGTAAATTTCTTTTTTTTGACTTATTTATCGTATATAATTTAAGACATTGCAATATTTTTTTTCTTGTTTTCCATCACGCACTGCTTTCTAGTAATTGTCTTTCTGACCGAATTATTAATTATCTTATTTTTTTTTTAATAAAACCTCAAAAATTTACTTGTACTCTAATTATTGGTCAATATACCTATTATGTTCTTTGCTAGATTCAGAGTCTATGGTCTTTATTATACGAAAGTAATATGAATATGAAGTAATATTCTGTAAATAAAGATTGTAGGATGGAGAATACGGAATGGAAGTAAAGAACAAAGACTTGGGGAACTGTTAACAAAACGAAACTGTAACAAATATTGATATTAAAAATTATTTGAAAAAACTATAAAGCTAAATAGTACATAACTACATTGACCCGCATCGAGAGTTGAAAGTCCATCAAAAAAAAATATTATTAAACCCATTCAAATGTTAACCCTCGTCCATACAAATTAAGAAATGAGACAGTTATCGTTAATAGTCTCTATCTATTAACAAAATATCCTGAATATACCCTGATTATATGATAGCAGGTTTTATTAATATGTATATATTAATATATTATATACATACATAGATTATATACATACTTATGTTTAATTATGTATACGTTCTTTACTGTTTATTATTTTTCTTATGTTGTGCTATTTATTTATTCTATATCTATTTATCAGTTCACTTATTAGATAGCTTATAAAACTAGTTAATGTTAATAAAAATAAATATAACATATTTTATTTTTGATTTATTTAGTAATCGTTTTGGATCGGCGTTATAAACTAACCTAGCCTAACCTATATATTAATGGGGTATACTGTACTCATATAAAACTATGATAATGTCAATAGATAGATGTGTATACATAAGAAAAAAATACGTTTACATAATATATATATATATATAATATATAATAATATAATATATAATATATATATATAATATATATAATATATATATATATATATATATATAATATATATATTATATATATACATAATATTCCCCATTCCTTAATAGTAGAGTCCGTTTTTGTTGAATCAAAGAAATTGAGAGTTTAAAAATTTGGTAGGACGCGAGTTCGATTGCTGGTACTTGCAATGTCAAAAAATTATTTACGAATAATTAAATATAAGAATTATTTTCAGGACCACTGATGTTATGGGCATTTGGCAATACTCGAAACATCTGTATGGTCAGCCAAAAATTCAACTAAAATAATATAAAATGAATTTTTGTTGTTGTAGTTCACTACTGTTCTAAAAATATTATGTTTTTTTTGTTGTAAAATTGTCTGTACATCTAAATAATTTTTTTTGGAAATCGAAATATTTAACTACTTATATGAACTTCAATTATTTCGTTGCATCGCTAATAAAGTAAAACGTTGAAAAAGATAAAAATGAATAAATAAATGTGCAGTTGGTTTAAATAGATATATTTATATATAGATACATTTTTATGCATTTAGATATATATTTATACATAGATACATATATATATACATTGTTAAAATTCATCTTTATTATCTTTAACGTAATGGACTTCCTTATTTACTAATGATTGTTTTAATACGAACAGTTTAATAAACAAAATATTATAGAAAAATAGGTATAATAGGAACACTTTAATGGATTCGTAGAGCAAGGTTAGGTACAATTCATTTACTTCATTTACTTTTCTATATAAATTTCTATCATAGTGTTTCTGTATATGTATAGAAAAAAAATTTTACCGCATATAGGGAACAGAAAAATAAATAGAAAAATAAACTTTTAAAGACCTTGCAATGTTCGGTCTTGTTAAATAATTATGGGTACTATGATCATTAAATCTTTCTTTTTAAGCTTCCATTATTGAATAAGGAATTCAGAATTATTAAAATAATTTCTTTGGGATTTTAAATAGAATATTCGAATTTTTTTTCTTCAATGGTTGATCAAAGTTGAAAAATCATATAAATTTAATGTTTCATAATTTTATGAATATAATAAATAAATTACGATGCATTATGAAATAAAATAATATATTAAATGAATTTATAAAAATAGAATAATTATAATGCAAAAATATTTTATTATTTTATTATTATCTGATAAAGCGGAATTTATTCATCTATTTTTAAAGTATAAAGTAGGTTCCGGCATGAAGTGCTATAACTTTCAAATAGTACGAGTATACATAAGTTTAAGGAAAATAAATTGACTTAATTAATATATAAAACTGGTTTCAACTAAGTTAGACTGATTGTCATATATACATTCTATATAATATAAATATAGATTTAAAACTATTTACAAGAATCATGCCAAGAGCGTTATTGTGTCGTCTTAAAATATTCTTATCAATCGATCCGATACAGTTCAAGACGCATTTTTTTATTATTGCACTCATTTACTTGAATCAATTGTATAAATTCTTATTCAATTAAAAAACATTAAATATATATTAAAAATACTTTAATGTTTTTTTGAATGTTGCCATAAAATGCGACAATGTTGTTGGTTGATTGTTGTTGCAACATATTTATTTGCTCGTGGACTATTCTTTAAGTGTTAAGCGGTCATTGTCTTTTGCATTGCTTGGCTTTTTCATGGATTTTTATACTGCAATCTTTCTAGCATCATTAAGTATTATTTATGTCAAAGTCCATATAATTTCAACTAAAAATAGATGCAATACATTTATATGCAAAATGGTGATTGGACATAATTATACAGTTAAGTTGCTTCACGCTTCGAAATACAAACATAGTTTATTAGGGCATCGGTGGCGCCAGATAAGAACTCAGTACATGTGACTAAAACATGTGAGTTTGAATAATAGAATTTCTAATTTCCAAAAATTGCAATTGAAATCCAAATGTTCAAATAAAGTATATTGTAAATATAATAAATTTAAATAGATTCAAATATTTGTTTAATAAAATTTTAATTTACTTCTAATTATACTTATAATAAAATCATTGAATCATAGTCGTTATATACTGTTGAGGTGATGAAGATTAAAAATTGATGAGATCCTAAAATTTTCTCATCCTTGTATTTAATATGCTTAAAAGTAATATAAATTTGAAAAAATATTGTCTACGTTCTCTAAAGTTACTAATTTCATAAAAATGAGTTAGATATCTCTTACATAGTATAAATATAATGAAAATTTAACTTTTAATATCGAATACGATGCGTCTTATAACGAAAAGAAATTATTTGTAAGTTAGAAGGGTTCGAACTGTAATGAAGAAACAACAACAAAAATTTTAATAAATGTATTTGACCATACAACGTTGTTTCGAGTATTGTCAAGTACTTATCATCAGTAATCTTAGAAAATATTCGAATTTTTATTTAATTAGTTTATAAATCGTATATAATTTGTTGGGCTGTCCATTCCTTGTAAACTCAACAACTATAAAGTGTGTCCAAAATTTCAATTACATAGTATGGATCATTTCGACCATTTGTGGGTATACCGAAGGCAACAAAAATATAATTAAAAAATTTTAGCAAACATCTGGACAATAATAATGAACTCCTCAATTTTATCAAGCCTTCCCAAAATGAGAAAATTTTACTTTAACATTGTATCCGGATGCGAAAAATGAAATACTGCCCTATGCCTTCTACAACTCATGCAAGTATTTATAAGTTAATGCTTAAGACATGTACTAAAAATAAGATAGTCGTAAACTATATACATTTAATGATGGACTCTGAGCACTTATAAATACAAAATAGAATTGGATCAGTTGTACGCTAATAAAACCATGCATGACATCAGTAAGCTTTTAAGTGAAACCCTAAGGGATCTCGTAAAAAAGGACATTCAGTGCACGTAAGGAAAAATTCGTTGGAAAAAGAAACTGAGAAGAATAAAATTAACTAGAGTGATAATGATAGTTTATCATCAGATAGAAACAGATTTAAAGAATTACGGATTTTATAATTTAATGATTGGAACATAATTATTATAATATCCCGCCTTGATGAAGAAGTCAAAAAATTTTTTTCATTAATTTGTAAGAATTATTTGATTAAATATAGATATAAGAATGAAGAAAACTGATTTTATCACAAAAATTTGTACTAGCAAGCATTTTTAATAGAATAATTTTTAATTCAATTCGTATATTTAGGTTAACACTTATAAATAAATTTTGGGGAACGATCGATTACGATTATAGAATTATTTTAGTCGTCAGGCATATTTAAAATAGATACGTGATCCATATAATATATGCATGTTATGTGTTATATATGATGACTTACTTTAGCTGTTCTCACTTTTTTCGTTTTGAAAATATTTTTGTTTATTATTTAATCAAATATGTGTATTAATATTAAATAATATATATATATAAAATACAAATATTAATAAATATTATATTAAACTATATTGACAACCATAAGCCTGGCACTTGCAATTCATTAAATTATATATTGACTAATAAATCAAAATGAACTATTTCGATGTAGATAGTGGGGTTTCGGCAATACTTCAATCAGTCATGTGGTCAGTCCAAAAATTTAATTAATTAAAAATAAAATTTTTGTTGTTGCAATTTATGACTGTTCGTAGTTTTCTACTTAAAAAAATTGTTTTATTTCTTATATATGAATTTAATTAAATTTAATTTGATATTAAACCATTTCAAAAGTCAAATATAATGGATTATCCTAAAAGTTATGGGAAAATTTTTTATCGTGTTATTTTGTAATACAATTTCAATCCAGAATTAATTACAAAGGTGTAAGTGATGATTTACATATTTTAAAGTAAACTTAATAAATAGAATAAATTAATAAATTGGGATTTTTTTTATGAAATAGAAGCATTATGAATAAGTTTACACTAGTAGTCGCATTCAATATTACTCATACATTTAATTAGTGCCTTTTCCTGGAAAAAAGTCGTCGATAGTTTGATTATAGAAAACTAATGCATAATAAATTCTGAAGATAAAATGATACTGGATAATAAAAAAAATATAAAAGGAAAACAAAAATCTAGAAAGAAAAAATATTATTTCCAAAAATTACCATATTTTTCAAACAAATTAATTTCGTACAAGTGTAACTTCCGAATAGATTTAAGTACGAATTGTATTGGGGATATATATTAAATTAGAAAAAAATTTAATGCGATAACTACTAGTATATAAGTAAATGAGTGTGTCAATAATTTCTATATATTAAAAGCATTTTCAATTGAATATTCTTCTTCGATAGATTTTTTTTTATAATGGAATATGAGAATATAAGCTACTTAATATATTAATAGCTAAATGTAATTAAACTCCTTCTTTAAAAAATTATTGAATTTATGTACTTCTAATATTACCTTGATTTAGTGCTTTTGTAAAGCATCAGGTTGTCGGCATTCCATTCTATGTATTAAATATAATGACAGAAGTGCATTATCCGAGGAGCTTTTTAAAAATTAAATGATCCAGTTAAATAGCATAAGCATATAAGTAGTTTATTTTCTAGAATCGACTACACCACAGGAACTAGTAGTAGGGATTAAAGTAAGAAAAAAGATAATATATGATGTAAAATACATTTTGGAGATAAAATTATGAAGCAGTCAAAAGTGGAATGCAAAAAAACTTTGTCAGCTAAGCACTTAACTCTTAAAATACAAGACGGGAGTCAAAGACCAGTTCTTTAATATAATGTCAGTAATGTCGGGATGGTAAAAAGTATACAATTTAGTTGTTACTGTCAACTTAAATCTAAATATTTGGGGTCATATAACTTAATAAATGTCACGTATAACATAACCAGAATCGGTCCCGTTATGGGAATGTTAATTCCAGACATATATATATATATTATGGAAGCGACGTCTACGAGGAACACCTGCTCAAAACAAAAATGAATTTAGAGAATTTAGCTGTTGCATTTGGCTGTTGAATGTAATCATTTGGGATCCTATCACTTAACAAAAAACAAATCACGAAATACTTGTGATTTTATCAAATTGATAACGTCGCGGGTATGAAACATGTTTAGAATCAATGAAAACACTCACATCTGATAAAGATAAGGACTTTTAAGGTTATGCACTTGAGCCGATTGCACTGAGCCCATAACGTTGTCATCCCAAATAATCTGGTTTATCCCATCATGGAATTGAATCTCCATAAGTCGTACTGAAGCGAAGCGAGTTGTTATCACTACGTATGAGTTGTTCTGATAAATGGCGTACGTCCAGTCGTTACTTTTTTAAATATGCTTACTAAGTGATATTTTAACCCTCTAATGCCCAGCCCCGCCTCAAATTGTGCTTTATAGAAACGACTATCAAAAGTTTATTTGGTTAGGCTCTTAATGTTTTTTTAAAGTCAGGAGCTAGGTGAAGGGTTATATCTCTTTCATTCAAAAACATTTAAAATATTGAAATTCTCTGCCTCTTTTCATATTTATAACTGTATGAGATAAAAATTTATTGCATTTGGAGCAAAATAAATATTTTTGGAAATAAAACATATTTCAAAATATATTTATTTAAATCAAAAACTTTTTGCTGCCTAAAATATTTACATTTTTAAATGTAACCAAATAAGATTGAAGCTATGAGAATTTGAAAATTATTTGATATTGCAAAGTTTTAATGAACAGAGTAGGATAATTGTTTTCACTGATTTATATTTATAAAAAAGCCAAATTATAACTAACAGTAAAATATGAATACGGATCAGAAATATCGTAGGTACGTTTATTATTCTGTTTATAACTATATACACAAAATAATGTGATTTTCGTATATTAAGAGGGACTAACTAAAGTTAGTTAGTGACTTTATAACGTTCAATTTTATATAAAATTATTTTTGTCAGTTTTTTTATAACTAACCAAGCGAACGTTTGTTAGTTCCTGCGTAGTTGTCAGTTGTTTATAAAAATAAAATGTATGGACTGGAACTAGAATTCAGATGGCTTTAATGTACCTTTTGCTCAAAAAGTATCCAGATTTTGTTGTTTGTTAACTACTCTTTAAGAAATAGACCTTTTTCAAATTTCTTTTTTTGTTATGTTGGTACACCCTTTCTTGACATATAGTACAAATTTGCGCCATCTGTCAATAAGTTTGTTTACAGCAGCTCTTAATGTTAGACTACCGCAAGTGCATTTAGCGATTTTTACAATGGAAAATTCTTGTAGTACGCGATTTTTTGACGAAATACGGCACCACTGTCATCGCTGAGGCACCATATTTGACAGATCTGGATCCGTGCGACTTTTTCCTGTAAATTTGTGTATTTTATTTACAAAATCCGAGTACTTTTTGAGCAGAAGGTATAGCATAGACTAAAAGGTGGTTTTAGGAGAAGTTAGCAAAACTTCTAAGAAGAGGTTAGGAGGACTTTAGGTGAAGTTAGTAGAACTTTAGAAGAAGTCAGTAGAACTTTAGAAGAAGTCAGTTGAACTTTAGAAGAAGTTGGTAGAACTTTAGAAGAATTTAGTAGAACTTTAGAATAAGTTAGAATCACTAAAATTGCCAGACCACTGCTACGTAATCAAAGCAAATACATTAACTTCTTTATTTTTATTTATATTATATATAATATGTATTATTATTTTTATTATTGCTTTCCTTAATACTTCTTTTCTATAAGAATAAAATTCCGTTTTTGATAATTAACACAGAAAATGTTTTCAATTTTCATTTTCATTTTTTAATGAAAGATAAGAATTCGCTTCTTTTATGCTCATCAAGTATTTCCTTTCTTAATTTGTTAATTTCAATTGCAATTTTCCTTATTTTTATTTTTAGTTACTTTTATTTAAATTTTGATAACGAATTGTGTTGTTGATTCATTTCAAATGCAGATGTTAGTGATAAAAGTAGTAAATAATAAAAAAAACGGAATAAGTATGGAAATTGCTTTGCGAATTCTGATTAGAAAAATTTTAAAGTATCTTAATTAAAGTATTAAATTATGAATTTATAATTATTATATATTATTGCTCTATTCGTTTATCAGAAGTGGTAATTAAGTTAGTTGCCAAACATTTGCTTTCTGAAGAGTTACAAATTCGTTTTATCACGAAAATGTGAGTTTTATTTGCTGATACCAGATTTTTTTGTTGTTTATATTTAGCAGATACCACAGCTGTTTGTTTGCCTTGATAAAAAAATTATTAAAATCAAGTTACCAAATATTTTTGCCAAAATGTGTACATACGAAATTTAATAAACTTGCGTGCACATTTCGGACTTACGTAGTAAAAAGACAGAATTACTTTATATAAAATTATTTCAATATAATGCGAATCCTACAAATAAAATATAAATATTTGCGAAAATTATTTTTTAGAGGTAAGGACTTACCAAGTATTGCAATAAACTCTACTGATGTAATAATTTCAAATAATTTTCAATAATAATTTTGCTGTTTTCTCAAACAGTTTTTTTTATTTATTAATTAAAATTTTGCTTGGAACTCGTTCATTCACATATTCAGTTAAGAGAGTTAAGAGCACTTTTATTAGCTATTTGAAGTATTTTGCATTTATGCATAAATAAATTAACTCTGCTTAGCACTTTCAATCTTTGCTACTTGATTCAATTCAATAAACTTGGAAGATTTATGCCGAACCGCAGCGTACAACGTTCTCGACTCGTTTGGCGGTATCAAATTCCAAAAGAAGAGCAAACGTTAACAAAATGAAATGAAATAAAGAAATTGATAAAAATTTTTAAATTTAACTTATTTGCAATTAAGAATAATACAAAAACAAAACAAAAAAAAAAAATAATAATAACAAATAAAAAGTAAGACAACAAAAACAATTAAAGAGCGTGTTATACATTATACATCTTGCAAGACAATAGAGTATCTCTGAGATACAGATAACAGCGGCAAATGCAGCTGTTAGTAGCAACACCCGCGGCAGTAAAAATAAGCGAAAACAAGAAAACACCACCGCCAACAACAACAACAACAACAATCCAGTTCAAAACAAATTGAGCAGAGATAGGAAAAACGTAACGTAACCGACTTTTCTATATCGCACACATGGGGGAGCACTACCATAAACGTTTTCTATATTGATATGTGGAGTGCAATAGTGTAGGGGTGCATAGTATTGAATAAATCTAATAATGATATCAATTTTAATAGAGAGTATTATTTACTCAAGTAACATCAATAAAATATTTCTCTCTTCTCGTTGGAAATCGTTTCCATATCATGGCGAAAAGTGCTCAACCAAGCGTATGATGAATCAATTTGTTTTGGTGAAAAATACAACAAAAGCTCTTTCCGGTATTCAGAGTGGTTTAACCACAAACGAATAAATAATATTGATCTCATTGGATTATTAATACTATTTTTGAATTTAATTCTATAAGTTATACAGAGCGTTATACAGAGAGTTATACAGAGTTACGAAACAAACTCAATATTATAAATGGTGAAGTTGAGTCCTTAGTCCAAAACAACGAAAAAAAAACGTAAGGTGGTCCATTATGAATATTAATTAATATATTAAAACTTCACATACTACATACTACTTCACATACTAGTTTATGTTAAAGTGTACAGTATACGTTCTAATTTAAAGATATAAATGGTGAAGATAAGTCCTTAGACCAAAACGACAAAAAAACTTTTGAATACCTATAATATCTATATGTATTATAAGTATTGTGATTATTAATTAAAATACTAAAATTTCACTTAAAAGAGGAAATATGTGTAAGAGTGTATGGAGTGTTTTGTTACTACATGATATCCCTGCTAAAATCAAGCCTTTGGTGGTCCAAAAAAAAAAACGAAAAACGACTTACAAGTTGTTCATTATGAATATTAGTCAATACTAAAATTTTCCATTAATTAAATAATATAAATATCTAAAGACCCTTAAATGCCTCAAATGATAGAAAGCTCTTAGTCCAAAATATTAGTCAAAATACTAAAATTTCGCATGAAAGACTGAATAGAGTATATATATATATATATATAACTATATACATACAAGTCAAGTACTTACTTTGGTTAGTTGGATAATGAGCACTGACTCTGAGCTTTAAGTTTAACAGGGCATGAGTTTAATTCTTGGTACTCTCACTTTCAAGAAAATATTTACGATTTATTAAATATAAGAAATAATTCTAACACCACTGATGCCAATACTCGAAATAGCTGTATGGTCAGCCAAAAATTCAATTAAATAATAAAAATAATAAAATTTTGTTGAATAATAATATAACTGAAAAACATATTATGTTAACTGACGGTATTTTACAATAAAAACACTTTATGAAAATGTTGATAAAACTAATACTAAAACAGCATTATAGACATTTTATTAGTATATATAGTATTAATTTGTTGGTTTAGCCATACGATCTCTGATAATAATGTTAATCAGCAAATAAAGGAAAAAATTTTGAAAACCTTCAGGAATTTGTCACCATATATAGTATTAAGCTGATGACTTAGCCATATTGACGATTCATTGATAATAATGTTAATCGGCAAATAATGGAAAGAATTGCAAAATGTTCAGGAAATATTATATATATAAAGCAATGACAGACTATTAAGGTCAATCCACTATATTAAAAAATATATTACACATTAAATGAATAAACATTTAATGAACTAGAAAGTAAAGTTGTTTTAGGGTTGCTGTATGTTGGTACTATTAAAAATTCACTTTTTCGCCTCATGGGGCTTAATTCATTTCTTAGACCAAGGAATTCACTTCATAAATAAATACATTTCTTTATATTTCTTGAAAATACGTAACTTACCTAATAACTATTATTTTTGAAGAAATTAATTAAATCAACAAAAATTAAATTTAAATACTTATTTACTTACATAAAAATGAATTTTTGTTGCAATTTCATTACTGTTTGATAAAAACTTCTCTATTGAAATCAATAGTTTATATTAAGAATTTAGTTTCTTTTGTCAAAACGAACATTTGAAATCAATTTAATATAAAAATAATATGGAATAAAATATAAATAGAAATATTCATACACCTTTCTAATTTCATTTGAGCAAATCGTAGAGTAACATTAGCATGTTTTTCTCCTTATTACATTTCTAGATTAGGTTCTATACTCAAGAAAAAGTAATAAATTCATAGTATTGAAATTTAACAATTAAAAATAAAAATATAATTAATTAATGCAATTATTTTACAACTGGTGTGTGATTTCATTCTTATATAAAACGGCAAGTGAATTTGTTAATGAACTTCCACAGCAAATAAACAAAAATTCGAAGTGCGAACATCAAAGTCAAGTACGGCTTTGGGTTAGTTGGCTAATGAACACTGACTCTGAGCTTCAAATTTGGTAGGGCACAAGTTTAACTCTTGGAACTTGCAGTCTCAAAAAATTATTTACAAATAATTAAATATAAGAAATAATTCTAAATGCACTAATGTTGGGTATTTGGTAATACTCGAAACAGCGGTGTGGTCAGCCAAAAATTCAAATAATTAAAAATAATAAAGACAATTATCTTTATATAATAGTTAGATATGAAGTATCAAAATATATGCTGGCTTATATGCAGTTAATTATCTTTATTCCAATATAACAAGCTATTCGTCTTTAAACAACTTCTCAAACCTACTTAGTGCTACGGTGTTCCGATCTGGACATGCAATAGTAAGACTAGCAGAAATATAATACAACAATTTGAAATTAACTGACATATATAGGAATCTCAAAATTCCGAGTCAAAGAAGAAAAAAAGGTTCTCTGAATCACATATGGAACCGACACCAATGACGAAGCTTCCACACCTGTTAAACCCAGACACCCAGACCCAGACACTCGCTTAAAAAGTTGAAGCGATCGAAAACTTTTGATAGAATAAATCACTTGCTTCATAGGACTGTATTTAATAATATAATAAATGTTTATACATATATTAGATATATATATTATTATTATATACACATATATTTGTATATAATATAATAAAATTGCTAAAAATTTAACTCAAGAAACTAGTTGCCATAAATAATAAGTTTTTATTATTTACTTCTTTTTATATTTAACGATTGTTAAAATTGAACACATTCTTAATTTTTTATATATATTTTTTACACACATGTTAGTACTATTATAATCTAACGTAAAAGTTACTAGGTCTGAAATAAACTCACGGTGAGTTCAGCACTGAAGCGTTGCTAAACTGATAGCATTGGAGGATTTATCTCACCTTTTCAATGCTTTTTAACAAACCCGAATGTTTCCAATAGAAACTATAACAGTCTTATTAGGTTGACAGTGACCTCTACAACCTACAACCTTATAAAGTTGAAATATTTTAACGACTTAACTTTTTCAATGGAAGAGTCGGAAAGGGTCTTTAGTAATTGGAGGATTTATTTCGTCTTCTCAATGCTCTCTATCCAAACAGAATGGTTCCAATGGAAACTATAACAGTCTTTTTGTATTGATAGTGGCCTAGGTCTGTAATCCAATTGTAACGACCAGTTTTGCTCGTTCTTTTCCTGGGGTGAATTCACTGGTTTGTCCTGGGTCGTGACAATAAATTTTAGTGTTTAAATATTAATTTTTAAATGTTTATTTATCAGTTGTATTTCTTAAGTCTAACAATGTTGTATAATATGATTTTTCACTACTACTACTTAGCGGGGTAAAATATATTTATTCACGATTTAAAAAAAAAAGGAAAATAAACGTATTCACGCCTATGAGGGAAGGAATATAAACGTATTTACGCCTATGAGAGAAGAAATATAAACGTATTCACGCCTATGAAAAAAGGGACATAAACGTATTCACGCCTCTGAGATTTAGTTGGCAGTACATAAACGTATTCACGTTTATGTGAGGTTTGGTTGGGAAATTTATATATATGTATATAGTTTGATATAAGTATTTATATAAACTAATATAGCAGTGTATAGATAGGTATAAGAAAAAAAAATTGTTGATGCAGTTTCCTTTATACTTAGCTGCCTTGATCTGTTTATGATGACTGCTGAAAGTTTTCCTGTGTACTTCTGATGACTTGGGATGTTAATCACTAAGTGCCTCTGCGTGCATGTGATGACTTCTAGTGTCGATCACTAAAATATTTTAACGACTTAACTTTTTTAATAGAGAAAGAGAGAGAGAAAGAGAGAGAGTCGGAAAGGGGCATTACAAGTTTGTAGTCATTTTTCTAATTTGCTGATTTGGAAGTGTCAGTTTTAGGATTTTCAGCAAGGTTTCTCAGGTTTCCTTATTAAGCTTAAGAGAGTGTCTATTCTACAACATTTTTTGGTCAGAGTACTATGGTATGTGGCAGGCTTGTTTTATCCGTCAGTAATTTTCTGCTCTTGCAGTTACTGTTTTATCTTACAAGTCATGTTAGAGAGGGAATTAGGATAGACTGTTATTATTGTGTTATCTAATAAACTAAATAAAATTTGTATTACTTAGAATAAAAATAAAACAATTAATTTTTAATATTAAAGTTAGTTAAAAATATTTTGTAGTCATTGCATTTGTTTCGATTCTTTTAAGTGATTGTACTTGTACTTCTTTAAATGAGATAAGATAGATTTGATTTTATCTTTTGTCGTAAGCAAGTGAAAAACAGGCGTTAAAAATTTGATACGAAGTGGTATTATCGTGTGTAGTCAGTGTACTTAAATATTAAATAAAAATTAACAACTGTCTTAATTAAATAAATACTTACACGAATGTTTTTTTCGGGGAGCTTAACGCTTTTTATCTTTTAATGTAAATTTCCTAAAAAGCAGAACGCTACGTTAAAACCAGTAAGAATGCTTTATTATTTCTCACTCTTCAATAAACATTGTTAATATGTATTTAATAATTATATTTTATTTTTAGTATTCGTGTTTTAGAATAATTATTTTATTCATTCGTATAAGTTGAAGCCGGTATTTTTGAAATACAATATTTGCAGTAGAAATGAAGCATGCGATTTGCATGAAATATTTTAATATTCGAACTGCGATTATTTGTTATTAATTTTATGCATATGTAATTTTTTATTTTATTTCAAATGTAAAAAAAAAACAAAAAATCAATAAATTTTAGTTACAATTTAATTCATGTGAAAATTGCAATTTATTTTATTGATTTGAATTTTTTTTTTGTGTTTTCAAATAAACTTTTTCACTTTCACTAGAACGCGAACTTGTCAAAAGCGGAATGAATCACACATTTAATTATATATTATTTTTATTTTTATTACGAAATTAAAAGTTAGATTGAATTGGCAATTTCTATATTGATTTGCCTATTTTCCAATTTTTTTTTTTAACAAATAAATCCAGCGTTTAGATGTGATAAGAACGCAATCTTAGCCGTTTGTTGTTTGTGTTCTAGGAATTTTTCAATTATAATTTCATTTGTATTCGCGGCTTATCTGTGTACTTATAGATACAATTGTATATTTGCTGTTTGTTTACTATTTTTGCTTGAATAGGTTTTGAATTGTTATAACGTAACAGCAGCGACGCCTCAGCTGTGCTACAGGTAGATATACCATATATTACTCTCAACTTCCCGATCTATGCGGTACGAGTTACAGAGCACGACTACCTGTGAATTAAATTGAAACAAAATTGCTTCAATTACCAAGTAAAATAAACAAAAAGTTTCTCCACTTCATTTTTTTTTGTCTGTATTTTTTCAACTCGATTTGCTTATTGCCTGAGATACTTTGTTTCGCTTAAATAATATAAGGTATTATTTGCTTTGTACGAGTATTTGCTTGTATACAAATAATACTTTTATATTTCAGCTAACTTAATTATACAATTATTTTATTTTTGTTAGAATGATTAGCCGTGTGTTCTCAATCCTCTCTCACTCTCTGAATTGTTTCATGTACGTAATCTTTTGGAAATCACAATTATTCAAAATTGCCTGCTTAAGTTGCAACCAAAGATGCGATAAGATATCCCATATCTTTTCTGTTTTACTGCTCTTATCAATGCCGTATGCCGTAGTGCATCGCTCAGTTTTTGATGAGCTAATGAGTGTTACATAAATTTATGAAAACTTTATAATCAAATTTTATAATTTTCTTGATAGTTTAAGGTATTTAGTTCAATATTTGAAAATATCTTTTCAAAATCGGGATATATAGATATACACTGATTGTATTTACTAAACAAGGTAATCACTTTGCAATACTTAATATTGTGTAAACTGGGTTTCCTTTTAAATTTCCTAAATAAATTAATTTTATATGTAAGTGAATATTGTTACAAATAATTATTAGCATCCCCAAGCACAGTCTGTACCAATATTAATAAGACCAATAATCAAATAGGGAAAAATAATAATTCGAGAATGCCGGACTTCTCTCAGTGAGTTAGCTAGTCGTGTCAGTGCTCAACTTACATATGTTCCTGGAGCTAGGGATATCTCCTGTAATTGTAGAGCGGTCGAGATTGCCAATGCAGATACTCTGCTTCCCGAAATTTACTTCTCAGATATTGGTGTCCTATATGCAACATATAAATTGGCGATTAAACAAAAATATCTGAGCATAGCCAAGCAAAATTGGTTACAAGAGTCCTGCTGTCAGATCTCTAGGTTGACTTGGTCTAAACTGGAAAAAATGTGCCAGTCAGCTACTTCGAATAAGGCGTAATTTGCTCTTCACTACGGCATCGCCGCTGTCGGGTCGCTGCATATTAAGACATATTATGAAACTGGGTCTATCTTTTATGACTTTTGTCGTGGTTGTGGTTCTGAGAATCAGAAGGAAACTGTGCTTTATCTCATGTGTCAGTGCCCATCTTTAGCTACGAGAAAATGGAAAATCTTCAGAGCCCCTTTTTTCACCGACAGATCGAGCTGTCATCATGCAATATTAGGGACTTAGCCAAGTTTATATAATTGTCAGGTTGGTTCCGCTTTACCTAATGAAGTACTCGGTACCTTTCGGCGTTGCTCGTATGTTAATGTCTAGTCTATGAATTAACAAGCTCCAATCCTATTGTACTAAATCGGGCTAATATTTAAGCTTAAATGGCCATTCATTAAGATTCTAATCATATCCTACAAAAATTAATTTTTAGTAAGATCCCGAATAAAAAATAATTGGGCTGTAAATCGATAACCTTGTAAGTTTAGTACACAGATGTATCAAAACTTAAGAATGCTAAGGAAGGCGTACTAAGATCTTCAATTACTCAATGAGTAATTATACAATTGTATTCTAAGCTGAGTTATTTGCCATTGAAACCAATGCTCGCGAATGTCTGAAAACAAAGACTATAATATTTTGAAGGTCAAGTGATTTTACTAACTTTTAATTTTGTTAAAATTTCTCCGGGTATACTGCGCAACTTTTCATCGCTTCTCAAAGAATTGGGTCAAACCGCACGCGTTATTTTGTCAAGGGTTTCGGGGCAGGAAGTTCAGATAAACAACGAAAGGTCTGACGTCGTTGCTTAAAGAGGAGCCTAACGATTTTTGATTGAACCCAACTCATAACACATTGTACTATAAAACCCAAAGATATGCTTCGAATTTCATCATCGCATATAAGATAGTGTCAAACAGACTCAAAGCACGGAAGGTAGAGGGTATTACAAGTCTTGTTGAAGGTCTGAAAGTAGACTGTTGGTTCGGGTACTATCCTCTTGTTTAGAAGGCAAAGTCTATTCCAATATCTTAATAGAAACTGACTTTTTTACATTGGGAGTATATTTGTTACGTCACATTACATATAAAACAAAAAGAACCCTACGTTTAGGTGGGGTAATAGTTTGGGGATCGGTTAAACTAACTAGTATAGACATAATAGATCACCTGAGTAGCGCAGCTTTGTATTTCCTACGTAATAATAATTAAGCCCAAATAGAACATCAAAACTAATTTAGCTAATGTCAAATGATATCATTGATATAAAAGCCATATGATGTGTTCCAAATACCAATAATGTGGGGGAGTCCACAAGGTTTAAGTTAAATATTCTTCAACAAGGTTTTTATTCGTACAGAAATTCTTCCGGTTTATTACTAAAGTACGTTATAAATGATTATTTAAAATTATGATTGTAGTTTTAACTTAAGCGTTAAAAATATTTATTAACCTTAGAAAATTTAAAATGTTGATTTAATTCGTATCATCCAATTTAATTGCAATACTACAGGTTTTGTTAGCAAATTATAACAAAAACTGCCTTCAGCGGTGATTTTTTTGATAAGATCTAAAGAATCTAATCTCGTCGATTCATAATAAGATAATATGTAAAAGTTGCAAAGCAACTATGCTTGACTGATTAGAAGTTTTTACATTTTACTGCAATTGGATTTTTTCTACTTCAACCGATTCTTCTAGAACTGATAGGAAATGACGATTTTACTCCGAACTCAATTTATGTTTACAACATTTTTTTATATTTAAATAGAAAGTCTGTTTTTTGCACAAATAATTTTAATATGTTTAATTGTCATGAATAAAACGATTTTTATATTTTTACCATCAGAAGTAATCTAAATTATGATGAAAGCAAATTTACTTTAATATTATTATTTTTTCTATTATGTATTTAATAATATTATAATATTAAATACACTTATAATATTTAATTATTATTGTTATAATCATTTAAAAACAGAGAATGAACTTCTTTAAGTGATAGAAAGCATTAAATACTTAAATTCCCTCATCACTCAAGATGATAAAAGGAACGATATATTACACAATGAATAAAACGTGGATAGTAAAAACAAATATGAGTCCTTGAAGTTCTGTACAAATACGAAATATTACAATAATTAAACGAACTTTATATGGAAGATATATGCATGCTGCAGTGAATCAGTGGAGTGATTAGATTGGACAATATACCAAACAACATGATTCGAGGTATTAAGAAATTTGCATCAATCACAAATAGTTGAAAGAAATTCGTTTTTGCTGTAGAGTTTGAAGAACCATACACTGAGGCAAACGTTGTAATGCAGCGAAAACCTGGATTAAGATACGACATGCGATACCAGAATGTAAACGCGAAGAAAACTCCTTGGACACAGACTGTTTTATGTTTACGAATTAGAAAAAAATTGGATGTCGTTTATCTTGATATAGCAGATATAGCAATATACCAATAAGACAAATAATCACCATGTTATATATATTTTTAAATAATATTATTTAAATAGGTGATTGTGGCATTAATGTAATATTGTGTTTCATTAGGAATTGTTGCATAAGCAATACGATATTCCGTTTTTATGGAACAAATTTTGCTTTCATCAAATTTTTGTCCATATTAACCACAAAAGTCGCTTAGCAATAGCTATATGATATTCCTATTTCTTCATCAGCCTTTCTAGTGGTAATTTTTTTATTTGGGACCACAATCTAATGTATTCTTTCAAAACATTCAAGCCTCACATCATTTGTAAAATCTTCCCCAGCGCTTTTGTAACATTTAAATTTGTTGATTTTGAATTCCTATAATATTTGGGTTTTGTCACAAATTACAGAGATTTTTTCTGACCTATTATTTAGCCAACAAAAATTCATTATTATATTATTTTAAATAATTGTATTTTTGGCTAACCATGCAGCTGTTTGAGTATTGCCAAATACCCATCATCAGTAGTCTTGGAAATAATTCTTGTACTAAATTATTCGTAAATAATTTTTTTTTGAAACTGCAGGTACCAGGAATTGAACTCGTACCCTGCCAAATTGGAAGCTCACAGTCAACGCACCTTAACCAACTGACCCAAATAAATAATCCCTAAATATATTAATAGAAATGTTGCTGATGCGCTTAAGAAACACAAATTAAGCATCGTAGTACGTTATATATAACAATCACGTAAATGACAGTGCAACCAATATATAAAATTGATTGATATTCAGATGTCTGAGTTGGTGAATCAGCACCTTTACTCTATTTTAACTGTGGACAGTTTTAAGTCACACTAAGAATAACTGAATACAGGGCTTTATAACATGATGGATCTGATGTCTTTGTATCTGCCTGTGTTTATCAAATTTCGCTGTATTTTTAGGATGCTGAGTGTTGGATTATTGTGACTGTCAATTATATTGAACAGTTTCAGAGCACGATCTTTAATGTATTTTTCGACTGAATCGACTCTCAGATCTCTGTGGATATGCGCTCCTCTTACGTATCATGGGGCGTTAACCAGTTTTCTAAAGGCAATATTTTGCCCTCTTTGAAGAATTTTTAAAGTTGAGTTTGGCGCTTGGCAAAACGCAATACTGCCATAGAGTAGTCCTGGTTTAATAATCTGCTTAAATATGCTAACTCTATTCTTTATGTTGAGCTTTTTGCTGCTGATAAGCGGGTGAAGGGAGTGTAATATTCGGGCAGCTTGAGCTCGTTTGGACTTGAAATGTGCTTTCCAGGAGTGCTTGTTATCAAAGGTTATGCCTAAGTATTTGAAAATATCGACCCATTCTATTTCTTGTTTTTCTACTTTTAATTTTCTGGGTGCTTGGCGGCGCTTCCTGGTAATGAAAATTGCCCGAGTCTTTTCTGCGTTCAATTTTATTTTCCACTTTTTAAAATACTGAACAAGCACGTCAATGTGACTCTGTATGGTGTTGGAGACATTGCAGGCTATTTTGTCTGAGTACACAATACAAGTGTCGTCAGCATAGAGCCATAGCATAGAAGGCTCGAGTTTTGGTATGTCTGCAGTGAACAGGCTATAGAGCAGTGGAGATAACGGCGACCCCTGTGGTACTCCAGCCTGTAGCAATTTTAACTAATTTATATATTGTTATACTACATAAAACAAAAAACAGAAGGTGAGTATTTTAATATTATTGTCTATCATATATCATTGCCTTGTTTAATTTAACAAAAAACATTTTTAATATTTTTTTTTTACATTCTTTAACAAAATTAATTTCGCATTCCTAAAAATATGCTATGAATTTTGTGTAAAATATTTGAAACTAATTTTTGTGACAACGAAATTTGTGACAATTTGAATTCTTTTAAGATATGCTCGAGAATTAAAGAAAACCAATTATGCTCTTACATAATATAAACAATAATATTTTATTTTAATATAAATAATTAGTTTATATTATTATTTATTAAATTTAATTTATTATTTTTATGTAACATTTAAACTTCTTGACACTCCCTATTTATTATAATTACATGTTGAGTCCAGAAAGCGCAATAAGAAGGATATTGGCGATTTATTATCGTTTAAAACTTATGAACTATATCCTGTCCACTGCTGTAAATATTGTTAGATTTAATAATAGAAAGTTTAATTACAAATCTCATATCTATCTAGAAAGCTTATAGACCTAACATGAAAATAAATCAGATTTAAAATTATAGCGATTAAAATTTATATGAACTAACAGTTGCAATCAAATTTATTAATTTAGTGTTTAAATATAGAAAATCACAACAAATTTATTTGTATAATTTTTAAACAAAGATATCAAATATTTATATTAGTATCTTTAAATGCTCAAATTGTAATGGTGTTTTCGAATTACTCACAATTAATTAATATATTGCACTTATGAATACACATATAAGAAAATGCTTATATCTATAAAATGAGGACCATTTTAGTATTTCCACCTAAAAGAGTGTTGCTAACTGATATATATAGAATCTCTAAAAAATACCATTTATATTTGAGTTCACTTGAGCTCTTTAGCGTGAATTAAGTTAACGGTTATGACTGCAATCAACTAACCGATTATAGTTTCTAATGGCAAATCCATAATTTCTCGCATGATCCCACTGTAGATAAACTATAACCTGTCAAGAAAATTCCCTCAAAAATACTTTTACCAGTTTAAAGTGGGCAGTTATATAGAAATTGTGTGATTGTTCAAGTTTCTGTAGCTACAATAATGGATGGATTCTTATATACCTTAAAGAACTGCAATCAGTCTTGAGGAATGTTCATTGTTAATAAGTTGGCAGGATCTTGTCTTTTGGTAGATTAGGTAGATTTGGATGTTTCACAAGTGATGAGTGACTTCCATCATTAATTAGCTTAGCTGCAGAAAGTGGAGATAGATACAGATTTAGCAGACGTCCATGAAGGTGCAAAGTCAGTCTAAATTGTGTGCGTTTTTTTTCCAATTATTTGAACTGAACTACAAAATTGATATTTGTATGAATGTTGGCGTTGTTTTCGTATTTATTGTGTTTCATTAAAAATATTTTAATTTTTTATATTCTATTATAATAAAATGTATAATTTGTGTATAACATTTTTGTATAATTTTCCACTACTTTTTTTTCAATGATGATGATGATATTTTGCTAGTGGTAGTTTAAACCTAATGTATTATTAGAAGAAATTTATTATGTGGTGTTAATCACATTTATAGTCTATATTTTGGAAAAATAGAACTGAGGATTCATCCCACCACTTCTTGCAATCAATAAAAAACATTCAGCAAAAAAGAAAGTGTTCAAACTTTTAGTTTTAGTTTTTAACAAGATGATATATCTGATAAAGAAGAAGGTAAAGAGCTGATATGCATATGTTCGAGTTTTTTTTGCAGAAACTACATAAGATAAGCACCCTATAAAAGTGAAAGATAATGTATATTACTTCCGTATTTGTTTTCACGATTTTATTTAAATCTGACTCTATAGTCAGGTAAGGCGATGCAGCAGACGATAGCTCTCACAATTCTCTAATAAGTCTGTACTTCACTTATGACGTAATAAGTTTGTTTTGAAAACGTAATAATTTATTGAAATTTAATATATATAAATTTATTAAAAATACTTGTTTACTATAGTAATGTCTTTTATTTTTATTTGTAATAAAATACTTAAATACAAAAATAAAGATATTTTTTGGTTCTAAAATGCGAAGCAATTTAAATCACTGTTTAACAGATCAATGCAATTAAATAATATCTAAATTAATAAATATTTTATCAAAATGACAATGAAATTTTAAAAAAAAATTATAAATGAAAACAATGAGTTGAATTGATTAAAATTATTACTAAAATTAAAATAATACATTCGATATCATTTGTATACTTTAAAGAGAGCAGTGCGCAAGCATTATAATCTTGCTTGAAATATCTAATTATCAATCTATGATTTCTTGTAGAAACTAATTCCGGAAATATCCTCAAAAATGAAGCCCAGTAAATTAAGTACAATCAATTGTAAGTCTTGGAAAAAAAATCAGTCAAGGTTTATTTTTGATACATTTTAGTTATGACTTTCTATGATATATGTTACTGGATGTTATAGACATTGCGTCAGTTTCTTATGATACTAAAGTTCGAAGATGAAAGAAATTACATATTTCAGCAATGAAACTAAAAAAGGGTCATAGATATAGTGCTAGTCTGGTTTGGATATATTAAACTGTCCTTAACCAAAAGCTGAGGTCTTATGCTCCACTAGGAGAGAAGAACAGCAGTAAGTAGCTGTTTTATTCTTACTCTTATTAGTTTTGAAAGCAAATTTTTTTTTTAAAATTTAAACGTCTAATAATTAATATAACTAATGCATTAGAAACAATAATTCTACAAAATATAGTTTCCATATCAACCTTGACCTTTAATATCATAAGACGTTAGCACTTCATCTATTAAAAGTATCAAAAAAATCTTCTGAACTATATATCAAATCTGCCTGTAAGGTTCCTGGGAACTGAATTTTCTTCCAAGAAACCTATTAATTGACTGGGCTTATTTAACTTGAGTTTTGCACACACATGAGAGGCGTTTCAGTGCAGTATTTGTCATCGTTCAGCGAGCTCAGCTCACTGCTTTCATGCAATGTGACTACCGAACTACGTGCGTCCTGTTGACGCAAACGACTATTGCGTATACCGTAGCTGAAGAATATTGCCAGGCCTAATAAAAAAAATGTATATCGTTATTTAATTAATTTTATAAAAAGTTCAAGTGTTTTACCTATCACAATCCAAATACCGAAACGCATCCATGTCAGCTGATCTAGCTTGACCATCAAGTAAATATTAATAAGAATAGAAATGCCAGGTAACCATGGTACGAATGGTACCTTAAAAGATAACTGGCTGCCAGAGACAGGTTGCCTGGCTATTATGTAAAGCATTAGTACAAGAGGCACAGCTGAGACAGCAATCAAAAGTTTATGTATAAAATCTTCTTCGTAAATGGTGACGACTTGTGAAAATAGCACGCACCACACAGCTGAAATTTGAAAAAGAAATTGTTTTAAAAATGTATCTCAACATATAGCATAATATAAAATATAATGAACTTACAATACAAAGTAGTCATCACAGTAACAATACGAGAACTAGCTTTAGTGGGCACCATCGAATTACTTGTATTGAAGAGTTGTCGCCAGAGTGCACAATTCGTCTCGTTGTAGTCATTCAAGGTGCGCCCATTTCCTAGTTGCTTCAAATCACGACGCTCATCACATTCATAGCGTAATATCAATACACAGCTCGCTACCATAGAGTACGCCAACAAAGTACCAATAGACATCATATTCACCAACTGACTCAAGTTGAAAATAGCAGCCAAGACGCCAGTCAAGAAACCAGTTAACAATGTACCATTGAAGGGTGTCTTATACTTTGGACTTATTTCACCCATAAACTTAAATAACAAACCATCATTTGCCATGGCAAAAACAATTCGAGGTAAAGGAAACATGGCACCCATTAAACTAGCACATAAACCGAACATAGCACCAATGGACACAATATACTCAGCAGCGACCCAGCCATAAATGCGAAACACATGTGGCAGTGGTGCACTTTCATCTTGTTCATAGTATGGCAACATCATGGTTAATACTGTAGAGACACCGAAGTAGGCAAGAAAAATCATGGCTAGCGAAGTTATCACAGCGAATGGAATGGATTTTTTTGGATTCTTAGCCTCTTCACCGGCAGTGGCAATACAATCGAAACCAATGAAGCCATAAAAACAAACGGCGGCACCTTTAATAATACCAGAGACGCCATAAGGCATAAAACCACCTTCACCATATCCTTCAGGAACTTTTTCCTTTGGTAGTGACCAATTTGTAGTAGAAACTATAATATAAAAAATAAAAAAAATTATTTTAAAAGTCAAATTTTTAGGATGAAAGTAAAGCTGTTTACCTTTAAATAGACCTGCCACAATGACAAAGAGTACAACACCCAAATTTAACATTGTGAATACATTATTGACACGTGTTGATTCCTTGGCACCAAAGGCAATGGCCCATGAAAATAGTAAAGTGACGCCGAATGCAAATATATCAGGATAATCTCCAAGTCCATCAACATTGATTGGCAAGTGTGCACCCAAAAAGTCACGCATGGCATAGCCGCACAATGAGTCCAAATATGTGCTTAAGCCTTTTACAACACTGGCGGAGCCTACAAGAAAGAAATATATTAATTATTTAAAGTGTTTGTATATATTTTTAAATATTATTGTATACATATATTTAAATATAATATAATTTAGGCTATTGAAGTGTTTCTCAACCATAACCGTAGTGTGGAACAAACAAATATTCAGTGTGTTTTTAAAGGGACCTGTTTATATTTCCAAAAAATAATATCATTAAATGTGGTCTATAGTATATACATTTTTTAAAATTCCTAAAATTAATTATATATTATTTATTGAGTGGGCCTCTTAGGATAAATACATTTTTTGCACACACTTTTTTAATATTTAGTCATTTAAGGAATACTGTACTATTGCCAATCAGTTCGGTAGTTGGGTAAAAAAAAATGTTGATGTAGCTAATGTTGAACAAGAAATATACATTTAGTAGAAGAAATCTTTCTTAAGCTTGAGCACAGTTTGGATAAAAATATTTCCAAACTAAGATACTGAGATAAAGATATTGCACGTAAATAAAGGTGAACTATTTACCATCAAATTCATATTTGGATTTTACTTTTTGTTAACTACAAATAAAATAAAATAATAAAAAAACGATATCCAAAAGATATCTCCTCACAAAGCATATACCTTGATGTGGCGCGGGGACTTGGTTTGCAATAACTTTAAGAGTTAAACCGACGGTTCTTGCAAAGTTTTACTTGGCGGAGTCTTTCATTCTGGCAAGGTCGAAGGATTGTAGAGTAACGAACTAAGTTTTAACATCTCAAGCCTCTTCCATCCTTATTTACACCGCCATCATTCTCATAACCCTACTTTTCTGCAATTTGAGATAATGTGTGTGCACAAGGTCTTATTCCGAACTGAAGGGAAATGACTTTATTTTAGCGTCGCGCCTGACATTTGCGCTCCTTAGTGAGTGCTATTGGGGGTTTAAATAATAGTAGAAATACACTAGAACTATTCACTCTGATTTCTTTTCAGTTAAGAGGCGTAAGGTTGCCTTGTTTTAATATTCTTTTTTTTTTTTTTTAATATTTTTTATTCTATTACAATAAAGTGTACATCGACCTTTTTATAACCCGCCTCAACAAATACAATTTCTTGACTCCAGGCATAAAGTTTATATCTAATAGCTTTCTTGTGATTTCTCTTATATTCACGGACGTTCTTGTGCTATAACTTAAATGATTTTGATTTCTAAATGTTAAATTTATTTTTTCCTTTAACTATGTTGCATAAATGGAGTACGGACAACTTTGATACAATACCTTTTTATACCTTTAATGAAAATTAATTGTATACCACGACTCAAGTTACTTCGATTACAAAGCATATAATATGTGATGAGTTCAAAAAAATTAACTTGTTAATTATATGAATATGATGGAAAGAACTAATAGCTCTTATAAATTTGGAACTAAAGTATAAGGGATTATAGAAAATCTATAATTTTCTATTTTTGTTTACTTGAACTTTTATCCAATCTTATGCATTATTTCGTATATAGTTAGGTTAGGTTAGGTTATATTAGCAACCCCAAGGCGATCCATTTAGGTCTATTGGTCCATTGTACTATCGTATAATGGAAAAATTCAGAGTTTAAAACCACTTGGAACCTAAAGTGTTCCCATATGTAGTTATTTATATAAAATATTTAAAATGTATAAAATAAAAAATTTATAACAAATACTATATTAAACATAAATAAATTTCGTGTTATTAAGTCATTAGTTCCCCAAAATATACGAAAATAATTTATCAATTCTAATAAGAAACATGAAAAGTTGCAATTAATTGAATTCCAAAAATGTTTTGTCAAAATTGAATCAAATATCACCGACAAGCTGCAAATTTTCGATTATTAATAGAAATTAATTGAATCGTTTTATAGATCTTTCAACTTCTCAATAACCGAAATGTATGGTATTTAATTGATATAAATTTGGAAAAAAATCTAGTATTGAATAAGTAAAAACAAAAATATTCAGTATTTACAAATAATTAATTATATTTAATAAATTCCACCAGACATTTGTCTTCGAACTTAATGGCAAGACAAGACAAACTTTGGGCGTACTTACCTATCGCATATTCAAGTATCAAATTCCAGCCGATGATAAATGCAATGAACTCGCCAATTGTCACATAACTGTAGATATAAGCGGAACCAGCTTTAGGGACACGTGCACCAAACTCAGCATAACACAAACCGGCAAATATAGAAGCTATAGCAGCTATCAGGAAACTTACGACCACAGCAGGGCCCGCATATTGCTTGGAAACCTCTCCAGCCAACACATAAACACCAACGCCGAGTGTTGAACCAATGCCAAGGGCAGTTAAATCAAAAGCGGAAAGTACTTTGGCTAATTTAGATTCGCTAGAATCTTCGATTGGCTTCTTACGTGTTAACACCTGATAAATGCTCGTAACACTAGGGAAGGGCATGCTAGATATAGGAAAGAGGAAAGAAAGAAAAACAATTATTATTGGTGAAAACGACTTTGAAGCTGTTTTTTGGTGGAAAAAATATTGGTTGATTAGACTTGATTTCACACTTTGGTTTTGTAACCTAATTTACAAGCTCCATTTTTTATACATTTTAAGTATATATGATATATATATATATATTATTATATACTGATTATATATAATAATGCCGAACCATTATTATTGACTCTATTTAAAAATGTTTTCTTATTTTTAAAAAAGTGGCATTTTAACACGTTTATTGTTAATGATTGAAGTGATACAAGTCAAGCTAAAATATTTAAAATTAATAATAATTTTATTTTTATATAACACATATAATAAATTTTATTATTTTAGTATTAGTTAGATTTTAGGGAAAAGTTTTTAGTATTACAGAAATACCCGAAGGTGTGCTAATTGACTCGCCATTTGATGTTAATTAAAATGGAGAACTGCACAAAAAGCAAAATATTTACAAAAATAAGGTGCAAATTTAAATATTTTCTATTTTTATATTTCCTCTGAATACATAAAGATATAACTCTTTTCATACATTTTATTACAACTAATTTGTTTTAATAATAATAAATTGAAGTCATCAGATTGGTCCTGTGACTTCAGACTACAACGAAAAATTCTATGCTTACATAAAATCTGATTCGTTTTTAATATGTTGACAAAAATAATAATAATACAATAACTATATATTTAGACATAGATATAATATAGATATAATAACTTATATGTATTTCTAAATTTATATTTAATATAAACCAAATTCCACTTTGGACCTGGAAGACCATACTAATGACATAGCAAATATGAGATATTACTTCTGGTAGAAATAGAGTAAGGGAGAGATGAATGGACATCGTAAAATATAAAATATAATTACCAAAATATATGTATGTGATTGAATAATTACCATGGACTCGATCAAAAAAAAATGGGTGGACAATTTAAAGAAGGCCATATGCTCCTTAGACAGCTTAAGATTATGGTAGAAATATAGTAAGAAAGAGATGGATGGATGCCATTTAAAGTGATGTTAACAAAATATATGTACTTGATTGAAGAGTTGAATCGGTCAACAAAGAAAATGGATAGAAGTTTTAGAGAGGACTATATGCTCCTTAGAGAGCTTAAGGTTCCGATGATGTTTGAATAAAGAAAAATGAATCAATTGAACTATTACAGTACATACATTTTTGAAGATATAAAAGCTTACTAAAATACAGAATACAATATATTTTAAGATAAGTATTACGTATATAATGTAGACACTTAAAATTCATTCTTGTTATCAACTCCCAATATTCTGGAGGGAAATTTGAATAAAAATTAACTGTATACTTAGAGATGGTTTCCAGAGAATTTGTTATACCTTCGAATTTGAATAGATGTCATAGAAAAAATCAATTATTCATTTCGTAAAGCTGTTAGATAAATTTTATATATTATTCGGAGAGTCACTGACTGTGCTATTAATGATTTTGTAAATCAAACTACGAAAGGAACTATGAAAGAAACTATAGAACAAAATAGCTAGGAGATAGTGTAGTACATATTGCATATAGGCAGTAAAAATAGATCTGTCAAAAGCAAATGACTGCAACTACGAATCTAAATTAATATATGGATGAATCTCTCTGTATAGAATTATAAAGAAATTCTGATACGTGCACATATTTATACATACTATATATACGTACTTATATGTGCAATTTTAAACTGATTAATAGTTTTAAGGAATTTTATTATAACTTTTACCTCAGTTAAAGATATTTTTAATATTCTTTAAAATTAATAGATAATAAATATTTAAAATATTTATTTAATTTTAATTTAATTTTTTAAATATTTAAAACATTTATATTGAATGTGATGTGCTTTTAAATGTTTGATGTATATGATACAATTTTATTGTTAATAATAAAATAAAATTCTGAAATGAAATTATTTTCCACTTGGGTTAATATTGTTACAATGTATACCAAATATTATTGTGGTTTTTTCAACAAATTAATATTATTAATAACATTAATTATAAATAACTCTGATTAACTATCTCATTACTATCTTAATTATTAAGATAATTATTTGAATATATAAGAAGAAATTCTTTCTAAAATAATGAATTCTAATCGGCAGATGTTGTGGCAGAATTAAGATTCAATTTTTGAGATATTCAAAAAAATCGAAAACCTTGACATGTTTGTGACTATGTTTGAGAGTTCAATGTGTGGGGTTTTATAGCAAAATGTTATGTACTATATAAAATAAATTACATTTCAATATCTTTATTGTTTCAGAAAATATCAATTTTGATTGTCCAATCTTAATTCCGTCAGACTGTTTTATAATGGTTATTACTATAGCAGAGACATATATTGAATCAAGGACGTTACGAAGAGTTAATTTTTTTTGTATTTATTTATTTCACAATTGTTCAAACCACAATATTTTTAAAATATTAAAAGTTTATTCAATATTTCACAGACAGAAATATTATGAAGTTGTGTGACTTTACTTAGTTAAGCAAGCCCCAAACAAAAAGGAAGCAACTTTGAAGAAGTTTAGTGAAGTTCTTCTTCTCTTATTTGGCCATAATAATCCGTTACCGGGTTTTAGTCTCACGTAACATGGGAGACAGGCTCTTGTTACTACTGATAAAATACGCGACATTGCAATATTAACATAATATGTCTATCAGTGACATATAGGACAATAATTTTTCCTAATAGTTCCATCAACTATTTAAAAATTTCTAAATATGTTTGTTAAATTTTAAATTTATCAAACATTACACAAGTTTTTGAATACTGATTGTTTCATAAAAAATTAAGAAAAATCATATTTAATGGATCCAGGGATTAACTTAATTTTTCATATGTGTGTGTAACTAACTTTATATTTATGCCTTCGTTTTAGGAATGTAATGAAACACCATTAAATGAAATACCACTTTTAGATTGGGAACCTAAAATCTAAATAAAAGGTAACTTGTTTACTATCGGAGATTATATTTATAGATCAATATGTACGTTATTTATATAAATTTAAGGTCAAAAATATATATTTTAGTGAAAGAGAATAATTACATCAAAGCTAGAACTTTAGCTGTAATCCAAAAATATTTTGGAGCAATAATGATTGGTTTCTTTCTCAACACTATATTAAGTATAGCTTTCAGATATGATTTTAGATTAAAGACACATTTTCATGTGTTGACAAATCAACCTTAATACACGAAAGGAATATGGTTAATAACTACATAATTTGATTATCATGATGAAACTATTTTGGGTCTAAAGCATCAAAATTAAGGACTTGAAATATACTTTAATAAAAGTTTGATGAGTATGAAGACGTTATCAAATTAATCCTATAATGTTCAACAACTGAATTCTACTCATCAACAATTAAAAGACTTAAATTGAAATTTTTTATAAAATTAATTTTATATATTTTATAAAAATTAAAAAATTTTGCGTAAAACTTGCGATTTTAAGGCGATAACGAAGATACATTAAGGAGAAAAATATTATTGAAAAATTATTGAAAAAATAATTATTATTAGAGAAAAGTCTTAGAGACGACCTAAGACGTATATGTAGGTCACACATTTTTATTTTAAGTATATATGTCACTGGGCCTACTGCATACGCGATTTTCTTTGTTTAAATCGTAACAAATAATACTTATTGTCATTCATACTTGACAGATTGTACTAAAATAAATGAAAAAAATAACTAAAAAAATAAAAATTATTAAATTAAAATTATTAAAATAAAAATTATTATGAGATAAAAAATAATTTTTTCCATTGACACTAATAAAATGAAATCTTCTAAAGAAATAAACTATTTTTTCTCTGACAATTTGAATATTAATCATTGTCTTGTTTATAATTATAAAATAATTTATACTCTACACTTCTTTTATTGATATTATACATAATAAAACTTTTTTTATATAGTTGTTTTTTTATAACTTCAATAATTATATATTCAGTATATGTACTTTGGATATAATTTATGATGTACGAAAAATATACTTTATTCTATTATTTTTTTTTTGACTACAAAAAGTTGGAAAAAACTAAATACTCATAGTTTATTTGATAATTTGAATATCAATATAAAATAACATCAATATAAAATTTTAATAATTTTAATAATAAGCAAAACTTTAAATCGTCCGAAATTCAATAAATAATATTATATTTAGCTTATATACTATTTTGAGTCAGAGTTTAATTTGTAAAATAAATCTTAATAGGTTTTAAATTTATTTCTCGACCAATTTTTTTTAATAATGGTTTTTATATATTTTTTATCTGGCTATAGGTCACTTTTTGTTAAATCCTTATCCTGGTGATGACTCTCAGGGAGTCGAAATATAGAATATATTAAAAAAAATTAAACAAACGTTGAATTTTAATTTTAACGTAAAGTGAACTATAGCCGGATAAGTAAAATATAAAAACCATTATTAAATCTTAATAAGGTTATTAAGATTATTAAATCTCCTTAAGTTACACTAAACTCAATTTAACTGTTTATACTATTCTCATAAATTGTAAATAGAATAATAATTTATTTTAGGTGAGATAATTCTATTTTTAAAATTAATAAGAATAAAAAAAATAATTCCTGAAAAATACATGAAGCTGGTGAAATCCTTTTCAAACCCTTATAGTAAACTAAAGTTTACTAAAGTTTAGTGTGTACAGCATAAAAAAAGGTTGTGTATAACAAATTATTTTTTAAATAAGTAAAACAAAATTATTTAATTAAAAGAAAAAGCTCCATAAAAATTTCTATTAATTTTAAATATTCTAAAAAATTATTATTTGTTAAAAATAAACTACAATTATCTGTTAGGCATACATTAGTATATATTAATTAACACTAACATAAATAATTAACATAAGTTCACTAAATAACGTCGTAATTAATGTGATATAACCTAATTTTATTCTTAACTTTTCATTATATTATTAATGTAAGAATAAAATAAATTAAATAACAAAACTAATAAAAATAAATTTTCTTATCTTCTTATTGAATTTTCTTTTTTATTGTCTTTTTCTTTAAATAATTTGCCTTAAATTACCTTTAAAAATATATTTTTTGCAGAAGTTAAATTATTGAAAATTTTATTAAATTTTTTTTTTTTTAAGGACTATAAAATTTGTCAAAAAAATCACAATTTTATATAAACTAAAATACTGGTGCACTTAAAAATTTCTTCAATTCTACAATTTTTTTATAGATTATAACTATTTTATTTTGTAAATAAATTATTCGATGCGTTGTATAAATTAATTGATTGATTTTTTTATAATAATAATTTTAATTTTTTATTATAATATTATTTTTTATTAACTTTAAAATTTTGTTAAAATTACTTTTTATTAATTTTAATAATATTTCTTTGAATTTTATTTTATCACTTAGCACTTGAAAGTTTCTTGAATATTAAAAAAACGTCATTTTAAAGCAATGCTTTTGTATACTCAGTATAAGATACATATTATTTTGGTAAAGTATTTTTTTTTAAATATTATATATAAAAAAATATTTTTCTTTCACTTTTTCACTAAAACTATTTTAATTTCTATTTTAACTTTTGAAAATTTCAGAATTAACTGTCGGGAGCGTGATATCTGAGCAAGCTTAAATACTTTATGTGACTTAACTTATTTTGAACTTTTCAACATAGCGCGCTGAATGATTTGGATTTTTTTTTAAAAAAAGTGTGGTGAGTAAGTTTGAAGTCTTAAGTTTTGTGGTGAAAGCTTACTAAACTTTAAAAAAAATATACAGTTCATAACATTTTGTACGTCAAAGACTAGACTGAATATGGTTAGAAATTTGGTAACGTGATTAATCGGATTAAATTTGTTCTTCTTTGGCTTGCAGTTTCAGATACTCATCCTATCGATTCGATTTATTAATTAATTAATGTGCTTTTTCTGGTTAATAATGGTGTAGATTCGATAGACTAAGCGAATCATATGACAAAGTTTGTAATCTTCAATAATCATATGATAAGAGGAAATATTTTTTTTATTTACAAAGCTAAGCGCGTGAATTACAATTTATTTTTTATTTCAAATATTTTTTGATTCATAAAAAAATAATGCTTCATATTAAAAAGTTAATATGCAAGCTACGGGGATTACCCGTTTGATTTTAAAGTGAATGAGAATGTTTCAAATATAACAAAAGCGACATCTAGTAAAAATTTTAGTAAAGTAGACTGATTTTTTGTTTTAAAAAATTAATGTAGTTGATAAAATTTAAACTCTGGCAGTACTTTTTAAATCCTGTTTTTAAATTTTTTGTTTAAAATGTGATTTAAAAGAGTTAAGTCTGGAACTTAAATTAAAATAGACATCTTTTTAAAAAAAATATGCACAAAAATTTAAATTGTAAATATTTGCTTGGTTTTTTTATAAGTTAAAGTTTTGAATTCTTTGCTAAATATTAATGAATAACTTAAAATATTTAATTTAAATGCTGTGATTGATTAAATTTTAACACAACTCATAGTAAACCAAATAGGAACGGAATATTCTTTTCCTCTCCTCAAGCCAAATTATCACCCATTATTTATATTACTATAGTATTATATAGTATATCTAATGCTATTGTATATATAATACTATATATGTAATATTATTTCTTTGACACTAGATACTAGATATCTACTAGATATTATATATTCTATGGTATAGCAGTGTATGTCTCAGCTCAGTTAGAAAATAAAACAATTGTTTATTGTTTTTTACAGCGGTTTAAGTTTTTATTTATTTAAAAAAGAATTTTTGACAACAAAGCTCAGTGTTAAGTTATTAATTTATTTAGTTTTCGTTACGCTAGAAGGTTTATTTAAATGAATAATGTTCTCTGATAATTTATGAAATCATAATATTACAAATATTAAATTTAATATTCACTAATCAGCAATTTGTCACACTTTTGTTTACATTAAATTTGTGAATTTCGTAGACTCAGATTTTTAGCTTAATTGATATTAATTTCAAATCAAATTCATATATATATATAAAATATATTAAATTTAAAATTTGCCTTTGTTTATATATATTTGACGTAATATTTTATCACTTATATGATAAAATTTTAAATTACTATAATTTTGCGGTGGTTGTTCCATTTTTGCAGAGTGTGCGGATTTTGTGACTTAAAAGTTTCCTACATGCAATTTATTTGTATTCATTTTTTTTATAAAGAAATTATATATAACAAAATTAATCATCGAAATTTTAGCAGTTATTAACTTTATGTCAGAAAATAATAAGAACATTTCGAAAAAAAGAAAAAAATAGCAAGTAATTATAAAATAAACGACGAACGTTGAACCAGTTAAAGATTCGTTCAATATAAACGATCTTATAGATATGTACGAATTAGAGGTTTTACCAATGTAAATGTCAAAACTTTCCTGCTAAGACGTTAATAAGACCATCCACTAAATGGTGTGGACTGAATTGAACTTAAAAAAATGCATTCATTGGTTTTTCGTTCATAACCATCCATAATACATTATTCATTCAATTTAACGAATACTCCATTTACCACATGTCCTATTTAACGAACAACAATATTTTGTCATTGACTATTCAACTTAACGAGTTATGGTTTCGATAAGTGGAATAGTCCATGATCTAACGAAAAATGTAGGAAAGAGAAAGAATATAAACGTAAACCTCGCTGGAATTATGTAAAAAATGCTCCACAAAACCATGTTGACTATACTATTGCACTTAAAGATTTATAGTTTCAATAGACAATATTGTATTAAATCTAACGAATATTATAGGAGAGAGAAGGAATATAAAGGTAAATCTCGCTAGAATTATGTGTAAAATGCTCCACAAAAATTCTATGGAACACTTAAGGCTTCTGTCAGTGACTATTCTATTGCATGGGCTCGATATTAATGTTATAATGCTGTAGAAAAAATATGAAAAGGAAAAGATCTCATTGAAATTTCACATAATATGCCCTACAAAAATACTATGAAATACTTAGGTATCTCTAATGTGGGCTAGGGTGGACGATATAAGACCTACAGAAAAATGCAGAGAAAAAATTAAAGAACAAAAGAATCTTAAAAATTAATTTAAAAAAAATAATAATAACTGTATTTTCTGTTTAAACTATTCATTCGATTTCTTGAATCTTTTGATTTAACAATGAACTGTACAAAAAACCTTTTATTAAATTGGAGGACTACTAAAATAAGAATAAAAATAAATTATTCTATTATATGTAAGCTTTACTGAAACTTACGGTTTATATACAATAGATTAGCTATAAATGAAAATCCAAGTTTATATAATTTAAACGAAACCTAACATTTTTTTATTCTATTTATATTTATTATATATTTATCTTCTCATTATATATTTACTTCAAAATTTTTTTTTAAAAAATAATATTATGGATCAAATTTAATTTGTTGCCATCGAGGTATGCTCCATCGAGTGCAATGTCACTATTGCAGAAATACATATAGGTTGACATACTTCTCCCAACATTTGTGGTACACTTAATAAGATCCTTGCCTTTGAATTTATTTATCAAATTTTTTTGTGTGTCCGCAATTGAATCGTAACGTTGTCTTTCTGTAGTGGTTTTTTTAGCTTCGGGAACAAAAAGAGTCCCACGGTATCAGCATTTCAAAAACACGGTATTTGGTCATTCACGTTCGTTGAGTTTTTTGTCAAACACCTTTGTATGTTATGGTTTGATGTTACTAGGATAGAAGGACAGCAGTAAGTAAGTATATATAGTAATGGATTCGTTTTTTGTCTTCTCTTATAAAACAATACATAAATTTAGCTCAAATTATGGTCATCATAATTCCTGAAATGTTCCAGTCATCATATAATCGCATTTATTATTCGAAATACAAGTCCGACACTCATTTCACTAACAATTTTTTGAATTTCCTCTGTCAGTTGTTTTCTATTGCTGGTTTATCACAGTGAATGATCTGCAAATATTCTTCCACTTCTTGTGGATAGCTATAATTCATCATTTTACTTCTTGAAAAAAATATCTGTATATAAGAACTATGTACATCCACTTGAATTTAAATAATTTGATAGGTGTTTCGTTCTTCTTGATCAACAGTCCGACAAAGATCAAAGAGGTGATTCCTTAACAACATGTTTCTTCTGGAAACCAAACTTCGGCAGTCGTAGGAGAAAAACTTAAATGTTTTTTTTCAAAGTTTCTAGAATTCCTACAATTTAATTTAAAAGGATGAACAGGTTATCTGCTTGAATTAAGAATACTAATTATGCAGGATCAAGCAGACTTTAATCGTGGAGGAGAATCTACCTTCTGCTCAAAAATGCGGATTTTGTTGTTTATTAACTACTCCTTAAGTAATAGACCTTCTTCAAAAATTTGTTTTTGTTATGTTGGTACACCCTTTCTTGACATATAGTACAAATTTGAGCGCCATCTGTCAATTAGATCGTTTACAGCAGCTGTTAATGTGAGACTACCTCAAGTGCATTTAGCGATTTTTACTATGGAAAATTCTTGTAGTAAGCGATTTTTTGACCACCGTCATTGCTCAGGCACCATATTCGCCAGATCTGACGCCGTGCGACTTGTTCCTGTTCCCGAAACTCAAATTGCCCCTTTCGTGGTAAGCGTTTTGAGTCGATTGAATCGGTAAAAGAGAATTCGCTGAAGGAACTAAAAGCCATACCTTCACGGGCCTACGAAAAGTGTATGGAAAATTGAGTTAAGTGTTAGCATATGTGTATCGCTTCAGAAGGAGCATATTTTGAAAGAGATAAAATAAATTTGGAATAAAATTTAAATATGTGTGTTTTATTTACAAAAACCGAGCACTTTTGGAGCAGAATGTATACATTACATTAGCATTAACTCACAGCAATAACCAAAGAGTTATTGAAACTGCTTGCAAAACCCATATTTTATTGATTCAAAATATCTGTAGATCTGTAAGCAGTTTGATAGTCTTTAAACTGTGTTCTATTTTTTATTACCTACCGTCAAAATATGTTTTGTAGAATATTGTTAGCAATATTTTGTTTTTGCGAGCTTAATTCAATTTATTATGTATTTCCCCTATTAAACCCAATTTTGTCGTTTCATTTTTATTTTTATAAAAAATATGTTAATAATAATCAGGTTTTAATACTTTTACATTATTAAAACCTAATATAAAAAATACTTAACCCAAACAGACAAATGAACTGCTGTTGGGTACAAATTAATAATTAATATATTATCAATTATACTCTTTTTTAACTAAATATAAAAAAAATATACGTATTTTACATATGTCTGATAAGATGAAATATTTGAAAAACGTTATATACTTGAATAGAATGGATGAGTTTATAAGACACAAGAATTTTTAAAATGAATTTGACGTGCGGCCATCTATTGGCAGGAACATGTACCAGTAAATCTTATTGGCATATGAACATTTAGACATATCACAGTAGAGTTATTGCATGAGAATTGTTTAACAAATATTTATTAAAAAGTAAGTAAACTAGAAAAATCAAATTCTTGATCGGTATTATTCGAGAGTTATGGAAAACTCATACCAATTAAAACATTTTGAAATATTATTTTACTTACGTTAGCTCTACTCTATTTATTATGTTTGCCCGCCTATTTATCTATTTATCTGTTTCTTTTAATATATTTGTTATTTTTTTTTTTTTCTTAAAGTATTTGGCTTGCTTAAATATCAATTGATAATGTATTAAATTTTTATTTAATAAAAATTGCAAAATATTCAATTTCGTCTAGGTTGACATTTTTTTTGTTTATTATTAGTTTCATGTTCTTTGAAGATTTAAGTTTCAAGTCCGACTTATGTGCTAAAGAAAAATAAAAGAAAAATGTTTTATAAATCTAGACATTTTATAACATTCCTAATAAAAATACGATATCATCTGAAATCTGAAGTGTCTGTTTGATAGAATATACATAATCATAAAAATGAAGTGGTCATATAAAAAATAAAAATATATAGAACTTAAGTCTCATGAAAAATAATTGTTTAAGTTTTTCAAAATGTATCAACTAATTGTCTGAACTAATGATATTATTTCTTAAAAAAACTAATTTTAAAAAAAATGTGGGGGTATTAACGAACTCAAGTAACGAGTTCTGTAATTAGATAAAATAGTAATGCAAAACTGATGGACAACACATGGCATGGTAAAGTCATCAGAGGTGTCTTGAGAATATGCACAAATCAGCCCATTTTTTCTGTTATTATTCTGCATTAATACAAGAACATTACTAACATCGTTTTCTACTAGTAAATCTAGGGTAAATTCTTCTTCACTTTTAGTACAATTTTCATTTTCGATTGGTAAGTCGCGAGAGAAATGTATAATACTCGAGATTGATTTATAACACTCTATGTAGATATTCTGCCAGAGTAGCAAGATTATACCATGAAATAAACAACTGTTTTATATGACTTAATAAAAAAGTGCAGTGTGATTTGATTCGATATATGTATTTATTAAAAATATAAATGTTTGCTAACACAACTATAAAAATGTTAGATTACTCTAAAATTGTTTCATTGAACAACAATATTTTAACAAAACGAGAATAAATCTAGATTGAATCCATATTTATCAAACTAAAACGTCATAAGATTTTTGATTTATGTTTTATGGTTTATACTCTCCTTGTACTTAAACTGTAGAGCTTTATTAAGGAAACAAAGAAATTCGAGATGAAGTAACAACTTCGTTTCTTCTCTTCTATTTTCTGCCCTAATCTTCAGTCTACTCCTTACATTTCCCGGCTTAATTGCAATAGTCTGAGGACTGAATGTCCTGGCTATGTCATGCCCTTCCAACAAAGAATAAAAAAACAACAACAAAAAGTAATACTGTGATGTGGCAAAAAAGAAATATGTTTACACGAAATATATTTTGAAGTAGTCGCTTTGTCATTTACTCTGTTACCTACTCATTATGCGAGATCAGGAGTTTTTTTTTTTACTAAGTTTTTGACTAATAAATATGTTCAATTTAGTCGCATGTGGTTCATGCTACATCAAATTCTTTTTCTTGGAGGCAGCCATTTAAAGGACAGAGATTAAAATGTTGTACTGTAAGGCGTACATTGAAATAGTTACAGAAACAATAGGTACTGTCCTTTATGATAAATGGGAGAGTCGTCTATGAGCGTAGGTATATTATCTTACCAATCAGTTTAGACCATACGGTCTTAAGACAATTTTGCTGAAAAGACCTTGTTGTGAATAAAATAAAATACTGCAACGTGGGAGAAGTAGTGTAGACTAGTGCTGTTCACATTATTCGAAGTTTTTAAAAAACCGAAGTTCTTCGAATATTCGAATATTCGCAATTTAACGAAGTCTTCGAAGTTTTTTCCAACTTCGAAGACTTCGTTTCCTATTCGAATATTCGAATTCTTCGAATACTTCGTAAATTTGAATATGAACAGCACTAGTGTAGACCATACTAGAATCGACACTGATTAGTATCCATCACCAAAATTCAAGATGATATTACGAACTTAGATAGAGATGAAAACATTTAGAGTTTACGAAGTTTATCGGTTAAAGACATGGCAATATCAAAATGTTTTCATCTCTATCCAAGTACGTAGTGTCATCTTGAATTTTGATAATAATTCCTAATATCATCTAAAAGTTTGGTAATAGTTTGTAATATCATCTTGAGGTTTGGTGATAGATACTAACAGCTTACTAAAATAATAGGTAGCTAGTGGATTATCATTTACTGTATGTTGGCTTTCATTCAGATTTATACAGTGCATTGGTGAAGTTATGATTATAAACAATATTTTACAAAGAGTACTTATACGTAATAAATTGTGTTATGGCGTAGATAACATAATTTTTCGTTAAAAGAAAACTTTTTGCTAAAAAATGAAGTAAACTCTATTTCTTCTATTGTAGTTAGGAGAAAAACGTTAAGGACAAAAATGATTTTTATTTTTTAGTAACTAAAAAATAAGTGAATGAATAAATTAGAAATAATAAAACTATTTTTAATTATTTCATTATTATTTTTTTTAATGTTTTTATTATTATATTTATTATTATTTTTATTATTATTTTTATTATTATTTTTATTATTATTTTTATTATTATTTTTATTATTATTTTTATTATAACAATGTCTACTCCACACAATTAAATTCTTTTTTAATCTCTGCAAGATTCTATATAAATTTTTTTTTTAATTCCTAGAAACAATTACTAGTACTTATATTTTTTACTAGGATAACAGAATTTCTAACAAATAAATTTTCAAATAATTTATCACAAATATTTTTACAATCATCACTAACAAATTACAAACAATTTACTTGGGGTGGGAGAATAGGCTTCCCACGTAACTGACTAAGCAAATGCGTCATAGCACTTAACATATAATATTTAAAATTATTGCATTAAGATAAGAAGTACAATAGTTATTTTTTTTTATTCACTTCCAACTTATTTGGTATACGATATTTGTTTGTACTGTACTTTAAACTCTTTAATTATATTTTGCAATGGTTTTTCTATTAGAATAAAATTCAGTAAGAAATTTCAAAGGTGCTTTAACTCATATATCCTTAAAGAACCACAAATTAATTATGCTTTCAAGGAAAAAAGGAAATAACTCAACTGTATTAGTATTTTGCAGCTGTTAGGATCAATTATATATATATATATATTTATATATATATATATATATATACATATATATATATAATTTATACATATATTATATGTATTAATTTATACATATATTATATGTATTATATATTTATTGCACTTAAGTTTTTTTTATGTACATAAGGACCGTATAAGCTTTTAGCAACTTTGAGCTCTATTATTGTTGAAACTCGGTTGGGATCCTTTGGAAGAAAATAACCCTTAAAGAATAGAACAAAAGTTAAGAACAAAGGTTTAAGTTGTGCAATGAACAGTAAAATTTTTTTGCTTTTTATATTTAAATTTATTTTTTCGATATTGAAATCTTTTCGTTTTAACTCAGTTCGGTTTTTGTGATATATTATGGAAGAAATATTTGCTTTTGTTTTTATATGAGAAATGCTTCCGCAAAGAGAGTTGAGATACTTTAAGTATTATTGGCGGTGTGTAATTTAAATAAAATATTATTTTTAATTAAAGAAAAAGAAAAATAAATTAACAAAATTGTGTTATTAATAAATACAATTTAAAAATAAAATTTAATCAAATTAATAAAATTAATTAAATTTTATTAATTTAATAAATAAAATTAATAAAACTTTAACAGTAAAATAACAAAACACCAGAAAAATGTGCGAACATAAAAAGTTAAATACGTTTTTGAGTCAGTTGTTTAAGGTGCGCTGACTCTGTGCTACAAATTTGGCAGGACCAGAGTTTGATTCTTGGTACTCACTGTCTCTTATTTACGAATAATTAAATAAAAGTATTATTTTCAAGACCAATACTCAAACCAGTTGTATGGTCAGCCTACAATTCAATTAATTAAAAATAATATAAAATGAATTTTTGTTGTTGTAGTTCACTACTGTTCTAAAAATCTCTTTTTAAATAGAATTAAAAATCTAAGCATTCAACTTGAAATAGTGACGTCGAGTACTTTAGTTAATTAAAAATCTGTTTGATAAAGTATTTTCCATTTAAGATTTGCAGTAATTAAAAAGTCATTAAGCACTTTAAAAAAAAAGCACAAAAAAAAACACATAAATTGAAACTCAAACTAAAATTGTTGATAAAACAAAATCAAAATAGAACCACTATAATATTTTGCTTTATCAGTTTTTCTATTTTTGGCAAAAAAAAAATCAAAAGAATTATATTTTTTTTTTTGAAAGAAAGATCAGCACTCTTTGCACTTACCCATCAAAATTATCTAAAAATTCATCCATATTTGTTGAAAATGATTTTAAATTTATTTTGCACCACAAATTAACACTAATTTTATTTTTAAATTTTGCTTTAAAATATTTGCTAAATATTTTTATTTAATTAACACGTTGCCAATAGCAATAGATACAATAGATACGCGTACGTCATAGACCTCATGAGGTGCAAAGGTAGACTACGTAACCGTCGAATGCACACGCGACGAACGGTAATACTCGTTTGCGTATCTGTGAAAGTATGATAACTTGTAGATACAACTGGCAATGAAATAGCGGCAAAATTACTTTAAATAAAATATTTTTAATATATTTTATTGTTCTCGTACTACACGTGCTTGTTTGGGAGAGCGCTGAGTAAAGAGCCGCAGAGCGATTTTTAAGCAATGCCTGAGATACTTTTGGTAAGGAACAATATTGGCACTAATAAAAAATAAAAATAAAATCTTAAAATTTGATAATAAAAAATATTAAATTTTTTTATTAGTTATTATAAATCTATAAAATATTATTTTTTGAAGATATCTTTTAAAGTAAATCAAACCAACCAATAAAGATAAAATATTGTCATTGTTGTGTGAATTGGCAACACTTTTCATTCAGCAATTGCTCTGCGACTCGAAGGTGGTTGTTCTGTGGTATTTGCATTCCTCATTCAGTTGGTAAACAAACTCGCTCTGCTCTTCTTTAGTGCACGAGGTATTCAGTTCAGTGTCTTCAGTTTACTCAAATTTCTTCACAAGCTTATGGTATTTGGTCTTAAAATTTCATCAGAAATTTTGTTTAAATTTCTTGGCGATTTTGCTTGCTTCACCTCACGCAGCAGCTGCAAATACGCTGAGAACAGCGATTTTTCGAATTACTCAAGCAATTCTGTCAATCAGTGGCAATTTCCACTAAAAATAAATATTTCATTTATTTATTATTAATAATTAGTAAAGTAATTAAAATAAATTAAAAAAAAAATTTAATAAATTGTATATTAATATATAAATTTTAATAATTTATTTTCATTAATAATTTTTTTTCTTGAAACGGTCTAATTGATCAATTGTTATATAAAAAAGTGTGTTAAATAAAAAAAAAATTTAAAAAAATTTTTTGTTAACACCAATATTTCGACTATATTTTATAGTCATCTTCATATGACTATATGTATAGTATAGTACTCATATACTATATATATAGTACATAGTATATTAGATGTATTAATTTAATAATATTAATTAATTTTAATAGTAAATGTACATATAGATATATTATATATATGTATATATATATATATATATATATATATATATATACTAATCTTAATTATTTTATAAATTGTTTGTTTTATTACTTTTAGTTTTTATCAATAACTTCTTTATTAATTTTTAAACAGTACATTAATTTTGTATTTTTATAATAACAAAATGTTAGCTTAGGGTTTTAGATCGAAATAACTTCTAAATATCTCAACCATTACTTTCAATATTTATCTTGTATTACACAATTTTACAATTGATAAATAATTTTACAATTTTATTGATAAATAATATATGAAAATTTTAATATTCAAAATGTGTAGGTTTAAGGAAAGACCTAAAACCTATTTGTAAATAGAACTACGTATCAACAACATAACTTTTAATAGCTAACATATGCTATATTATTGGTGAACTTATATTGTAAATACAATAATGAATATCATAATAAGTTAACAATTTCAATAGATTACTAATAGGCTTTGAAAAAGGTCCAAAACTTAACCTTTAACTAACGAGATCATAATATTGAAAATGTATCGGCTTTGTATGTCATCAAATGGGTGCATGTTTCAAATTTAAAAGGATTGAATTCCTAACATACATATTCTAAAAATTACATAGAGACCATTTAACCCAAACATACTTCCAGAGACCACTTATGATGGATGGTTTTGAAGTATTCTCCATTATGATCAATAAATTTTTACATTCGATTGAACCAATTTTCGGAACAGTTTTATCACTCTGAAGTTGGTATTTCCAAAACCAGGGTTTTGAAGTCTCAATGGAATGGAAGCAGTCATGGGTGCCAAGTCGGGACTATAATGTAATTGACTCAGAAAAATCGCTTCAGAAAAATGATCACCACTCACTTTTTTCTTATGTTTGAGAACAAGAAGAAGTTATTGGGTGCCAAGTCAGGTCTGTACGGCAGTTGACACATCAATTTAACATTGTAATGACATTTATACTAGAAAATGTCAAACTTTCGAGCAAAATTCATTTTGTAATACATAGGCTTAGAAAAACACTCTATACCGAGATTGCAGTGCAAATAAAATATATTCAATAATAAAAATATTCAGTGATAGTTATTCAGCGAAGTTGTAGCTTTTTGTCAGACTTCACAAAATATTTCCGCTAATAAAGACAAGAAACATATTAGTCAACTTCTTCAAGTAATTTGATATTCACTGAGTATCACAGTATCAATTTTTACGGATCATAGGAAAAACCCATTGAGACTTGGTCTACTCCATAAAATTTTTGGTGGTTGCGGTTCTGCTGGGCAGAAACTGTATTTCATCTTATATGTCGGTGTCTATCTTTGGATTTAATATTTTTGGATCGTCTTTTCTTACTGACATGGCAGAGTCCTCTTTGGATCCTCTTTCAAACTGGCATGACAGAGTTTAGGAACATAAGCGAGTTTATAGGTCTGTTAGGTTGGTTCGCTTGCACTTAAATGAAGAAGGAGTGTTTATTTTGACCGAATGCTTTAATCATTATATTTGTTTTAATGGTACGCTTTTCGAATTTTTATTATTATTTCAATTATTAGTTTTTTTTGTTTAGTAAATAATTGTTATATATTTATTTGTTTTTTATTTGCTTACATATTTTTGATTTATATAAAACTTGGCATTATTCATTTCTATTGTAATACGATTTTTTAATTAATAATATTTTATTTACTTAACATTTATTTTTATTTCTGCTGTACTTAATTTGTACTTTTAGAATTGTTTACATCATTTTTCCTCTCAGTAATTTCCCGCTAAAATTACAAAAATTCCAAATCCATTTATTCACTTACCGGCAAATCTGTGGGCTATGACGCCTCATGACGTTCCCTATGACGATATTGCAGATAACACATTTTTGCTCTGAGAAAGCTCAAAGTCGTCAGAAATACTGAGAGATACTTTCTGATATTAATGAGAAGTGTTGGGTTAGGTTGTGTTCTATGCGGTAATACTTGTGGTGTATCTGCGAGAACATGCGCTGACAAGGCAAATGTGCTGATCGAATAAATGTGGGAGCAAATGTAAAAATACATTTCTTCTTGTTTTATTTTTGAGTAAATGATTAATTCAGTTCTGAAATAAAAATTCTATTAAAAATTGTGCAACACAAAAAAGTTACGATTTCATTTTTTTTTTATAATATTTTATACATATATGCAATATGTTGTTAAAGACCTAAGGGAACGAACTGTTAGCTGGTTTTTTTGTTTTTAATTTCTTTCATCATCTATATAAATAATGGAATATAATATAATAGATTAATAGAAAACCCCAAATAATAGTTTAATTTTTTTATAAATTATATATATACAATATTTAATTGTATGTATGTAATTATATACTACTGATGAGAGATATTTGGGAATACTCGAAACAGCTGTATGGTCAGCCAAAACCTCAAAAAATATATAATAAAAAAACAAAAAAAAGGTTCAAAACACCTTCCTATATTAAGAACTAAATACCTATAATACATATAATAAATAAATATAATAAATTATACACATAATTTATATATTATATATAAACATCACCAATGTTTCTAAAACTATTTGACTTGTTCCTTACGGCGAATTATTGTTATAACTCATCTTCAAAACAATTATCCAATTAATGCAACCGCGGTAGATAGTTTTCTAATTCTTTTTTTAAAAAAATATATAATTTTTGAAAAGATATACTACAAAAATGATCGATAAATGATATCTATGCACTTCAGTGTAAACCAATCGGATATTCGAAATAATCGTGTGGAAATTTAAAAACTATAGCTTTTTAGATCTAATTCTCAAGATGTCGATAATTTTTTATTACTTTTTTTGTGAAGAATACTATCGATAAAACAAATACTATCGATACCAAATCGATAGTTTTGTTAATTGGATTGTCATAGTAACAGAAAGCGTCTATTGTCATCTTTTCCCTACTTCCCTATTTTCGTTAGCGCAACACGTAGCGAAAGAAAAGGTGTGAAAATTCAAATATATTCACTGTAATGGATGAGGAAGTGAATTAAAAAATAATAATTGAACAACTAACATAAAAAAGAAACCGTATGGATTCCTAAAAAATATTAATCAATTTTAGAAGAAGAGATCTATTCTTATCATATATAAGTAAACAGTACAACCGAAGAGATTGTGAAGCCAACACACATTTGAATCATTTGTCAGGTTTTATTATGAAATTAATCAAGTTTATCTCATCATATATAAGTAAACATCTCATCATATATAAGTTCATGGTTATACTTATTTATCCTGTAGCAGTGGTTATGGGTAATATAAAGGACTTTAAAACTATCCCAAGTACATAGACCATAAATAAAATATTGCCTATGTTCATCATGTACTATGTTTATCATAGAGTCATAATTGATTAGGTTAACGGATCATTAAAAATCATGGAATATGAATTGGTTTTTACTCCAGCTTTTACTCCAAAGTGCCATTAAACATCCGCACCAATGACATGCTAAGAGACTTGAAAATATATCCAGTCAAAAAATACATAAGGGCAGAGCTCTGAAGCTATATGTAAAAACCGACAGGCTGCCCTACTTAGCACTATCTAATCTCAGAGTAATCACTAACCGGACTGGGCGGTACGCAGATCTTAGATCACTCATTGAATTATCATGAAGCTTATGAGGAATACACAAATTCGTCAGTGAGATGGGTTGGACTCTGCAGAATCCCCTCAGCTATCAAAGAGTAAAAGTGCCCAGATGCACTAGACCTAACTTATATATGGAATTTAACAATATTATTTTCTACATACTATATTAAAAGATCAAATGAAATCAAGTTAAATAATTTTTTTCTTTTAATATTCGATATTCTGATGCTGTAAAATTTTTTTATACTTTTTATAAACTATACTATAGTTTGTAGTAATATTTTTAACACCGTTAAATAGATGTAGAAGACGATATATTGTGTAGTTTTGAATATTTTGAAAATGCTTATTTTACACTATTGTACGTCTCTCTGTGTAATGTCTAGCCACCCATTTCGCGGCTTGTTTAACTACCTTTCTATACGTTTTCTATGTGGTTCCAATTTATAACAATTCTGTCAATCTCTCCAAACTTTTACAGGGACTACCTATGATTTCAGTCAGTTTACGAAGATAAATGAATGCACTTGTATAAATGTACATTTATAGCCAAAAAAAGGACCTTGAATTTATAACTATTTTAATTTTTTTTAAATTAACACATTTTGTTAGTTTACACTTGTTATTAATTATCTTCTTCTACTTGTTTATTACTATAATATTTTACCATATCTATTAAAAAAATTTGTAACTAAATTCCTTTTACGAGAGATAGAATTGTTTTTTCTTAGTCGTTTTACTTGTTAAAGGATCATCATCATTTACATCCTGATGACCCGAGTTGTCTATGACTACACTCAGAAAAATAATTTAGTTGACCTAATTAGATTTCAGCTAAACCACAGGTCAAAAAAATCTTACTAGACGCATCATGTTAGTTCAACCATACCATATGTGTTGGTTTTCACACCTTCTTTATCACAAGAGTTAAAATTTATTGATCAAAATAATCAGATCAATTTAACTATTATGTGGTTAAAGAATATTTTTATGAGTATAAGAAAATATTGTTTAATTAGGAAAAAATGTTGATACTTCCCAAACTTCTTTAAAATCTTTCAACAATATATTATGAGCCAAATCTTTAATCAAAGAGATGGCGTATCTTCTGCTCAAAAGGTATCCGGATTTTGTTGTTTGTTAACTACTCCTTAAGTAATAGTTCTTTTTCAAAATTTTTTTTGTTATGTTCGTACACCCTTTCTTGACATATGGTACAAATTTGAGTGCCATCTGTCGATTAGTTTGTTTATAGCGGCTGTTAATGTGAAACTATCTCAAGTGCTTTTAGTGAATTTTACTATGGAAAATTCTTGTTGTACGCGTTTTTTTGGCCAAACACGGTATCATTGTCATCGCTCAAGCCCCATATTCGCCAGATCTGGATCCGTGCGATTTTTTCCTGTTCCCGAAACTCAAATTGCCCCTTCGTGGTAAGCGTTTTGCGTCGATTGAATCGGTAAAAGATAATTCGCTGAAGGAACAAAAAGCCATACCTTCACGGGCCTACGAAAAGTGTATGGAAGATTGGGTTAAGCGTTGGCTTCAAAAGGAGCATATTTTGAAGGAGATTAATAAATTTGGAATAAAATTTAAATTTGTATGTTTTATTTATAAAATCCGAGTACTTTTTGAGCAGAAGGTGTGAATTTTGAAACACATTCTCAGTAAATTAAATGATATATAAATTAATATAAACTACGTTCTTAGGTAACTTAAAAAATTTTATATACATTTTTAAAATGAAATAAAAATGCAAATCATTATTGCATGGAAAATGTATTGAATCTTTCAGATCTCATTTATGCACATTACAAATATATTGTGAATTCTTAGAATAAAATTTATTAGCTGATTACATTGACGAAGAATTGTTTCATTAATGAACTTGAGATAATAAACATCAATTTGACATTATCTGATATATTCGGGGAAATTATTATTATTAATCAATTTATTAACATTTCAAACAAATTAAGAAAAATCAAAGCTTGAACCTTGCTACTTTTTTTTTCTTTATATTATATATAAATCCAATACTTTACAATATACAATATATAAAAAACTTAAAATCTATTATCATATCGTAAAAGCAACAATCACATGATAAGCATCACAACTTGAACAATGAATCAGATTGTTCAGGCTTAGTTTGTTTATTATTCGTTTTCAAAAAAGTTGCGCATCAAATACCAATTGACACTTAAAAAAACGAAGAATTAAAAATAAATTTATAGACTTTCTAATATTAAAAGTAATTATATAAACTAATTCAATTATCACTCCAATAAATTCGCACGTAAATTTAATAGTGGTCTAAATGCCTGTGAATCACTATTATCTATCAGAAATTCGCTCTAATCAAAGTGGAAGCGAGCGTTTAATTAAATTCGGAATATTGCAACTTTATATACATATATATATTTATTTATAAACAAAAATAAATAAACAAATAATTCCTAGTATAAGTTCAGAAATATTAGGAAATGCGCAATAACCCTGATTTTATGATATATCGATAAGGAGGGAGTATTTCTCAGAATGGTTTGGGAATTGCAATGGAGTTGCAAGAGATAACTTTAACTTGCAACTAAGCAAAGGGATTATTGTTGCTAAAAAAAATAAATAAATATTACAATAAAATAGAATATTAAATTAAGGTCAAAAGTGGTAAATAATTATTGAAATTTAATTTAAAACATGCCAAATAATTAAAAGCGAAAAAATGTATTCTGTAAAGTCAAATGAAATTTGAGTGCCCGGCGCCGTTGAACACTTAAATTGACTTGGGTCTGCGACATTTTTGAAGACAAACTATATTTTTAATCTAAAATTACATACTCTATCAATTTTTATTTATTAAACCTGATTTTTTATATTTATTTTCTTTAAATATCTGTTTCTATAGACTAAATATTACAGTTTATTATTTATATTTCGTCTGTGTCAGCGTTTAATTTGTTTATCGTTGGTCATGTTTTCTTGAAAGGATTACATTTCAAGTCTGGTATATATGAAAAAAAAATTAAGTAGTTGACATAAAAGAATTATTCTATTTAAGTTCACGATACCTGACCTCCTTTAGTTTTATACATACTAGTTTGCAGAAATTATATTTTTATTATGTGACATTATTTTATCATAAAAAGACTTAAGTTAACAATTACTCAAGAAGTAAACGACTATGAAACAAAGGGTTAAATTGAGTTGGGTTGTACTGATATTTTCAAGGGATCCACTTAGGCTCATTGGCACATTGTTTGCACTTATAAGGAAAAACGCAGAGGTTTAAAAAAACACAGGTCTTGCAGTTGACCAAGATCCTCAAAGAAGGAGGCCCCTAGAGTAGTAAGGCGGAGTCGCACATATGCTGGACAAAAAAGGCACTTTCATCGTCTTCTCTATAACTGCGGTAGGTAAAAAAAGGGAGTTTCAATCTTCTAGTATGGTTTGCCAATTTGCAATGATCTGTGAGTAGACCTATCACTAGACTGATATCTCTACGGAGCATTTCAAAGAGAGTATTGGATTTTCTATTAATGGAACTTTACTTAATTGAATACAGATGTGTTCATATCGTTGAGTATTTCCATCTTTTATTACGAAGTTCAGCATGGAAAAAACTCAGTAATAGTTTATATGATCTCAGCGGTATACTCAGATTATTTAGGTGTTGGTGTAGATTTAGATGAAACTTAATATTAGAAAAATAGAATTTTTGTTTAAATGTGGTATGCCCGAATTTTTTTTTAAAAATACATATTTTTTTGTGAGTTGATCTATCGATAATTACGGTAAGGTGTCGGTAAGGTCAAACACTGTTTTTACTTCTTCGGAAAATTTGAAAAAACTCTTTTTAAAAATATATTTTTGTTGTATTTATGAAATCTCTTATTTAGCACTTTTATGATGCTCTCTTGACGAACTTCATTTAAAACTCTCTACAAGTTTCTTGAATAAATTTTCTTTTAAAAAATGAATTTCGAATTGGTGAGACAAGACTCTAACCTACACTTGAGAGGTGATCAATATTTATCCTAATTAACTTGTTCGTTTCCGGTTTAGTTCATACCAAAATTTTTTGAAATCTTATTAATTTTAGTTCTCTTAGAAAAGACGAGTATTTTGTGTCAGTTATTTATGTAACCAATTTGGCCCATTGTTATGCACTAAGGACTAAGGAAAATTACATCTATTTTATATTTTCAAATAAAAAAGAACACTTAAGTGTTTAGTTGTATGAATTTAGTGCCTAATATCTCACTTTAAAGTGTTGTTTTATTTCAGTGTTGTAAAACTTGCTTCTAAAACTTTGCTGAATAAGCATTTCATGCCAGTTTGCTATATATAGAAAAATTCTTATTAGTATTCTTTTTTCCAATAAATACATTTTTTTAGCGTTTTAAGTATAGTTTATACTTTTAACAGTTTTTGGTAAGAGTTTGGCAACACATCGATTTCACAATATAATTTGCAGATAAGAATCTAAATTTGTATGGAATAATCATTTCTACGTTTCTGGATATGGTACTTTGGAATCAATATGTTTCGGCAGGGAATTAAGCTCATTATAGTAGCAAAACATATTAAAAAAATTTAAATAGGTCTATTATGGACCTTTTTTAGCCTTTTGTTGTAGAATATAATACAGAGTTTCCATATTTTCTTCCTGATCTTTTTATGCAATAAAAACTTATAATTTATTATTTTAAAAAGATCTGACCTCTGATTAATTTTTAATTTTTTAACTGAAGATGTTGCTATTAACTGTGACCTTTCAAAACTAGGACTAAAGGAAACCAATGTGCGCAAAATCTGTAAAAAAAAAAAAAGAAAACTTTCATCTATCTTAACTATTCTTGCCTTGGTATTCTTAGGATATGAGTTGGGAAAATATCTATAAGTACACACTGGCAGAATGACTATTATCAGTTCTCGTGAAGTTCTGTTATCACTCTGAATAATTAAATATTTATCAGAAAATCATACGATCCTCTCTATTTTTTGTTTGACTTGCAATTCTACATAAGGTTAAAGTTCTCAATTATTTCATTTCATAAGGCCATAATTCATCATCTTACACTTATTTCATGGGTCTTTCATACTTCTTAAAGATTAGCATTCTTATTGCGTCATTTCCTTTGCAAGAATAATTTTCCTAACGATGCTTTGGTTCTTACTTACCTCTAGTAAATTTGATCCAGTTCTATGAGATCATCTTTAATATTGATTTTCTTCTTTTTCCATTTTTCTGTGGCATCCATAACTACACCTGTTTACTTAGATTTCAATCAATTTAATTTTTATTATTATTATATTATTTTTTATTTAATAACAAAATCATTTTTAATTGAAATTAATTTCGTTAATTTCTTTTTTGTGTGAGATTTAATCTTCCGAAATTTATAGCAAATACGGCTTTAGTTATGACAACAACCTAGCGCTTTTCAAACTGTTTCTGTTACAGTTTTAGCTATTTAGTAACAGTGGAACAATAAACTTTAAGCTTTTGAGAAGCTTTTCTTGATGCAATTTTAAAAAATTTATTCTATTAAATTTTTATATTAAAATTTTTATTTTATTATTCTTTTAAATATAAAATCAAATTTAATTTGCATTAATATATTACAAAGCATAAATCGTTCATGGAAATAAAATTTATTAACTCTTTAAGACGCATTTAAAATTTAATTTAAATCAAGAGAATATCGGAACACCATGAGGATTTGACAACCAATCTTCTCAAGTAGTGAAAATGAGAAAATTGAAACCAAATGAAAAGAAAACGAAACTCCTGATAAAGTCAGAGTATGTTCTGAGTAATTGAATGTCTAGCGGCTAAAATAAATCCAGATTTGTCCTGCTTACTTCTACTTACAATCTTTTTTGCAGATTTTGGTTTTCTAGACCACCACCTTAAGCTTGTTGTAAGAAGTAATAAATTAATGTTAGAATATTTAATACCGACATTTGTTAACAATATGTATATTAAATTTGCATCTTCGTTAAATCGGTGAACAATCTACAGGTTAAAATAACAAACAAATCGAAGTTCAGCAAAAAATGGAATAAAATAAAATGTAACAGTTCTTTGCAGTTGTTTTGATTATCTTTTTTTGAAAACAAAAGTTTTTTTAAATCTAAAGTTTTTTTTTAAACTATAAAGAAACACACTTTGAAGGAGTTGTTGTTGTTGTTGTAATCCGAGGGATCCACTTGTAAAATCACTACGAAGGGTGGTGAATGGCACTTGGTCGTCGTGGTTGATGAGTTGCTCCAGGACATAGATCTGGCCGTTCGTTTTAGTCGATGTGTTCGATATACTAACTTTATTTATCCACATAGATTCATTGAAGAGCAATACAATCATTCCAGCAACTCGCTAATATTTCGTTACCACTCTTTTTTTGGATATTTAATCTACACTGAAGAATTTAAAAGAATTCTTAAGCTGAATTCTTGTTTCGATTTTACTAAAAGTTACTTGTTTCGCATTGTGTCACATAACTATGGCATGGGTCATTGTTATTTAAACTTTGATAAAGTTTTTAATTTTTTAATTTAGTACTATTTTATGTTTTACATGCCATACAATATTTATTATGACGCCCTCAGATGCCGAGTTAGTAGCCAACTATACTTTCCAGTCTGTTAAGGATTTCACCTTTCTTGGCACCGCCCTAACGAAGAACAACGATAGCAGCCTGGAGATCAGATAATAAATTATCAGTGTGAAAATATGTTATTATGAAGAGCTTTCACTCGACAAACAAAACTTACGGTCTATATGGCGCTTATTCTACCAATGCTTCTGCCAATGCTTGGCGAAGAAGCATGGAAGTTATCACAAGATGATGAAGCAGCATTGGGAGTTTTGAGAGCATAGTTGTTCATAATATCTTTAGTCTTTTACGAGTTGGCGACAACTATTGACTTTGAAGGAATCACCAGCTGTGCGAACTACATGTGGCACGGAAATTCTTCACGCAGATGGTGGTTAAACAGCAGTTCACCGCCCCTATGCACTCCGCACGAGAACCCCACCGAGAGGACCAATCGCACAATTAATTTGCGGAAGGGGATCAATGTTACCCTAAAAATGTTCGAATGGACAACAAAATTTAATAGATAAAAAGAAGGGGATCAAAGAGACTGAGACGAATATTAACTAGAAATAACTCTGGCTATAAATTCATCGGTATCGGTACATTTATACTACATAAATGTTAGATTACACTAAAATGTGTAATATTGAGTGAACAACAAAATTCGACAGATCGAAAGTAAATCTAGATTGAATCCAGATTTAGCAATCGAAAATTCCTTTTAGTTCTTAAGAGGGACGAACAAAATCAGCGTAAACAACATAAAAACCGACTTAAAAATTACGATTGGATTGCCTTGCGTGTTGCGGAGCAAGAAAAAAAGTATGAAATGGTTTATTGTATATAAAATCAAACTTAGCGAAAGGCATCATTGCCTTAGACATAAAAATTTATTAAAAAATATTTCATATAAAATATATATGTATGTATATATGTAAATTACCTTAAAAATATAACAACAACAACAAACAAAGCATAAATTTTGATTGCATTTGCTTGTAAGTTTTACGAAGTGAAATAAACTAATATTAGTTTCCTCGAAATCATCTCCTCGAATTCGCTTCCCCTAAATTCTCATGAAGGAACCAAAAGGCAACAACTTTATCACTTTCCTTTAAGGATATTTTGCGTATCATGTAAATTTCCTCTCATTCAATCAAAAAACTTGCGGTAAACAAAACTTAAGTGGCAATAAATTAAGTAAAATAACGTCGCGACGCGTTTTATTCACCCCCCACCCCAACCCGTAGCTACGCTACAACTTTGCATGCAATTGTCTGAAAAATTGCGTACGAATTGGAATTGTTGAAGTGCTTGTTGTTGTTGTGTGTAATTGTGTGTGTGTGTCTACACACTATGATTTTCTTATCAGTTGCAAACAAGCGTACACAACTGCCGGCCCCACCAACTGCCGCCTACCGGCACTACAAACGCAAGCAAACAATTTTACTAGCGCAGTTTACAACTTAAAAAATTGCTTATAAATTTAAACAAACAACAATTTACATGCACGCATGCAAAGGATGCGCATCGGAGTGGCTTCTAGAGCGCAGCAAGCATGAAGGGAGCACGCATTGGCATGTTGAGTGTAATTCTCCAATGGAAAAGCTACGTTGTGTAGACTTTTGAAAAGTTTAAATCGCAGTGAAGTAAGCGTGTACAATTCAGTTACGGTTTCGCGGGCGTAGGATGCGTGTACTTATCCTTGCGGACAAGGATTTCTTCTTGTTAATTTCTTAATAGTATTTTTAGTGTGTAGTTGAAAAATAAAAAAAAAAAAATAACCAAAACAAAACAATTGTGTAGTATTATTGTGAAATTATTTTTGTAAAATTAAGCATAAAAATTAAATTAAATCAAAAAAAATTTATTTCAAAAAGTTAATTAAAAATTTAAAATTTCATGAACGAAATAATTTCGTTTGTCGATGCTTGATATGGAATGTCTGCTTTGAATGTAAAATATATGTATTAATGTGAAGAAAAAATGCACTGAAGGACGCATGCGTCATTTTTCGCTTTGTGTTGTTTTGTTATGCGAAATTTATGACAAAATAATAACAATAAAAATTGTGTAGAAAAATTCAAACAAAAACAAAAACAAAAATTAAAACAAAAATAAAAACAATCAACAAAAAATTAAATTAAAATAAAAATAAGAATAAAAATAAAAAATTCTAAAGGACATAGAGCAGGACAACTTTTATTGGCGCATATATATTTATTAAAAGGTAACAAAGATAATTTTTTATTAATTTTTAAAAATGATAAAATTCAAACATAAAATACGTCATGTACTCACCCAAAAGTCACTAAAACTGTTTTTTTTTATGCCAAAAGCCAAATAATTTGTGTTTTATTTTATTTGAATTCCCAAAAGTGCAATTCGGTAGCACGTCTCCAAGTTGACGTACGTTAAAATTTGCATTTGTGCTATTGAAAATGGCTTTTCTGAAGACATCAATCGCTACAAAAAGGCTGTAAAGCATACACGTACACACGTTCTACATGTTTCACAGTCACAGCAGAAGAGGGTGAATAGCGATTATCAGAAGGCATCCTTAGCGACTTATCGTCTGATCCATCATCATTATAAAAATGCGAAATGTGCACTTACTGGCATTGCAAACACACCCGTACACTCGTACACCCGTACAACCGCACAAACGTACACCTACACACATGCACACATGCACACAACAAACAGTTCAGTTCAGTACTATCAGCTCATTTATGAGCCAATCCTTGCCACTTAGACTAGCGCCAACGCCAACACCAACACCAACATCAACTCCCTTGCCACCCACACTATCATGTGCCCATCGTGTAGGCAAATTCCTAATCGAAACACACATGTTGTTTAAAACAATGCTAGACATAGAACTCTACACTCTACGCTCTTTACATTTTGTTTGAGACAAGCTTTCGTTTCATTACATTTCGTTTCTTTTTCATTTTGTTTCATTGCGTTGCGTTGTGTTGTGTTATTCTCTTTGTAGTCGCACTCGTACGTTAGTTGAGCTTTTCATTCAAAACATTCTGTGCTTTTGCTGCGTAATTTAGCGTGAAAGTTTCTTCTTTTTTTGTTTCGTTTATGTTTTGCATTTTTAGCTTCCCCTCCAGCGTTTGTGGGTGGTAATGTCATTTGTTTTACTATTCCTGCCTTCGCTGCCTCTGATTCACTACTCGGCTAACTTCGTACCGGCATTTTTAAATTTATTGTCAACAAACCGAATTGCAGCCAACGATGGTAATAAATTGTGGATTTTACTACTACGAAGAGATACAAGCTCCATATGAAAATAATTCATTTATATTTAATATAATTTTCAATTAATTTAATACGAAGAACTATTTGATGAAAATCTAATTTCAATGAAATGAATATAAAGAAGATATTAATTATAATTACTTAAAGTAAGATATATTAGTTATAAATATATATTTTTTTTTGTGGTGAGAAGGTGGAATGCTTTATGCACCGTCAAACCAATCAACGTCGGAATGGTGTGCCCGACTAATATTAGTATGTAGTATACGATTAAAACACCCTCTCTTCAGCGAGACTTATTCCCTCTCTGAACCGCTTTCGCATTACATCGAGGAGGATCTCTTTTATGTTAGTATTTCAAGCCACGCTCTTGTAATTCTCGATCTGCGTCCAGACCACCACTTTTCACCGCATTTTCTTGGTGTCCACTCTGTTTATTATATTTCTTATTCTAGTTTCTAGTTATCCTTTCTAGTACTAATTTCTTCGTTTAAGGACTTGAATCACATATGACTCTATCGTTCGCCAACTCTCAGGGTTCGCTTTCATCTTTTCCATTACATTTTCAGGATTTATAGGTCCAATCTGCGCTATTATCTTTTCTCTTTTCGTGAGCCTATTACAATAAAAGAAGGTGTGCTCTGTGTCGTCACAGTCTCCATCGCCATAAATGCAGTCGGGCAAATTCATCTTTCCCATGTGGTACAGTTACTTACAAAAGTATCCATGTCCGGTCAGCATCTGAGTAAGATACTAATTTGTGTCTTCCGATTTCCGTTTGAGCCAAGTGTTTATATTTGGTATCAATCTAGCTGCCTATCTTCCTTGCTTACTATTGTTCTATCTTTGTTGCCACATTTCGATGGTTTGCTCCTGATCTTTTCTTGTCATTTGTTGAGTATAGTCACCGGTTGTTTTCTTGTTGTATACTCTTTGGCGCTCCTCTGCTTGATGATTAATTGGAGTTACACCTGCTATTACAAAAACTGCTTCCGCCGAGATAGTGCGATACGCTGATGTGATACTAGGGTGGCTCAGAAAAACTAAAATGCGATTTTTAATGAGCGCACCCCTTAGGAATATGCCATTGACCAAAAAAATGATATTCCCAAAGTTTTGGATCAATAGAATTAAAAATGACGTTGCGCCACTCGAGCAAAGTTGGGTTTTCAGTACAAAAAACAGAAATTTTTCAATTCAAGGTCATTTTTTATCTTTGCTACTTATTTCAATAGTTAATAATATGTATTCATTTGATAGATAATTTAAATATCTTTTTAATAAGATACTGATGATCAAAATCAGTTAAAAATTATGCGCAAAACACAATAATTAGTTGAGCGACTGTGCTCTGTTTTCTATTTCATATCTTTTAGCTGGCATGCACAATTACGTAAAACGTATATGCTACGATTTCGTTAATTATTTATAAAAAATTATAATATCAAGAAAACCCTTTTTTTCAGTAATGAATATATTGTGTTTATTATGTTTTATAACATAAATTTGACTATGTGAAGGATAATTTTTATGATAATGTTCGACTACTTGCAGAACATATTGTTTTTCTTCTTCATATTTTGTCAAAATCGAATTATAATCCATCATAAGCCTAATTCCTCTTTCTATACAATCATTTATCATATGAAGTCTGGCACAGAATTCAAGTGCATCTCGTCTTCATCCATGGCGAAGGATCGAAACTGATAAAACTATTAGATAGGCAAAAACGATTAAAAAAATTTGTTATCTCTTCGGTCACGAAATCAATAAGGTTCTTTGAGGAAAATAACTTCATTAGTGGGTTCCCACTCTTTATCTAACCAGAGATAGCTGAGAGCTTGGATCTGTGACCGGTAACTTTACATTTACTATCTACGCAGATGGCTCTAAGATGGAAGGCAGTACGGGAGCAGGTATCTTCTCGAAAGATATGCAGATAAGACAGTGCTACCGAATCCCTGCTACTTACAGCGTCTTTCACGGCGACATATATGTTATCGAAAAAGAGGTCAACATTAGACAACAAAGTACAATTCGTCCTTCGAATTTCACGATTTTTGCAGATAGGCCGCACTGAAAGCAATTGAATCTAAATTCCAAGATAGTATTAAAATGTCGCGATGCACTGATGAGCATCAAACATCATAAGGTCTCTCTTTGTTGGGCATAGTACATATCGAATATGGCCAGAAGAGGTTCTGAACTGCATACAGTAGAGGCCGACCTCTCAATAAATACACCGATATGTAAGCTGTTTAGGATAATAGAGGAAATCAATACAGTGACTAACAATTTATAAAGTAACTGCGAAGACTGTAAGGTCGCTACAATTTTATGGCCTTAGTTGGACAAAAATAAAACGAAAAGGCTTTTAGGCTTCAGCAAACCTGCACTTCGTGTGCTTTCTGGAGTACTAAAGGGGCACTGTGCCATTGTCAAGATGAAGAGGACGTAAAATCTATCAACCGCTTCCTGTGTCTCTGTCCAGGACTTCAAACAAGGCTACTTTAATGTCTTGAGGATCCTTATTTTGCTGGCATGGAAGAGATAACGAAAGCGGATCGGATCTCCTCAACTTCATCTTGAAAACCAAATGGTTTAACAAGGATAACAAAAGTTAGCAACTCCCATCTCCTGGTAAAATTTATTGAGGACATCCCAATGGGCAATATATGTCTCCGAGTAGAAGTGCTGACAATTGTCAGCACGTGCCTTCCGAACATAACCTAATCTAGTGTGGGTTAAAATTTTCGCACATATGCTCACCATAAAAATGTGTATATCTCGTACAAATCATCCGAGTTATATGTAAATTGATCTCTTAAAATACACATTTTTAGTAAGTACATGATTTTTGCAATCCATTGAGAATCTTGGATGGCACCTGGGCGCCACAGGTAACCATTCCTACTACTACAAAATATGTATAGCGTAGCGATCCGAAACCTTGCATTTGTCAAGGGCTGAAACTAAAATAGGAGTGATAAATTGAATCGTTCTGTCTGCGTTATCCCAATTTTGTTGAACTGTGACTTAAGATTCAGCTTTCATTTTGAGACAAATTTCTTCATCGAATTCATTCCAATTAAAATCAATGAAATTTTTAGTCGCTCTTGCTTCGTTTGCTAAAAGGATATTAACTTCAGTCATACTCCCTGTACGACCATTTTCTCTCTGCTTACGAAAAAATTCTTGATTTGACTACATTTTCAATTCTACTTAAATATCTATATAAATTATTAAGTAGAAATGTATTATTTTTATTTTTTATTAATGTTTCTTCCGTTTCTTGTAAACATTTGTGATTGCATTGTGCATGCCAGCTAAAAGGTATGAAATAGAAAACAGAGCACAGTCGCTCAACTAATTATTGTGTTTTGCGCATAATTTTTAACTGATTTTGCTCATCAGTATCTTATTAAAAAGATATTTAAATTATCTATCAAATGAGTATATATTAATAACTATTGAAATAAGTAACAAAGATAAAAAATGACCTTGAATTGAAAAATTTCTGTTTTTTGTACTGAAAACTCAACTTTGCTCGAGTGGCGCAACGTCATTTTTAATTCTATTGATCCAAAACTTTGGGAATATCATTTTTTTGGTCAATGGCATATTCCTAGGGGGTGCGCTCATTCAAAACTTCATTTTTAATTTTCCCCCTTATAACGTGAGCCACCCTAATGTGATACGTAGAGCTGCCCTTCAATACACCGATATTATTTCTTTTTTGCGCGTTTCGATATCTAGTGCTTCTGCCCACACTTCGCTACCATATAAAGGAATTGCGTTTACTGTTGTCATTAACAATTTCCATTTTTCCGCAACGGGTCCTCCCGTTTAATTAAAAAAATCAATTAATTAAAATAATATATTTTGTTGATGTAGTTCACTACTATTCGAGAAACATCGCTATAAAGCTATTTGTAAAATTTAAAAAATTTTTGAAAACTCTTTGACTTATTGACAGCAATAACATTTATCAACAGGCTCAATATAATAATACAGTAAAGGTTCATATTTAATAAAAATGAATTATTAATGAATATAGTAACTTAACAGAATATTACTGTTGTTTTCCTTTAGCCTCGTGAAATTTTTATATGTAAAAATATAAATGTTAAATAAAAAAATATAAATGTTTTTTTAAAACAATTATTCTCGATTAACGAAGCTGGAAAACCTCACAAGCAAAAATTAATTTTTAGCCTAAAATTATGCAATAAAATTATAGCGAAATACTTTATTGAGCTAATTTCATTCCTTTTAATCATTTAATAATAATTAATTATTACTTGAAGAGATTTATTACTTTTTACATTGATGCTGCAAAACGTAAAAACTGCACTAATTCCAAGGATGCAGTAATGAAATGGTGCCAAATTTTTTTGCAGCCTCCTGGTGTAGTAAGAAAAGTACAATATTATTCAGTTAAATTTCGTGCTTTTCACAAACCATATATAGTTAGGTTAGGTCAAGTTAGATTAGGTTATGTCGGCGATTCTAAGGATCCATTTAAGTCTATTGGCTCTTTCTGTCACCATATAAGAAACGCAGATATTTAAAAACCTAATGGAATCTTTGGCAAAGCTTAAGATACTTGTTAGAGGAAAGTCTTGGAGTTTATTATTTATTTGCTAGTTTTACAATTAAATTCAATAAAATTAAATTTAATTTACTATTTATTAGATTGTTTTATGTTAAAATTTTATTGATGCTTGGCTTAAAAATGCTTTTTGAACTCAAATAAAATACATTTTTATAGTATTTATTTTATGTGGATATTAATATATAGTTCATTGCCATATAAAAATATTGCCGAAGTTTCAAATATATTTTTTGGGTAAGCTTTTCATCAGTTTTTTAATTCAATATTTTTCAACCTTTTAAAATTTTTTAATAAATCGTCTTAGTAATAGCTAAGATATTATTTTTAAATTAAATATTCGAATATAACATATATCATGACAGGCGAAATATTTCACTGGTGTTTCATTTGCTCTGTTAATCGCTAAGTTCACAGTATTCATAACGAACCCCACTTTGCGCTGGTGTTTCACATTAGTATACTTTATTTACATATATATTTTATTTAAATCTCATATATTCCACACAATTTTATTTTGCATTTTATTTTGGCGTTAAATTTTCTATTCGTTTTTTTTTGGAAATCTTCATATATTCTCTAAATAAATTACGTGTTTCTGTGATACTCAATTTTTAATGTCTCTGGATTATTGATCTCTTAATATTTGAACTAGTACATTGTGCTTTTTGCTTTTTTCTACTTAGATTTTCTCAACTTCTAAATGTTCTCTAAAACTTCCGGCTCACAATAACAAAAAACTAATGAAATTTGTTCTTTTATGGAAATGGGAGACGATTTATACAGCCCGGTCCATTACTTTTTGCCATTTTTCTGGCAGTAGTATGATTTTACGATTATATAATGTTTGTTCTTTTCTGGCAAAAAACTAATTCAAGTAATTTTTGGTCTTCTCTTTTGAAGCAATGTTTTTTCTGTGTATGATATTTTGGAGAGACCGGACTAAATACCTTCTGCTCAAAAAATACCCGGATTTTGTTGTTTGTTAACTACTCCTTTAGTAATAGACCTTTTTCAAAAACTTTTTTTGTTATGTTGGTACACCCTTTCTTGACATTTGGTACAAATTTGAGCGCGATCTGTTAATTAGTTTATTTACAGCAGCTGTTACTGTGAGACTACCTCAAGTGCATTTAGCGATTTTTACTGCGGAAAATTCTTGTTGTACGCGATTTTTTGTCCAAATACGGTATCACTCTCATCGCTAAGGCATCATATTCACCAGATCTGGCGCCGTGTGATTTTTTCCTATTCCCGAAACTCAAATTGCCCCTTCGTGGTTAGCGTTTTGAGTCGACTGAATCGGTAAAAGAGAAATGTATGGAAGATTGGGTTAAGCGTCGCTTCAAAAGGAGCATATTTTGAAGGAGATAAAATAAATTTAGAATAATATTTGAATTTGTGTGTTTTATTTACAAAATCCGAGTACTTTTTGAGCAGAAGATATTAATTAGAATATGCAGAAGTAAAGAAAAATTACATTATATTCCATCGTAGCTATAAAAGCTTTTGATTGTCAACTCTGGTCCTTCCGTTAGAATTGAAAACTTTAAAACACATGTTTGGTCACAAAGAAAACTAATTATTTGAACTGAAATTCTAGACACCATCATTTTTTTTACAAATGTCGGCTTTTAAAGTGTTTTGATACGTTTCATATTTTTTATTCCATGATCTTTTGCAATCCAATTTGAACAACTTTCAGAATCTTTCCAAATCTGTGAGTTTTAAATTATAATGGATGTGTGAATTCGATTAAATTAACTTTTTAGTGATTTCATAAATTTTTTATCTACCACTTTGCATTCATTAATGAAATAAAAAATAACTTTATCTTAAATAATACCGAAGTCTTTATTAACTTCAATTGTTCTTCAGGAACAAAATGCATTTTCAATTTTAAAATTTCTGGATTGGTGTTTTGGAAACCAATTTTAATGCTGACGTTCTTTTATTCCATCTTCTGATTTCATATCCAAAAAATTTTTTCTTCCCGCAATAGCATTTATTTCTTTCTGGGTAGTGAAAAAGTAAAATGTACTGGAAATGCTATTTATTATTTTCAATATTTGAAAAGGCACAAATCAAAAATCAGTTTTTTTTTTGGTGTCGAAGAAAAAATCTTCTAAAGAAATAAATGGTCCGTACCATTTGCTAGTCCGATTCATGAACGACTCATTTGGTCCTACATACCTACGGACTAAAAAGTCTCCACATTGTCAGCTCAAAATACTGGAAATCCTATGACCACTTAAGGTATTCCTTCACAGGGCAGGTTAGACGAGCACTTAGCGTACTTTTACTTTGATTCCGTACTAAGTATTTCGTTCTCTTTAACAATGTTGATTGTTCTAGAGATTGATGGAGTCTTGTAAAGACTAAACTTTTCAGTGCTTGCCAATATTTTGGTTACCATAGAAGAAGAGCTGACTTTAGTGTCTGTACATTTTGTCTGGTATCTAGGGATCTTATGCAGGGTCTAATTATATGGTCGAAACTCTCAATTTCATCAGGGTAAAATGTACAGGTTTCTTGCCAGCCTGAACCGATATAAGTACTCACGGAAGCATCCATAACTCGGAAGAAACTGCGTACTAAAAACTTCTGCATAGTATCAATTGAATTTTTTTACAAATAAATATATCTACATCCGTTATCAAAATATATAATTATTCCATGTAGTAAGTGTAAAGTTGGCTACGAAGAAATAGAATTAAACCCTCTGTTGGGAAAAAACAAAATTACTTTCCACTTAACTTTATATATATTCACATTTGAGTAGTTATTAATAAAAAAGTAGTGTTGAATAGTACATTATCTTAGATATTTACATACAAAGTGAGACATACACTCAGCCATAGGAACAGGTTAATTTTTTCTGGTTTACTTGAAATCCACAACCCAAATAATACATACAAAGATTTTAATGAAACGGATATACCCTTCCCATATAATGGGTATCAAAATAAAAAATTTATTCATTTAAAAAGTCGGTTGTTTTAAATTATTTTTTCTTTTAAAAATCAATTATGACTCCAAGTACTATGAATTGAATTCGTGCCCTGTTAAATTTGAAGCTCAGAGTCAGCGCTCCATAACCAACTGACTCAAAGCCGTACTTGACTTTTATGTTCGCACATTTTTATGGAGTTTTTGTTACTTTTGCTGTGAAAGTTCTTTATTAACAAACGCACTTGTTGTATTTATATTAAAACGAAATCATAAATCAGCTGTGGAATAATTGATAAATAAATAACCTTCAGCTCAAAAAGTACCCGGATTTTGTAAATAAAACACATAAATTTAAATTTTATTCCAAATTTATTTCATATCCTTCAAAATATGCTCCTTCTGAAGCGATACACATATGCCAAACTTCCATACACTTTTCGTAGACCCGTGAAGGTATGACTTTTAGTTCCTTCGGCGAATTTTCTTTTACCGATTCAATCAACTCAAAACGTTTACCACGAAGGGGCAATTTCAGTTTCGGAAACAGGAAAAAGTCGCACGGATAAAGATCTGGCGAATATAGGACTTGAGCGATGACAGTGAGACCGTGTTTGGCCAAAAAATCGCGTTCAACAAGAATTTTCCATAGTAAAATTCACTAAATGCACTTGAGGTAGTCTTACATTAACAGCTGCTGTAAACAAACTCACTGACAGATGGTACTCAAATTTGTACCATATGTCAAGAAAGGGTGTACCAACATAACAAAACAAATTTTTTTGTAAAAGGAGTAGTTAAGGAGTAGTTAATTGATTTATTATTGATTTAATTTATGTTGTTGTAATTCACTACTGTTCAAAATACTCAACTGTTTTGAATTTTTATTTACCATTTAAACTTGACACATTGGAATATATTTTCAAAAATGAAATATTTATAAACAAAAACCAAAAATTGAAAAATTTGTCTTAAATTAATGCCACAAAATTTATTAAAACAAGCAAAATAATTTTCTAAAGATACTGCACCGAATTGCGGAGTTTCTCTATGGATGTATGGATATAATTAAAATGAAATTTTCTGTAAAATAAATAAATGTTGTTGGTAACAACAATGGGGTCTTCAGCTTTTTGTTATGCAAGCCATGAAATAAAAATTTTTGAGTTTGGAACAATTTATGTTAAAATATAAAAGTCACTCATAATAACAGAATTTTCTGCTCCTCAACGTACTGGGGAATTTTTTTTTTTGTTTTTTTTTATTTTTATTTTTTAACATTTTCCTATTGTATCAAAACAAAACAAAACAAAACATACGAAGTACAAAATAATAATAAAACTAAAAATATATATATATATATAAAATATAAAATTAAAAGTTACATTTTATGAAAAGAAACTGCATTGCAGTGGCACAAAACTTTTGCTAACAACAACAACAACAACAACAACAGTAACAATAACAAAAACAATAATAATAATAAAAACCAAAAACTAAAAACTGAAAATTACAAAAAAGGATTAAAAATCATACCACAATAAAATAATGGAGTGGTCGAGAATTAGGACATTCCTAATGTGCATTGTAGGTGCGAGTCAACGTATGCGAGTAAGTCTTCTCATCTTCGTACACTTTAATGGCTTTATGTCAAGACTAAAGGAAGGATTACACGCTTAAATAAAGTCAGAGATATATTCACATGCACATGCACTCCACGTACACCCACTCGAATGGTGTATCCCTTCGTGCGGATACAAAAGCGTACTTAGAACTATCATTATGAAAAGGCAGCAGCTTATGCAAATGCAAGCTCTCTCTGAAAATATTATGAACAAAAAAATTTTAGCAGAATTATAATTTTTGTATATTTTGCTTTCTATTTTGCAGCATAAAATAATAAAATATTTCATGCTTTAATACACGCTTTCACATTTACAAAGTTGCAATTCATAAGCATATAAATATGCAGGAACCACCAGTACGGGCATGTAAGTATATGTATCCATGTATCAATGGCTCTGTATATCTGCGAGATATATAGATACAAGTAAATGTATTTGCATAAGATCATTTAATGTAGCAAAACGAAAAAGTAAAAGAGCTACGGGTAATGCTGAATGCAATAGTTTGTAGGGCATTTGTTCTACTCTTAGCAGTGCAACTGCTTAGCATATCGGCTGCGAACTTCATGAACTGTTCTATTGTGCAACTGCCAAAGTATGTACTGGATGTATCTCTGAGTTAGAAAACACAACACAAATAACACAGACAAAATTGAAAATGCATTTCTTTGGAAAGAGAAAAAAATGCACAAAACAGTTAGATGAAAAAAAAAAGAAAAAACAATATCCTAAATATGTTAAAAAAACACAAAACAAACTAATGTTAGCACTAATCTTTGGCATTACGTACTGTACACAGAGTTCACGTCATTCCTGCAAACAATGCCATTGTACTACCAACCGACCGCTTCGTACTGTACGTCCCAAAGTTTTAAATTTTTGAGAAATGCTGTGCGGATTTGCTGTTTTATTTGTCAGCTATTTTACCAGTTACTGCCTTATTTATTTACTCTGTTTTTTAACTGAAATGCATATTTTATTTATTTATCGGATAAACTTGCATTTTGTTTATATTTTATTTATATTTTTATTTTTTTTATTATTTTTATTTTTATTTTCGTATCTAAGAGTTGAAATATTTTTTAAAATAGTGCAACTAGAACTTAGCACATGTACGAGTATTCCTTGCTGTCCACTCGCTCCGCATTGTAATAAATTTCAATTTATTTATTTGCATTTGTAGTTGTTAGCTTTTATTTATTTACTTAATTCTTTACATAATTCTTTATTTATTTATTTATGTTTCACAATTCGGTCGCACTTATTTGCATTTCACAGAAATTCCGGTTTTAAAGCTTTGCCTTTGGATTCACTATTCGAAAATAGAAAAGTTCCCGATTTAAGGATTACAACCATCAAGGAACTTAAAAAAAATTTAATAATAAATCCAACCAAATAAGATTACAAAATTTGTTAATTTGGTTGGTTAGTTGCAGTGGTGGGACAGGAGATATATTTCATCATCCATTTATACCGATTTTTCCCATTTTTACTAAATAAAAAGAAAGGAAAAACTAAATTCATTCCAATCAATTTAAGTATTTTAAACAGTAATATTTGGGTAATTTTTTTTTTAAAAAGTGAATCAAATATTTAAATTTTGGTAATTAAAAGTTCCTTACCGATGAACAGGCTAACAAACAGTTTAGGGAAAAATGTTTGGAAAAAAACACTTTTCCAAAAATCTGTTTTCTCTGGGGACCCAAGCAAAGCACTTTTTGGTCACTAATTTATTATTTTCTTTTTTTTTTGGAAGAATCTACGAAAGTGTTCACCAACACTAGTAATACTAATATTAATAATAATATCTATTATTATTATTAGGTATTAATAGTACAGGTATTAATTAATAGGTATTAAATAATATTAGGTACTGTTATTATTATTAATAATAATAAGATGTTATTAGTAGGTCGTTTAACGGCATTTCGTTTTAACGTCAAATTTTTTGGAACGAGCTAAGGCCGTTAACTGATATATGGGTGTACTTATTATTATTATTAGGTATTAATATTACAGGCATTAATTAATAGGTGTTAAATAATAATAGGTATTATTATTATTAATAATAATAAGATACTATTAGTAGATATTTAGGTAATAATAGGTATTATTAATATTTATATTAACAATACCTTATTATTATTAACACAATAATACCTTATTAATATTTATAATAATATTACCTTCATTAGGTGGCATCTACCGGTTTTTAAACCGGTTTAGAAATAATTAATAACTCGGTCGAGTTTCGTTAATTAAGCAAAAAAATGAAGTCATTAATAAGAAAGCTGGAAATAATAAAGCATGACTGATATACGAGTATTATTCATAGTGTCCGATGTAATACATTCTACATTATATTAACTTAATTTGACTGATTAAGAGAGATTTAAAGTGACACCACCAAACATAAGCTAAATTAGCTAAATTAAGTAAATGATACATTGCGATCCGATTTCACAATCGTAATTTATGTCTTAAAATTGACTTACTGCCATATAAATAGTATTATTATTTGTATTGCTTTATGGCTCACAGTTTCAAGCAAATTTCGACTATACACCATGTAACTTATAATGAACGAAAAGTCATTCATAACTGATGGGCAGCAGTAAGGGACACAAGTTGATAGAAAAGACTTCTTAAATCAGTCAAGGTGTTATTATAACCACTAATGGTGATGATGACTCGTACTTTGTAGTCAATTTATCTATATTAAAATTTTTGCTTGAATATTTAATTTTATCTAATATCATTATATACTATAGCACAGGGCTGTTCAAAGTACGGCCTGCAGGCCGCATATGGCCCGTATTTATAATGTTATAATATATTAATAATAACAGCTATGAACGTATGTATTTTTTTCTGCGGTAGAGGGCCGCATCTTTACAGAAATTTGTCTCGGCCCGCAATCGCGTCTGATCTGGACAGCCCTGGTTTAGCATATAAGATTAATCACTTATAATAATTATCGCTAATGTTCTTTAAAATATATAATATTCAGAATATATATTGATAATATCTAGGTTAGGTTAGGTTAGGTTACTGGGGCCGTCCGAAGACTCACTTAGACCATGAAGTCCATTGTGATACCCTAAGAATTTGACACCTGTCCCTATAACCACTTGGTATTGGCTACACAGCCATTGACACGAGCTATGGAAATAAAATCTAGCTCTCTTAATGAATAGAAAAAGTGCGACCCGTAGTAGGATAGTCTATGTCTTGCGAAGGCAGGACACTGTAGCAGAAGGTGTGTTGGTGATTCCTCTTCATCATCCTCCATGCAATGACTACAATGTAAGGAGGTCCTGATGTTGAGCCTCACGGCATGTCCTCCCAACGGGCAGTGTCCCATAATAATTCCCACTATCCTGGATAAATTTGCTCGGGATAGATTGATTAATTCCCCCGATCTTTTCTTACTTATTTTTGGCCAAAATTCCTTGGTTTTTATGCAGTTGGTTACTGTTGACCATCTTCTTTCAAACATTTGGTATGTCCATAATTTTATTCGGTGCCGACAAGAAGCAACTGGTATACCCACACTTTTTTTTTCCAGAAGAATTTGTGCTGTCGTACCATGTCTTGCTAATTCATCTGCTATACAGTTGCCTTGGATGTCCCTATGTCCAGGGACCCAAATAATTCGTATCCGAAAATATTCAGCCATCACCATAAGTGATGTAAGACAATTCAGTACTAACCTCGAGTTGAAGGTCGACGAGTTTAAGGATTTTATAGCTGCTTGGCTGTCAGTAAATATGTTTATAAATTTAACGGAGGAGACATTGATAATATCTAACTTGGAATGTGTTTTTTATCCTTACCCAACCATCACTCCGTTAATCCTTTGTAGTATTGATTGAATATTCGAAATCCTTGTTGACGCAAAACTAACAAGAAAAGTATTAAACTGGCATAAATTCAAAATTTAATGTATTTACAATTTTCCTGATTGCGGCACAATTTGCAATGTTGTGTTAGGAGCAACATGTGCCACGTGTGCCACATGCAAATATGACAAGGCAACATGACAAACAATAAACTGCTGATATGTTGATACTCTAAGCGCATTACCCGCTTCCATGGATGTCACATACTCAACTACATGAGAACGAATGCTCGAAAAATGGCTGCTTGGCATAAGCCCAAAGACACAAAATAACAGGATGATGCACAGAGCACAAACAACAAAAAGAAACCAAACGAAACTAAACGAAAAAGAGGATATCGTTTACACGCAGGCAGAATATGCATGGCTTTTTATCCTTGACCTGAAATATTCACAAAACCAAAAATGAAATGAAATGCAGAGGAACGAGCACAACTACGAGTACGAGGGAGAGGATGAGGACGAGGACGAGTAAAATATGAACCGAAAACAAAATAAATATTGTTGAATTGAAGCAGCAATGACAAATTGACAAATAGGACCGACTATATATATTGACATATGTGCTTTTATTTGTATTTGTGGGAGCGCCATTACGTTCGCATCTGCGGCTCAGAAAGGATACTTATGTAGGTGTGTGTGTGTCCGTGTGTGCGAAGGATAAGAATAAAATGTCAATATTTGACAGTTGCAGATAGAAAATAAATATTAAAGCATTTTCATAGAGATTTACTGACATACGAAGAGGCAAAAGTTAAGCCACTAAGAGACGACAATACACAAAATGCTCGTATAATAAAAATATATAAAAAGTTTTAATATTTTAATAAACAGAAATGTATGGCTTAGCGATAATGAATACTTTGTACGACTTTGTATGGCTGTGTAAACGGAAGATACAATATCTTATATAAATAAAATGTCAATAACATAAACAAACAATTTGTAGAAATATTTTTTTTATTAAAAAAAAATACAAAATGCCTGAAGAGAAGATAAGAAGTAGCACTGACATAGAGATTAGTTTAATAAATTTTTTGTTTTGATTCAATATTAAAAAATATAAAATAAGTTAGAAATAAATTTAAGTAAACAATGAATTTATAGTACTGCTAGGGCACTCGTTTCACTATTTTATATGGAATTTTAATGGATGGAAATATAGACAGTTTCACAAAACAAATAAAATTTTGCACGACAAAATTTTTAAATAATATTTTATAATTGATCATGTAATACATATGATGTCAAGAAGATTAGAGGTGCTTAAAAGCGCAAATAAAATAACTTTTGCAGCTAATAAAGTGTACTGCACACATGTTAAGGTAGATGAAAGTTCTTGGAAGCCTCTAGCTCCCCTCTTAACAATTTGTCACTTACAATTGATCAATTATAATAATTAGTTATTACTTATATTCGATTGTTTCTAATTAATTACTTATAATCGATTACTTATAATTGATTACTTATAATTGATTACTTATAATTATTACTTATTATTGATTACTTATATTTGAATACTTATAGTTGATTAATTATAATCGATTACATATAATTGATTACTTATAATTGATTACTTTTAATTGATTTTTTATTATTGATAACTCATAATTAATTACTTATAATTGATATCTTAATACAGTAGGGGCTTACAAATTAGAATTCTTACGATTTGAATTGTCCAGAAATCAGAACCCAAAAATATCAATACTTTGTATGCATTAAAAGCTCTATATTATATATATGATTATATCTTCTTATAGAAAAATATGTGTTTAAATATTTTCTGTTTTCAAATAAGCTTGAAATGTAGTGTACACTTATTGGACCAGTATTAAAGACGAAGGTTTAATTAATTATTGCTCAAGTACATCCTGATTAAGGTGCATCAACGTTCAAAGCAAAAGAGGGATGGCTCACAAAGTATCAATAACCGTAACGATATCATTGTAAAACAGTTGACTAAACTTAAATAACAAACAAACATTACTGAGTATTTTGTACAATTATGCTTAATGAGGATTGATTTTAACTATAAAATGAAATTTTTATGCAGAGTTTTAATTTTTTTGATAATTTTGTATATAAATAATTAAAGTCCAGAAATGAAAAGTTTTCGAAAATTCGACCTACCCAAACAGCCTTTACTGTATTTGTGTAATGTTTAAAGGAGTTAGAGCGCGTAATGATACAACATTTCTATCTATATACCATAAAGATAAATAAAGAAGAGAATGTGTGCATTCTCTCTATAAATATCGGTTTTTTAATTGCAAAGAAAATTCCAGAAAATAAATAAATCTGTATAAATTAATATTATTCAAGTTGAGTAGTTACTCCAAGATAAATATACTGATTTATTTAGTCTGTATAATTAATTATGCTCTTAATTGAACATATTAATTATTCTAAGGTAAGATAGTAGGTACATGTTCAAACTTAAATACGTAGTTACACATATTAAGCTATAGTGTTTGGAAAGAAACTTCTCATAAGGAATATTAAATTCAAATATTATTGTGCGCCCTATATACTTTCGAGATATGGACAGTGTCGATTTAGCACCTAAGGTGCATTTTAATCACTAGAGAAATTATAAAGCCTTTGTTATATTGAGAACAAACAATATAAATATTTCCTTTTAAATTAATTTTATTAAAAAGAAATAACTAATAAAATTTATATAAACCAAAATTAAATTTAACTTAAACCCACACTAGTTAACAGTAACTAAATTTGTTAATTCTTATGGCTTCTATGTTGATTCGTATTAATCAATTTAGAAAAAAATACATTGCTAAGATATACTAAATACAAATTTTATAATTCATTAGATAAAACGAGCAATCAATGTCTAAAGTAAAAACAAAGAAAACTAAATATTTAGTGTATGAGGGTCAGGGCACACCGGAATAAACAGGGTTAAGTATGAAGTATATACATGATATAGATCTTTTGCGCGTAACCGATTACAGTGCTTTTTGGTCTTTATGCAATAATGTTAATACATTTTCTTAACTAACTATTAAATAATCCAGACAAACTGGTCTAGATTATTTATTAGCTTGCCTATAGGCGTTAAGGCCAACTATCTTCTCAATTTTTTGCAATCGTTCGCTTAGCTCAATACTATTAAAAGGTTTCCATCATTCTTCAGCTGGTAAATAGGGGTTGTATGACTCTGTCGTGAACTAAAGTATCTGCTGCAAAAGTCAGCCTAAAGATTTTTCTGCTACTTTTGTGTTAGAACCACCTGCACAAAAGTACGTTTGGCTTAAGTCAATTTTTGTATCTATGGTAGTTTGTAGTCAACTACGATACCTAGGTACTTGAATATTGACTATAATAGCTTCTAGTGTTTTAGCGTTCCGTTCAGTTTCGGTGGCAAATACTTAAAAATTTTATATTGTCACGTTAATAGTACTCGTATGAGATTATAAAGCTTTATAAAAAAAATTTAAAAAATTGTAGTTTAATTTCTTTAGTAAAAATAATTTTACTAAAATATACACTGCGTAATAATTTGACAAGAGAACTAAAACTTTTTGAATATTTGATAATTATTCATGTCTGGAATAGTTAATATTTATATTCAATAAAAATATTGATGTAACCAGAAACAGATTCAGATCCTTTTTGTATATACTGTTCTTTCGTTTATAATATAAAATATTAAAGTTCTTTTATCATCCAATTATTGTGTAAGCATAAATGGCCTTATATGTGCCAAATAATAATTATCCTGCTGCTAACGTACACATGTATGATACACTAAAGCACTATTTTTTGAAAATATTTCAAAATATTTTTTTATATTTTTTTTATTAATACTCCAATAATTTAGTAAAGACCTGAAATTAACTTGAAATGGTGACTTCTCTTAGACTATATATTTATAACTTGTATTATTGGTTGGTTGGCATCGATACCATCCATTAGACCAACTACATTTCTGCACTAGTTTGTTGCTATATACGTATAGTGATATTCTTATAATTCGAAATTCAAAGCATTTTTTTTTCTAATATACCGATGCTTTGTTATTTACGAAAAGCCAATAATATGATTTTGCATATATCTTCAAAATGTTTGTTCTTGTTCTTAAAGTATATAATATAAAATATATATAAAGTATATATATACTATAGAAAATATATAAAATTAAAAGTTGAAAAAAGTTTTCTATTTGCATATTTTGTACTATAGCCGCTAAAGTACTTAAGTCAGTTCTACATGATGTAACATATGTCATATTGTTTGTTATAGTTTTAAATTTCATCCAATATATAATCCAATATGTACTCCATTATATAACTCAATACATAGTCCATTACCATTACCATTACCAAATTTTGTGAGGAATTTGTATTCTGGTCGCTTTCTTCACAATAGACTAGAACCCAACAATTACAGTCATTGGTGTAGAAATATTCTTACTATTTTTGTTCTTCAGAATGTTTAGTCAAGATTGCAAACAATATTAGAATGTTTCTCTAAGTTCGATTTCTTCAATGAAACAGAGTATAGTTTCCTAGTTAAACCCATATATTCAATGAAATACCCTCCTAGGTGTTTCTTCTGCTGGTGCATCAGTGCCGGGTACTCGTCAAACACATGGTATGCAGTTTCCCTCTCTTCTTTATAGAATTTGCAGTCTAAGTTGGATTGGATTCCTAATTTTGGTAGGTGGTTATTCAATCTACAGTGACCGGTTAGTAATCCCGTAATAAGTTTTAGGTTATTCTGTATTTTTTCTATGCAATCTGTGAAGCGTTTTGGGTTGTAAGTCTCTAAAAGCATTTTAGAACGTGATAGATTTGGTGGCTATTCTCAATGCGACGTTCTTTTTCCTTTGCGTTGTCCAACAGAATGGATAGAATTCCTTTGCCTAGACTGTAGATAAGTTCTGCGCCTATTATCATTGAAGCCGCACTTCTTCTTGCGAGTTTGTCTGCCATTTCATTGCCTTGGATACCAGCATATCTCGGAATCCATATTAAGTGCACCTCATTGTTCTAGCTGAGCATGTTCAGCTTGTGAATGCACTTTTATATCAGCTTAGATGTCCCCTGGTAGAATATGACTGCCATTATATGTTACGTGTAGCTGCCTGGGTGTCAGTCAGTATTGCAATTTTATAGTTCAGGCATCTATCTGTCATCTATCTGACATCTTTGGCATCTATCTGTTGCGTATATTCCCGCTTGAAAAATGGTTACGTTTCTTCTTAGTGCTTTCGAGTATTTTACACCAGCACTGTGTACCATATTAACATGTTTTCTCTTATAAATAATATCAGAAAAGGTGGAAAACTCTATAAATTAATGATTATCAATTATCAAAAATAATATGTTCTGCGGAAGCTTATTTTATGGCAGTAACTTTCTTGCTAAGTTGATTGACTTTTTATTTGTACCAGTTTCCGATGTCTCGGAACTCAAGTAGAGGAAATACTTAATGGTTTGCTTTTACATCGCTTTGCTAAGTATGAGGTCTTAATGATTGAATTCGAGACATAAATTGTAGTTTCACTAATTGATTGTATATCAAAATTATATTTGAAGATGTGTTCTGTGATTAGTACCCTACATGCTTTTCAAGTGATACTATTGTATAGATTTATATTGCAGTATTATTATTATATACTCATAAATTATATTATTATATACTCATAAATATTATACTTAAAAAAATGAAATGAAATGAGTACTTGGCAGTACTCGAAACAGCGTTGTACTTGTACTATGGTTAGCCAAATTTCAATGTATTAACTAAAATTTTTTTTGTTGTCTTTTCATTTCTATTCTAACCCTTCTAGCAATGCAATTACTTTTCGAAGTAATTTTAACATTATTGTTATAAGTGTTGTAAGCCTATAATTAGTTCTATCAATCGATAATGATACCTGTAAGATATGTTTTATATCTTAGTATCTAATAAAGGAATAAATTTCATATGAAGTCTTTAACAAATACAAATGCATCTCATATTTCTACTGATAGTAACTGTTTCTTCTAAGTTTCTTCTGTTTCTGTGCAATTTCTTCCATTTGAAAGCATCCCATTCTAAATACACTGCAATAAATTGCTCTCAATTGAGTATTTAAAATAATGCAACAGTTTTGTTTGAACTGTTATTTATTTTAATTTGAACCAAACCGATATCGAAGTAATTTAAAATGAATTCCTTGATTATTAACTTAAATTCATAACATTTAAGTTTTGAACTCAGTTAAACTTGCGGTTAACCGGTGGAGAATACACTTAACCGCACATATTAACCTTAGCCATTTTGCAGTTGGCCTTTGTGTGGAATAAGTATTTTCCTGATGATTACCGTTATTTTGAAATGTCAATATTTTTGATAAACTCTAAATAATAATAATAATACCTTGTAATTATCTTCGTATCTAACGATGATTCGATGAGAGAGGATGCTTTGATTAAATTAATATTGCATGTTTTGAAGTGTGAGAGCCTAAATAAATATTAATGGCAAATGAAACTCTTGATATAACATATTATCTCTGACCAAGTGTATGAAATTTAATGTCACATTTAATATAAGACACAAAATTAATTTGTACGAGAAATAACATTAATTCACATCCTTTGTCATTCTTGTGGTTAGAGTGCATATGTTCGCTCGTCCTTAAAGCAGAATTTTTGCTTGCCAAAAATGTGTTGTAAGGCAGCAAGGCAGCAAGGCTGGAAGGCAGCACAAAGGGATGCTCCAGTAGCACAAATGGGGCATGAAACTGAAAGAAACAATGTAAATATATATCTGGATACATACAAACATAAAGTAGACATTAAAGTAGATATGTTGAGGTTGTGTTTTTAAGTTTGTATGCGAAGACAACGAGAGAGAAAAATATGTCTACAAGTGTCACTTGCATGACAAAGAAATATTGTTGCAAAGGCAACACGCTGCTTTTTGTCGCTTGTAATGCAAATTTTTTCAACTTCATGGCAGAGAATAGAACTTTTTTCACAGTGTATATTAATTTAAACAAATGTGAAGGGTAAAAAAATCCAATGGGTTGGTGAGTTGGTTGACTGGTTGACTGCTTGACTCGTTGACAAACTAAAAGAAATGCGTTGAAAAGTCATTGCACTACATAGGCGGGCACATTTGAGTTTAAAGTGGAAAGCCTACATAAGTTACTTCGATGATAGGAGAGTTAGAATAAATGATTTATAGGGAGTACGTAGGATGTTATTTGACTAATTGTTTTATTGAGGTAACATAAATTTATTTTATTGTCAGTATAAATTGTGTTTAAGTTAAAATGCGGTAGAAAAAGTTGGAGATTGTAAAAAAGATAAGAAAGAAAAGAGACTTATTTAAATTTATGTTTTGTTTGTTACTAAAGCTATTGGTTAGTGACTATATACATATATCATTATTAACTTAACACAATTCCTTCATATATTTTAGGTGAAAACCTATTTAAAATAGCCTTTAGGTAGAATTACCTTTTTATGCTTAACATAGAGCACCCACTTCAAAGTCGTTCTTAGTCTAAAATTATTGGTTATATTATGGTTAAAGAAGATACTTCAGTTGGAAATTATTATTCGAACTAAACTCACTCTTAGTATTGAATACATAATGTTTATAAGTTTCATATTTGTAAAATTTTCTTTAAAAGTTCAAAAATATTGTTGAAAACAAAGCCGAATCTTCAAGAATACTATAAAAGCGAACTTGAGGCATTTTGTCCTAAGGAATACTAATTTAATTATATCCGCAGAGCTTTGATCTTTGACCAATAAGTTAATCCATTTATATAAACTTCAACTTCAGCTCATTGTATTTTAGTTTGATGTGCTGCTTTCATCTTAACTTAGCATAAGAATTTATGCCAATATATTCTGCAGTATTTGTGTATGATATTGGAGCTCTAAGAAGGATAATTGGATCACAATTTTGTCGTGTTTACATGGATTGATGTTTTCATGTTCACATAAATTTGGAGTTTTCGTTAATTTTTCCCGTACGCCTACCACAATTTGTAGCTTAGTTGGGCTGTGTCATCGATAATGCTGAGGATCATACTGTTCGGTAGCAATGGTATGTCTCTTGTATACATGATGTAGAGAAATGTCCCAAGAATGTTTCCTTACGCGACTCCAGCTTTTTTGTTCTAGGTTGGAGTACTTATTTTATATTTTACGCGAAATTTTCGTTGAATAATTGTTAAGAATAGGTTTTAGATTGTTATGAGTTCTCATTGATATATTTTGATAAAGGGTTGATCAATAACTATTAGTTTCTATCTTCAAATGTTTTTTATATTTCTACATTGATTCTATGCATCTGAGCTATGACTGAATTTTTGCTCTAAAATTTAAATTGGATCAGGTTTCAAGAGTCCATAATTGATTTTTGCGTTTCAGAATTAGTTTTTCCCACGGTTTTGAGATTTCGGACAGAACCGATAAATTCGATATCAAAAAATTATGTTTATTTACTTATCTATAACAGTTTAAAATAATTCAAAATTCCTAATTTTTATTATATTCGAAATTACACGTTAGACTAATAATTGTTTGAATACAATTAAGTAGATTTTAACAGTAACATAGTATTAAATTAATTTAGTTACGATGATATTCCGAATATTTAGAAATTTTTATTTTTAAACAAAATTGTCAGAAATCGATTGAAATCGAATGTTAGCGATCTTTTGAGTATTATTATTGTTAGGACATGTGGCATTGCGACCGTCGGGTCTATTGTGCCCGTCCCCTTCTGCGCTTAGAGTAGATCTCTAAGCCCTGTTGCGTCAGTAAAAAGCAGTTTAAAACCTACTTGACAGAACTGTATTGCCTCTTTCGTAAGAATACACATTCCTTGGAGGCTATTCCGTATGTGCATTAGCGCAAGGCACTCTAACAGTACATATGCGGTCAACTTCTTATTCTCTTTACAGAATTTAAAGACTGCATCCATATGTATACCCAGACTCGTAAGGTGATATTTTAGTTTACAGTGCCCTGTTAGGACTTCTGTGATGATTCTAAGTTTTTTTTTTGATATATTGATACAATCCTGGTATCTCTTATTGTTATAAATATCAATAAGTAATCCTTTTTATTCTGGTTGTCCTTTATTTTTATGAGAGAAAGGACCATACCATGTACAATGTTAGTTAATATATTGAAATTCGGCTGACCACAAACCGCTGTTTCGAGTATTGTCATTTACTTGGCACATAAATAGTTTGTTTTCGTCATAGGATGCGTTATTCTCGTCAAGAAAAAATTACCATTACAGTCCATTCTTTTCACTGATACTTGCATAATAACTAAAATGTTAGAAAAATATTGGTCTCCAACTAATTTTACACAAACTCTTCTTAATATTTAATTTGTTGTATTGGTATATTTCTCCATTTTATAGAGACTTTTTTAATAACATTTTTTAATAACTTTTAAATAAAGAATCACTATTATTATAATAATCGTTTCTTCACTAACTACTACCGAGTCAAAATCCCCCAAGGTTGGAATTTTTTATGCCCTTTTGAAAAAAAAAGTTGGCTTTACTCATTTCTAATAATAAATAATAATTTTTTTTTGCGTTTATATATAAGCACTTTATAGCACGTTTTTATTTATAAATAAATATCTTGAGTCTATAATTAAAAGCACGTGCATTGTGTGTACTCATGCCATCCAAATTGGTTACAAGTTTTTAAATCCCTCACTGCTTACTAACATAGCCTATTAAATGAGTTCTTATTGGGAACACAAAACACTTAACATGAATACGCTGTGGTCGGGAATGGACGTGGATTCTACACCGCAATGCAAACATACTTAATTATTGCATAACTGTAGGCGCTAAATGATTATTTAAATACCTACATAATACTACATTTATTAATTATACTTACATAAACACATACCGCCAAAGCTCAAAGGCACACATGTGTTTGTGTAAATTGTGCGTGTATGTGTGCGAACTAGAAACAATATAATTCAAGCATAATTAATCAACAATGAATAATTTGTTTACCCACAAAATATTAACACATACCGACCCTACACTGACTCCATTCTCGACACCGAGACCGACAACGCCAACGACAACGACACCGACACCGACATAGACCCAGACCCAGACCCAGACACTGACACCGACCCCGACACAGATACCCAGCACTGAACTCGACCCTTGTCGGGCAATAAAACCAAAAAATTAAGTTCACTCCTGCGGCTGAAATTAGTTGCAAATAAAAATAAAATCAAAGTTATCAACACACTCCTCGCACACAATATAAACATTCTGCAAATTACAATACCAACATCAACATCAACACTAACACCAATACCAACACCAACAAAAACAACAACACCACTAGAAACAACATGCAGTGCTGCTACAATAATAATAATTACAACAAAACAACATACACGCATAACATGCATCAATTTATTTGTATATGTGTTTGCATTTACGTGCCTGCATGTTCCCCTCTTTGCATTTGTGTTTGCGTTAGTGTGTGTGTGTGTAAACGTCATTAGTGAAAAATTTATTGATTTCCACCAGTTGAGTTGTTTGTTTGTGTTGAGTTTTGTTAAAATTTATTACCAAAACGAAAATCGGCGCGTAAATTTGGCCAAAAACCACAACAACAACAACAATCAGTACAAAAACAATCAGTAAAAACATAAAAATGTGAAAAGAAAAACATAAAATATAAGTAAAAGACAGACACAAACACAGACATAGGCACAGGCATAGGCACAGGCACGGACAAGAGCAAGAGCAAGAACAAAGGCGCAGATGCCCTTTTATTTACGGCAATTCCTGCTCTCTTTGAAGAAAATCAAAATAACGTAAATTTGCTGGTAGATAAGTGGGCGCACCGGTGATTAGCAGGTATTTTTATTTTCCGCACACCGAACTCACTTAAGGAAATAGTGTTGACACAATTAAAGGAATTTATGGTGAAAGTTCGAGTTTCTTGTTAAAGTAATTTATAGGCATTTCGGAAAGCAGTAATCGGCCTTTGAGCGTACATCCTGTAATTTCACTTCTGTTTGTTTTTCCTTTCCATTTCGCTTTATTTTATTTTATTTTTTTCTAGAGTTCTTTATATGTTTCGAGATAGCAAAAGCAGTTCATTTGTTGATAATATTTTATTAATGGCTCAAAATGTATTTTTAATTAAATGTTCGTCGGTTGCACATTAGTTGATGAAGTGTATATATGCAATTGCTTTCTAAAAAAAATTTATTGCTGCTGTGGTTGGGAATAATAAATCAGCGAGGGAAATATATTTGTCCCCATATACGTAGAGTTTATGGAAAGTTTTTCGCCTGGATATAAAGCAATTTCTTGTTTTTGTAATTTTAAGAGCAATAAAATACAACACTGGCAATATCTGTTACTCTGTCGCGATGCAGATCGAAAATCACACGAACATGGCTTGAAATGTCAACATAAGAGAGACTCTACTCGTAGTAATGCGAAAGCTATTCCGAGAGAAAATAAACCTTGCTGAAGAGATGTTGTTTTAGTCCGTATACTACATATAAATGTAAGGGAGTCGGGTACATCAGTCCGCCGACGGTCGATCTAACTGTCCATAAAGCATTACACCTTCTTACCACACCAAAAAAAAAAATATGTGTTACTCTCCCTGTCAACATTATTTATACAAATTTTTACATTGAAAGAAATAAGTCTAGTAATGAGATTGAATGACAGTCCTTTAAAAATCAGGAACTTGCTAAAGCTATAACTACATATTTCTACATTTGGACCATATTGCTTAAAGATTTAGGCATAAGACATACATAGATGAATGCTACTTACGCCCAAAGTTACCAAGGAATATTTTTTGGTAAGACTGTAGCCAGGTGATATGTTTATAGCTTTAGGAACTTTCTGATTTTTAGCCGTCTGTTTTCGCGTCGGTTGTAGCACTTATTAACATGTGATCAAAAACATAAGAAATCTGTACTTGTTAGAGCAGAACTTTATGTAGAAATTAGTAAGTGTTGATAATAAATGGTTTTACCACTGTACTTTAGAAAACAAAAGCAATTATTATTAATTTATTTATTATTGAATAAAGTACTCGTATTGCTGTAAAGCTACGCTTTCTTTGTATGGTGACAAAGAAGCTTTATTAGAATTTAGAGGGATTTTGAATAGCAAAGAAAGAAATAAAAGACAACACAAAAATTTATTTTTAATTTTATTAAAGTTTGGCTGACCATACAACGTTGTTTCGAGTATTGCCAAGTACTCTTCATCAGTGGTCTTTGGAATAATCGAATTTTTATTTAATTAGTTTATAGTCCGTATATAATTTGTTTGGACTGCAAGAGCCAGGCTTAGAACACAAAAACTAACTATGAACTATTCAAAAATTAGACTTGTGAAAAATAAAAACAATATGTTAAAATATAATATTTTCCTAACCGCTAAAGCAGATTTGTAGAATAACATAGCATAGCTTCTTTATAAAAAGCACCAGAATGATCGCTTTACATATAGTAAGTAAAACAATATGCATTACAAAATGTCTCTACAAAAAGAGTAGTTTTGAAAATATAAAGAATAGGCGAATCCAAAAGTTAACTTTCAATTCGTTGAACTTGTGTTTCCAAAATAAAGCTGTAATTTATAAGCTCGTTCTAATTTAAAGGACGGCAAGTGCTTTGTTTGGTGTCAATAATTAAATAAAAATAAGTGACAATAAAACCTGGAACTTGAGCATTGAAAGTTTGTGCAGCCTTGGCTTCTTGTGGTTAAACACGATCTAAGCCTGGCACTTGCAGTCCAAACAAATTATATACGGACTATAAACTAATTAAATAAAAATTCGATTATTCCAAAGACCACTGATGAAGAGTACTTGACAATACTCGAAACAGCGTTGTATGGTCAGCCAAACTTCAATAAAATTAAAAATAAATTTTTGTGTTTGTCCTTTATTTCTTTCTTTGCTATTCAAAATCCCTCTTTATTTATTATTATTAATTTATGGAACAGTTGGTTAAGGTGCGCTGATTCTGAGCTTCACATTTGGCAGGACCCGAGTTCGATTCCTGGTACTTGCAGTCTCAAAAATAATTATTTACGAATAATTAAATACAAGAATTATTTCTAAGACCACTGATGATGTGTGTTTGGCAATACTCGAAACAGCTGTATGGTCAGCCAGAAATTCAATTAATTAAAATAATATAAAAAATAAATTTTTTTTGTTGTATTTCATTACTGTTCGAAAAAACTTCTTTATTAATTTATTATTAAAATTAATTAATTAAAAAAACTCCAAATAATAATAGGAAAGCAGATCATTAGCTTTGAAGTTTATATGTATTATTATTTGATGGTAAGTAGGTATAGTATGTACATATTACTAAATTAAACTACTACTTAGGTTCGCATAATGATTAGTGTTCACAAATAATCATTCCTGAAGAAATTGAATTTCGTCATTACTAAACAACTTCTGAAAACTTACGAATTGTATTTTTAATAAGAGTATTTTTCTCAATACTCTTATTTGCTTGATCTGTTGACTCTATTGGACAAGTTTAATCAAGTCCAAAGTGCTGATTAATGAACAGGTCACATCTGCTGTTAATGGATATTAACATAGTACTGACATTAATATACTATTTAAAGAAGTTAAAGAAGTCGGAGCTTCCTTGAGACACCGGTTGTAGTGCTCCAGATAAACCAACTAAATGGTGTAAATAAATCAGTACCATACTACTATTTAACTTGTGAAAAATTACTTTATAAAGTGGCTACGGTTAAGACCAAAGCGGGTAGAATGACTATATTCATTCACTTTTATTCAATGGGGAGTTGCATTTTACAACTGGGTGCTGTGACCCAAAGAACAACAGAGGTATTAGATAAGCCTCACTTCATTCAAAGGAAGAAACTATATTCAAGCATATAGATTCAATTGATACCGACAAAATTCGGTAGAATTGATATCGACGAAATTTCTTGGAATTCTAATAGAGTGTATATCAGCACATTACACCCATACGTGTGTTAAGAGTACCCAGGTGCTAACGGCAGGTAATCATGTTAAAGCACTTTAGACTCTATACTGTTTAAATTGACGATGAATTAAAATAGCAGTGGTCTATTTTAAAGTGGTTTTTATTTTTAAAGTAGAGTATTTAGTTTATAAAAGCAAGTTTAGATCGAACACCGGTTGCAGTGCTAATATTCCTTAAGTAAAATAGCTGTGAACTATCTTTTAAGGTGGTGTTTATTCTAATTCTTACTTACTTACTTAATTTTAGCTATAATTCCTCTATGTGCGAATAGAACCCGGTGCGAATACCTTTTGGGAAAAGTTTTGTAAAGAACGGCAGCTATTTAGACCATGTCTGCGCTGTTAGAATGGTATAGTTCTAAATTTATCGAAGCATTCTCGAAGAGTAGTCAGTTGCAATAACATTAAAGTACGTTAATAAGAAGTCAATAACAGCTTTTGCTTATAGTGCTATTGGCGACGATTAAATAAAATAATACAAACTTTCAATATATATTTTTTTCTTAACTAAATTTTATTTTTGTTTATAAATAGTTTATTTATTTATGTTTATTTAGCGAATATAATAACAATCAAGTGTTTATATTTTTGTTTTATTTATATTGACTGAATTGCCAAATAAAACTTCTTAACTGTTTTATTGAAAAGTAATTTAGTTCAATTTAAAGAATGTTATTTAAAGACATACGAATACATATAAAGAAGAAATTCGTTGGAATGAAGTCATGAAAAATTGCATCATTTCCAACTTCATTACTGAAATTAGATTGAACATAACGGCGTACTAGAAGATAGACACTTCTGGTTTGGTATTATAAACAGAATGTTAAACCGTTCACAGTATTTCCGCACACAAACTTTTAACAACTTCATCAAAGATACTACATTTTTCCTGTGGGCACAAAGCGAACACTGCAATCGATATTCCCACTTTAAACTGATTTTATGCTTTTTGTAATAAAATGAGCAATTTTAATAAGCACAGCAGCGAGGGAAGTCAACTTCAGCTCGAAAATGTTTTCAAATAAAATGCGGAAACAAATTATGATTTTATGACTTTTTGATGGTAAAAAATAATGTGCAACCATTTCCGCCCACTTCCCTTGCTTGACGGTACCGGCAATACTAATACCAAGCAACAATACCAACAGCAAGAAACACCAAAACTACGTACATTTCATATTTCCAAACATACAGTTCGGCTACGTCAAACTGATATTCGGAATACCCTCACCCAAACCAACCGACAAACCGACAAACCCAGAGTCGGGGCTCCCACACAAATACAAAGTATAGTATTATGTGTGTATATAACATAATAAACGGAAAAGAAATGCGCCAACGTACAACAAATTGCTACTCTCTACTACAACCTGCCTCACGTTTCGAGGAATCGCTGGAGAAAATATAAACTACAAAATATACGGCAAATATGCCATTTTTTATTTATTCTTTTAAATTGGCGTGGTATGAAATTTTAACTGCCACTTCAAAGGCAAGAGTCTTGCGGTGCTTATGACGGCAGCAATAATAACGACGTGGCGGCCGTAGCGACGTTGGCAGGCGGTGTCGGGCGGTGTCGGGCGGCGCCGGGCGGTGACGGACGGGGGCAAGCTGTGCCAAACGGTGGCACACGGCGGCAAGGTAACGCAAGTTACTTCCGTTTGGCTTTTACTATTTGAAGTAATTTATTGTGAATTTCATTAAGGTGAGCGCGAAATGTTTGCCGTGAAATATGCCAGGCAATGCAATCCGAGGAACAAATAAAAAAGCTGCCGTCTGCCTTTCTGTCTGCAGAAGGAAGAATGCAAATGCAAAATATCGCCGTAGCAAAAGTAATGCGATGTTCGTCAGTGTTACATTCCTAATTGCTTTACGATGAGTTTATTAAAAAATTTCATATTGCATTTGCTGAGTAATATAAAAAGCCACAACTCAAGTACGACGAGTACTACTCACTTTATTAAAATTCAATTCATCTTATTTAATTTATTGCACCTAAAAAACTGATTTCATAGTTAATAATTTAATTTAATAAAGTGATCTATTAATATTTACAATAATTGAAAATTATTCATTTCATGTCATGTTCTTCAAATATTCATTTATTTACTTATTTAAGTGTAAGTACGATTTCATGCAGGTCAGGGTTTGATAACGTAAATCGACTATTCTAACTATCTTTTTAAGTAACTCAAGCTCGCAGGATATTCGCCGAGTTTCAGCAAAAACAGATTTAATATCTCAAGATTAGTCTGGTGAACTTACAGGAATAACGGAAGTCACATATAGGTCGTGATTTGACTATTCAACTATTCTAACTATCTTTTTAAGTAACTCAAGCTCGCGGGATATTTGCTGCATTTCAGCAAAAACTGATTAAATACCTCAAGATTGATCTGGTGAACTTACAGAATAGCTAGAAGTCACATGTAGGTCGTAATTTGATAACGTAAATCAGCTATTCTAACTAACTTTATAAGTAACTCACGCTTGCGAGATATTAGCCGAGTTTCAGCAAAAACAGATTTAATATCTCAAGATTGGTCTGGTGAACTTGACATAATATCTCTTTATTATATGAGTTTAGTGGAGCCATATTCCTTAATATTTTTAGTTAAAGTTTATTAAGTTAATTATTTATGATTAACATCTGGCGAGTTTGGCTTGTGCATTTTCAACTCTCAAGTTTAATATCTTTAGAACAAAGCTTATATGCTCACAAAGCATAAAACATAAAATTGGTCACAATACGAGGTTTACAAAAATCCATTCCCAATCTGCGAAGCCTAATTATTACAACTGTCCTTTTAGATGTATATTCACTCTTGGTATAGTTAATAATTATATATAATATTAATTCCTTTCTCATCTCTTTCAGGTATGAATATCAATAATAATAACTGGTTTAAATAAAAAGATTGTTATCTGGTAAGTTTTTGTTTAAAACACTTTTTTTTAATAATTTTTTCATCCAACTTATAATTCTAACACTATAAATCTTTAAACAAAGTTATTCTTTAAAAATTTTTTTTGGCTATGTTTCCGTTTTTTAGTGCTATTAATAAGCACTACTGATATTATTTAATTTTTCGAAAGAGCGCTTTTTTATATCTTATAGATTTATATTATATTATTATATTATATTATAATACATAAAATATAATATGTATATAATATTATGTATATAATATAATTTATATAATATATGGCATAATATATCTTATATTATTTAACGTCTATATTGGTTTATGGATATATTTTGCCACCTTTCTAGCCTGATCTTTAGATGCCACCAAGCCAAGACACAAATTTTTTTTTCATATAATCATAAAAAACTGTTGTGAAGATTAGAGCAGATACAAGTGGTAATTCACAGCTGGCTCTTCTTAAAGATATGGTGGTTGAAACAACACCTCACTGTAATGTTTAAAAAGTTTTGAGGACTTATATGCAGTCTTGTATGGTCTTGGTCTTGAACATTGTACTATATATTTATCAGTTCAGCATTTTCTGTTCGAGTGAATGAGTTAATTTGTACAGTTTATAATAGTACACTTTAGCATTTATTAAAATTACCAAAAAAGTTAATTTTCTTGAAATCTTTTCCAACAAATAATATTATCTTGTTTGAGATAAATGCCGGCTCTTGAAGTCTTTTGAGTCGCTAATTTTTTATTCACACCGTGATCTTTTCGACTGTTATGGACAATTCATTGTACAAGTACCACAAAAATTAAATTTTTTATTCATTTGTAGAGGGATGTCAAGACAGCAAAGTAAATAATTCTCTTTAGATATAATATATTACTCTTTAAGTTTCCGGTCTAGCTAAAAAATCAAATGTTTTTTCAATCGGTTCGATGTTACAAGTGGAGATTTATTACGACACTCCTTTAATTTTTCGATACCTTTAACATAGAATATTTTTCCTTTGGTCTCAAAGTAGGCTTAAGCCATAGTCACTTTTTGATTTGAGATTTCTTTGCTCTTAAAATTATTTTAAGACTTGGCAATCACTTCTTGATTTGAACAAAGACTTCAGATCCATCATATTATAAAGCCCCGTATTCAGATTTTCTTAGTGTGACTATAAACTATCCACAGATAATAGAGTTAAGGTGATGAATCACCAACTCAGACATCTGCATATCAACATCAACAAATTTTTTTCTTTGCGGTGTCTTTTTAATGTCCGCAAAAATCTAATGGGATCGTATTATATTAGTTCAGTAATGTCGAGGATTATTCTTTTCGTTGTCACTATTAATGGTGTGGCTTGTATTCGCTAGTATGAACATCAGTAAATATTAACTGAGCAAGTTTGTGTATTATTTAAAATATAATTGTAATTATAAAAATGATATAAAAATTAAAATAAAAAAAGAAACAACTTTATGAGAATACAAATTGTACTTTCTATTAATAAATTAGTTTAAATTCATTTTAACTTCAAACAAATATGATTTATTTTATCGAAAAATATATTTTAAACCACATTCAATATCTAATCTAAGTATAGTAATATAAAGTAATGTGGATGATAATTTTTTTTTTAACATATCGATATAATTAATTTATAGTACTAATTTTTAATAAAAAATCTTCGCTTCAAACAAGTTACCTACTAGATATATATTATGCCTGCTTACCTTTTTTTACTTTATTATCTGTATTATCTTTGTTAATTAAATTTATGTTTGTTAAATTTTTTCGATTATTGTACATCATAAATTAGAAATATTCCCTTTTTCGATTAAAACTCTACTTTTCCTTTATGACGTGCATCCCGGCATTATAATTTTTTTCCACACTAAACTTTTCCGCAAATATTCAGAGTAATTTTGAGGCTTTCTAATTACATTTTTCACATCACGTTCTCTCTTTTTCACATCCTTTTTTCACATTTTTTCCTTTTTGCAATAAAACGCACAGTCATCACAATTTTGTTTGATGATTCTGCAAATTTTCAAATAAATTAAAAAGTTTGTAAAAATTATGGCAGATCATTAAGGAGTGAAAGTTGATAGAAGGTTTTAATTTGTGGCTGCCAAATATCCACAATTGTTGCGCCAGTAAATTATTCTCAAAGTATTTCTTACACACGCCTTCCCGGGTTTGGGCAGTTTTTCAAAAATTTTAATTGGAATAAAATTGCATTTTTCAGAAAAATAAATTATTTAAATTACAATTTATCTACGTAAAGGCAAAATTTATTTATTTAATTTTTAATGTATAATTATAGCGATTCTACGACAATTAATATTAGAAATAACTTATTTTACGGTAAATTAATTTTAAGAATAATTACCATTTCTTAAAATAAAAAGTACTTCCTAGAATTCAAGTCCTCTACTGACTTAGTGAAACAATTTGAAAAGTCTGAAAGTCAATATATGAGTATGAAAAAATCCGGAATTAAAACTTATGTCTTTAAGTTAGATACAAAAAAATTATATAGTATATTATTTTCATTACTCTGAAGTTAATAATATTTTGTACATATTAAATATTTGAATTATTAAAGTTCACATAACTTATTCAGATATCTTGTCTTTCCTTTATTAACACACAACTTATTACATATCTTTTATATTTTTACTGTGGATGTGGATATATTTATGATTTATGTTAGTAGATATTTTTCTTTTTTCTCGGTAGCTAGAAAATATTAAAAACCATAATCTGGAACTTCAAAACCATTTCTTAAAAATTATTTATAAAGGTTTTAGTGAAGATCTTTATAATTAATAAAAATCCTAAATAATAATTTAGGGCAGTGAAAATCAGAGTTTTGAGATCCCTATTACAGTATTTAGTATTAAAAAAGGTTAATAGGCTCAACGTTTAGAAATCTAAATCGCCTTTGCCAAAGGAAGAGGGCGGTAGTGAAGGAAGAAAGTTTAGTTGGTGGAAGGTGAAGGGTAATTGTAAGAATTATATTTGGTAAAACTATAGCTAGTTACAATAAAATTATAAATAGTGTGTCTTCGATGTCATCATATTTGATGTCCACATATTTTTTCCAAGAGTTTTAAAATCACTAACTTTAGTTAAATGACATTTAGATCATATGCCTGTAGGTAAGAATTATGTTTGAGACAATCATGATATTCAAGAAACAAACTATGTTTACAAAATATATTTAATTCAAACCAACTTTATTTGTTAGAAATGTAATTATGTTTCCAATAATGCAAAATTTGTTTACCTCAATCTGAAATCTGAACGAAAATCTTAAATCAAACATATTATATATGAGTCGAACAAACATATCGAATCGAATAAACATAATTTTTTTCTTCTTTTGACTAAGTCATTAGAGTAGACCTCTGAACCCCTTAGAATGAGTTTTCACTATAACTCATTCTTCAGCGAAATTTCTTAATTCTTTAATTTCTTCAAAAATTGTTAAGATCTCGGTACTAAATGATATTAAATAAAATTTGATAGATATCTCACTTCTTCTTCTCTACTTCAATTGCTTTAATGGGTGTTAGTGTCTAAAACACTTTTACTTAATAGTGTTTGTGACCAATTGGATCATTTACTGTAATAAGAGTTCCGCTGCATTCGGTGTTTTGAAGATGATTTAATAGAAGTAGACTTTGAAGCCCAATGTTTCTTTCTGACAGAATATACATACATTGTATTAGATTTGAGATAGTGGAGTTCTGAATTTGTGTGAGCATCCACAGAATCGAACAATTTAAGCGCTCTGTCTTTGATATACTTTTGCACTTTCTTGATGGTTTAGTCCTTGTGTATGTGTTCATTTCTGACCTATCAAAAAGCTTTCAGCATACGTTTCAGTATAATATACTGAGTAATCAACCTATTAGTAAATCTACTGATAGGTTTAAAGTTGTCTAATTGGTGCAGCATTGTCATAAGTAAGCCATTCGTTAGGTACTTTAGTTCTGATATAGATATCTCAATCAGAAAGGTGAGCTATAGTTCTGCACAAAAGTTTATTTTTTATTTTTATTTATTTATTTAAATGCATTAAGGGGTAATCATTTTTATTGAAGTATCTCAAAATTAAATTAAAAAAGGCAAGTAATTAAAATAAATAATGAATGGCATAATAATAACTAAGTAGAAAACATTAAAAATATATTTACTCATTAACAGTAAAACAAAAATAAAACTCATCGAATTATTTAAATAACAGAAATTGAGTTAATAACAAAAAAAATTATAATAAATTTAGTAATATAGCAACAAAAAACAAACCAAATCAATGATAAACATGAAAGGAAAGAAATTAATTAAAAACAGAATTTAAAAACATAAGACAATTAAACGTGACGTTAAGACAGTTCATCATTTTTTAACAATTTTTTAAAAACTATCTACGCTAACTGCATTTCTGGTTGTGCTTAAAGGAGCATTCTATATTCTAACTGATTGAATGAAAAAAAATTTAGTAGTGAAGGCGAAGTTATATCTGGGAATGCTGAAAAAATGAGATCTGTTTGATGTAGTTGACTACAAGCAATTCAAAAGGTATTTCGAAAATATCACACCCTAGAATCACACCCTAAATACCTATACTGAGATTAAAAGCATATCGCGTACTGCAGTTTACCATGCACCATAACTGTTGAGGGATTCAATATCAAATTTTGTGTTATACTAGAGAGGAGTTTATAAAAATCGGAACAATTAGTTGTTTTATAAATATAACACGCATACTAACTGGTATATACTTTAGAGATAGGTTCAGACCTTTTAAATAAGAAAAATATTTCCTAATAACTTGGTTAACATGTTCGCCAGCATGCAGATTTGAGTTTAAACAAAAACACAGACATTTTACAGAATTAGTATATTTAATAATTGAGTTGCCAGATGATATAGATGGCAGATGGCAACAGTTATATTTATCCTAGTAATATATTATTTTGAGTAAGTCATACCTTTGTTTATGATAAGTCAACATTAATCTTTTGCATAAGGTCAATAATATTGGAAAACCGATACATTATACAATATGTTATAAAAATTATTTGTTATTGTTTAAATTAAAATTTAAAAAAATTTGTATTTATTGTTATACAATTATTTAATATTTTTTGAGTGAATAACAGTTTTCATCGTTTTAGTATTGAGTAATAAAATTATTTATATTAAATACATCTATTGTTTTAAATTTTGGAAAATATTAAGCATAAAATAATTTTAAATAATATTCTCTTAGGCGATTGAATCACTTTTATTTACTTTTTTAATTGTAATAAATAATATTTGTTGATTTTCATTGTATCATTTTATTATTTTCATCATTTTATCATTTTCATTTATACTTTATACAAACAAATTTTTTTATATATATATTAATGCGACTTCAGAGAATTCCATGCCTACAGTGCGTATGAGTGATTATTTTGCTTTTTATATGTACAAAAGAATAATAAAATTTTTGGTTTTATCACTCTTAAGTACAAATGATGTTTTAAATATTAATAAGTAAATAACAAAATTCGAACAGACTTTTACCGCATATGTGTATGGTATTTAGTATTCAAGTCTTGTACTTCAATTATTGTTGGAAGTCATACTACTTTTGCTTGTCAATTTATTTTGCTTTATTTCATTTTATTTTATTTTAATTAATTTCTGTTTATTACTTTTAAATAACTGCTTTTTCAACAATTTCACAAAACTTAAGTACATTTAATAAATAAATTGTATGCAATTTAAATGGCAGAAATCAAGGAGCAATTGAAAGAACTAACTGAGGAAAAGATTGTGAATGTGCATAGAAATTACACACACATTACACATCACACAACACAGCAGAAATAAGTATGCAGCTGTGCACTGAACAAGCATTTGCACTGCAGTTAATGCAGTATAAATCCTTTATGAGATGCAATATTTTACATACGAAATTTGCTGAGAATATAAGAAAAGTTTGTCGTATCTATAGAAAAATGAAGTAAATCATGGCATCAAATGCAAATGCAAATATTACTACAAGCACGTATGATTGTTTGTGTAATGGTGATGTATTTGCATGCAATTATGTCTCAAGATTTCAGTCAGAAATAAATATAAATTTTTGTTTATTCTTTTGTGTTTTTTGCAATATGTATAAATGCGAAAAAAATTATGATGAAATACACAAATACACAGTTTTCATTCTCATTCATTCGTGTATGCGACAGGGGCTTACATGGCTGTTTGTTTGTATGATTGGATTGTTTTTAAAGGCAACTTTTTGAAATAATTACAAATGTTGCACAACAAATTGCACCAACACAAGAACAACAACAGCAGCAACAACAGCAGCAACAACAACAACGACAACGGTAACGACAATTGTAACAGCAACAACCAGAGAATAATAATAATAACAATAACAATAACAACAAGAAACAATACAAAATTACTTCCTCAGCTACCGAGCGGAGGCAAATATTAATAGGAAAGTGTATGTACGTTGGCTTATGTGCCACACTCTGGAAGCTTGCATCTTTGAGTTCGTTTTGTTTTGTGCACGGATTGGTGTGCTGGCATGCGTCTCTGTGCGATATCTGTGCGCTTTCTGGGTGCAAGTGGGAGTGTTGGCATTTATTGTCATAATCAGACAAACCCCAGCGGCTGCATGGTGCGTAATTGTGCTCTGAGCATACATGTTTGTTTATATTTTTCTTATATTTTTTATTTTTTCTTATTTTTTCCTGTTTAAAATTTTAATTTTAAGTTTATATTTTTTTCATTTTTTGGATTTCATTTTAATTTATGTATTTTTGTTGCTGCACGTATGTACGTATAATTGTGCATGTTCAAGTGAATCATGATTACAATAATTTTTCACACTTACACATGTTCAAGTGTTTTATATTTTATATAATCCTGGAAAATCTCACACGAGCATACATTGTATAAGTACATTTATATTCAACTCACAGAAATATACTAGCAAATATACTCACAGGCATACGCACCCATTTGCCAGCATATCCTGCATCCTTGTAAAGTGCGAAAACGTGTTTTAAGTATAACAGTTCGACTCGCATCTCTCATCCTGAGCTTCTTTAATTTTATTTTAAATTATAAATGACAAATTTGTACGCTCGCATATATATTTTGAAGTAGTTTCTGTTGTGTAATTAAAATCTTAATGAATTTTAGGAGTTAAATTAAGAATTTCTTAATTTTTTCTTATTTCATTTTTGTACATTACTTTTTACTCAGAACTCTTAATGAGCTGCAATAAAAGTACTTTTGTCTTTTGTTACATTTAACTATCTAATTAGAATGTTTGTTGTTCAAATTCAAAGTGGGTTTGCAGCTGCGCCCCTAATAATTGTTCAGGGATATTCAACTGCTGCAGAATTTGTTAATTACACTTTAAATATTGAAGGAGGAGAAACAATTTTTTTTAATATAAATTTAATAAAAAATTGGGTACTGTTACTGTTGCATTGAATATACCAACTTTTACAAGAATTTAAATTCAGCCATTATACATTTCACAAAAAAACAATAGATTATAGTTTCTATACACTAGAAAGAGTAATAAAATCACGTAATAAATAATGCACCTACATAAGAATAGTATAGAAATTTAATAGTTAAAAATGAAAATAAAAATATAATTAATTAATACAATTATTCTACAGCGGGTTTATGATGTTATTCTAATATACAGCAAATTAACAAAAAGTCCAAGTGGAACATATAAGTCAAGTACGGGTTTTTGTCAGTTGGTTAATGAACACTGGCTCTAAGCTTCAAATTTGGCAGGGCACGAGTTCAACCCTTACTACTTGCAATTTCAAAAAATTATTTGCGAGTAATTAAATACAAGAAATAATTCTAAAGGACCACTGATGATTTGGCAATACTCGAAACAGCTGTATGGGCAGTCAAAAATTCATTATTAAAAAAAATTTTTTAACGCTTTCCAGTTGTTCTTTTTTTATATCCTAAAAGTTCAATTAAATATAAAGATATATTTTTATGATCCTCATGTAAATACTTATTGAAGATCTAAAATTATAAAATCATTTCTGTTTTATTAAATAACGGTGACTATTTTATTTAATACAAACTATTGTAAGTACAATAAATAAGTACAGATTATTTGCGAAATCTGACAGACTTACTAACACCGCGTTATCAAATCTCAGAATGGTTACAGGCTCCTCGGGGAGATATGCAGGTCTAATGAAGTGATAAACCATAATCCAGTCAAGGCGCAAAGAGGGGTTTTGTAGAAACCTCGCAGTTAATAGAGAGTAAAAGTGCTCAGGTGCACTGATTCAACTCAACTAGCCTCAACATACATATATAGGAAGGTTTTTAACAATAGTGTACTACAACAACATTTTTTTTTTCGTATTATTTCCAATTAAAATGATATTCAAACATTTAATTTTTTTTCTCTCATTTTATTTAAATAATAAAGTAATATTGTTGTGGATTCTTGAATTAATAATTATAGAAAATGATTTCATAAATATATTCATTTAATTTTAAAATTTATATAACTTTAATTTTTATTGTGTCTACAAAATTTTTAATATTTTTATAAATAATTCGTTAATAGTTTGGATTCAAACATAACTGAATCCAGATGCATCCCTCACTAAGTTTTTTTTATAGATTTGTCTGTGTCTTTAAATTTTTTCTACTAAAAATGAAATTTTTTTGAAAAGTTCCCTGCAAGACAAGAATAAAAAACAAAAAAAAAAATGGAAAGCTTATAGACTTTGCAATTTGAACATAACGCAATACACACAGTACAAGATGCAAGCTGTTGTTATTGTGGCCCCCTACATCGGTGCCCATTACTTGCAGACAACAGAGTTCCGTACAGCCCATTTTCAAAATTCGGCTGCATATCGAAGATTGCATGTAACTCTTAAGCTTCAGGCTGCCGGCTAAATACATATAGTGGCATCAGCTGCAGACACAATCACGAGTGCTTTAATAGCAAGCTTACCAACACATGCCCAACGAGACGCCTATGTGTGCGCTGCACAGCATAATGGCAGCCATTTTATCATACACCTATTTTTTGAGACACTTTAGTAGCAGTAAAGTTGGCGCGACAATTACCATCAACATGATGCTGATATGCTGCCAACGTCTGTCGGCAGCAACTCTCATAGGTACGTTGCCATAGGTACGAACGGGTGCCTACTTTCCGCAGGGCTATGCTGTGCTGTGTATCGTTTTCATTGTATCATTTTTTGCTTTATTTTTTTCTTCGCTTCACTTTACTTTGTCGCTTTGTTCTTCAGTTGAGTAGAGTGTGTGTGTGCTTTAGCGCCCAGGAGCATTTAACTGCCAACGATGGGGGAAGACTTGATGCCGCAACGGTGGCAATTTCCTGTTTTTTCTGCCGTGCTTTAATCGAGTCCTGGCTTGATTTCATTTACGGCAAACATTTTTTGGCAGTCACAAAATTATGCTTTAAATCAACAGAAGCTTAAGGATTTTACTTAAATTCAAGTAGATTCACTAAATTACTAATTCCAGCAGTGAGTGCAACTGATGCACCCTCACTCTGTTTGAGTTATGATCCGGCTAATAAAAGAAGAAGGATTTAAATCATTTTTCATCCTGTGAAGTGCAGGCAATCACTTCTTGTTACAGTAGCAATAAAAACATTTTAAAATCGATTTGTTTGAAAATTGAATCATTTCAATGGCCATTATTTCTTAACACAGTTTTTACGATTTTTAAAATGGTCACTCAGTAGTTGGAGCAGTCCAGTACCAACAAAAAAAAAAAGACCAGAAAAAAAAGTTCTAATAAACTTGGCAAACAATGGCAAAATATGCCAAGTCAGGTGTAACAGTCATATAAAAAAAAAAAAGAAAGACAAGTAGAAAGAAATGGAAGCGGATGACTTCTCAAAAATTTAGGAACACAAAAGAGCAGTAAAAATGAATTTATCATTTTTCAAATGATTTTAGCAGAAGAAAAGATTGTCAAAAGAAGAATTGGCAAACAAAACATATTGTAGTGGGAGGAAAATTAAATGACTTTATGGTCTGTTATGGATGTTTCTTTCAATGACATTCTTGAAGTGCTCCGTGTAAGTGGAACTGATGTGGATTGCTGTAAAAATGATATACACACTCTTAACTTCATAGTAACTCTACTAAGTAACTATTAAATCCTTAAAAATGTAAGCAATTTTATATTGCTTATTTGATAAATAGATCAGATGAAAACCTATCACTATCGATAAGAGAAAGCTGTAAGTGTGTGATGAGATAAAAGCAATATAATAACTATTTAGTTAATATATTTGTAACGAGTATAAGAAAAATTGGAATACACTCAGCTAATGAAAATCATTTACATAAAAATATTTTAGACAACAAATAAGATTACGGAAGAAAAGCGATCTATTGTAGAAAATGGATCAACATTATTCGTTTGACTTATTATTGCCATGAAAAACACAAAAGAATTGGCATTTATGAGAAAAATCACATGAAAAAAATTTTCCATTTATTTAAGTGAAAGATAAGCAATCTGATAAATTTATTAACTACGCCTAATTTTAAAGAATGATAGCTTTACCAAAGTAGCTAAAAATGGGACCCCAAAGGTTTGTAATCGTTTACTGCCAAAAAATAGACACTGATTTATACGATGAAATACTGAAATACTGTTTCTTTCTTCTCTGCTGAACCACAATCATGACAAAAGTCATCATAAAATAGATGAAGTTTTAAAGTTACCACTCAGTAGATGGAGAAGTCTAGTACGAATAAAAAAAAGGACCAGAAAAAGAATTTCCAATAAATTTAACAGATGTAACAGTGTCAGTAGTGACCTATCAGTACCTAAATCACCCCATTAACTCTATTCCGCTTTAATTAATATAGCTGACTTTTATGCTTCTTGTTGAATTTGGGTCAAGTAAATCTTGATACTTTAAAAGAATATTCATCTAAACATGCTTTTTTAATATTTCTGTGTTTACGTTTAATAGTCAGCTTAGATATTAATTATTCATTTAATATATTACTCAACTCAAAACTTTTTATTCCATCAAATTCAGACTCGTATTCCATTCGTATTCCATCAGAAGTTCAAAATCCGTCTGTTTTTCAAAAATTTGTATTTCGAATTTGTTTGCTAAAGATGGCAAGATATTTTGACCTATGACTCTTATTTGTTTCTTTATTATTTTTTAAACTCTATTAAAATATTTGCATTAAACTCTATCCGAATATGTTTGTGGAGTTATTTGGCGCATAAGTACTAACGAATATATGTTCTATATTGGTTCCATACCTTTGAGTACGTGAACTGCTTTGGCGAAATTAACTATAGTACTATTGAAACATAGTCCTAATATATATATCTATTTTTATAGTATTTTACTCGATTTTTATTGCTAAGTAAATAACAAAATAAGAGTATGAATACAACCCGATTTTTATGCAAATAAATTTGGTAGTAATTCTGTGCCTCCAATTTTCTTAATTTCTTTCTTCTTCTTCTTCTTCTTCTTCATTCCACTGCGTTCCCAGGTGAACAGTGGGCCGTAACGAACTTTTCCAACTGTTACAATTTCTTGCCAGGATTTAAATTTCTCCAAAGATTTTTCCGCTTGCTTGGATTTCTTTCTCTAGTGTTCGCTATCACGTTTGGTTGGGCCTACAAGGTCTTTTACTTCCTTCCTTCTGCTTTCACGTTAACTGTTGTTTGCAGATTTCGTTTGGTGACTACCTTAATGTGTGCCCGATCCATTGCCATTTACGCTTTTTGATTTTATTTGCGATAGGAAGTTAGCAACATATTGACCAAAGTGTAATATTTCTAATAGTGCGTGGCCACCAAATTTTCAAAATTAATTTCATTTATAAAGTTAAACAATATTACATATATTATCCTCTCTTTCCAAAAATTTATTTTATGTAAGCTCGAATGTTTATTTATCATTAACGGACTAAGAAAATTAAAGAAATCGGAACCAGAAAAGCTGACGGCTTCTTACTATTCACAAAGTAATATATAACATTATGTCATCCAATATAGACAAATATTTTTATATTTAAATAAAATAGAGAGTGGTGAAATAAAAAAGAATGGTTACAATAACGCCCCATTCAAAATTTTAATTAATTTCTATCGGCTTCAAATGAGGTTATGTGTTTTAGAAATATCGATGACTATCTAAAACCTCTGTTAATCTTTGGATCGCAGCACCCGGTGATGAATACGCAAATCCATGCCGAATGAATGATAAACAAATACCTCATCATTCTACCCGCGTAAGTTTAGGTATTAACCACAGCCACTACGACTCAGCACATCTCACTTAGCCAGGATAGCTGGAGATGTGGGCACCTGACCCCCATAGTACCAGTTTCACACCTACGGTCGGGTGTCGCAAGTACCGTGTCACTTACTACCATACACAATTCAAAACAGTGTTGGCATAGCGCCGGGATTTTAGTTGCCTCTTACAACAGGCATGTGTTACCTTGCGAATCCTAACCCCTTAACCGCAGGGGGAAGCTAAAGGCTACAATAAATTGTTTCCACCTATCTCTATTCTGTAATTTATTGTTCTTCGCCATGTTGTAGTGCGCCTGCTTCTTCGCTGGGTTCTTTGGAGGTTCCACGTCAGCACTGCGTGTGGTATATCATTATGTGGCTAACGCAGTGTATGTCCTATCCATTTGTAGTTTCTCTTTCGTATTTCAATATTAATGGATGTTTGACCGGTTTGCTTACAGTGTTCTTCATTTGATATCGTTCTCGGTTATCATAACGTCATTATGTTTTGTGTCTATATAATGTTTATGATAGAAGATTATTATAAATATTAAATTGACTTTTTATTATTGCAGAATTTTATTCTTTTAGCAAATTGTAGTCACACAGCATGCACTAAATTACTTATTTAGTATATTATTTTGTGATGAATATTTGCGTACTAATTTCTTTATATGGATTTGAATTTAAAACAAATTAAAAGAAATTAAATCAAGAATGTTTTAAATAAATTGCATAAAAGGAAATCTGTTTTCCGAAAATGGAAAGCATAATTAAATTCAAATTTGTCCTACGACAGACGGGATCAAATGTTTTCTTTCTATTAACAATTGTTCAATATACGTGAAAATAGTATTGTTTTTATTACTCAACAATATTCAACAATTTTATTTCAATTTATATTTCAGCTTCTAATAAACAAAATTTCCTGGAATTTAGTAGGATTTCTGTTTTTTTAAGGATTTTGCTTATTCAGCAAATTGAAGCATTTATGTCTTTCTGCAGAAACAACAAATAAAAATCGAAGGCAGACTATGTTATATTATCTTTCTATTCTTATTTTTTATTCTTGCTGACAATAATTTGATCTTTACCTTTTGTTAATATGAAAAAACAGGACATACGATAAGGTTTAAAGGCAAGGATAGGCAAGGATATATCAAACAATATTTCATATGCAGCAACTTTGTCATAAACAAAACGAAAGAAAATACATGTTATGTATATATATAAGAAAAAAAAAATATTTATCGAAAAAATATGTCAAACCCAATATGGAAAGGATAAAAAAATTATATTCATTTAGTGTACACACTCTGATTTTTGTTTCTGAAAGGATAGGAAAAAAATTACATGGAATCGAAAAGCAAAAATGTGGAAAAAAGTATTTGTTAGAAAAGTGCAACAAGGCAGAAATCAACACGAAAAATTGATATAAAAGAAACAAAAGCTCGAAAATATTTTAATATAAAAAAAAGGAAATAGAAAGCCAAAACTCTGAAGTTGCCTTTGTTCCAGGCACAATGGCTGCGCTGCACATGTTGCAGGATTTCAGGATATTCCAATTTATTCAGAGTTTCACAAAAAATTCAATTTCACCAACAATGAAAGTATTTCATTTTCAGTCTCTGCAAGTTGAAGAATTTATTATTATTTAATATTTTCTTCCATAATTTGAAGTTGATTGCTTTAACTTCTAAATAAATACAGTCATTCGTACCTCAATCTGCAGTCGAGATGAATTTTATTTAATGAATTTTATGCAAGATAATTGAGATCTTCTTTGAAATTTATTTTTATTTTTAAATATTTTTCTCTTATTCAATTTAAAATTATACTTTAAGAAATAATTGAAAATATAGTAGAAGATAGCAGGTAAATATAAAGAAAAAAACTCAGCTTCAAAGCAATTACAGGTTGGGGCGGTCATATTAAATAACCTCAACCAAAATAGTATTTTCTTAGATTTAATTTAGGTTTAGAAATTTTAATTTATTTTCTAAATAATAATATTTGAATATTTGATATTTGATTTGATTTTTAATATAAAATTGAGTTTTATAGAACCAATAGAAAAAGAAAATTTGGAAAGAAAATAAATAGCAGGAACTATAGCTCCGAACCATATCCAAGAGAATTATTAATATGTGAAATATTTACTCATTGTTGCAGAAATCATTTCCTAAATATATCAATTCTTATTTATTGCTATTGACCTTAACCTGCAAAATAACGCATATCGTGAATTAAAGCAACTTTAAATATGATGGCCACCAAGCACAGTATATAAAATGAAGTAAAATCAACCTAGTTTTAAAGTTATGGATTATCAAAGCCATTGTATGCAATATATAACGCTATATCACAGTCAGTACTAGTGGACCGATACCTTGCCAGGTATGGCAAAACCACGTTGTAATGCTCACTCTAATAATCAATATATTTGGTTGCCTACGGTACAAGAGCAACTTGCATAAACATTTTTATTAATCATATGGTCCAAAAATCCTATCTACTATTTACCGTCACGTATACTCAAGCCTATATGAACAATAATAACTGCTTTACATCTTATAGACATTACAATATATAAAATTTCATATGAAGACTCGACAATGTCATTTGCTTACGAAATTGTTTTCATTTTTGAAGATATTATATCTAGTTTCTTTTTAAACAAAGGTGAAGTCTTGTTCTCTTTGAAGCTCACATGAATTTATTTAAGCTTCTGTTTTCAATATGTGCAGGAATAGGTTTATTAATACAGCACTTTACTTCGTTTTTTTCAAATACTAGATCCAACAAGGTTGGAAACTTGTCACCACTTTACATCATTTGAGAATTATTGTGAAGAACCCAATGTAGTTCCATAGGGTAGCAGTTAAATATGCCATTATGTTCTTTTGTGAGATGTTGCCTAATTCCTTTATAAGTGGTTAGGCAGTTGATAAGTACCGAAGTCTGAGTCTGGCGAAACTATCACAGTGACACAAAATGTGTTCTGCTGTTTCTTCTTCCTCGTGACAAAGTCCATAGATGCTTTTTTACTTCGCAATATCCAGTTAGAAACATTGTCTCTCATAAGTCGGATGCTTTTTCTAATCAGCATTAGAAGCTCCCTAGTTTTGGTTTTTGATCAATTCGGTATGAATTCTTTAGTTTGCAATTACATTATCCTATTCAGTCTGCTCTTTTTAGCCATTCATTAATTTTAAGTTTGAAAAAGTTCCATGAAGGACCGCAGAATTTTTGTGATCCAATATAATATGAGTCCGCCCCCTTTCTGGATAGTTAGTCTGCTTACTCGTTTCCCTTAAATCCGACGTAACTTGGATATATATTAAGTGAACCCTGTTCCTTTCAGCAAGATCTTTAAGAAATTAAAGACATTCTCACATTAGTGTTGAAGTCACTCGAAGTGAGCGTTATGCTAGGAGTGCTGTTGTCTGAGGAAATATATATATTTTCCCCGTGATGGATTTCACAGTATGTCCCCTTAGACTTAGTTCAATTGCGTGTACTTCGGCCTGAAAAATTAAGTTTTCTTAACTCATATTCGCAAATATTTCCTCTATTGGTTTATAAAGGCACTGATTTAAGATTTTGAAGACTTTGGGAAATTGACTTCTCAATATTTCTTTTTGGATAACTTCTTAACTGATGACATTGAAGCAAAATTAATGTTGGTTATTTGTGTTCCAAAGTTGTAAATTGTTTCTACAAAAAATTTTACTACTTGTGGGCTAACTTTACAGATCTTGTATTCTGTGATGCTAGACAAACACCTTTTATCTGGAATTTTCATCTATTTGCAGCTAATATTGACATCTATTTACTGTCAGTTATACTTCTAAACTATATTAGTTGCCGTTAATAGGTTTTAAACACCTTAAATGACAGGTAGGTCTAAATCTGGTACTGCAGGAGTCAGATGCCCACAGCTTCGGCTTTCCTGATGAACTAAGGTTGGCAGTGTCGTAGTGGCTGTGGTTAATACCATAAATTATACGGGAAAAATTATTGGTATTTATTTTTCCTTATTCGGTGTGAAATTGCGTATTCATCATCAGATTTGTGATACAAAGATCAGTAGAGGTTTTAGATGGGGCACATTTTTTACAAAAGGAAGAAGTTATGTCCTAAATACTTAACTTCATTGACGTTAATCGACGCATTGTATTAATATGTGTTTTTTGTGGTGTTAAACCATCAAGGCAGGTAATCACGTTAATAATTCTAGACTCTAGGCCTCGTGAATATTTTAAGTCGCATATCGAATGCGACTAATCCTCATCTCATCTCATTTCTGTTATTTGATTCTCGGCATATATCACTCCAGGAATAATTGGCTTCTCTTACCACTCGTTCTTATTTTTTTTTAGTACGAAGTAAATTAAATATTAAAATTTAAGCATATTTTATTTATCATTGTTTTTATTTTATTAATTTCTATTTGCTGTAAGTCAAAATAAATAAATACAATAACAATTGTTAAATTAAGTCAGAACAATTTTCAAGAATTTTGCGACATTCAAAGTACAATGAAAATATTGCAAAAAATGTTATTAAAGGAGTACAATAAGATGTTGTTTGTTAATTCTACGACATTTTTTTGACTAGAAGTCTATAATGAAATTTCATATTATCTCTAATAAAGGACATTTGTTCGAGGAATCACTAGAGCCAAGAGCAAAATGTTGGAGTTTATGAGTGCTCATAAAATGTTTTCCGAAATCCTTTGTGCTACTGTCGTTGTTGTGTTAATATAATCACATCAACATATCCGTTCTTCATGGTTATGTGAAAAATATTTATATTCTCATATATTTATATTAAGTTTTTTTCATATATATTTCTTTTGACTACTGTTTGCTTGTGTATGTATGTGGGTTTGTTTGCATATATCAGATAAATATTCTATTTAATTTGAGCGTATATATCAAATATTTAATTGTGAAGTCTACCGAATACAAAGCTTCGTGTTAAACCCCAGGACACCGCTTATGCCTATGGCATTACGTACATGTTTTTATTTATAATTATCGCATATTCATACTTTTTGATTGCTTTGGGCGCAACACTGCTTGATACCCGTGTATTGCAAATTGCAGAGGTTAAAGGTAAGAAGAAAAAAACTAAAAATGTATAATATATATATATATATATATATATTTATATGAATAACAGTCGGCAAATATGTAAGTCAAGTATACTTTAATGTGATAGATATGTATGTAGGCATATATACACATATTTGGCACTAAATATTCGCTTTTGACAAAAACACTTTTTTGCTTTCAACTGCAAACTCCTTTTTATGGAATTTATATGCTTGTGTCAACAATTTTTAAGCAGGTGATAAATAAAATTTATGCCCTCACATAAAAGCCAAACGAAGTTGTTCAGGACAATAAAAAACAAAAAAAAAAACAGGAAAAATTTTTAAGTCAAAATTAAAATTAAACCGAAAATGTAAATAAAATAAAAATAAAAATTATATAAATAAAAATATGCACTCAAAAAAAAAAAAAAAAAAATTAAGTGAGGTGAAGTGGGTTGAGAAACCAAAACTCAACACTAAAAATGCAAAAGGATATTTTTGTTTTATGCTCGTATTTCGAGTCCTGTGACGTCGTCGCTTACTGCCATCCTGAACTTCTTTATGATTCCACGTACTCGTTTGCTTCGCATCGCATCTCCTACATACTCGTATTACCTTTTCTGCCAAAAGTTTTTGCCGCTACTTTAGAGAAATCATAAATTTTTCTTAACTGTTGGTTACGTTCTTCTTTATTGCAGTTGTCGGGGATTTTTTTGCTACTATTCCTGTTAACAGTGTTGCTAATGTGAATTCTTGTACTTAACTTAATTTGTGGTTAAAAACGGAGTTCAACTTTTTTGGGGTAACGCAAAAACGTTGTTGAAAAGTGTGCTCCGACTCTAGGAGTACCACATGGCGGGAGGGGGAATCACTTTATATATATGTTCATGTTGTTCATGTTACGTTACGAGGGGAAATTGATAAATTTTGTTTTTCGCTCAGTCATAAACACGCACCCAGACGTGACTTTTTGTCTCCTTGTCAAATGGTCTTCTTTAATTTATTTTTTATTTCGTTTATTTATTTATTTATTTTCATTGTTGTTTATTTTTTTTTTTTTGTCCTCTGAAGTGCTAAAAGATGTGACAGGGGTGCACTTAATATGTGATCAAATGTCAACAGAGTAGGAAATTTTGTTTGGGATGAGAAATAAATTGAAAAATGTTGTAGGTTAACAGCTACTTACATTGATACTAATCAAAATTTTATAAACGAAATTTAATAAGTCAACATAATAAAGAATAAATAAATAAAACTCAACAGAATTAGATTTATCTATGAGAAAATATTTCTTGTTAAACAAATTATTTTTAAATTTAAAGTCAATTTTTTTTTTCGAAAATGATGCGTCTTATATGTCAAAGTAATTATTTAAAAGTTAAAAGGGTTCGAATAGAAATGAAAAGACAACAACAAAAATTTGATTTGTTATTTGTTTAATTGTTTAAGTTCTTAAATATTTTTTATTTCATGTAATATGAGTGTTATGGTTGAGGGTTTAAACTCTATACAATTTTTTACTAGTTATAAAAGTTGTATTACTTTATATTATAAACTAGTTATATTACTAGTTATATTGTGACATTCAGAATCCATTAGTCTGATTTCTATTAAAAGTATTTGATAAAGTATTTAAAGTATCAAATTGACAGCTACAACTTCAACCCTGGCAGTCTCAAGAAATTATTTAGAAAAAATTAATCCCTCTACAAATAGAATAGTGTTGAAATTTAACAATTAATAATAAAAATATAATTAATTAATTTAATTATTCTACAGCTGGTTTATGATTTCGTTTTAATATAAACACAACAAATTGATTTGTTAACAAAACTCTCACAAATTTCAATAAATTAACTAAAATATTTGTTCTTGTCTTTTTATTTCTATTCGAACCATTTTAACTCTTCAATAGTTTCTTTTCGTCATAAGGCGTAAGTATATGTAAATAGATGTAAATAGAGTAGTGTCATAGGGGAGATAAGGCAGTGAAATAAGAGCAAAGATTGAAATGAAAGCAAAGATTGAAATGAAAGCAAGATAAAAAAGAAAAGAAAGATATAAGAGGAGAGAAGAAGAAAAATAGAAGTTTGAAGAAGTTAAATAAGTTTGCAAAGTTAAAGTTAAACATAAATTCATAAAGACAATTTTATTTTTGTCTAAAGTAATTTTTAATTTAATAAAGGTTTGAAGTTTAATAAAAATATCAAGAAACATTGAGTTTTCTTTTTGTTTAAATAACTACGTATATATTTGTTCCCGTAGAACTTATGAGCAGCAAAGGGCAACATTTAGATTGTGCAGTTTTATTATACTACAAAAGGAAGTGTTACTTTATTTCCGGTACTTATTTCCAATATTCACATTTAATGTTGCAAATATTTATACTTTCGAACGAGATGTTCGAACGCGATATCCAAGTTGATTATGCCGTAGGTCAGGTAGCTGCCACACAACCTCCTTCACTTCATCCCTGGATTTGCCAGTCCTAGCAGCTTCGAGCCCAAGTTGATTGCGCATGCATATCTTCTGAGTAAATTATCTTTGGTTTACCGTCTTTAGGAGGATGTTATTCAATATGTAATATTTAGAATCTTATTTTTTTATTAATACTCAGAATTATTTTTAATACTTAATAACATAAATACTTATTAATTAATACTTATATTAATTTAAACAGACCATAGTAGTTTCTATATACACTCTCTTCAATAATTTTACATATTAGGTAAATTAAAAAAATGAAAGCAAATGTTTGGAGGCATCATAATTTTGAAGGTATCTCAATTTCTGGTCTAGTGAGCCCAAAGCTTTTTTAAATTAAAAATTATTAAGCAAGTCAAACAAACCGTTTAAAAAAAAAACAAATTATTTTCCATTATTTTATAATAAATTTAGTTTTTCCCGTTTCTGTTAATAAAAAATTAATTATTTCCTTTAAATTCAACTTTTGTTTTGGCAATTAGAGCAAAAAAAAATATTCATTTAAACTTTTTCAATAAAAGTTAATTGCTCAGTTATTTTCCGTAGCAATAAAAATAATTGTGATTTTCGATTAGCACGGCAACTTCAATTATAGAAATTTGCAAATTTATTCACTTTTTATGAAAAACTATTAAAAGTATTGAAACATAAACATTTTATTGGAAAATTAGTTTGGTCCGCAAATCATTCGTACGACTGCCGAAAGGCTTCGAATTCGTAATAATAATTTTTATTCCCTTTAATAATAAAATTTATCGAACAATATTTGCCTCGAAAGGCGAATTTTATTGGTGGAAATTTGGGTTTTAAATCGAATTCGATGAAGGAGTTATGGACCTAAAAACCATTTTAGCACTTAAAACAGAAAACCATATAATTTTTATGGATGCTTTCAAAATATTTATTGACGTTGCGTTTTTATTATAGACTAAAATTATTTTAAACTTGTTGAGATATAAAAATTATTACTTATATATTTTTATATAGGAATATAAATATTAAAAATTTTAATACATGGAAAATAATAATAAACATTTTAATATATAATAAATATTTTAGAAAATACTCTAAAGCTGTAATTTTTATTTAAGTATTTAAATTTTATATATTTCATACATATTAAATATTTAATATAGTTTTTATTTTAGGATATTTTTTAAAAATTTATTAATTTGTTATACTTTAACTTCTTTCACACTGAATTAATTTAAATTTAATTATTTCAAAATAAATATTTTTTATTTAATTTAATTTAATACTAAATCGATACTATTATACCTATTTAATGAAGTGGTTTCGAATGATAGTGAACTACAAAAACAAAACTTTAATTATTTTTTAAATAATTAAATTTTTGGCTGATTATACAGCTATTACAGCTATTGTCAAAGTTTTGTCTAGAGTTTCTATTCTAGAGTTTTTTCTTATATGTAATTAATTGTGAACAATTTTTTAGACTGCAATTGAATTTGTACTCTGCGAAATTTGAAGCTAAAAATTTAGCAATTGAAAATATAATTAATTAAATATAATTAATTAATACAGTTATTCTGCAGCTGGTTTATGAATTCATTCTAATATAACACAGCAAGTAGATTTGTTAATGAACTTTCAAAGCAAATTAACAAAACCTCCAGAAAAAAGTGCGAACATATAAGTTAAGTACGGCTTTGTGTCAATCGGCTAATGAACGCTGACTCTGAGCTTCTAATTTATGCAGGGTATAAGTTCAATCCTTGGTACTTATAGTATAAAAAAATTATTTACGAATAAATAAATATAAAAAATATATCCAAACGGCCATTGATGATGTGTCAACCATAAAACCAATTAATAAAAAAAGAATAAAATGTTGTTGTTGCAACTGACTACTGTTCGAAACCTCTCTAATCAACATTTTTTACTAACAATTATAAAAGAATTTTTTATATTTGATAATATATTACAAATTATCTTTGATTATGTTTTAAAAATATATCGAATTATTGAAACTTTTCAAGGAATCATTGATATATAATGACGTTTACAATGAAGCCTGGGAAGAGGTGTTATTAAAACACAAATTCTTCCTTTTCAGTATACCTAATTCACAGATGATACATTTAAAAAAACAGCACCAAAAAAGGTATTTTCTGTAGAAAATATGGAATGGAATAGAATGTAAATATATATCCATTCTTTTGTTTGGCACAATCCTTTACACGAGACTACAGTATCAGATCCTATATATTAAAAGCCTTCTTTAAAAAAATAATCACACTTTACTGAAATAATTTTAATTTCAAACCATCAAGCTGTTCGCAATGAACAAAAATTTTAGCCACAACAATCTATAGATATGTCCTAATCCATGCTTAAAGCACCATTTTTCTTGACGACAAGAGCTTGAGCATGTCACATGAGCAACTTTATATGTTGCGTTGTCGGTTCAATTATCTATTTGATATCATAAATAAAATGTGTTTCAAATGCTCTCTACCTTAGTTGTTAGTTGTGCAGCTAATAGTGAGACTTACCTCAATGATCTTAATATGAAAAAAGCGAATACTATACACACAGTAAGAATACTATCAATTGTCGATATACATGGAAGTTCCAAGAGTGACATCAGCAAAAGTTGTTTATTTTCTTGAATAAACATTCTCAAGAAACTAAATCTTCAACCCTGATTATTATTTTAATTATTTTTTTTATTTTATTTAATTTCTTATCTATTTTTTTTTTATTAGCTTCAATATACTACAATAAATGGGGTTGTCCCTTAATGCATTTAAATAAATAATAATAATAATAAGAATTGAAAAAAAAACTTTGTATGTGGAATGAAAAGTAACTGTGAATGAAGTATTGGTTTAAAAATTAATCAATAATATTTTTTTTCTTAGAGATTCTTGTCTTTAAAGTTTGCAAAGTATTCATCTCCACAAGTAATTAGAAAGCATTAACTTCTGTATCTACAAACAAGTAAACGTTTACTTAAAAGGTCTGCAGGGCCCTAAATGAAGAAAAGGGATTATCGTCTGTATCATTTAACCATGTAGACGTTCATAACATTGCCGTTCTTACCCAAGTGATTAAAAGTTATCAGTATCTGTATCTAGAATATTCTCTTCAAAACTTCTATCAGTTTATTTCTAAATCTATAACATACCTTCTGCTCAAAAAGTACTCGGGTTTTGTAAATAAAACACACAAATTTAAATTTTATTCCAAATTTATTTTATCTCCTTCAAAGTACGCTCCTTCTGAAGCCATACACATATGCCAACGCTTAACCCATTCTTCCATACACTTTTCGTAGGTCCATGAAGGTATGGCTTTTAGTTCCTTCAGCGAATTATTTTTTACCGATATAACCGAACCAAAACGCTTACCACGAAGAGGCAATTTAAATTTCAGGAACAGGAAAAAGTCGCACGGATCCAGATCTGGTGAATATGGTGCCTGAGCGATGACAGTGGTGCCGTGTTCGGTCAAAAAATCGCGTACAACAAGAATTTTCCATAGTAAAAATCGCTAAATGTACTTGAGGTAGTTTCACAAACATAGCTGCTGTAAACAAACAGATGGCGCTCAAATTTGTACCATATGTCAAGAAAGGGTGTACCAACATAACAAAAAAAATTTTTTTGAAAAAGGTCTATTACTTCAGGAGTAGTTAACAAACAATCACATCCGAATACTTTTTGAGCAGAAGGTAAATACAAGTTCCAAGAAAATACACGCTGTTTTGAAAAAACTATAAAATTTTTTATTAAAATTGGTTATAGAGATAGGTTCTGCAACATATTGTAACCTGCATTAACATACCGACAAAATTTATCTATTTGCGGTATTAGAGTAATGTTTTTGATTGATAGAACATAAAACGTGTACTTGCCTACTCTGTAACAGACGATTTTTGAGATGTGTCAAGAAAATGATTTTGAGGTGGAAATTTCTATTCTTACCGAAAACCACAAACCGCTCAACGGGAGACTTTCTGAGACTTCATATGAAACATTGAATACTTTTGGTTTGATTGGGCTTGATTTTTAGCAGAGTACGTATGCAATGTTAGTGATGCTGTATCTCTGCTGGATATCTTAATCTTTCGTATATTACTCTATTTGTTATTAGTGAAGCAAAATTTGATAATTTCTTTAAAAATGCATTTAGTAAAATTTATTTTATTACTTTTTTGCTTTTTTTTCTATATAATTTGTGGTAGAGTATTATCAATGTATAGAGTTTTCTTTATATTATAACTTTTACCACAAAACTGAGTCATTTATAAAATTGTATTTATTAAATCATGATTTTAAAAATTACATACTTAAATAAAAAAAGTTTGTATGGTTTTGTTTTATTTTTTTTTTATTTTTTATTTTGAAAAAAATTCTCTTAAAAATGCACATAAAAATGTTTAATAAATATTTTTACTTAAATTTTTGTTTTTATTGACTTGCATTTATGTGAAAGAACATTTATGCTTGCATTTACGTCAAACGAATATTTAATATTAAACAATATATATTCATGTATTTAACTTTTTACTTTCAGCTCGAATAAATAATATCAAAATGTCTGCCTTAAAGAGACTTCCTGACGAATCATATCAGTTTCATATCAACTAAATTTTTTGAATGCTGCAATAAGAATTTTTATCTGCACAGCAAACTGCGCGTAAAAAGACCAAAAAGCACTGGCAACATATCAAGTAAACGAAATGGTGGAATCTTCAAGTCTTGGTCGACCACTAACCACACCACAACAGCCCATACCACAGCACTCGCCCTCCGGTATGCGTTGCGGCACATTGGAAACGCGTGTACGCGGCGCATGGTATCGTGTCTTGGTAGCACTGGAAACTGATTTTCTGGCCATTAGTTTGGACGAGTCATGCGATACGGCAATAAGCGTAGATCATTCGACCACACTTAATGGCACATTAGGGTAGGTTAAGCGGCAGTAGTGAATTGCTGCCAATAAAATGCAAATGAGTATTTATGTTATGTATTGTTCTTATCCTTTGTGCAGGAGTAATCACAGTGGCCACAATGGCTCGATACCATCGTCTGGCTCGATGCAGGGCATGGGAGCAGCAGCGAATACAGCCGAAATGGATGCTTGCACGGAAAACGGTGAACATATGCTCAATAATAACACAATGGACAATGGCTTGGATATGTGCGATGTACCTGATCATGTAGCAAATCAAAAACGACATGTAAGTTTGCACATATCCCCAACACCAGAACCCAATAAGGATATAAGGATGTTTGCTAAATTAATTGATTTCGTTTAGGTGCGTATCATTAAATCGGACAATAATGGTCTTGGTATATCGATTAAGGGAGGCCGAGAAAATCGCATGCCAATATTAATTTCGAAAATTTTTCGTGGCATGGCAGCAGATCAGGCCAAAGGATTATACGTTGGTGATGCTATACTAACAGTGAATGGCGAAGAACTCCGTGAGGCAACACATGATGAAGCAGTGCGTGCGTTGAAACGAGCCGGACGTGTTGTTGATTTAGAAGGTAAGTGAATGCAAAAATTATTCTTAAATTAATTAATAAAATTAATGCAAAATAAACAAGAGTGAGAGGGTAAAGTTAAAAGTGTAATCATACAAAAAAAAAAACAAAACAACTCTGATAAGCGGCTTAAGTACCTTTCACTTTAATTTATTTGTGTTGTGTATGGAAAAATGCTTCGAAAAAGGAAAAAAAAAATTAAAAAACGTAAAAATCGACTTGAAAATAAATGAAATATTAAAATTTGCGCAAAATATAATTTTTCAACTTTATAGGCAGCGCAATCGCAACGTTTCCAATCACAATTGTGTGCCATTAAATGTTGTGCAACATTTCGTTTTATGCTGTCAACGCGGCAATAAAAAATTAATGCGCGTATCCTGGAAAACATTTCCAAAATGAATTTCAGTGTGGGTTGCATATGTGAATGTGAATGCGAATGTGAATGAGAGTGTGACTGAGCGCAAGTTACAGGAATTTGTGAATTTGTGCCACCAGCAGACGATATAGAGTGTGGAGTGTGCTAGCGTAAGGATATGTACGCCGCACCACAGGAATTGTGTAATTTTCACCCGAATTTACAACACGCAGCAATTTGCGATTGTAAATGCGATTCACGTAAATCAACAACGCAACAAAATACTCATTGCAATCGCGGTCTTCACATTCCCAAGTAAATTTGCCGTTGGCAATTTTCTTGTATGTGCGGCGTTACTGCATCGCCACATCGAATTTACCAATGTCGCCCCATCAAGTCGGTTGCCATTGCAATTTCAATACAAAGCAGCAATACAAAGTTGCTGTTGCAAGTTGTTATTGCTGCTGTTGCTGTTGACGTTATTGCATTTGTTATTACCACTGGTTTACGTATATACATATAGCTATTGCAGTATGGTTGTTGGTTCATGATTCCTGGTTCATGATTCCTGGTTGCTGGTTGTTGGTTGTTGGTTACTAGGTTTTGGTCGTTACTGCCCTATCGCCACTCAGTCAGTCGCAGTCACAGTCACAGTTGTTTGTGCAGCAAGTGAGCGCGTTTAATTAAATTTCAGCCCTTATACTTTGACTATTACGAGAAAAGATGATGAGGCTGACTGTTTCACATCCTTGATATGTGTGGCCTAATCTCAATTTGGATGTGCTGCCGCATGAGTTATCAGTCTAAAGACAAACAAGTTGCACTCAGTTGCTTTCTATTATGAAATCAAAGTTGAAATGTGAAAAAAGTTCCGGTACAGCTCGTCATCACTGTCGTTGTTATTTTGTTTACATTTGCTTTAAGTTTATGCACTGCAATTATGTTGTACTTGACGTCAGCAATCCTTCCAACCGACTACCATGATATGTGAGCTGTAGTCGGGCGAGCTTGTCAGTTGACGATGTTTGCATGAGTAAATGTGTCAGGATATGTCAATTGCTGATTTCAGTCTATGAAAAGGTGAACTTATCTGTTTAAATTGCTTATCCTTGTAATGTAAAGTGACCATTTTAAAACGTTGCACTTGTGTATTTTTGTGCATTTCTCATTAATTACAAAGGGAGAAAGAGAAATGTCGCGTAATAATAAAACACAGATAATGTCATATCATATGAAATGGTGTATTTATTCGTTCAGCTGTTCGTAACATAAATAAGTTGGAAAATGGTGTTGACTTTAAGTAATGAAAAATTTATTTTCCATGAAAGAAAATTTTAATATTAATATTTTTGTGGCTTAAGCTATATATTTGCAAAAATTTTTTTAAATAGTGTTCCTAAATATTCAAAAGTATTTTCAATAAAAAATTTGTAGAAGTGACAGTGTTTAACAGTTGATTTCAGGAGTTGATTGCTTGATCCAAAAAGTGGTTAAATGTGGACCATGTAGGTATATGATTGAGTTATTTTATTTTTTTACCGAAACACTAATCGTCAAACAAATCTCTAACCGAAAACACATATAATCAAATCAGTCACTTAATATCAAAAATGCTTCATCCAAAAAGTTTTAGACATACATCAGTGATTAGTCCAAAAAATTTTTTAATTGATTGCTTTATATGTGAATACGTATGTTAATAATAATGCTTAAAAGTTTATTTTGTTCTTTGAAAGTGATTAATCATTTAAACGTAATACAACCGTTATATATAAGTGCATCTTTGATAGCAAATTGATTTTCTGTTATGATAAATACGAAGAATATAAGATTATATTTTTAAATAAAAAATGCTTGCATACTTTACGGGTGTAAAATGGATATGATAACGAATGAAATATAGTTTATGATTTTTTTCTGATATTTTATTTAATCAATGACGTGGTCATCATTGGAAATACTAGAACATACTTTTGCGTAATGTTTGCGCAGTTCATTAAAATAATTATAATAATATTTAGCAGCAATTTTATTTATATGTACACATCTATATGTATTTAAATATGTATATTTAAACAGTAGTATTTGTATTGGTGTTATATTCGACAATGAAAATACATTCCGGAATCACACAATAAAACTAACTCTTCTACCATTTCTTCTTCGATAGTCGATGTTTTCCCAGTGTTTGTGAAGTTCAAAATATAGCATTAACTGATAATTAACAAGGGCACAATAGATCTTTAAAGTCGCAGTGCACTACCACTTCTTTTCAATAATAATAATAACAATAATAGTAATAATAATAATTTACAGACTAATTTTAACTAATAATATTACTACAATATATCGGAATTATATGATTTATATTATCCACTTCTTATTTGTCAAGGCGTGGTCTTTCATGTAATCCCTCTACTGGATAAGCCACTGCACTTAGTATGAACTAATAATAATAATACTATTACTAATAAGACTAATAATACTAGTATATGCAAGGTAATGCACCAAATTTTTGTCTAGGAGTATTGACTGATGTTTGCTACTGTCTTAATTATCTAATAAACACAATCAATTTGAAAAATCCTAAGAGCTTAGAATCTAAAGTTGAAAGAGTTTCAAGTTTTGTGAACTAAAGCAATCAGACAATGGATATAAGAGAATTTCTTGGTTCGTCGAATTAGGATATTCTAACTTAGAAACCCTAAAATATGGTTTTATATAAAAAGTGACTAAAAACTTGAAACTTAAGCATTGAACATTTGAACAGCCTTGGCTATTTGTGGACAAACACTATTAGTCATGACTTCTAATTTGACAGCACGAATTCTAAGAATCTGACACTTGCAGTCCAAACAAATTATATACGCACTATAAACTAATGAATAAGAAATTCGATTATTTCCTCAGACCACTGACGATGAGTACTTGACAATACTCGAAAAAGCGTTGTACCTATGGTTAGCCAATTTTCAATAAATTAACTAAATTTTTGTTGTTGTATGTTTATTTCTATTTGAATAGATGGATTCACTTTTAAATAGTTTTTTTTCGTCATAATACGGTTCACTTTGTTGTTGTATTCTCATTTCTATGCAATCCCTTCTCACTTTTTAATAGTTTCTTTTCGTCATAAAATGCGTCATTTTCGACAAAAAAAAAATTAAAATTATAAAATTATAGTTGATTGAAAATTATTAAAATTATAGTTGATGAAACTATAAAACATTCCATTAATCGCTTCAACTATTTAAGTGGGTTTTGAATCAACCAGCAGAATTATGTTATATTAATTATATGAATAATAAATATGAGAAAATGAAAGCAATTAAAAAAGAGAAAATTTTTGCGTTTTTATATGAATTTTTAAGTTTCTATGCAATTAATTATACTATCAATAAGAATAAAAGTATATTGGACTATATGTATAATGGTGCATTAGGACGAATGACATCCTCAGGACCTCAAGATTGATCCGATCAAAAGATATATAAATGTTAGAAGTATATAAATTATATACGAAAACTGACAGACTTACCAACACCGCGTTATCAAATCCCAGAATGGTTAGAGGCTCCTTGGGTAGGTATGCAGATCTGAGTTCAATTATTGCTTAGTCTGATGAAGTGATAAACAAAGAGGGAAGTGAAGAATGAAGTGATAAATACCTCGAGTTAAAAAAGAGTAAAAGTGCTCAAGTGCACTGGCACAAATAGCTTCAACATAAAATATGTATAATATATACATATTGAAGAGTAATACTACAATAAAAAAATACTTGAAAAAATAAACCTAATTGATTTTTGTGCAAATTTCTTATAAAAACGAATTGCAAATATTAATCTATCTGCATTTAAGTACTATAGTACTATATATAAACCTGCTATTTTCATTTCATTAAATTACAAAAAAAATTACCTCTTTTAATAGATATTATATTATGCAAAAATTCAATTTATATTAAAAATATATAAAATTGCACACAGAAATAGTTTTAACTTTTGGAAAAAGATACATTTGTGGTTTTTGCCATCGAACTGTCTTAATTAAATTTTCCTATATTACTGTATAGTATCTATATGTACTTATGCCTGGTGCATATTCCATGGTATTTTTTGTCTTGTAATGAAGAAGTTTTTTCTCAAAATGAAAGTCAACGTGTACGTGTTAACTTTTTCCAATTACTCATGCCAAAAAATATTTGCTTTACATTTGCTTGTTGATTAAATGTACACCACAGCCGTTAGGAGCTACTCCTGCACCTTTGCCATGTCAGTGTGTCTTTGGTTGGCTCAATCCACACGAACCAATTTGCACGCAAAAAGTGAAAGAAATCAAGTAGTCAAAAAGTCCACTTAAATTCTACTTTTTTTATAATCTTTTGTTTTTTTTTTTGTTTTTTGTTTTTGTTAATTTTTTTTGTTTATTTGATACAAAATATAAACAAACGAAGAAGTTAATCAACAGGACTTTCGAGCACCATCAACAAATTTATCAGCATAAAACCGCAACCAGAAAACAGCACAAGCGGCAGAATTGGAAGAAATAGCAAAAGAATCCGTTTCTCAATTTTATTTATTTATTTAAGAGTTTTGTTGGGTTATTTTCCATACAAGCAAGGAAGGCACGGCTTTAAGGAAGTGAGTTGAAAGTAAACAAAAAGTAAGGCCGCAAACCAATATCGGAATTGTTAACTGACGCAGCTCAAGAAAAAGGATTACACCGAGCAACATAAGGACTTTATGCTAAATCTCATATACATGTACTTGGTGTGTACTGCCAGACACCTACACACATACGCATGCCACATGCCAACCCAGTTTGGCATTGAGTAATGAGAAAAGTTTTCCATTTTAATATGAGATTCAAAAAAGTTGAAGTGGATTTCAGCGCTGGACAAACATTGTTCGCATTAAGAAAACAAACTGGGCTAAAAAGGAACAGGTGGATGAAACAGGTAGTTAGCTAAAAGCATTTGTAGTCAACCTTTGAAGTGTCGGTAAGATTTACTCTGCTTTGTACTGCGTCAGAGTTGATGGCTTCATTTGATGAACGGTTGAACGGTTGGACGGTTGGTTGGTACGACGGCAAAATCTATGCAAATTTTCGCTTCCATCACCAACAGTAGCAGATTCATAATAATTATATTTTCTTTGATTTCATACTAGCTGTATCCGCTGCAATGAGAGGATACGAACTTAAAATTTCTATGAACCAAAATAGAATATAAATATGAGTACATTATTGTACTATATGTTTGAGATATATAGAGTAATGGGATCAGGGATCTTTTGTACTGCTCTCCACAAGTATGGAGTAATCGTCTGAAACCTTGTGTTGTTCTCAGAAACATGAATGTCGACTGGACTAAGTATTATTAATTCATTCCTTGGTATTGAGTGAATACCCAAGTATTTTTGTATTTTGCATATGAGTGCATCCTATATTCCTAAAATGTGCACTAGTGACTTTGGTTCCAAAACTAACAATCTGCACACCGTACTTGATGATTATATACTGCTCAAGAGTCCTTTAAGCATACAGTAGCTGAGTAATGACGCAGTTAACATTCTTAACCTTCTCTTGAAGAGACCTTTCTTTCGGTTATTATCAGTGGTTGCTCGTACCCTAAATAAATACTGATGACTTTGATAAATTTTGATAGTAGTATCAAAGATTTAAGATTATTATATTACTATATCTTAGATAATAATAAGCTGCTCATACATTTCCGAATCTTTACATTTTAAAGATTTTTATATTGTAAAATATTACTGATGTCAGTGATGATGTTAGTCAATCGATCTCATATTTATTTGGGTTTAGGAGTGCTTCATATGACAGCTTTGAATGGATAAAATTTTCTGAGACTTAACTTATAAATATTTTAAGCGGGCAGAGGTGCATGTAGTTTTTACCATAACAATTTCTTGCCAAAACTTATGATCCCATTACTTTTCATGGTGACGAGGATCGATTATGTTTTTGTCCAATTAATGTATATTTTCCATTTTTAGAAGTAATACAACAGTGCGTCGATGATATTCTAAATGGTGGTTTATTATGTTGCTCACAAACTAGTACGAATAATTTATTAAGGTACAAAAAGCGAACCTGGTGTCATCCTGAGTATGTCAGCCACATAAATATTATATAAAGCGAAAGAAAGTGAGAAACTTTGAAAAACGATTGTATCTTTTGATTTAAAAGATGAAAGTCTGTAATGATTTTACTTGTAGTTTTCTGAAAATTTCGGGGACATTCAAAACAGTCCACTTTTTTGATAAGTTCCCATGATATAGTTTTATTGTAAGTGGATACTGTACATGATTTAAATGTTGACCATTTGTTATTGCCAACCTGAAGAAAGTAGCTCCTCCAAGAGTCTCCAGGGTTACATTAACCGGTACCCTTTAGGACATATCTGAAAAAGCACCAAGGTAGGCCAAAAGGTCTGTTTTACCTTCAATGTTTCTATGTCCAGGAACCCAGACGAGAGTGATATGAGCTGGTTAAGATTAATTTGTCATTTGCTTCTCTACATTCTTTCACTATCTTTGTTTTTGTAAAAGATTAAATATATTTCTGCCTTTATTTACTACATTAGCTGGCTTAACTCTTTTTCTGTCTACATTCTTTTACTATCTTTGTTTGTGAAAGATCAAAGATATTTCCGCTTTTTTTTACTACATTAAATGGCTTAGCTCGTCTTTCTTTGCCTTTCTGCATTCTCTTACAATCTTTTATTTTGTTAAAGATCAAAGATATTTCCGTCTTTATGTACTACCTTGCAACTTTGCCTAAGTTTTTGGTAATGTTAACACCGAAACAACACCCAAGGACTTTAAGTTAAAAATATATGCTAATACATGCGGAATTTCAGCTATGAAATTCTGATAAACTTTATGTAAAGTTAACCATTAGCTCCACAATTTAAATTCAATCTCCAAAAAAGTTTATAGTTCCAACTAAAATATTCTTTCTTAATTACAACTCAAAACCAGTAACCAGTAAGTAATACATTAGCGTTCAACTCTTTTCTTCATCATTATTTAATCTTTCTATTATTTTAATCAAATACATGTACAAAACGAAAGCAATCCCCTACCGGTTGAGAAACACAACAGACAATCAGACAGACAAATTCTTCTCGTTACTGAATCTGCACATATGCTGCCTCCAGAGTTCCTATTGCTATCGCTACCATTACAATTCAATTCCAATTTTCGCTTACATTTTGCACATATTTCTTCTGTTTTTATTTCATATTGGTTTTTTATTTGAATTTTTATCCTTATTCATGGTTTTAATTTGACCGTCTACACCTGCTTCGCATTTTTCTTAACATTTTCTTCCGTTCTCCAGTGCCACCAGTGCTTCCAGTGCATCCAGCGCCTTTGCCTAATACTTTTCGGCTTAGTTAAAGTACAAAATATCTTATTTTTCCTTTATTTCATTTTATTTTCTTCCTTTTTTCTTTGCTTGTTGTTTTTTATCCTTTCTTGCCGATTGGTTTAAGTCTGCCTGCGGTAAAGAAAACAGTTGAAGTTGTGGTTGTCGGTAAAACATCAGTTTTACCTTGACAGCTTTATTTTCATGGATTCTACCTTTTGTGCGCCAAGAAACCCGCACTATTTTTCACCCAAGTACTCTCTTTTTTCATATAGCACACATATATATATATATATATTTATATAGCACACCGATATATCTACATATATGTATGTATATACTATGGTAGATAGATATATGTACATAGGTGTATATTGCGCGTATGCATGTATTCCAACTCTTTTTCTTTTATCTGCTAATAGACGTGCCTGGATGTATGTGCGGAAAACTAAACCGAAAGCACATTAAAGGATTACAGCAGCAGCAACAAAATAACTTCGCAAATGTAAAGAAAATAAAGGAAAAAATATTTCCCGATAAGGAAATTCGAACTTAAATTGCTGGTTGGGTTTTGTAAGTTGCTGTTTATTATGGTGCATATTGTTCAAATAATAGGCCGATCCATTTGTGGCTTAAAATATTAAATTGCAACGAAATTGAAAACCAATATTTTGCTTAACCATTATAGTTTCAAGCAATCTGCCGCATATCGGCCTACAGTCGTCGTAGTTACGTGTATAAAGTTTTTTCTTAATATCATCAATGCTTCTTCCTACTTTCTGTTTTATTGTGTTGGAACGTAATTGCAAAAGACTCTTCAACTTAAAACAAATGAAATTAAATTGAAATTTTACCATCCATACCGTATAATACAATTGCACATAAATGGAAATCATTACGAAACAAAAATTCATGCTCGTCTAAAAAATATTTATTGCTCCGGCTCCGGCTCCGGCAACAACAACTCCGGCTGTTGCGAGGCAACAACAGCAGGGCAGGAGGTACCAACGCATTGCATGCTGCACTTAATGAACTTAATTTAATTTTACTTTTCAATTTCGCAATAAGGCTTTTCGGGATTCAGTGTAACCGTCTCCATCATCGTTACCAGTACAGAGCACAACAGCACAGACCACAGCACAAATGCAGATGTCCTTTTTCAATCCAGCTACTGATATTGCAATACTGCTCCACACTGCTCCTCTGCTTCTCCGCCTTACAGCTTCGGTAATTCACTGCTTTACTCCTGTCAGCAGTTGGAAAATGTTGTTGCCGCAACGAGAGCAGCAGTTGTCCTAATATAGTTACAGTTGCAGTTAAAAAGCATAAACTTTATATAAATTTTACAATTTAATATTTTCTTTTTTACATTTTCATATTGCGAAGCGTTGCTAGTTCTGCCCTACTCAATGCGCATTCTATAGATTTAAGATACTTTTTAATACTTCAATCAAGGCAACTACAATTCCAGTTAACAGATTTCAGATTTCAGTTTACAGTTTACAGATTCTGGATTTTGGATTTTGGATTTCAGATTTCGCAATTCTTCTTCGTCCTTTTGTTGGTTGTGTTTATTTGTCTTAAAATCTGCAATTGCATTTTTTATTGTGTTATCCTTTCTACGAACAATGACATGTGGTTAGCATTTATCTTGATTACCCAAATGCTTTTAGTCTGTTTGCTTCTTGTTACATCATTAATGAAGTTTTCTTGGATGAAAAATTTCAACTCAATTTTGGGCTGGATTTTTTTTTCTCACTATATTGCCTGGAGTTAGTAATTATTCTTTTAATTTTATTAAAAAAAAAATTCAGTTCCCAACAAAAAAAAAGCAAGAGGAAAATTCAAAACTAAAACTGCAAAATATTCCATATCTGAATTTGCAGTTTCAGTACTTTTAATTATTAATTAGTCGCAAGTCATGTACGAATGGTAATTGTAGATAAGGATATCAAGTCAGACAGGAATAATGCAATTGCTATAATAATTGGGCATCAAGTTTTTCTTTTTTTTGACTAATATAAGCAATGAGGTTTATAAGGGTTTAAGTGGAAAATATATAGTATTCTATATATCTTAAATTACAAAATCATAAATGAAACTAATGGCCATTCAAATGCATTTTATTTGCTACCCAAATTATTATGTAGATATGCGGCACTTTAAAGCATTTTGTTATAAGTATTAATTTATAAAGGGGTGTTTTCGAACAGTAGTGAACTACAACAACAAAAATTATTGGCTGACCTACCATCAGTGGTCTTGGAAATAATTCTTATATTTAATTATTTGTAAATAAATTTTTGAGACTGCAAGTACCAGCATTCGAACTCGGGTTCTGCCAAATATGAAGCTCAGAATCAGCGCACCTTAACCAACTGATTCAAAGCCGTTAACAAGAAGATAAGAGAATCTTCTTCTTTGACTTCTTATCCACATCAGAAAACTGCAATGAGTACTCAATATTTGGATCATACTCAAATCATTGACTGTGTTTATTTATATGCATTCTGACTCTCTTTTTCGAATATTCAACTCCACCTAATTTATACCTACAACTGACAGCATTATAATAATTTATACTCTGCTCATATGATATTCATAAACACCGACACTCGACACAAAAGTGATGCAAATGATTTATGAATCATTCATAAGTATTTCATCACAGTCGGAAAAAATTTGCTTGTGTTGTTTACTATGCATATAATTTACTACTAAACAATCCTTAATTATATGCACATGAAATATTTAAGAACAAAAACAAAACACATGCATTTACAACAACACACACCAAAGGCATAAAACTAAACACACACGAATTTTTTGCTTAGCAAACAACAGCGCTCATGCAAAATGATCGAGTCATTTATTTTCGATGAGTATATTCATACTCACCTAAGTATATGCTATGATTCATGAATCATTTGCCTTTTATGCTACTCTACTTAGAAATGTGCACGTATTTTTGTTTAGGTAATTCATTAACACCAGCACTCGTTAATGAAAACACTTATGAATCATTTCGTGTGGTGAATGTGAGTGCATATAAATATCGTGCGATAGAAACATTTATACGAATTTAGATTTGGTCTTTTATGAGTGTACTCTGAGTGTTATAATTATGACTCGTTGCAGATCTCTAATCCACATGAAGATAATAGATGCCGCATTCAATAAGCAGTCTGTGAAGTTATCTTTTAATATTATATAAAGACGCATAAAACAACCTTCTAGTGATATATATAAATCATAATAATTTTGACGTATTTTAAACAGTAGTGTATTACAACAACAAAAAATTTTTGTTATTTATTATTTGAATTTTTTCAAGATCAATGACTATGGGTACGTGGCAATACTCAAAATAGTTGTATTGTCAGCGAAAAATTCAATTAATTAATAAATAATAAAAATTTTTGTTGTTGTATTTTAAAGTGGGTCTTTTTAAAGTACGTCTCTATTAAAACAATATTTTCTATAAAGAAATATGGTTTCATTCATCATAATTGACTTTAAAACTCAAATTTGGTAATAATTTTGGTTAATATCCTAGAGGCGTATGTTCTTTGCGTATTTGAACGAATTTGAAGACTTGTAATATTGCTTGCGTAGGTGTCCTGCCTTAAAAGAGCACGGAATGTATATTTTGGGATGGCAGATCGTTACGAGATAAATATCATAAATTTTCTTAAAGATGCGTATGACCAAAAATGGGTTAAAATAATCGATTTCTTTCAGTAAGCACTAACGTAAAGAAAGTATATCATTTTAAAGTTCAACTTATCTAAGAGTTTTATTCTGTTTTTAATTTACATTGAATACAACAACAATTGTAAATTTGATCTAACCCTAACTTTCTGTATAACATAACGTTAACATGGCCCTAAATACAGTCTCGTACCACATCTATTTGGGCATACTTTTATGAATTTCTGTGGAAAACTAAAACTTAAAACGTGTAAGGAGATTTCTTTACTTCTCTATAAAAAGTTCATATTAAATTTTAATTGAGTGACGGTGGAACAACCATTTTTAGCTCGAATAGCTCATTAAAAGCGCAGTATTCTTATTTGAAATATTTTAAGTGGTTTTCGTAAGCACTTTATTGCTAGATTTGTGTTTTGAAATTTGTATGCATGTGATATTTTCAAAAAGAAAAAGGAATTTGTCTTAACAGATCGATTGATTATAAATCTTTGAAATTAAATTTAATACAGAAATCACTAAATTAATTGGAGGTTGTAGGGTAATAGCATTTGATGGTATTTAATTTTCGAATCATTTGGCGTTGTTCAATCACGAACATGAGTTTGACCTCCGGCAGTATGTTCAATCATGAACATGAATTTATACCATATATTTAATTACTATAGTTTATATTATCACCTAAATTCTTAGAATAATGTACTAAGGAAAAATATAGAAAAATAGCAACCGTATTTAATTATTAAAATAAAATATATTAATTATTAAAATAAAAACAATAGGAGGAAAATCCCAAGTGTTGGGACTTCCGTCCATTTTTAACCTTTTTTAACCTTTTTTGACAAATGTAATACAGTCCACTAAAATCATAATAATTTAACCTTGATGTAGAAATTAGTCTTAAAATATTTTTGTATAAAAACACAACATTATTTTAAATAAATTTAGTAGCTAAAATATACTCAAACTGTGTACTTCATTGAAATAAAAGTACAGGCGTTTTGCAACAAGTGTGTTGAGAGAGATTATAAACTCCACCTCGTTTTATGAGGTACTTAGGGTTTCATCTGCTCACAACGATTTTTAGTTAACAATATAAGCATTGTCGTTTGATATTATTTTTGGGCTACTCATGATCTTTATTGACCAATACTATTTGCGATTTGGACTGCTATTTTCGTTTCACTCTTGGAACTAAAACATCTCATTGAAGTCTATATACTTTAACAAATCTTCTCTTGTCATGCAGTTGTAAAAGCCATTTCATTTTCTAACCTTATAAGGTTAGAACACGAGTTGATAAAGTTATTTATAAGGTTAAAGATACACAGATACTATTTATCACTGGTTTTAAAATATAGCAAACTTTATAATTCATATATGAAATCTACCTATAATTATGATATCGGGTTTTAAACTGGATTATATTAGAATACTGTACCATTAATGCACAACTTTAAAATTTGGATTTCCTTGGGAATATTTCAACGGAAATCGATTAATCAAAGTATAATAATATTCTAAGGATCATAAACTGCATAATCAGGCATTTCATAACGACATAGAGATACTTTAATAATTATATAAATTATTAATGAAGAAATATAAACTTTATTTTATTGCTTTTATTTGCTATAATAAAATTAAAAAAATTACTTTTAAACAATTTAAACTTAAACTGAAATCAAAAGTTGAAAAACATGCTCTCCTCTTGGCTATCAACAAAAAATTTCGGAGTGGAAAAAAGTATTTTTTGCAGTGTTTAAATTAATTAAGATTTCATTGAATTTCTTGCGAGTTGACAAACAATTGCTCCAAATTTGTTATTCTTCATATGCTTTGGTACCGAATTCTACTCTATTTGTGTGCAAATGTTTTGTCAGGAAAGTCCTTTGGGTCAAATTAAACCATTTGCTGCGCACTTTTCGGTCTGTGGAAACAGAATTCCAGTTTCATTTCTTCGGTGTTTTGTTCTCGATATTTGCAGTTGTGGATATGTGAGGATGTTTCGCTGCGAATGTTTTGCTTATAAACATCACGTACCGAAAACGACAACTGTTGTTAGTTGTTCCACTTCGTACGGACTCAGTTAATCTTTGGTTTTACTGCGCTTCCGAGAGTGTATCGCTTTCATGTTAAAAGGTTCTAAGTGCTTTAAATTATATCCAAAATGAATTTTTAAAACGTTCATGTGTTGTTTAGTTAGATTCCCTATGATTTATGTAGTAACGCAGTTCTTAACAATTTATGAGCCACAGACGATTACTCGAAAGCATTAGTATATACCATATATTCATTTCGTAGGACTTAACTTGGGAACTATGAGTAAATTAGATCTTGTTAAGCTTATTTTACTAATAATTACTTTTAAGTGAGCAATTCAATTTTGAATTGCATTTTAAGTGATTACTAATTTGGCGTTTAAATTTGCACAAATTGAGTAAAAATAATTTAAGAAATATAATACTTCATTCATATTTATTTTCATTATTGGAATATTTTTATAGCAAATATTAATTATACTGAAAGCGTCAGAGTAAAAAGATACAATTTAAATTCAATTAAAATCAATTTACTTCAATAAATTATTTTAATTGATGTATCTCTTAAACAAAAGCATGAAAGAACTTTGTTCTTCTTAACATTTAATCTAATAATGATGCCTTAAACAGAGCCTAATATTAATAACCTTAATTTATAATTATTTAAAGTAAATTGATTATCCTTGTAATTTACTTGATGAGTAGTCTCATTGTACCAAAATGGTATGGAATAGTAGGAATGAATATGGAAGAGATAAGATACCTTTACAACAATGACTTGCTAGAAGAAGATATCAAATGTACTTTGAACAAATAATTTGAAATAATGTAACTGAAAAGGGGAAGAAAAAACAATATTCAATAAAGACTTAAAAAGTAATGGAAAAGTGGATATATATTGAATATATATTGAATATAAGTATATACTACTTATACCAAAAATTATAAATTACAAAACATATGGGATTATCTGCTTTGTTGGCAATTATATTGTATTAATTAATAAAAAAAAATTTTAAATTTTATTCAGAAAAATGAAAATAATAAATATATATGAGAAAATATAAAAGAAATTCTTCTGAAATTTGGAGGGAAAGTTATTGATTGTTATATGCGGTCTCATTGTAAAAGTGTAGTTCTTAAAAGCGTCACCTGGCGGTAACTTAAAAAATATTTTGATTAATATTATATATATATATTCTAAGATCAGCCAAAGGGATCATGTTTTTATTGTTTCAAAGTATATTCTTACGAATTCAATCCTATCAAACTGAATTGAATTATTGGATCAAATTTTGAGTGCGCTATGGGCATCACTGATCCTGACATACCACTGAACATGTATATTAACTTTATTTTTAATAACTTTAATGTGTTCTTTGCATGTACAGCCTCACAATTCCGCTACATAAGGCCTTGCTGACTCTTGTATTTGCTTATATGGAAGCATTTTATTTTAAATGGATAGAATAACATAGAGCTACTTCCGATTATATCACGTTAAATTATTTTTTTAGTTCTGCCTTTTAGCACAGTTTAGAATCAATAGTAATACCAAATTATTTCGCGACATTCAATGTATTTCATCCACAAAGAGAAACTAATAGAGCATATTAATAGTCCAGCTTTTTTTAGTGCTGACTGTACCCTATAAATTATTTCATATCGAGAAGTTGGGTGTATCTGATGAAAAATAAGGCCAATGTGCGGTTGAAATAAAGTACAGAACATTGTTTTGCAATTATTGTTGTTGGCGCTTACTCTGTGTGATATTTCCGAATATGGTATAGCCTTTAGACCGTAGTAAAAAATATCCTACTGAAATTGAAGAAAGATAAGCTACCGAGAATTAAAACGGAGAACTTAATATTGAGTATTAAAAGGACTTAATACTGCGGAGGAAGTTTTTAGAGATCTTAGTCCTCTAGTTGGTATGCATCTAAAATTTTGTTTCTTCTGTGGCATAATGCATCATAGTTGACGTTCAGATGCTCCATAGACTCTTCCTCATCAAAGCAGAATCTGGAAATATTTGTGCTGGATATACCTATTTTGTGTAGGTGTTCATTGCAAGCAGCGAAAATTTGCTTTGAGAGTGCTTGCATTGTAGTTTTCTCTTGTATTGCTGGATGTAGCGGTGGTAAATTTAGCAATGCTTCCATGCCAGCAGTTGAGGTAGTTTAGACTAATGTATCCATTTGTCTTTTTATTATTATGTTATATATGTTGGATTGAGAAAAAACCATACTCAATCCTTCTTAAGCAATCCTTCTTAGTTCCATTTGTTGGAACTAGGAATTCATATAGTTTTTTTTTTTCATTCAACAAGAAACAGGAATGAAATACTGAATATTTTTACTGAATATTTAAAGCTGAATATTTTAAATATTTCAAATATTGCAAAAGAATTTAACGGTTTATGGTTTTAAAAAATTTGTACGGATATTTATAACTAATTGTATATAATTAAATATATTAAATTTATAATTTAAATGTTCCAATTTAACATTCAAAAATTTTTAAAAGTTATTTTCTTAAGACACTTGAACCGAATTGAGTATTTTGTCAAATATGTGGTCCATAAAGAACGGTTAGCTATTCGTATTAGTTGCCAAAAAGTTGTAGTCTAACCTAATCCACTCCGCCCAGCCTTGCCTCACGTAATTCATATATATAATTCTAAACAATCACCAATCACTTAACTTGATTATTTAAAAAAAAAAACAAAAAAATTCTGGTCTCTCTACCAGAATTGCCTCCATAACAGCAAGTATTTTTCATATTAAAAATAGTAAATAAATAATTGAAATAAATAAAAAATTTAAATAAAAGAATAAAAAAGGAACATGAATGTTCATATTTTTCTATTTTATTTTTTCATTTTTTTTTCATTTTTTGTTTTATTTTGTATTTCTACTAATTTCCTTTAAATTATGGTCACGTCCTTGATTTGCAGCGTCCGTGCACCGTCTGCGCCACAAAATATGCTACAACGTACACAAGTGCTTGCAATTTGAACAGCAATGGCAACGGCAACAACAACAAGCAACAACAACAATTGTAGCAATGGCAGCAATAAAAGTCATAGAAATTCGTAAAGTACAACAACAAGTAGTTGAAATGTCACTACGAACTACACTTTTAAGAAATAGAAAAATGGAATAATTTACAGTCTGATGCACAACACGCCCACAAACAGAAGTTATGCTCTTGCTTACGATTTTCTACATATTTTTCTTTAATATTTTCTTTTTTTGTTTTTTTTGTTGTTTTTGTTTTTCAAAATTGTTGTACTTTCAAATTTTTTATTTATTCTTTTGTGAGTTTTGTGTATTTTTCTATATTTTCTTAAGCGCACTTAATTCGACTACTCATTTCTGTGCTTTCTGTGCTTTCTTTGCACAGCTCAGTTTCAACGGAAGCACATGTGTACCGCTGGCTTTAGTTTCAACAACAGTGCACAGCAGCCGCAGCAGCAGCAGTGGTTACAGCAGCAGTAGCAGCAACAGCAGCGCCACAAGCAGACAAATACTCGAAATATAAGTCACGAAAAAAGGTACCAAAATGTCACATCTAAGCTTAGTACCAGTGGCAATACGTGTGAGTGGTTTGGATGTGTGTGTGTGTGTGTGAGTGTGCGTTTGTGAGTGTTGGTTACTGTGGGTTTATGTGTGTTTATTTTGGTGTCTCAATGAAAAATAGTTTTAGTGCTAAATGGAAATAGTAGCAGACTCGACTTGTGCACAATGAAACAGAGCAACAGCAATAGAAACAGCAACAAAAATACAAAGAACACGAGAAAATCATAATACCAAAAACAACAAGAAATGACAAAACAAAAAAATGTGTAGCATACTTTTGTGTGTTTATTTGCCTTCGTACGGAATTGTGGCTGCAAGTCACATTCCAATTGAAAGGATTTTCATTTTGTGCAAAATGGTCGTTTTAGTGTGGCATACTAATTTTTTTTTTAATTTTTTTTGTGTGTATTTTTTGTCTTGCTACGTTTTTCCTTGTGGTCCCTTTTCAAGCATTCAAGTACACAGTACATATAATTTTGTGATATAAAAAAGAGATTATTAATCGTAAATAAAAGGTATATATAAATAGAAAAGCATATTTTTTTCCTGAATTATTAAAATTTTCTTATTTAATTTAAAAGAAAAAATTTTGGCTTAATGATACGCTCATTAATCATTTCAGACACGAAAGGATATTAAGGTAATTAGTCCTTGGCGCTACACTGCAACTGCACCAATATACATTTTTTCGTTTTTACTCATATTTTTGCAGTAAAATCCTTCAAATAGATGGGGAAAAAATGCAAAATATGTTCATTAATATTTCATAATAATAATTACTATAAATATACATGACTTACTTATATTTGTTTATTTGTTAATAAAAGGATATACTTACGGAAATTTTACTTCTCATCCTTTTGTTTTCAACTATGTAATATATCACTCTCTTGTTTTGATTTCAACTCGGTTTTATTATAATTTTCTTTGGATTTATAGTAGTTAATAGGTTGCCTTATCTATTGACTTCGACTTGTATATAAGATCTTTTTTGTTTTGTATTCCTAATTGTATTTATAAATAGTATTTTTTTCTGTTTTATGCTCAACACCTCAGACCACTATTCACATTATTTCTTTACATTGTAGTAAGTGTCCAGATAACATAAACCAATAATAATAAGTAAACGGTTCTCAATAAAATGTTGTATTATTTGATGGAATCGAATCGGATTGAAGGAATTGTGTTTTTGTATTTGCTAGGTTAGGTTAATTTATACCGACGATTCTGAGGATCCACTTAGGCCTATTAGTCCGTCATATTACAGTATAAGAAATTCAGATTCTTGAAAATTTCCTTAAACATTTATGGTCAGCCAAAAATTCAATTAATTAAAATAATATAAAAAAATAAATTTTTGTTGTTGTATTTCACTACTGTTCGAAAAAACCTCTTTATTAAACATTTATTAAAGCCTATAACGCTCTTTGAAGTCGGGTTTTGGAGCTAGCCAAAATCGGCAAAAAATCAAGTCCCTAACATAGTCAATCAAAGCCGCACAATTGGTGGACAGTAATAAAATAGATGTTAGATACTTTGATCGTACTCTCCAGAAGTGCGACCAAAATGATTTTAAAGAGAGATTCAATATTCAAGTCGCGTTCTCAAAACTGCATTGACACGTTAACCAACCTACCAAAAGATTGTTGTCTTTACGGAGCATCTCAAACAGGATATTATTTTTTTTTTTAATAGAACGCGCTTCCAACTTGTTTACAGATGTCTATTATCATTGAGTCTTCTTGTCTTATAATAATTTATTCAATAAAAGAAGATAAAAACAACTGTTTGCATGGTGCCAGAGTTATGTTCAGATTTTTCATGTGCTCCTAATAATTACCTAAAGCACCCCGACTGCATCGACATTTTGGTTAGATATGTGTAATCATCAAAAACTGTCTTGGATGAAAATTATACTAAACTCCAGGATTTTAGAACAGTTTGACTGTGTAGTAATGTGTGCATATTTCTATTTAATATATTATCCACTTACAGACAAGCTTAAGTTGTCCTAGCAGTGTTCATTTCTGCCTAATAAAAACTGCAGTGTTCCGAAAGCCTATAAGGTACTGATCTATTCAGTCCCTTCAAAAAACAAATAGCATTACCCATTTTTGAAATATCAGAAACCGTTCTGGAAGAAAATTCAACTGTATTTAAAGGCTTTAGAACAGTTTAGCTGTCTGATAGTACATATATATTTCTACTTAATGTATTATTACTTTTTATATTACTACTATTAATGTATCCAAAAATACTATAGCTTTTCTATTAGTGATCACTTTTGCTTGAACGATAATGAAGTGTTCAAGATTCCTATAATATATAGATTTATTTAGTCATCAATGGAATACTTAACTGTCTACATTAGTTTTTCTTTTAGAATCGTCAGTAAATATGTATAGTTAAACTCTCTTTTTCCGATAACCCAGTGTCTCTAAATAATAAATTGACATTTTATATCCTGTCGAAAGTAAGAATGCATAAGATATAGTCAATATTTTCTTAGAGTAAAATTGAAGAGATTAAAATAGCGTATAATTATAATCAGTAGCCTGTCTATCTGTTACATTTGAAGATTTCACTTTGTGATACTTTATTGATATCGATCTATATATATAAATGAATAAAAATATACTAAAATTTTACAGTTTTTTAAAGATAGACGATGTGATAATCAAAGAAGTAGTTCAATACTTATTTGAGCATTCAACGATATTGTTTTGTTGAAATAAAATTTTGAGTTACTTATTCTAGATTTAAATTTAGTTGCTGAATAAACTTAAGATTTTTAAGATAGTTAATTTTACAAAAGCCAATTTTAATATTGCCATATAATTTTCTTTATAATTTTATTTATTTATAATTTTACTTCTTTATAAATATTTATATTATATATAAATATATATTAACTTATTTTTATTATGTGATAATTGTTATAATAATGTTATAGTTATTCTTTTTTTTTTTTTAAATGTCTTTATTTTTTTTTTCAATCAATTAATACTATAAAATTATTAAAAATATTTCTATACAATTTTTAAATTAATTTTATGATGTCAATATAATTATAAAAATCTGTTAAAAATATTTTAATTAAATAATTATTTATTTATTTTTATTCAAGTACTTTAATATTTTATTCATTTGATTTAAGAAATCTGCGATCAAAGCAAAATTAATTTTCTTTTATTATTTTTTTTACTATAACTTACAAAATTATAGTAATTTTTTTTGATCCTTAAAAATCTTTAATCAATATCCTTTTTCGGTGATTTTTCCAATTCAATGCAAGTGACATTCACAATAAAGAAAACACAACGCAGGTGTTGAATTTGGTGGCTTTTAAAAGTGAAATGCAAGTACATGGCAGCTCACATATTTTCTCCGCAAACCATTTTCGGTTCCTTGTTTCGCGTTTCTGAAACCAAAGACTAATGCTCCACTAAACTTGCTCGAATGCTTCTCAAATTCAGGACAATAGGGAACTTAATCGATTGGCAATGCAGCAGCTGCACTCTGTGTAATCACAAATTGAAGGCGCGCGCTAGTTTCGGTTTATTGTGCGAAAGGATATTCAAGTCAAAAGGATATTCAATAAGGATTTCAGTTTGGTTTTCAATTGTGGTGGAAATGGGTTAAGAATTTATTTGCCGTCATTGAAGTTCAATTTAATTATTGTTTACTTTCAATTTACCTAATTTTTACAATAAAGTATATGAAGTTTATTTAAGTTATTTGTTTTAAGTTTTTAATATATGTGGTGTTTATATTTTCTGCTCTAAAAAGTCAATCAAAATTAATTAGAGATAATAATTATTGTTTAATAGTTTTTGGATTTTTCAATAAAATTAAATTCTTTGTAATTTAAAATTTTATTTTATATAAAAATACTCGCTGAATAGAGTAATAGACTTCCCTTTAGTTAATATCTTTCTCCAGCTAGGTTTGTTTATTAGTTTTTCTATATTTTCTAAAATAAAATAAATATTTTATATGAATATATATCAAACAATTCCAATAATTCATATAACTGTGATAGTATAATATCAGATCACACGTCTAACAGATTGCAGATCATATAATATGCTAATGTTCTGTTTGTATATGGTTCAGTTCATGTAATTGAACTTGTCGTTCTTTAAACAATTTTTTTTCCAATAACATTTTTTGTTAGTGCTATAAATAAAAATAACAAAAATTAATAACAAATAAATATTTGTATCAATATTTTATTATATATGTATTTATCATAGATTAAAACTTCAACCCTTCTCGCTAAGAAACACTGATTATTATAGTCCTAAAAACGGTTACAGCGCGATATGATAGCTTAAAACGGCATGTTGTTCTTTGAAACCTAAGTTAAGGTACGCTTATTTCAAATTAGAAACCTCTTTCTTACCTCTGTAAAACAGACAATATTTTTAATACTTATACTAGTGATATCACAAAGGTTTCTTAAGGAAGAGGGTCCCTTTCGGACCTCTAACCATTTTGTTATATTAACAAAAGAGAGACTACATTTTAAAATTACTTTGCCACCTTAACAAAATAGGAAATATCTAAATGCCTTCTCCAGCATACTAGTGATATCATTACTATTGATAAAGGAAAAAAATTTGAAGAAGAAAAACCCTTTCAGACCAAAAACTGCTTTCTCATCTTTATAAAATAGGTATCATAAATACCAACACCGCCACTATCGAACAGATATTTGAGGATGGGAGACAGAATGAAATTACTTTTCTAACGAGAGTTGGATAGAAATAAGTATCATCTCAATTTTTTTTTTCTTTGACTAATACCTATGACAGTAGTTTTTGAAAGAATCTTATATTCGGTCAGTGAATCTACGCATGCGAGGTGTCCCATCAGTACCGCTTACATATTTAAAATTAGAACAATTTTATGATATAGTTTATAAACAGAAAGATGACAGCAATTAAGAAAAATTAAAATGTCACGGAAATCATCTTTTTTGATGATAAAAAAATTGATAATAACAATTTTTAACTATCGCTACTATTGGACCATTAGGTGGTCCATAGAGTAAGACAATCATCATGATCGTTGTTCAGGTCTATTATCCGAAATTTGTTTTAGCCTCTTTTACTATTTCAGTTCATTTTTCATTCTTTCTAGAAATAATTCTCCAATTTCCCAATATAATAGTTCTTACGTTATCTTTATTTTGGTGTATGTCTTAATCGATTACATGGACGTCTACTATTTCTGTCATATAGTTAAGAATTATTATCTTCGCACTTTTGCCGCATATACATATTTGAATGTGGGTGATTCTTCCTAATGTTTGAGTTCTCATATATTTGAGAATATTTTTAATTGAATTCAATAGCCCCGCATTGGTTTTTAATTAAAGTATAGTAATATAAGATTCAGATGAGAGGATTAAACTCTTAGATTTATGGTAATTCTTTTGAAACAAAAACCTAATAAAAATTATATTAATAAAAATATCAAACATTTTAATATTTTTAAATATTACGCATACATTTCTTTTTATATGCCATCAATTTAATAGCAAAGGAACTAACTTTATTAATTTGTGAAGTCTCTAAAAAGACGATTAATGAAGTAACTAATTTTTGGTATAATTTGTAAATATAGGAATAAGTTATTCATAATAGATTACAAAAAAAAAAAAATTCATCTCTTTAAATAAGTTTCAATAGGAATTGTAATTTTTTATTTTCTTTTCGTAAAAAAAGTCTTTAACAACTAAAAACAGGAACCTTACAAATTTAGCAGACGCCTACAGCATCCTAACTAATCGTCCATTTGTGCGTTGTGGCACATCCAGCTCAGCAAAATAAATTTGTCTCAAATTGGTGCCATCTGCTGGCACGAAAATGAGACGACCATTTTTTAAATCACTTAAGCGGCTTAGCACCTCAAATTGACCATCATTGGTATTGGCGGGTACTAATTCATTTTCTTGCTCATCGACTTCATCAACTGCTTCAGCTGCTTTTTCTGTTGGCGCACCGTATGTCTCGGCTGGTAATTGACGATTATCAATATCAAGCTCAGGTGGTCCATAGGTTTCTGCAGGCGACTGCTTCAAATCAATGTCGACATTCGATAACTCATCCTTAGTTTCCGGCATATTGGACTCCACACTGACAGGCACATCAGCAACAGGCTCGGCATCACCACCAACAGCATCCACAGTAGGTGCACCACCGAAATCTTCAACGGGTTCACTGTTGGGTGGTTGAAAGTCTTCTGCTGGTTTTGACACACCATCAACAGCATTTTCCACAGTTGCATCAATTTTTTTTGCAGTCACCTCAGGTGCACCGTATGTATCAGCGGGCGTATGTGCGATATTATCTTCATCGTCGAATTCAATGCTTGTGGGTGCGCTTTGTGTTGTGGTCACAACAAAGCCAAAATCTTCAATTGGTGCAGCAGTGGTTGAGGTTGTTGGTTCTGGCACTGCTTTCGGTTGACGTTCATTCGGTAGCTCAAAAGGCACTTTTGGACGGAAACCCGCTGCTGGATATGGCGTTTTTTCTGCAACTGCACTGGGTGTTGTTGCCTCCACTTGGCGTGCGGACTTTTGTCTACTGATGCGTTTCACCGGTGAGCCATGTGTGGTGGACGTTAACGCGAGCGCGACTATGAACACCGCAAGTAGACGCATAGCAGCCATTTTTGGTATTTGTTTGTAAAATGAGTTAAATCGGTACTGTTGTTTGGTCTACGGGTTGGCTTTGTTTTTATACTGAAATAAAATATTTCGCTAGTCAAGTGACCGAATTTTTGTAGGTCTCAGGTAATAAATTCGGTTTTAAATATTTATTTAATTCAGTGACTAGTGCGTTCCTTTGACAAGGTTGCCATTACTGTTGAATTTGTTAATGAATTTATTTATAAATTGTTTAAACAGTTTCTTATTTACTTGTTTATTTTTAATAAATACGCACAAAAAGGTGAATACACCGAAATCGTCTCACTCAAGCGCAATGCTAATTTGCTCACGGCTCTGGGCATAAGGTTTCCGTATTGGGCGCAAAATGTGTACCATGTCATGCCAATCACGTTCCCAGATACAATTTTATCTGTTTACTGATTTCATTCCATGTTTTTATTCACTACAGCATTTGTTCGCCACTTGACAGAATTGGTTAAAAATGCATTAAACGCTATTGTCTTCCACATTTTGTTTTATTTCGCATTTTTAAATTAATTTTTAATGTATTTCACATACGTTTTTGTTGCTATGATAAATTATTTTATGCCATTTATTTACTGTCAGAGGTGGCACATGTACTTTATTATGCAAAAAAAGGAGTGCATAAATGCAGCCCCGCCATGTGGCCTTAATTAGTGAAAACATCATAAATTTTACGCGATATTCATATGTCATAAAATGTTAATATTTCGTACTGGTATATCAAAAAAAAAAAAAAAATCCGATAAAGTGGGAACATAAATATGCGAAATTACCTGGAAAACAACATAAGAAAATAATGAAATTATAAAAAATTGCAGATAAAAAATTATGTGAGTCAGAAATGAATGAAAACTGCAAAGGAATTTTTATTAATGAATTCATTCTCATTTGTGATGACAGATTGCAATAACGCGTACTGCACTTCGGCAATTCATATCGGTTCAGTTATTTATGCATTATCTGAGTCATTATGTCCTCAAGCCTTATTACGCGCCTTAATTAATTACCTTACGAGAGTGCTCGGTAACTGCATCATTCATCAGAAGTTAAGGGCAATCAGGATTTGCATTGAATGTAGTTGATGTCATAAAATATTTAAACAAATTTATTAAAAAATTATATTTTAAAAAGATTTTAAGAAAATAAAATCATGAAAAGGTTTTATTTTAAAAAAGGTTTTAATTAAAAAAAGGTTTTGTTTTAAAATTGCTGCTTTTATGTTGAATTATTTGAATGAACTTCAATAATAGAAGCGCTTAAGAGAATAAAAGTTTTAAATAAATTTTTTTCTTTCAAAAATAAACTTAAAACGATATGGAGACATAGAATACAATTGACCAGATCTGGCGTTATGGGAACACTAAATTATATTGATACAAGTACATAAGCATCGGAAAAATATATCGATGATAATTAGTACTTATATGAATATATATAAGCTATTTTAAAGAGTAAATTCACGATACTCTATTAATAATACCTATTACAGAATTAGGAATTCTTAAGCGTTTTACTTTGGTTATTAACAAAAAGAAGAGAGTTCAGCGAACTTTATAATAACAGTTACAGAGCGAGTGAATTTCACTTATCATACCTGATCGGAGATACAAATTTGAAACCAATGGGGTTAGTGCTCACAGCTTCACACATCCTTAACTATTGAGCTTGGCCCCATTAATGGGTGCATTGTATTGACTATGTTCAAAACCTGTAGTCACTTGCGCAGAATGACTATATTCATTTACTTTCTGCACTTTCCAATCGGGTGGTTTTAGTCAAGCAACAACAACGGCGTTAGATGGACCTTGCACCAAATTAAGAAGAAAAATATATCCAAATTTAAAACTTCAATTGGTACCAGCGAAAATCGTTGAGATTTCAGTTGGAGTTTATCGTTGCATTATACTGAAATGTTTGGTTTACCATGAGCACCATGACAGACACATAATCACGGTAAAAAGCGCTGAATCCTATAACAACCGTATAGTGTATATTTCTAATCAACAACAACAGTACAATCCAATTTAATTTACTATATGGGGAAGACGGAGCCTTTTAGTTCAAGATAATTTAACAGAATTTCCTCAAGATGTCCCCATCATGATAATTTAGACCCAAGATAAAACTAGAAAATAACATAATGGAACGGTAGAAAAATTGTAGACACTTGTTAAAGAATTTTATTTATGTTCCATATTTTTATTCTATTATTCTTATTACTAGAACGCAACAATGATTATTAAAAACTTATAAACTAAAGATTTTCAAAATAGATTGAGTAGAGTTTTTCTTACGCCACTACGTCTGAGTTTGATATCCCAGTAAAAATTATACGTTGAACACTATTACCACTTCCATAAGAATTGAAAAGAACATCACCAGTTATACCATAATAGGTGAGGTCTCATGAACGGTGACCCTTTATCATCATCCCAGCAGCAAATTCGAACCGCACTAGCTTAATTTGCTTTAATTGCTACGGTTTATTATAGAAACTAAACTCAGAATTCAGTTAGAGGACTGTAATATATATGTGATTTAAACAGTGAGTAAACTAAAGTTAATAAATGATGAAAAGCGGGAAAATATGACTTTTGGTCAACTTTTGGTAACTTATATAGTTTTCAAACGGATATTTTAAACTTGGCACAAGTCTTATTAAGAAACATGCATCACATTAGAATACATGCAAGCAAATTAAAACTCATCGGGTTTCGGTTTGCCGCAGCATGTCTTTCCAGGTGCCCCTGTTACGTGTACGCATTCTACAGTCTCGTACAACAAGTATGATTAGTGTTTCCTTATCTTGATCACTTAATTTGTGACACGGTTTACCTCTACATCTTCTTTTTCCAACTATCAAGCAGATTAGCCAAGCAGATAAATCTATACATTTATAAGGTTTATAAGGCATTTATCAGTTCCGATGAGTACCCCTATTGTCTTGTAGTTACTTACTTACTTAGTTGGCCATTACAGACGTGAGTTGTCCTTGGCCGCGTCGAGTAGCCTCCGTCAGTCAACCCGATTAGTGGTTTGCTGTTGCCTGTTAGTAGTACCGAGCACCGCCAAATCGTTGGTCACCGGGTCCTTCCACCGAAGATGCGGACGATCTCTACCGCGTTTTCCATCTGCGGGTATTGAATCAAATACCTTTCTAGCCGGAGTATTTTCTTCCATTCCCACAACATGACCAAGCCAGTGTAGCCACTAACTTTTTATGCACTTAACTATGTCAATGTCGCGGTATAGCTCATCGTTCCATCTAATTCGAACTCGTCGCCAATACGTAAGGGACCATAGATCTCGAAGAATTTTTTTTCGAATGCTCCTACTGCCTTCTCATCACTGTTGGTAATTGTCTAAGCTTCTGCACTATACAGCAGGACAGGCCTGATAAGAGATTTGTAGAGCGTGATTTTCGCTTGTCGAGAGAGGGCTTTATTTCTCAATTCTCTACTTAACGCGAAGTAACATCTGTTGGCAAGAGTGATGCTTCGTTGAATCTCTACGCTGACGTCTGGTTCCTAAATAAACAAAGTCTTTCACAACTTCGAACTTATAATTGTCAACAGTGACGTTGGTCCTATTGTATTGTACTGGTATTAAAATTATTGAAAGGAAACTCCTAAAATTCAAATATATTGGCCACCATTTACAATTTATTTGAAAATTATTTACATAATTTAAAAATACGCCCAAATTATATATGATATTAAAACCAATGTATGGATAAATTAATTTATAGTTATTTTCAAAATGTTGGTAAATAACTAACACAACTTTTTGTTGTTTTTTATTCATTTTAAAATAATTGAAATGTTTATTTGAAAGATTAAATTACGGATATGCCCAATAATAGATACATTTTCTATTTATTTATATCATTCACTCGTTATGTGAATATTATTTCTATTTAATTTCTATTTTCAAAATATTTTTTAACATTAAAACTATTCATATTTTTTTTTTTGTGAATAAATTTAAAAATATTTAATTAATTCGTTACAAGCGAATGTATTTATTTGTAACAAATGAAATCTATGCTAATTGCATAAAATAATTTATGCAAAATATGGCAACGTTTTAATTAGAGCATAAAAACACAGAAACAGAAACAAATTGGCGAAAAAAAAATACAAAATAAATCGGAAAGTTCATTAGTCAAAAATAGACAAAAACAAATTTAAATTAATTTTTTTCACATTCAGCAAACGCATAAACATATTTTTGTTTATTTTTTTTTTTTTTTTTTGGAATTTTGCGCAAATTCACATACAACGAATAAACAAACAATAACAAATTTATGCACATTAAAGCACTCAATGCTGTGTGGTATAGCCCCAAAGACTAACAAACAAATGCGCGCAACAACAAAACAACAGTTGACAAACAAACTCACTCATAAACGAAAAATACTCATAAAAGCCAAATCAGTGCTGAATATTGCCAATTTTTTTGTTTTTGTACTTAATATGCAATAAATTTTCATATTTATGGAGTTTAATTTGGCAAATGCAATCACATGTAAGCACATAAAAATACCAAAGCATAAAGGCAAACAAACATACACACACACACACAAACATACCTAAGTGTATATATTTCAACAAACGCGCCGCTTCAATGCAAAATGAGCCATACGCACACACATACAGCCCACTTCTGAAGGTTTGTTTTATTTAATGTAGTAAAAATTAAAAATGTTACCGAAATAGAATTGGAGCAGACTGCGGCGTCTCCTACAAACGACAATCATTTGTTGAAATTGTGAAGTATGCACACAGGTGTGTGTGTACAGGCTACACCTGTACTGTGTGTGGCTCAGTATCGCAGAGTGTGTATAAGTGTACGCTTACGTTTAGGCAAATTTGTGTGTGGCTTTTGAGTTAAATTTCCAATTTGTTCAAATTCATAAATTGCACATTAGTTCGCACATGAAATATGGCCTTTTTATGCTGAAAGACTCATTGTTGTTGTTGTTTTAAATATTTTATCTTAAAGGCACAGGTGTCGTCACAGGAAGTTGGGCATATTTTTGTTTAGAAAAAATGTGCTAATTGAAAGCATATAAAGAGAAAGGAATTTTTTTAAAAAAATATAAATTAACTAAAATTTTTTTTAGTTAAAAAAATTTATAAAAAATAAAACTTAAACGGAAGGAAGTTTTTAAAACTTCAAATAAAATGCAAAACTGCTACAACAACATAGCTTTAAGTCCAAAAACTTCCATTGAAGCAGAGAAATGGAGCAAAAAATATACTGAAAGCATTCAAAAAACAGCATAAAACAGAAAAAAAGCTCACATCCAGACACCTTTCAAGGTAACAATGAACTTTCAAGCCGCTTCTAACGAGTTCTGCAGCTATTTTTTTCATTAAAATTAAGAGAAGAAAAAACAATAATAATAAAAGAAAAAATCTTGAAATATTTTTGTTATAATAGCATTTGCCTTTCTAGCTGCAAGCCCATTGCCACACACTAAATAACTGCTTCAAATGTCTACTCATACATGAAAATATCTTGTACACTCGTCGCCCACTTAGTCGCACTCCTATCCGTACTCCTAGCCACATTCCTAGCCGCACTCCCAGCTACAAGTGCAGCATACAACGTACTTCAGAGCAGGAAAAAAAAATTACTTGCTTGAAAAAATCCTTGGTTAGACTATTTATTTTAAGGCACATAAATTATAAAAACTTCAATAACAGCGCCTTGCTCGCTCTATTTACTCGCATTTAGAAGAAAAAAAAAACGATTTTCCATTTTTCTTAATATTTTAAGTCACTTCTGTTTGGCTAAAAAACTGTGTCTGTAAATCATCTCGGGCTGGCATGAAATGCATCCAGTCTCATTCGGGCCGTCGCACCGGCCTGGGTGAACTCTTGCTCGTGTGTGTTTGCCTGCTTTAAGACTTTAAGAGAAGAGGAGAAGAGAAGAGAAGAATTCTTCAAAATGAAGTGAGTTTCAAAGGATTTTGGATTTGAAACTTGCTTATCAGATTTAAATAAAAGTTCATAAAACTATAAATTCAGAAAAATTAAGTTGCTTTGAAACTTTAAGTCATTTCAGCAGAAGATTTTCCTCCTTCTTTGCTCCATTTACAGAAGAATATTCAAAAAAACAAGAGAAAAGTCGGGTTATGGAATAACACTTTAGGGAAATTGCATAAGGATTATTGCAAATTTTGTTTTGGTTTGTAAATAAAATTTTCTTCTACGAATTTTGAATATGGCTTTAGATTAAAGTGATTCTAATAGTATAAATCTTAGAATCCCCTGATTAGTTGAAAACACGTTGCGGTTAAATGCATTTAAGAAGCAAATGCACTAAACAAGCCAACCTATTTTTACTCTTTGTATCTTGTTTCTTAATTCTTGTAATATGACAAAAATGTCAGATTTATTTTCAGCATTAAGAAAGGTAACAACTTACCATATAGTTTTACAGATAGAATGAATATTTGATATGTTATAATTATTATTAAGGAGAATTTGGATTGCGATGTGAAGATCTACTGTGTCTCTTAAATGAATTCAGAGAATAATTCATCTAGATTATTAATATTAACTTATGCTCATAAAATTCCAAAATTAGTTAGAAATACTTTCGCAACTTATGCGTTCTTAAAGCGAATGCATTAAACCAGTTAATCCATGATCGCTACTGGTATTATATATTTTAATTCCTGTACTGCGTCAAAATGGCTATTCGATTTTAAGCAACAAACAACTTATATACTTATTATAAGTAAAACAAATGATTGGTATGTTGTAAGATTATCATTAAGTCTAATGATTTTCCGATACAACACAGAGGTCTTATATACCCTTTTTACTGATTTAAAATAATTTTTCAAAGGACTTAAACTTAAATTTATTAATGATATCTTAGATATATTGGCTTCCAGACATTTCTTGAATTTTGGATTATTTAAAAATATTTTAGCTTATATGGAATGAGTCATAAAATGACTGATTAAGTTGGCTAATTTAAATTTAATATGTATAAAAATTGAAAAAAAGCTCATAATAAACTTCACTGAATTTATAATTCTCACTTTGTTTAATAATTAATACCAATATGTAAATTCTTTATTAGAGAAGCATGAATTTAACGCAATTTTTGATAAAAGAGTATATGTATCGAAATAATCATTGTATGACAAATTTAGTTGTATTATTTAAAGTTAGTTTCGTACAATTAAATTTAATAAATTAAAAACTTTGACTTCATACATAAAATTAAACCAAAAGTACTACTAACTAAAAGAAACATGAATTGACTGTATTTACTCTATATACGTTATTAATTAAAAGATATTTTTTACTGTTTTATTTTTATGTGTCTTTATTTAAACATTTCTGAATTACAAACCTGTAGAGTTCAACTATACACTATGAAGTCTATCTTAAGACACTTCTTACTTTCGGGCCCAGATGCAGACTGGCGTTTCTTAATCTACTGCGCAACAAGACGGTTCGGTTTCTTATTTTCTAACATTCTTTTTGTCTACTTAAATTCTATTGGTTAAAATAATTATTATTAGCAGCTATATGTGTAATTATTGTACTTATTGGAAGAGAAAAATGTGTAATTATTATCCTATTTTAAATACAATTTGATATACTTGGAACCGATCAATAAAATTATTACTTACTCAAATAACAAGTAATAGTTGAACCAGAAGCACCACCAGAATTACTCCAACTCCACCAGAAATACTCCAAAAAGAACCACACAGTGCTGACTGAGGTTATCACGGAGCAAAGCAGGACATCATATAATCAGTGTAGGTATACAACTCAGCGTTTTAAATATTGTTGCAAAGGCCGACTTACTGACTGCTATTCTGCATCTCATTTAAAAAACAAAAAAAAAAATATTGCGAGTGACAAAGTAGTTCTCTACATTAGATTATTAAGTGAAAAAGATAAACTGATTAAAATCACTTCGAAAGTTATTATCCATCAAAAAAAGGCCATGCTTATAGTGGGAGAATGAAATCCCTATTTTTTTCTGAGGTTTTATTGTACAACACTATGATCAATTTTGAAGTGCGCTGTTATCATCGGAGCAAACTGAAAAATTCACTGAAGCATAAAGATCAGAATTGAGGCGTAAAAAAATTGTAGTGTTCCATCAAGATAATACTAGACCCAAAACAAGTAACACGGGATAAACATTAAAAACTTTAACATTTTGGATGAGATAGGCAGTCAGACCCACTTTGTATTCCAGATCTGACACCTTCTGATAAATATCTATTCCATTCTGTACAACATTATTATCGAAAGTTTTGACGTGAAATCAATACCGGTCTAATAGCCAGTACCGCGACCAGAAGAATCCTATTGTATCATTTTCTACATCATTTTAGACAGCAACATTTTTTTCTTTAAATGAACGTCAAAAATCATCTAAATCACTTTTTGTCAGAAAAGAACAAAAATAGTACGCTACTGCCAGAAGTATAGCAAAAGATAATGAACCAGATTGAATAATATATAATTTAATCAAATTTAAATAAAACTTAATTTTCTTCTTTTTATTTAATATATAAAAATCGCCTTTCACAATTAATTATTTTTATCGGTTTTTGGTATATTTAAATAATATGACACAAGTAATCACGCATTATTATCTCTATTTCCATCTAAATGCCTAATAATGAGAGTTTTGTTTCTTATAGTTGATGGTGTTTGTGATGTAACTAAATATATAATCGGTTAGTTTTTATTTTTTTTTAAGTTAGTATTTTTACATAAATAATCTTGACAGGATAACCATCATACTAGTCTTTTTAATTTAATTTCAACTCTTGCTGACAATATTTCACTTTTATTAAAAACAACGTCAGTTAGCAGACGAAAAATTTCTTTATCATTGCAATTATTACTAAACAAACTGAGAATTATAAATATAATAAAATGTATAATTCAATGTTATGTTATTGATTGGTTCCAGTATATCAAATTGTATTTTTAATAGGTTGATAATAGCACATTTCATCTTCCAACATATACAGGCTAAAAACATTTTTCTACATTCTTGTATTTTTGTGTATAATTAGTCACATATTTATATTTCTTATAGTTAATAGCACTTTTGGTGTAATTGTATGTATTAGATCAATATTGTTATTTTATTAAGTTCAATTTTATATAATTATTTTTGGGTCAATAATTTAAATCCATCATTTAAGGACAATTCCGATATATGCTGATGCCAATGCTTCACTATTTCATTAAAAATAGAATACACTTCTGTAGAGAAAAACCGTATATATTGTAATAATTACTCAACAAAACGAGAATTGTATGTATAATGACGTATATTACGATCAATTATTTCTACTTTTATATATACTATAGATGTATATTAGACAAATATTTTTCTTAGCCAACGTCAGTTAATATTGACAGCTACTATTGGTATTACTGCCGGTATCCATTAATTTCCTTTAATGTTAATGTGAGACTAGCTCAAGTGCATTTAGCGATTTTTACTATGCAAAATTCTTGTTGTACGCGATTTTTTGACCAAACACGGCACCACTGTCATCACTAAGGCAGCATTTTTCACCACATCTGGATCCGTGCGACTTTTTCCTGTTCCCGAAACTTTGAGTCGATTGAATCGTTTTGAGTCGCTTGAATCCGTAAAAGAGTATTCGCTGAAGGAACTAAAAGCCATACCTTCACGGGCCTACGAAAAGTATATGGAAGATTGGGTTAAGCGTTGGCATATGTGTATCGCTTCAGAAGGAGCATATTTTGAAGGAGATAAAATTAATTTGGAATAAAATTTAAATTTGTGTGTTTTATTCACAAAATCCGAGTACTTTTTATACAGAAGGTACGTTCAATCATTTTACCGCATATTTTATATCTACTTTATGTCAACGATATCCACGAATCTGTACATAAATTAAAGATCTATACAAAAATATTATGATATGGAAATAGACAAACTAAAATACAAATAAAATAAAACTGAAATTTAATAATGTGAAAAAAAAATATGATTAATTAATTCAATTACTCTACAGCTGGTTTATGATTTCGTTTTAAAATAACACAGCAAGTTGATTTGTTAATAAAACCTTCACAGCAAATTAATAAAACTGCAGAAAAATGTGCTTACAATACAAGTCAAGTATGGCTTTGGGTTAGTTGGTTAAGGAGCGCTGACTCTGAGCTTTAAATTCGGCAGGGCATGAGTTTGATTCCTGGTACTTGCAGTCTCAAAAATTTATTTACAAATAATTAAATATAAGAATTATTTCCAAGACCACTGATGATGGGTATTTGGTATATGATTACCCAAAAATTCAATTAATTCAAATAACAAAAAAAAATTTACTTTCAATTCGTTGAACTTGTGTTTCCAAATAAAGCTGCACTTTATAAGTTCGTTCTAGTTTAAAGCACGGCAAGTGCTGGTTAATTTCACTAATTAAATAAAAAAAGTGACAAAAAAACCTTGAACTAGAGCACTGAAAGTTTGTGCAGTTTTGACTACTTGTGGAAAAACATGATTAGTCATCCTTTATAATTTGACAGGCACGAGTTCTAAACCTGGCACTTGCAGTTCATAAAAATTATATACAGACTATAAATTAATTAAAAAGAAATTCGAATATTTCCTAAGACCACTGATGATGAGTACTTGGTAATACACAAAATAGCGCTGTATGGTCAGGCAAATTTAAATAAGTTAACTAAAAGTTTTGTTGTTGTCTTTTTATTACTATTCCAACTCTTTTAACGTTTAAAAAATTTTGTTGTTGTTGTAGTTCATTACTCTTCGAAACCTCGCTATCAAATACAATAGTTTATATTAAGTAAAATAGTCACTGCCGTAATAACTGACATTAAAATACAATTTTTATAGGATATATCTTAATAAATGAATGTTCATATAAAAACTGAAAATCTCTTCTTATAAATATAAATAATACATGTGAGCATTTAACTAACGAACAATCCATTCACAGCAAGTTAACTCATAATAATATTAGTTCTTCTTATTTGCGAATTCGATTTCGAATTTTTTTAAATTTGGGAGACCATATAACGCTGTTTTGAGTATTGCCAAGTGCTCATCATCACTGGTCTTAGAAAACATTCGATTTTTTTTATTTATTTTATAATCCGTGTATAATTTGTTTGGACTGTATAAAACAAAAACTATATTGTTTAAATTACCATTTGATAATTTTGATAAACATAATTTCAAATTTTTTACGATTTCTGTATATTGCGGCTCTTCTTCATTTTATTCCATTTTGTATGGATGAGACAAGGATACTACCATTTTAGATGTAATAATTTTACTTTTTTTTTTCTATTAAATGTCATGAAATTTTGATAATATTTTATTTAAAGATACTTTTTACTGATATGTGTGTTTGTCAATAAATAGCATTAAAACAGATAATTATGCTTAAACTTGCCCATGAGACAAAATCTATTAAGGCTGTCTGCGTGGCTGTATCTGCGATTAGCACTAAAAAAGACTATTATTATGAAACGGACACTACCTTCAAGGAAACAATATAAAATTTAAAAAACATTTAAAAACTTATTTTCATGCACTCAACTTTCTTCATATTTTTATTTAAATTATGTTATAGACTATTAACTCTGGCTAGCGTATTACTATAAACTATTACGGTTTAGTCTTACCTCAATGCACTTTCAAATTAAATAAATCGAAAATTACCACAAAAAAGTAAAAGAAGTAAAAGGAATCGTTTCAAGGGTTTCGATACACTGAGAAACCCTTTCATTAAGCAATCTACTGAATCCACAAATCAAACCAACAAATGTGATTTTCATTAATTTTAGCCACCAGTCGTTTCATCTAATCCTGTCAGAGTTGCAGTAATTAGTAGCGGAGGCAAATAATTGTTTGCGGCATGCAATTTATGCAAATTTCTGTTATGTATGCATGAGTCTAAATGCGATATATGAGTAGAGAGCCAAGCTTGTACCGCGTTTGTTTGCGGCGCCGATATGTAATGCATGCAGAATATGTAGCATTTATTAGATGCAGGCCCCAGCGAATACCAGAGCAACAGCAGGTGCATACGCTACTGTATGCGGATTTGTGGGCGAAATGATTGAACTGAAGTATTCGATTGCAATGCTCTAAAATTTGCATAACTATTTATAACTACACTCCTTCAAGCCAAGCATACACACACACTCATACACACACTAACACACATGTACACACAAGTGGATGTATGTAATTTTTGTGGATGTATAGGAATGTAGTTTATTTGGCGAATTCACAAACATACTTGAAACGGAAGTTACCGGAAATGCTTTTTGTGTATGTTTTGTGTTATGCCACGCTAAACATTTTAGTTATGCCTTTTAAACGCACACAGCCACACAATTAAGCACATAAAAGCACTTATAAACTCACACACACAAACGGACGCAGATACGCTTAAATGTATCGGTGGCGGAGTTGCTGTGCATATAAAGTCATTTAAATATTTACACACACACACAAATAGTAAGGATACGATTAAGGAAGTAGGTGGCCCTTCGAATGTGGTCATGTCAACAGCACATTGGCGTTCTGTAGCACTTCACTTGGGCAAATTCTGGAACCTGGCGGTGTTCTTAACCAGAAACTGTGAATGTTTTTCTGTTAAAAATGTTATTTTTATATTTATAATTTTTAAAAAAAGAATTAAGTAGGCATTTTATGCGAAGACTTCTGCAAGTTTCGCAATCCATGTAACATAATTTATAATTTGCTACTTGACATGCGAACACGCCCACCTACCACTTCATCCGAATAACATGTACAGCGAAGCGTACGCCATACTCCGCTCTCATATTTTTGAACAAAAATAAATTTTACAAATTCAACAAATTCCATAAAATAAAGTCTTCAAGGAGTGAAAATAATGGCATATCGGCAGGACTGTAAGGACACTTACGAGAGTTTTGCTGCTTTTAGCTTAATTTGCAGGCAAAGAAACAGTCGCTGAAATCTACAACTTACGCCAGTTGTCGAGAAATCGTTGTTGCTGTTGTTGTTGTTGGAAAAGTTTGCGAAATATTGATGGGGGCGCATAGATCTGGTAGCTTTCTTCGGCTCCATTTCAGCTTCGAGTTTTGAAATGTGCAACTTTTGGGTTGCCTGAACGTGTTTGTGACGATTTTGATTGTGATTTAAATGCGTTAAAAATGGAAAAATGTTTTTCCAAAAACTTTCTACGTAAACTTTGTAAAGTTTCTTTGGGATTAACGTAAAGAGCACGAAAAACATGGAAACAGATTCGTTCGTTGTTTTTCTTTGCTGTTTGTTTAAAACGAATTACAAAGTTGAAACTGTTGTAAAAATTACATTTTCCTCTTCTACCATTTCCAGAAATTTCTACTTCAAAATATTATATTATGCAATCTAAACTTTGCAATCTGACTATTAGCCATGCAATAAACATTTTTAAATATAATTCCAAGTATTGACATTTCTAAAATATCTAAACCTTCCAAATGGCTAAAATACTTCTAAAATAATTTAAAAATTTCATTCCAAAATTTGCGCTCAGCATAGAAGATTATTATATATGGTATTTACTTTATATTTAAAAAAAAAATAAAAACCAGCATTTGAAAAAGAATTCTAGTAATACTTGGTTAATAAAAATTATCATTATATATAACATTATTTTTACTTTGAGTTTCCATATTTCAATTCAAAACATTTTCTTATAAAGATTAAAAATTAAAATAAAGCAAATAATTTAACGCTATTTTTATTACATTCATAATTGTTTTTATTATTCATCACTAAAAGAAACTAAATTCTTAATATGAACTATTATTTTCAACAGAGATATTTTTATCAAACCATAGTGAAATATCAACAACAAAAATTTTTTTATTTTTTTTATTCACTGAGATTTTATTCACTGAGAATTAAGCGATCAAGCAATTTTATTAAATATGTTATTTTTTGATTATAAGTATTGCTATGCGATGTGAGACTACGACCGTCAGAAATGACAATACTTCACGTAGAATGCAATCAAGTAAACTTTACATTTATCAAAGGAATTAATGCTCCTTGACTTCTTAAGTTGGTTTTTCTAATACATTATTGATAGCGTGACGACCACGATGGAAGTGCTACGAAACTATAACTTCGACTTTCAATTTTCCACCACATTTTTAAGTATTTAGGACCAAACCTTCCAAATAGTTTACCTTATAGTTATTTTCAGTTGTTTATAGTTTTAAACATTTACCAGCAAACCCCTCAAAGAAGGACTACAGAAAAGTCATTCAAATCATCTAAAATGTCAATATTTTTAAAATAGAATACATTTTGAACATTGCTTGGTATGATTTCATGAACTATTTGAAATAGTGCTGCATTATAGCAGAATTGTAATTTATAAAGCACCTCCGTTTTAATTTTATTTTTGACTAATACTATTTTAATAAGCTAACTGTATCGGAATGATGAATCCAAATTCATATTAATATATATTATTGATTGTTGAGGAGTATAGTCTGTGTTTGTTGTTGTTGATGGATCAGTTATTATATATCAATTACTATTTAATTACAATATATATCTGAGATTTATGGTACATATGTATTGGAGTCTGTTTACTGGTTAAAGATCAGTTTCGACATTTATTTTGTATTTTGTAAGTTACGTGTTATAAACAACCCAATTAATCCATTTGCTGATACCATCTACCTTTCTTCACGAGAAATTTCCCAAGAACTAAAAAACTGATTTGTGCCAAAGCGTCAAGTATATAGATCTTTAGGTATCTTTAGTGACTCACTTTCACTAAATTATTTTATTTGGAAAGATTTATTTTATCTAAGGTTGGTGGGAAATTGTCTTATCTTATAGTGTAATAAGAAGTTGACTGATTGATTCAAATATGATCATTTCAACTCAGTTACTAACGATGAAAACATTTTATATAGTTAGTAATATGCATAAAAGATATTATGTATTCTACAAAAAAAAAAAACAAGAGAACGTTTTTGGGATGTAAGTGTTCCTCTAGAAAAAAATGTCCCTAGTTTCTTTGAAAAAAAATTTGCATATAATTGGGAAGACAAAACAATCTTGGCTAGGCGATAAATAGATTAAAAGCTTTTTTTTTCTTATAGAAGAATCAACGGATTAAACGAAGGTCTGTGTAAAATTGGTGTTGATAAAGTCAAAAAAAATTGAGCATAAATGAATAATTTCTAAATTTTCACAAATTATTATAGTTTTTATAGGTTCCTTTCTTACGGCAATGCAGTTAGATAAGAAAACTACATACTTATTAAAATATTCAGTAGAAAGACTTAAAAGATTCGCTGTATATCAGAAATGAAGATATACACAAACACTTGAAAGTCGAAAGTATATGCTTCATCAAAGACATAAGTACATCCAAGACAAGAGCTTATTTGATTCTGTGGATGCTATAGAAGTACATCAAAGACAGGAGCCTTTTTGATTCTGTGGATACTTAAGAATCACACTCTCTTGAAACAAGTGCAATATTTATTCCAACAGGAGGATTTGCTTGCTATTTTTGTTAAAGCACCTAAATAACTCATTATCTTAATTTAACAAGGCTCCTATTAGAGTATATCAGCCAAATGGTCACAGACACTATTAAGTAAAAGTACTTAAAACACTAACCCACGTTTCAGTAAGTTAAGAACAAGATAGCGTCTGAAGAAAGAAAAAAAGGTGCTGACAGTGTTGAGGGTTTTCAAAATATATACTCTGATCCTTATTCCATCAAGGATAATTATTCTTAATTTTTTTTTTTTATTTTTTTTCCATATATATATACAAAGAAGTATAAATATAAGATAAATTCGATGATGTCGATTAGGCTTACAAAATACTTAAAAATGTCTTTATTTTACAAAAAATTACTTTTAATTAAGGATATATGTGAAAGCAAGTATATGATAAACTTTTGACCACTAAACTATGTCCTAAATGAGACATAAAGACTTAAAATAAAATAGTGAAATATGACTACTTGACAATATAACAGTTAAATTATAAATACAATATATTATCATTCAACAATCGAATGCACGTCACACGTAGATGGCACGTGGGTTAACATATTATGATTGAAACATTAGCCACTCTCTCTTAGTCTATAACATCAAGAAAAGAGTCATTTATATCCTTTCATATATATCATAATTTTCTACTAAGTTACACTGCACGTTAATACTTAAAATTGTATGATCGCTCATATACGCAAATCCTTAGGCATATAAACAAAATTAAAGGGAGTGGAAAATGTTTGTTTATGAAATTGTTCTATAACCATTTATCAACAGTTTAAGAGGAGGGAAATATTTCAAAATGGAAGAACATAAAAATATTTAGCATAATCGGTAATGACAGTTTAATGTGCTTGCCAAAGTGGCGGCATTTTAGCAGTGCCAATAACACAAACTTCTCGAGAACACATGGAGGAATTACGTAGACATTTGTTCTCATTCTAAAAAATTTTTATTATCCATTCTACTTGCTTCTTATTCGGAATTCTAATAGAAAAGAAAAGCATACAAATTTCAAGTTGTTAAACAAATATTAATTTGAATTTTCAGTTTGGTCTTCTTTCATTTTTCTTTTCTTTTTTTTTTTGTTTGTCCTTTTTAATAATTTTATTTTATTCTTTGCTCCTTTGAGCAGATTTTTTTGAACATTCACAACTGTCGCCAAAATGCGCATCGAACGAACTAAACCGCTTCAGACCAGACCAGACCAAACCAGACCAGACCATAGCAAAGCAAAGCAATACGAGCACTTGCATTAGTGGCACCCCTGAGCATATGAACTACAATTTATAATTCACTTCAAAGCACCATTAAACGTTCAAAAGTCCATTAGCTTCCCATTTGCCATTTTGGCATAATTCGCGGCCGGCGGTCACAAAATTTTTCTTTTTTTTTTACTTTTTATTCTTTTATTAACATTTTCCTATGCGTTTTAGTCAGTCAGTTTTCTTCTTCACATTTATTTTTTTTTTTTTTGTTTTATTTTCTGACTTTAAGAGAAAATTTGGCAAAACAACAGGAATATGACCCTAATTTGCAACATAAAAGGGGCGTCAGTGAGTTTATTTGATTGTTTTTCTGTTTGGACTACTTAAAGCCACTTGATTTAGTTGTGGAAGCCAGCTGAGCTGCAAGTTGGGAAATTTTCTTATATGTTTTTTCTTCTACAAAAAGGTGCCAAAGTTGACTTAATTTGCTGCTTCTTGCAAACCCTCTCAAAGTTTTCTTCTGCTTCTGCTTCTGCTTCCACTGTTGCTCCACCTTCATTTAACTTTAGTATGTTTAGTATGAAATTTTAAAATTTGCTTAAGATTACGTTCTTCTTCTGACCCTGTCTTACCACAATCAGTGCGTTCAACACTACACTTCAGGAAGTGTTGTTGCAGTGCTAGTTTGCTAGTTCTGGTTCTTGGGCTTTGGTGTTTGTGTTTGTGTTTTTTTGGGCTTAAGTGTTTGTATGTTTGTGTGTATGTCTTGCATTAAAAAATTTGAAGGGAAAATTGTGAAAAACTTTCAACAAAGTTTGCTCAACTTATTATTGTTGTAAACTTTTGTTTGCGTATTATTATGTAAATGTTTATTTAGCGCAGGTTTAGTTGCAGTGGATATAACGAAATATAGTTAACAAAAATGTAAGCCGTTGTGAAAAGTGCATTACTGCATTTCCATTGTTGTAGTTCACCGAAAAAGAGCAGAAATGTTCGCACCACGGGGCGTATGAGTGCTGTTTAAATAATACACAAATTTTGCTACTTCAAGCAGCCAGAACATAAAATGAGCTAAAAAGTTGCCGTTGGGGAATGCAATTTTAAATTTCTCCTCTTCTCTTCTCTTTTCTTCTTTTTTATCATTCCATATTTTTATATTTCTTAATATATTTTAAATTTTACTTTGATTTAATTTCTGCTGAGATTTTATACTTGGCAGAAAACGTATTGTTGTTTGCAAAATTTTACCTAAAGCTAAAAATGATTTTAAATTCATAAATTTTATTATAATGAAATCTCAAAAGACTCATAACGAAGCACAGATATACGATTTTCTTTTAACAACGAAAAGAAATTGCGAAGAAATATGGCTTAGAGAATTTATCGATAATCTTCAATTTTCTTAAATGTAAATTTTTTAAAATTTTGTCTGTGTTTGGGGGGCGGAAGAGTATATAAAAATACTTATACATTATACGTGATTGAGAAAAATTTAAAATTTGTTGATTTTTAATATTGTAAATAACATTAACATAAATAAATTTTTAACATTTATCTATTGTATTCACAGTAATAGGCACCAAATTTTATTTAAAAGAATGTAAACAAAAGATGTATCTAATATACAGTCAAACTTCCATAACTCGGAGTACCATTTTGCAAAGAATTTTTTTTTTATTTTTAAAAGAAACTAGAATTACATTAAAGATATTTATTTATTTGAAACCAAATACAGCACAGAAGTTATAGTAAAGTGAAACATTCAGAAATTAGGGTTTGGGATTTTAATTTTTTTTCTTGTTTTCAGTAAAAAAAGATTCTAAATCATTCCAAACTGATGATTCTATGATCATCAGTTGGAGTATCATTTACTTGTAAATAAAAATTCTGAATTTTGAATGAGTCTTCTATCTTTAATGAGTGATATTATTCCCCGAACCTGAATCGGATTCACTATAATGAGATAGAGCTATAATGCTCAATAATATCGTCATCTATAAGATAGCTTGATGTATAAAGTCCATTGTCAAGCTCAATATAATATAATGGTTAAGCGTAGCATTGGAAGTTATATTATTTACTTTACTTTCACATCATTTAAGGGTCTTCATCAATGTTATTGAAGAAAATTAAAGAAATGTTGTCCTCTTCGTCCTGTTCTAAAGCAGTGCGCTATCGTTTGACTACGGTTTGCCATCGACTGACATTTTCCAAGACCACTGATGATGGGTATTTGGCAATACTCGAATCAGCTGTATGGTCAGTCAAATATTCAATTAATTAAAATAATACAAAATAAATTTTTGTTGTTCTAATTTCACTACTGTTCGAGAAACCTCTTCAAAAAATTTTTATATAAAATTGTATTTATATTTCAATTATATTTCAATTTTTTTAAAAAATATTTACATTACAAACATTAAATGTTTTTGAATATAATTTAAAAGGTTGTAATTGTTTGTCAAGCATTAGCGAAAATGATAAGTTTATTATTTTAATGATCAAATTAGATTTATATATACATTTTTTAACAGACTGGATCAATGTTAATTGTTTAATAAAACACATTTTTATATTAGTTTTAAAAAACATGTTTTATTTTCACCACTATTTTAACTGTAGTCTATACCGAAAGCTTGAAGAATATTATACCTTGGATATATTTGTAACTAATCATGTCTCTTTATTCTCACTAATCTGTCGATCACTGACATTTTTATAGAAGAATAATTTAAGAACTTCTGTCCATATTAGGTTGATAGAATAGGTGTAAGACGAATTGTCATTTAATGTATGACTTCACATAATTGCTCCACACTTTTCAGTTTATTGTTAATATTTATTATGCATGTGTGAAATTTGATATAACGACTACAATTTTACCAATTAAAAATTTAATCGTTATAACGCCGCGGACACAGATGACTGCAGAAATTGACAGCACATCACATTCATGCACAAACACAACAAGATTTCCTAACACAGTTCTCACTTATGTTAAAAAGAAAAATTACTTAGTTAAAACTAAATGTTTAATAGTAACATATGTCTATACTATAACGTCGGAAACAGAAAGTGACTTGAGCAGTAACCTAACGTCTGCGATGCCTTGAACACTTTAACAGTGAACGGGGAAGGTCATTTACCAGTGGTTCAGTTTATCTTCGGTTCTGTTTTATCTTCGGTTCAGTTTTATATTTGGTTCAGTTTATCTTCGGTTCAGGCATCAGAGTAAAACGAAAGTGACAGGATCTCATTAAATAAATTTTCTTGTGAGGACCTTGGACAACGCTGAGTTTATCCCATGTCTAAAGAGAACCAAGAAAAAGGTTTATTACAACTTTAAGAAATCAGTGAATCTTTTCGGTAGTATTAGTTAATGTCTCATTGATTTAATTCATCTCATTGATTTAATTCATTGTATCTTGATGTATCACTTTTAAAGTTGTTCAAATCAATAAATGACATAAGTTAATGCAGTTATGTCTCTAAGTTTCATAACAAATCACTGTTCCATTTTTCCTGATTTACACCTTTCTTCTAATTATGAAACCTTTTTAATGTAGTTTACGTCTTATATCAATGAATATCTTCCAGCAGAAAGATATTTATTCACCTCATAAAATATTTTCACTAATATTTTTATGTGAACTTATTTAATTTAAATCAAAGATGTTAAAATGTGTATATATTAGTAAAATAATTTTAAAACTCTTCATAATAGTTTAATCATTAAGCCAATAAATCTGTTTAATATTATTTTGTTGGAACTATTTGAGAAATACTTTTGCTTTAATTCAATCATAAATCTTTAAAAATAAATACTATTTAATTTTATAAGTGGCAAACATCAAATATTCTTATAGCTTTGAAGAGCACTTAAAAAAGGATTTTATTATTATTTTCCATTTGAATTAAAATTTTTGCTTGACCAACACAGCTCGTAAATCATATTCATATTAAACATTTCCTTTGCCCATTTTAAATTGTATAATGGCTTCACCAAATTATGTATATGCTCCTTTGTTGCATATTTATCAATCTTTAAAATAAATTTTATATGTTTACCATAATAAATTTTTTAACAATAAATCAAAGCATTCAACCTTTTTCAACCTTATCAAGTTATTACTTTATTTTTTATTTAAGAAATTCAACAAATCCTGAATTTATGTGCTCATATTCGGTGCTGATGTTGTTCTCGTTTCTCGTTTCTCGTTTTTGTATGCCTCGCTTTATACCAATAATATAATTCATAAATCATTTTTGCCATTTTAACATATAAATAACAACGAGATCCTTTATGTATTTTTCAACCAAAATGATTTTATATTATTTCAGTGCTGCTGTCGCTTTTGTTGCTGTTGTTGGTGTTGTTGCTCATGTAACTTAACTAATACGCAGATTCTTGTACCAAAACCACTTTATAAACAATAACTCATACGAATACACCAGAGTCAACATAACCACAGTTATGTGTAGTGGAATCGGCAGCAGCAACAGCAGCAGCAACAGTAACAGCAGCAGAAGTGGAAGCAGGAACAGCAACAGCAACAGCAACAGCAGCAGTTGCTGTAACAGCAATGAAGTGTTTATGTGCGTTTTGTTATTTTTAAGCTCACAAATAAGCATGGATTTTCTATATGCAAGATTTTCTATATATAAAGAACAACAACAACAATGAGAGCACTCATACGCACATCAATCAGCATAAAGAAACTATTGCATACTTTTCGGCGCTCCATAGCTGCCTGTAAACGAGCATGAATTTATTTTAATAATAAGCACAAGAAAAATAAGTAGAAATCCTAAGCCTATTCACATACATTCATATATTTTACTAATAGGTTTGGCTTTTGCTTAATTCATGGTTAGTTTGTGTGCGTACAAATGCCTGTGAGTTTGTGTGAATGTGCATTTTAATGGTCTCTGGCAGATGAAAGCATTTCTATGCGTACTTATTTTTCATAGCCGCTATAAGAACTATTCATTCCATCAGTTGTATTGTATTGCAATTCTAAGTGGCTTCAAGGATTTCACTGATAAGCCTGCTCTGCTTTCCTTTAAGATGATTTCGACAGCAAAACTAGCATCAACCGCAAGAAAGAAGATTTCTCTCCAAATTGCCTGCATACACAATACAGAAATAATATATTTTGCAATTCTAATTGGCAAAAGGAAAAAGTATTTGTCTTCTATTTGTAGTAAGTAAGGCAGGATACTACAAAAGTGATTAATGAAAATGTAAGTTTAACTTTGAGTAAATATGACATTTTGTATAAATGTGCTGTTATCCTTACTTTATGCACATAATTTATACAATAATACATTTGTAACTTAAGCCTAACATGTGTCAAGAATTAATGAATTTCTTTGCTGAAGTTTAAATAACTGACATCTCGAAAAATTATTCTTGAAATTTTAAAGTTATAGTATAATTTAGTTACTTAATTTAAGAACAATGCAATTCATACACTATTATGAGACTTTTACACACATACTTCAAAACTTTTATCTGATATGAAAAGCATATTATTCTTTCCATAGTAGTAAGCCTTTGGTTCTATTGAGTAAAAATCTACAAAAATGGGCTTAGCGGTGAATGGGAGTGAAATGATGTACATGCCGACTACTGATAAAACTGTGTGTCACACGGACACCGAAGTGGTGGCATATGACTATACTTTCGAATCCGTTAAGCATTTTATCAATCTTGTCATTGCCGTGTTGGGTAGAAACGATGTCAGACTGGAGATCACCTGAAGCATAACAATTGTCAAAAGGTGCAACTATGAGCAATTGAGATATAGAGCTCCCTATTGGCAGAGAAAACTAATGCTCTATAGGCTATTCATACTACCTTGTAAGGATGAAAATTTGTAATCACTTCCAACCTACATAAATTTAGTAACATTGTCACTTTGAATAAAATACATGAAGTAATCTGAAATTAGAAGAAAATATATTGATAATAAATACAGAAAGGTATATCAATAAAATAATAATATAACATACCTTCATTATTCATCCTCATAAATTTATTTAAATTAATAAAAAATTAATAAATAATCCTAAGTAGTCGCAATGGTTCTAAGAGCAATGCCGGTGGTCGCGTAGCTACTAGCAGGGTCTCAGGTGAGCAATCACAGCTAACAACAATTCACAACATAACGATTTCATTCGGTTAGTTTTTAACCATCTTGACGTCCCCGGACATTGACAAGAAGCCAGCCATTTTTAAATCATTGCTTAGTAGTCCGTACTTAGTCTTTTACATTTAGAGACAAGAGTAGTGACTATAACTGGCAGCCTCAGTACCAGCCTCGGATGCTATAGGCCAATCACACTTACATCTAAACTTTCTCTGTTTAATAAAACCGAAAGAAATAATACGGCCCTATAATCCTTGTAGCAATTAAAGCATTAAATATATATCACGGTTATATTATGCTATATTTTATATTTTTTACCGGTGGTGGTTTAAATTGGACAATTGTTTCAATAGCTAGTTACATAGGCACGTAGCTGTACTAGAGACAAACTTTATAGTTTAAGAGTAAATATAGTGTATAAAGGTTGCATCATGGATTAAATCTTGATTATGTCTAAAATTCTATATTTTTTTATTTCATTATTTTGATTTATTCAAATTCAGGGAATAATTTGATTAGCGAATTCGAAGCTGCACAGTTGGTACGAAAATCACAACTTCGAATTTATTTTCACTACATATATCCGTACTATATCATTTCTTTATATGGTGATGTAAACAAAAAAGGATTTCAAAATTTTGATCAAATTTTATACGAATTTTGCAATATTGCAGTTTTTTGTTTATGACTTCAAGTGGCGAACTTCTGCTGCTTTATTCCCTCAACTGTGAAATAAATTTTAGTTTGACGTTTTTATTGCGTTAGTGCAAAACTGCGTAAAATTTTTATAAACAGCAACTTTCTTCCCCCTTCGTGTAAAAAATGAAGAATTTCTGCAACTTAAGCATAAATTTTTCTTACGATTTTGTGTCAATTCATTGGCATTTTTACTAGGACAAGGAATATACAAACTCATAAAAGTACGAAAGCGGGGACGATTGGATACCAGGGATAGTTTCTAAACTAGACCGACATAAAAATTTTTTTACGATGCGGATTCTTAAGATTTTCATAACAAAAAACAGTAGTACGAGTATATGAATAGAAAATCAAAAATTTTATTTTTTTAAGAATAAACTTTAACTATATTATATTGTAAACATCAAAAATAGTTTAAATTTATATAGTATATATGTTATTTTCAAATATGAAAGATATTAGTTAAATTTTTACTTAATAACTAAAGTATAAATAAATGTGACTGTTTTTAAATGCAAATTTTTTCATTCGGTTTTAATAAATTTTTAAGGCTATACTCTGATCTAAGTTCTTTGCAAGATTTTAACAAGAACATTGAAATTCTTGTATAGAAAAAATAATACTAAGATCATCTTAGTGTTATTTTTACTCTTACTGCTATTCTTACGCTTACTCTTACTCTTACTCTTACTCTTACTCTTACTCTTACTCTTACTCTTACTCTTACTCTTACTCTTACTCTTACTCTTACTCTTACTTTTACTTTTACTCTTACTCTTACTCTTACTCTTACTCTTACTCTTACTCTTACTCTTACTCTTACTCTTACTCTTACTCTTACTCTTACTCTTACTCTTACTCCTATCGTTACTGTTACTATTTCTCTTACTCTTCTTCTGTTACTATTAATCTTACTCCTATACTTTCTTTTACTGTTACTCTTACTTTTATTCTTATTCTAACTTTTGGTAATAGTAATAATAGTGGATTATGGGTTAGGTGTAGGTTCTTATGCACTACAGCCTGCTTGATATACTGTGCACCCCTTTATATATGTTTAATATATCGAGGAAACGAAGTCAGTGGACCTATGAGAATATCATAGGCAAGTTTTTACCCAAGTAAACATATTCTGTAGAATAAGTGAACAAATGAAACACATAATTTTATTTTCGCTTCATTAACTATGACACGACATTTTAAAATTTTACAAGATATAAGAGTGACCCTATATCACTGTATATATCTATAATATTTTTTAATTCGATTCACTTCTAATGTGAATCGTTGATATTACTAATAAACGATTGTTGGTAGTACAATTGCAATTGAGATAGATTAAAAAGTCATATCTCATACAATAGATAATAGCAAAAGCGAATTCATGCAACTCTGCAAGATCTGACTGCAAGATAGTAAAAAATCCAAATGTAAAATGAATTAAATGACGAATTTAGATATTGATTGAGTATACCTTTAGAAATAACAAAACCTCATAATAATGAATAAATAGAATTTCTAGATCACCATACAAATATTACAGTATAGACCCCTAGTCTTGTAATTCTTAAATAATAAACTTAAATTAAATCTTATAATCTTATTAATAATCTTATTTTATAATCTTATTTTATAATTTTTTCTTATAATCTTCTTAATATAGACATACATATTCAAACTAATAAAGACAAAAATTAGGAAAAACTTCTTCTTCTTCTTAGTTGGCCATTACAGACGTGTGTCGTCCTTGGCCGCGTCGAGTAGCCTCCGCCAGTCAGCCCGATTAGTTGCTTTCTGACGTCAGTTGGTAGTACCGAGCGCCCCCAAATCGTTGGTCACCTGGTCCTTCCACCGAAGATGCGGACGTCCTCTACCGCGTTTTCCACCTGCGGGTACCGAGTCAAATACCTTTCTAGCTGGAGCACTTTCTTCCATTCGCACGACATGACCAAGCCAGCGTAGCCGCTGAATTTTTATGCGCTTAACTATGTTAATGTCGCGGTATAGCTCATACAGCTCATCGTTCCATCTAATTCGATACTCGTCGCCAACGCGTAAGGGATCATAGATCTTTCGAAGAATTTTTCTCTCGAATGCTCCTAACGCCTTCTCATTACTGTTGGTAATTGTCCAAGCTTCTGCACCATACAGCAGGACAGGCATGATAACGGATTTGTGAGCGTGATTTTTGTTTGTCGAGAGAGGGCTTTATTTCTCAATTGCTTACTTAGCCCGAAGTAACATTTGTTGGCAAGAGTAATTATTCGTTGAATCTCTAGGTTGACGTCATTTTTGGTGTTTAAGCTGGTTCCTAAATAAACAAAGTCTTTCACAACTTCGAACTTATAATTGTCAACAGTAACGTAGGTCCCAAGACGCTCAGGAGATTTGTTTGTTGACAGAAAGTACTTTGTTTTGTCCTCATTTACCACAAGACCCATTTGCTTTGCTTGTTTTTCTAAGTTGGAAAATGCCGCACTGACGACGCGAGTGTTCAGACTAATGATATCAATATCGTCGGCATACGCAAGCAGCATTACACTTTTGTAGAATATTGTGCCAGTACGGTTTAAATCTGCTGCTTGAATTATCGTTTCCAACATTAGGTTAAAGTAGTCACACGACAAGGAGTCACCCTGTCTGAAACCTCGTTTGGTATCAAACGGCTCGGAGAGGTATCAACGTCATTTTACATAGCCGTAAAAGTTTTGCTGGGATACCAAATTCAGACATAGCGGCATAGAGTGTACTTCTAGTAGTAGTGTCAAAAGCAGCTTTGAAGTCGACAAATAGGTGGTGTGTGTCGATTTGTTTTTCTTGAGTCTTCTCCAGGATTTGACGCACTGTCTGGTCTAGAGTGGATTTGCCAGGTCTGAAGCCACACTGATAAGGTCCAATCAGTTGGTTGACGATTGGCTTTAATCTTTCACATAGTACGTTTGACAGAACCTTATATGCGATATTTAAAAGACTGATCCCGCGGTAGTTGGCGCAGTTTGCAGGATCACCTTTTTTGTGGATTGGGCAAAGCACACTTAAATTCCAATTGTTGGGCATGCATTCATCCGACTAAATGTTGCGAATTAGCTGTAGCATGCATTTTGATAGCTCTTCGCCACCAGCTTTAAACAGCTCAGCCGGTAAACCATCGGCGCCTGCAGCTTTGTTGTTTTTGAGCCGCGTTATAGCTGTTTTAACTTCATTATGATCGGGAGGCGGGACGATTATTTCATCGTCAACGATTGAAAATTCGGGATCATCTTCGCTTTCAGTCACATTGCTACTACCGCCATTTAGTAGTTTCGAGAAGTGATCCCTCCAAATATTAAGCATGCTTTGGACATCTATCATCAGATTACCGTTTTCATCTTTGTAGGAATTAGCTCCGGGTTTATAACCATAATTTTTTGATAGAATTTTCGAGCCATATTCCTGTCGCCCAGCTTCTCAAGCTCTTCGTACTCACGTCTTTCTGTTTCCTTCTTTTTTCGCCTGAAAAGACGTTTCTCTTCCCTTCTCTTTTGCCGATATCGCTCTTTAACAGCGCGCGTCGCAACTGACCGCAGGGTGGCTTGATATGCTGCGTCTTTCTCTGCGGTAGCATTGCGACACTCTTGGTCGTACCAGCTGTTTCTTTGTATACGGTGATAGCCGATCACCTCTTCTGCAGCGGTACGCATAGAGTTGGAGATGTGGTTCCATTGCGCGCATATATCGGCTTCTTCAGATGAATTTTCCAGATATTGGGAGAGTCGAGTAGCGAAGTCATTAGCTGTCTGTTGTGATTGCAGCTTTTCGACGTCTAGCTTTCGCTGTGCTTGTTCACGTACCTTTTTCATCGCACATAAACGTGTGCGGATCTTGGCTGCAACAAGGTAATGATCCGAGTCGATGTTGGCTCCACGGATAGTACGTACATCCAAGACACTGGAAGCATGCCTTCTGTCTATCACAACGTGATCAATTTGAGATCTTGTGTTTTGATCAGGTGACAGCCATGTTGCCTTATGTATGTTGAGATGCTGGAATCTGGTACTACTAACCACCATGTTTCTAGCCGCGGCGAAATCAATCAGCCTTCTTCCATTATCAGAAGTTTTCGTGTGAAGGCTGAACTTTCCGACAGTAGCACCAAAGATACCTTCTGCGTTGAAGTCTCCAACAACGATTTTGATGTCATGATGGGGACAGCGTTCATATGCTTGTTCAAGCTGTTCATAGAAAATTTCCTTGGTGTCGTCATCTTTATCTTCCGTCGGGGCATGCGCACATATTAGAGTGATAAAGAAAAATTTTGCCTTAATCCGGATTTTTGCGAGCCTTTCGTTTATTGGTGTAAACGTTGAGACCAAATTTCTCAGCTTTTGGCCTACCGCAAATCCGACTCCAAACTCGTGCTTTGTTGCATGGCAGCTGTAGTAGATGTCACAATGATCTCGTTTAGAGCATCCTTGTCCCGTCCATCGCATTTCCTGGAGAGCGGTAATGTCAGCCTTATATTCCTTGAGGACATTAACCAGCTGTATAGATGCACCTTCTTTGTAAAGAGTTCGGACATTTCAGGTGCATATTTTTAAATCGTGTTCCTTAATATGTTTGCGTTTGTCGTCATCAGTAGATCGTTTCCTTATCCGAGGCTGCCTCTTCGTTTGCATTGAAAGAATTTTTTAAATGGTGGGTTCCAAGCCCGACGCATAACCTCATATATCCCTGAGGTGGATTTCGCTGCACACATTAGTTCACTACGCACGGATGATTGTAGCTATCCAGAGGAACCACGTGGAGGCTGTGTGTCAACTTGGAGAGAACACTGACAAGGATCGCGCTGGCATTTACCATGTTAAATCCAATCAGACACTTTACCTTGTATGTTCAATCC
>NC_051846.1:67877489-67880228 GCF_002237135.1 Teleopsis dalmanni | reverse complement strand
TTTTTAAGCGTATAATGAAAAAAAAATTTTAAAATTTTCGTGCATTTCTATATTCCTTTTTTTTAAATTTTATTAAATGAAATCAATTTGTGAATGAAAAGTTATAACTTATTTAATAGCAGCATTTTAGTTCACAATTTATTATTGTTTCTGTTTGAAATTTATATTAATTCATAACTATCTGTTTCCGACGGTTCTATTAAAATATGCTCCCATAAATATTAAAATGGAATTTTTTGAGCCATTATTTCTAAAGCTAACGGACTTTAAAAGTAGATATGCGTTTAATTTCGTCGTCCTTGCACAAATTTTACATAGGAAATTAGAACAAGTGAGTTAAGTACGATAGTCTAAACACACAATACTTTTAATAGATAATTGTGCTATTTTCAATAAATTATTTTCACTCATACGGATGGGAAATGTAACTTAATACCACACAATTAGCGATATAATTGCGCAAATGCGTTAATTGAAATAATGTAAACGTACTGTAATTCTAAAAAGTTTTATATTACATATAACAAATAATTACATATAATGTTGACTAAATTTTAGAGAAATATAAAACAATATTATCAGTCAATAAATTTAATAGTTTCACATTTATTTATTTAATTTATTTGAACATAATAAACTAAAATATTAAACATAATTATAATATTATTATATATAATTTTTTTTTTCAACAAATAGTATCTTGTTTTTTAACTTCAAATCTATGCTGCATATACATGAATACATATATTCATATATAGATAATTATAATTGCCGACTTATTTTTTAACTATGAATACCGAAAATTTATATTTAAATCTTTCACACATAAGGCTGAGGTTCTCCATTTACAGCTTTTTGATATGACGTCGAAATGATTGAAGAATGTACACTGTTGTGGAATTGCATGTCCTTTGACGCAATAAATAAAGGAGTTACAGCGCTCCATGTGAGGAAATATGTGTTGTCCATAAGTAGGGCAATTAATCAGATCGTTGGTAGCAGTGTTTGTGTTACTATTAGAGACTACATTAGGTTGGTTATTGTTTACTGTGATCTCATTTTGTACTACAGAATTGCTACCAATTCTACAGTTAGCATTTTGTGGTAGATCGCATTTTCCTATGTTTGGATTCCAATGTAAATTGGCACTACATTCTTGTAGTAAAGCCTGTCCATAATAGCACATATAATAACGTTGGCAATTATTGGAACTCCCAACAAAAGTAATCTGATTTTGGTTTTCTAGTTGCGATAGACTGGCACAATAACGAAATGCATCCACTATTTCATTGTTCGGACTATTAACAGGAATATCTGGAACTTCTTCGTTATCCGAACTGTTTAAACACTTCACATTATTTGGCATATCGCATAGTTTACTTTCTGCATTAAATAACATTGTTGGAGGACAAGCTGCTTCAACAGCATCACCATTTTCGACACAAAGATAAAATAATTTACAGTCGTCAGGATGTTGAACGAAGTCTCCGAATGAGTGATTGGCACAAACGCTACTTTGTCGTTTAGTAAATATTTTATTTGAATAGCTAACCAATGAAAACCCATAAGTATTAGTGGACTGCAGAAGGTATACCAGGAATGCACTAAAATAAACTAAAATATACTTTTTCCAATTATTTCCAATTGTATGTATTATTTATAATTAATATAATTAAAAGCAAATAAATCAGTTGGTTTCTGAAATTATCAAAATGTCATATATAAATATATGAAAGCTTTATATATATAGCTATATAAGATTAATAGTTTTGAACATCACTTCATTTTTAATTATAATCTCTTTTAATTTTAATACACTTATTCTAACGATCCTTAAATCTATAGGTCCTTCCTCTGTTGCAATTTGCGGGAGGACTGCTAAGCACCTATTACATGGCATTTCTTACTTTCTAACTCGTTAGTTTGATGAAATAACCTTAAAAATTCCTACTAAAACTCTATTAGTCAATTATGAATTTTCAAAATAATGAACACTTAACTTTAAATTCCGTGGAAAGATGATAAGGAACATAAGGAAACTCATTGGTGTATTAATCATTGACTTTATAGATACACCAACTGCTGTGATGTGTTGAAAAGGATGAAGGAACCGAATATATATGAAATAGTGTACGATATTATATTCTCTTATCTGATTTTTTAATGATTTTAGTTTAATTTGAATACGCCTGGTTTAGGCATATTCAACTCAAAAATGTACTTCGAAGACACAAACAGCTTAACTGCACAGTTAAGTTACTTTGAATCTGCCTATTTTAGCGGATGGTGAATCAAAGATAAATACTTTGAACTGTTCGTCTAAATAATGATCATTATAATTTAATTGATAAATAAATATTACAAAACAGAAACCTTTTTTTAAAATTATATCTGTTCTCGGTGTTCTATTCTATATTAATACCAATTAGTAGTATAAATTTAATTATATAATTTTTTTAAGTTAAAAAACTTATTCAAAAATTTGACTGGCTTAACATAAATCAATCCTTTATAATGCGTTTCATTCAACTTTTTCACACAAGATTTAACTTAATGCCGTTTTTGATTGGTAAATCTGGGGTAACTTTTTCAATTAATATTCACTCCAATTCATCTCCAATTCATTCAAGTTTTTCACACAATATTTAACTTAATGCCGTTTTCGATTGGTAAATCTGGAGTAACTTTTACAATCGTTTTTCACTTTTAGTACAGTTTTTATTTTTCATTCGTAAATCT
>NC_051846.1:67867558-67877389 GCF_002237135.1 Teleopsis dalmanni | reverse complement strand
AAATAATCATGGAAACGCAAAAATGCAAAAAAATTTGTTTAAAAAAAACAAACATTTCATAAAATTCTTACCTCTTGTTTGCTTAATATATTTGTTTTTTGTTTGTTAGGCACATGCAACAAAATGTAAATAAACAAAAAACAAACAAATCAAACAAACAAGACTATCTTTACCGCAGACTATCTTGAGGATATAAACCACGTACTTTTCTCTTGCCCACGTTTCAACAAAGCCAGAGCAAAGATGAGTAAGGATATTAGCGAGGCCATATGCATGAATAATTTAATCTTGAAAATGATAAGCTCGCCGGGTACATGCCATGAGGATCATGTCTCAACTTAGATGACAACTTAGATGACTCGACTTTGAGTCATGATCCTCGCCAGAGCCAGCGAACGCGCCGCAATAGAGGTCGACTCTCAAGAAATTGGACAGTTACGAACTCGGACGACATAACTAACGATTTGAGCTGATGCTCAGGATGCCTTCTGACATAATAGTTTACGATAGTTCCAGAAAGGACTTTCCGTCCGGACATGAGAACATGTTTTTAGTGGAATAAAGCTCCGCACTGACTTAGACTTTCGATGCTTTTGAGTTTCCGTTAAAAAATACAAGATCCATATTTTCATTTTTATTTTCGTGTAAAGGTTAATATGGTATAATACGGCGTTTACATTGGCCGAAAATGGCTCATTTTGAATGACTCATTTGAAAGTGTTTACATTCGTTGTATTTCATTCGTTGTCATGGTAACAATTCAAACTGAAATAAAACTACTAAACATTTGTTTATCTTTTTTTGTAAATATGTCAAAACAGCTTTTACAAACTGTCAAAATGCCATGAAGAGCTTTCATTTAGGGTATGTTCAATAGATTCCTTTGCATTTGGAACATATGTGGAATGCATTCGAACGTCATTCATACAGAATGTGAGAAAATTGCTCATTTTGTGCTTGAAATTTTATATGCAAGAATGAGCCATTCGATACTCATTTTCGATTTTTGACCAAAATGAACCATTTTCGGCCAATGTAAACGCCGTATAAGATAAAATCATTTTCATCTTGATAAAATTCGTTAAATTAGAAAGTGTAGACATTGTGCTAAATTATATAATTTCAGAGCATTAAAATTCATTTTCATTTTTATTTTGATTTATTTTATAATATATAAATATTATATTATGTTCAGAGACACCTCATAATTTCACAAAAATCTTAATTTCATCTTCGTTTCAGCGAAATTAAGTTGTTTTTTTCATACAAAATTCAGTTTTAAGCTTAAAACGATATAAAGGAAATTGACCTTAATTTCCTTAAAACAAAGGTTGAAATTAATATGGCATTTACACTGGCCTCAAATGGCTCATTTTGGTCAAAAATCAAAAATGAGAAGCAAATTACTCATTTTTGCATGCAAAATCTCAAACGCAAATAAAATCCACTAGATCTCATTCTGTATAAATGAGTTCCAACAAGTTAATATGGCGTTTGCATTGGCCGAAAATGGCTCATTTTGATCAAAAATCGAAAATGAGTAACGAATGGCTCATTCTTGCATATAAAATTTCAAGCACAAAAATGAGCAATTTTCTCACATTCTGTATGAAAGACGTTCGAATGCATTCCACATATGTTCCAAATGCAAAGGAATCCATTGAACATACCCTTAATTGAAAGCTTCTTCATGGCATTTTTGACAGTTTGAAAAAGCTGTTTTTGACATATTTACAAAAAAAGGTAAACAAATGTTTGGTGGTTGTATTTTCTTGATACGATGCACTGCTTTTTAGAACTTTTACTTCCCAAAAAGTAATTAATCGAAGTTAAAAATATGTTTTAAGTTTCTAATGTAAGGTTTGAAGGTATATTTCACCTTCCTGTAACATTTTTTTGGCACAGACCAAAAATTAAATCAACATGCAAGTTGAAAAATCAGCTGTTTGAAATCAGAAAAAATGAAATACAACGAATGTAAACACTTTCAAATGACTCATTCATAATGAGCCATTTTTAGCCAGTGTAAACGCCATATTAAAATGAATCGTTTCGGCCGGTGTAAACCTGAAATTCACTAAAGCTGATAAAACTACTGAATGCCACACTTTATAGTTATAATAATCAACTTTTTAAATTTCCCAGATACAAATAGTGTTCGGAGCATTTAATTTTTTATATTTGATTTGTAAACAAAAACATATGTTTTCCTTAATTTGAGACAGTATGAACATTTTCGAAATTAACTTAAATGCATTTTTACGAAATTAACGAAGTTTGACTGTCTGCACATAATATTATTACCTATCCTTAAACTATCTTTTAAATCTTATATCATTATTTTTTAATAAAAAATTACTAATAGGGAAAAGCATGATAAATTGAGTTATTTAATAAAATAATAATAAAGAAACTAAATTTTTGTAACATAAACAAAATTCATTATCATTTTTTTAAATGTAAAAATGATGGCATATACAATTATAAATTTGGTCGTTATAAATTTATAGTAATTTATTACTTAAAATAATTTTAATATTATAAAATTTAGTATAAACAAAAGAAGACATTTATGAGCGAAACTGTTCTAAACTCAATTGCTCTTTGTATAAAAAATCTTTGCTGCAAAAATGCGAAATTATTTTTAACCGGTTACTTAACTAATCTGCATGCATTGATTACACAACACTAATTTCGGTTGAAAACAACATTACTGCATCTGATGTTATTTTTTTGCAAGGAAAGAAAATTATTCTAGAAGAAATCGTTAACAGACAAAGAAGTGTTATTCTTAATAGAAAAAAGTGAAGTTAGAAGAACTAAATAAACTAAATTATGGGAAAGAAAAATAGTGAGTGAGGGTTAAATTAAGATTGCTAAATTTTCTGATGAAATTATTACAGAGAAGAAGCCCGAGGCTGATGGCAAAAAGCCAGAGGAACAGGCGTCCACTTCGCAAGGAACGGCACAAACACAAAGCGGTAAATATATATTTATATATCTGTACGTTTATATAGATAATGATTAGAAGTGCATTAAAAAGAAGTTAAATGCGTTATATACACGTCATCTATTAAAATCACTCACTTGGATTCTTCTGTAATTTGGTGGAATAATGTAAAATCTTACATATTATATAAAAATCTGTATAATCTTGGATTTAGCATTTTATAAAATTTTCATTTTCGCAAATGTGCGAAATGCATATAAATATGTACATACACGAATTTGTGTCTATTTATATGATGTTTGCTATAGAGCGTAAAAATCAAACGTAAATTTTATTAAAAAACAAATTTTTTTAAATCAATTTTATTTTTTATTAGTTTTTATTCACTATCTTCATTTTAAGCTAAAACTTATTTATAACAGATTAGTAGCAAAATTATAATAATTAAAAATGTAAAAAATCAGCGCTATCGGTTGCAAAAAAAGTCTGCGTACAAAACATAAAAAGGGGAATTCCCGAACTTTAACTTTGGCGTGCTTTATATTTCACTGAACCAGTATATCATAATACACAATCCCACGCACTTATTTTATAATTAAACGATTAAAAATTAATTAATTTTATAATGGCAAATAAAGGAAAATAAATTATTATCAGTAAGAGCAGTATTATTATTCGTCTATGAAAAAAAAGGAAAATAAATCGCGAAATTGGTCAAATCGTTAAGCGGTCACATTCTTATATCCAAATAGTAGTGAACAACTACCTCGATTATTGACCTCGAAGCTGGGATCCAAGCTGTCAACAAAAGAAACCCGCAGCATTATTAATTCAGTGTAAGATAATCCTCGTCTAACTGGATTTCAATTAAAGAAGTATATTGAGCAGACATTCCAGAAGTAAATTCTATATACTATATATATACTGTTCTATTCTATATATACTATATACTGTACGCAAAATATTAAAAAAATACAACTAATATGGCGGGATTGAACGAAAGATACCGTTTATCTCCAAAGCTAATATAATGTAGCGTTAAGCATTCGCAAGGAGGTATTTAAATAAGTTTCCAGACTTTGGAAACGCATAATTTTTTCAGACGAAAGCAAATTTTGTCCCCTTAGCATCAAAGGTTATATGACGAAAAACGGGTACTGCCTTTAACAATAAAAATTTGTATCCAACAATAAAACGCCGTAGTGGAGGACTGATAGTGCGGGAGTGTATGGCGAGTAATGGAGTTAGAAAAATTAATTTTATTGTGTGTGTATCGATAATGAATAAAGTTGATTATTTAAATATCTTAAAATGCAATTTAAATTTAAAATTTAATGAATAAATTGGCAGAAGTTGTAAAGTTTTGATTGCTTTATAATGTACCTAAGCAAATGAAAACGCATATTTTGAACATAATCGTCTATAGAACATTTTTAGGATTTACTGGAGCTAATAAATGCTTAAGATGAGACTGCGAAGCTGGTTAATTCGATACCAAAGCGATTTATGGAGGTTATAAATAGGTAATGTTATCCAACAAGTTACTGAAAACGTAAAATGCTTTAAAAAATAATATAGCTTAATATAGAGCTTTTTCAAGTCTTGACTTGCAGATTTTTTCTGTAACCGATAGCGCTGATTTTTTATATTTTTAATTATTATAATTTTTCTACTAATCTGTTAGAAATAAGTTTTGACTTAAAATGAAGATAACGAATAAAAGTACTAAAAAAAATAAAATTTATTTATTTAATAATTTTTTTAGGTTAAAACTTTCTGTACGCAGAGTTTTTCTGCTCAGTGTATATAGTTTAAATTTTACGAGGTGTGCTCATAATGTAACTATAATTTTAAACATTTCCAACAGACCATTTAGTCCTAAATATTTATTCCAATCTCTTCACAATAGTTGTTCATTAATATTAAGACCATTGTTATTTCTGGTTTGATAAAAAAAAATCGAGGGTATTCCAATCTTTTTAAAAATACATCATTAAAGTGTCATCTTAAATTTGAGAATAAGAAAATAGACAAAGTGTGTCATATTTAAAAAATAGGGTCGTTGTGACATTACTATAATATTATATTTCATCACAAAAATACTGGATAAACAGCAAACATATATAACATTTTAATTACTTTAGCAACAGAATGATAATCTCTATATTAGCAATCGTAATCTATTTGATATTCTCCACATTTTATTTAATGAAGACGTGTTGCTCTTGCGATAGGCAAGCACAATGAAAACCTGTTAATAACCACGCAGAAAATTGGCAGAACAACCAATACGTAAAAACAGACTCAACTAGATAAACAAAATAAAGCGCTTAATTTCAAGATTCTTGTTACTTATAGATTACATCCAATATAAATATTAAATTCTTATTATTTATTATTATTTGTCAATATAAGCTGATAGTAAAAACAAACAAGAACAGAAATTAGAGCAACAAAAGTTACCGCAAAAACTAATTCAAAAAAGTAGTGTTGTTGTACAGCAGCTACAACAAAAAGAAGCACACAACGGTGCTGAGTCTCAAAAGTTAAGACATCAAGAGTCACAACAACAACTTCCACAACGGTCAAAAGATCGCGATCAGGTAAAATGTCTAGTACAATGCAAATTTCAAAAACAAGTCGTAGGCTCTGAAGTTCAACAACAAATATGTGTCGCTGGTCAATTTAAAGGTCTAGAACATCAAAAATTTAAACAATTGTCGCAACAGAAACAGCTGAAAGAAATTGTTCAGTCCAAGGATCTTACACAACAGACAGACTGCTCTGTTTTACGAGAGCAAAACCGCATAGATGATCAATTTAAAGATACAAGAATAAATCAAAAATCACAACAACAATTTCTAGAACAAAAGCAGTGGAAAGACAATGGTGAGTTAAAATCTCCAATAAAACAAAAATCTCAACGAAAATTTCGTGAACAAGCAGTAGATCTTGACATACAAAAACAACAAAAAAGTGATTCTGATCAATATAAAAATCCAAAACAGCAAGATTCACAGCAATTGCTACAACAAAAACAATGGAAAGAAAGTGGTCCGTCAAAAGGTTTTGAACAACAACAACAAAGTCAGGCTGAAAAAAGAGACGCTAATTATCGACAGCAACAGCAACAAATACACATTGGTAATCAATCTAAAGGGCTCAGACCTCAAGAATCACAACAAAAATTAAAACAACAGTGGGAAGTAAATGGTAAGTAAAGAGATTTGAGGCATTAAAAATCTCAATGACAATTCAGAAGCAGGAAAAGCTATGTGGTTCACAACAGCGACAGTATTAAAAATCCGATGTTGGTCAATCCGAATGCCCAAAATTACTGCATTCATTACAGCAATAATGTGCACTATTAAAAACATATAAAGTTTTATTGTATTCCATGCCTTTCTTACTCAACTGATGATCCGCGTCTAAAAAATTTGTCTAATTTTTAATACAAAAAAATGTTTTTGACCTTTCTATTAAAGTTAAAACTGCCAAAGATTTCAATCTTGAAATTTAATTTTAATTTCAAAAAACAATGTTATAAGGCCTTTTCTTTTGTAAACATATTACAAAAGAACAACTGCTTATCTTAAAAATAACATATGAAACAACAACACTGCTAGCTTATTTAGTCCAACCTTTTTGAAATTGCTTAACGAATAAGCAGCTCAAATCACATGGTTGCCAAAACTAAAAATTCGTCTATTGTGAACGATTTTTGGAAGTACATACGAAATTTCCAGTTATCTGGCAACGAATGATTTCGTTAATTATTCGCATTTCGTATCGTCATTGTTCGTAACAAATACGATCTTTTTTCTATTTATTATTTTACTGTTAAAAGGCACGAAAAATTTATTTTTTATTCAGAATCATGTAAAAAAAAATATTCTCATCAATAATTGCAAAAAATTATTATTCATTTTCGAAACACAACTTTAAGTTTTATTACGTGTTTTGCACATATAAGCCTAACAAAATCTCCATTTTGTCCACAGTTTCCAACGAAAGTAGTGCTTATTTTATTTGGTCTTTTTCGACATGCTTACAAAAGAAAAGGCCTTTAGTCAAATATTTCTTTAAAAAATTTCATTTGCAACGAAAGAAAAATAAACCAAAAATTAATCGTAAAAGATTCGAAATTAATTTAAATTAAAGGTTTTATATATTGTTTACCAGTTGCGACGAGTGCACTATCTGGAAGGATGTACGGTTCTTCCACAATAAGTTTTTTCTTTTGTAAGCATATCGCAAAAGAACAACATAAAATAAGCACTACTTTTAATGGTAACTCTGGAAGAACAACAAATTTCGAAAATGAATAATAATTCTTTGCAATTATGGGTAAAAATGTTTTATTTTTTACATGATTGTGAAAAAAATTTGTATATTCAGAAACTTTAACAGAAAAAAGTAGTAAATTAAAAATAATTAAATATTATTTGTCAAATGTTTGTTGACAGTTAACTGAAGATTTTGTACGCACTTTTAAAAACCGTTCACAATAGAAGAATTTTTAGTCTTGGCAGCCATGCGATTTGAGCTGCTTCTTAGTCAAACGGTTTCAAAAAAGTTGGACTAAATAAGCCAGCAGTGTTGTTGTTTCATATGTTTTTTTTTAAATAAGCAGTTGTTCTTTTGTAATATGCTTACAAATGCTTACAAAAGAAAAGGCCTAATGTTGTTTTCACATATACCGGTTAAATCAAAAATGATAAATTAAAATAGATGAGATGTTTTATTAACAATAACTATATTATATTAGGCAACAATACATGCACAACATTTCACAATTCATTAACTAAATATTTAATTTATATACATATATATGGATAAGTTTAATATTATATCAATATAGAATAAAAAAAAAATTTTTCACTTACTTCTCACAATATCAAAGCAACTTTTTTCAAACAAAAGAGTCTGTACTCAAAACCATGCATGTTTATGCAGTGATCAAACAAAATCAAAGGCATTTGCAACGTATTAATGTGCGGCCAACTACTGCGCACAACTAGCGGGTGAAATTCGTTTGTGGTAATGCTAAAATGGGAGAGGCGAAAATTAATAAAAATGTACGGTGATGTGTGAGCTGCAAACTTTACCACACGTCTAACTGTTTTGGCAAATCAACATGTTTAATTCATATGCATACAGTTCATATTCGAATAGAACAGAATAATTACTCTTATACATTTCTTATTATATAGATCTCTATTTCTCACATTTTATGCGAGAGCACACACGAAAGATGAAAGACGAAATATAATAAAAATGTTCTGCGATTTGAACTACTAAGTTATGAACACATATAACAACTACAGATTTTTTAGACAATTCTACTTAATTGTCTTTGCTAAAACTTTAATCTTTAAAAATATATTTATATATTATATGTAATAAATTATATTAATTCTAAATGTAAAGCAATTTTAATGAATTTATATATTTTATTAGACATTTTGTAAATTATGTTAAGGTATGCGCCGCATACCTCCGCACCTTAGAGCAGTCGTCACTGTTGCTTACATATAAGCATTTTTTACATATGCATTTATTTTAAACATAATCTTATTTATTTCATTAACTTTATATAAGATGATGCCAAAGCTAAACAAAAACCACAACAACAACAACAACAGCAACAGCGGCAAGATGGTGGTCAGTCAAAAGGAGCAAGACCAAAACAACAACAATCTCAACAACAACCGAAGCAGGAAGTTGGATTTGATCAACGACAACAACAACAACGGCAAGAAGGTGGTGAGTCAAAAGGGGCATGGGCAAAACAACAGCAGTCTCAACAACAGCCGAAGCAGGAAGTTGGACTTGATCAACAAAAACAACAAGAGCAACAGCGACCACAGCAACAGAGGCCACAACAACAGCAACAGTGGCCGCAACAACAGCAACAAAGACCGCAACAACAGCGACCGCAACAACAGCAACAGTGGCCGCAGCAACAGCGACAAGATAGTGGTCAATCCAAAGGACCATGGCAACAACAGAGTAGAGAAGGTAGCACCGATCAACGACAACAACAGCGACCACAGCAACAGCAACAGTGGTCGCAGCAACAGCGACCGCAACAACAGCAACAGCGGCAAGATAGTGGTCAATCCAAAGGACCATGGCAACAACAGAGTAGAGAAGGTAGCACCGATCAACGACAACAACAGCGACCACAGCAACAGCAACAGTGGTCGCAGCAACAGGCGACCGCAACAACAGCAACAGAGACCGCAGCAACAGCGGCAAGATAGTGGTCAATCCAGGACCATGGCAACAACAGAGTAGAGAAGGTAGCGTCGATCAAGGACAACAACAGCGACCACAGCAACAGCAGCAGTGGTCGCAGCAACAGCGACCGCAACAACAGCAACAGAGACCGCAGCAACAGCAACAGCGGCAAGATAGTGGTCAATCCAAAGGACCATGGCAACAACAGAGTAGAGAAGGTGGCTTCGATCAACGACAACAACAATATAGAGGATCTAAACCGCAAGAATCCCAACAACAATATCAACAGAGAGAAAAGGGTGGCTATTATGAAGATCGACGACCGCAGCAAGCACAGGCACAACGTCCTTCAGAACAACAGCTGATGCAGCAATTTGGACCTCAAAAAGAAATACCTACAACTTCTTATATTCCACGCGGAACTGCTGGTAAATCTTCAACAGTTGAAACAAATTATTTGAGGATTGATATGGAAAAAATGCCTAGTGTGGCATATCATTATGACGTGTCTTTTAATCCAGATCGGCCCAAAAAGTTCTTAAGACAAGTATTTAGGGCATATAATGTTGCATATTTTCCAAACAACTTAATGGCATTTGATGGATCCAAGTCGTTTTATACTGCAAAAAAGTTGGAAT
>NC_051846.1:67850815-67867458 GCF_002237135.1 Teleopsis dalmanni | reverse complement strand
TCACTAAACTGTTTAGTAAATAAATAAAAAAAATGGTTTTCTGATTGTTAACTATTTTATGTGGTGACCACATTTACTTTTATTATAAATAAATTTTATCGAATCTCAGAATAGTTACAGGCTCCAAGGGGAGGTTAGCAAATCTAAGGTCAATTATTGCTTAGTTTGATGAAGTGATCCAGTCAAGGCGTAGAGAGGGGTTATGAAGAAACCTCGTAGTTAACAGAGAGTAAAAGTGCTCTAGTGCACTGACTCAGCATAATAATAAATAAATAAATAACTTGCAAGCAAATTTTTTAGTTAATTTTATTTGAGTAAAAGTATAATTTGAAATCAATCTATTGTTTCATTTGTGTTAGCGTCCAGGCTTCCAATTAGAGTGCCGTCACTCTCATGGGCCTTAGGGGTATAAACCCATGCCCTTAGTACAACACCTTTAGCAATGTCCGGACAACAGTGATGTTTAGTCACTGAAACTATACTATAAACAGCAAAAAGCATAAATAAATATGCCATCCTCATAGCTAACCCTTATTGGAAATGATTAAAAAGTTAACAATATATATATATAAATATTAATAAATAAGAAATCTATCGTCCGCGTCCGTTTGTGAGGCTAAAGACAATATCACAAGATATTTAAAACCGGAGCAAACCTCATATCCTCAGTCCTCTAACAGTTTTCACTTACACGTTTCGCCTGAGGAGTATCCAGGCTCATCTGAGTGGATAAGATTGTATGGAGACGTTTGTGTATGTATGTATGTGTATAGTGCTTTTTTAAATATTCATAAATTTTTCTTTGCTCAAAAAAAAAAATCAAAAAACGATTAAGTCTATCATTCCACTTCGAGTATCACCCTTCGTCAGAGAAGCAAATCAGAACCTATCTTAAAAACTAGTGTAAATTTATCTATTTAAAAACAGGAATGTATTCCTGTAATGGGATAAAAAGGGTACCATAGGGCCTAAAAAGTTATTTTATATATTATTTCAAATGAAAAGTGGGCGCATGCGGTAATAAACACTTACCCTACTGCTCCTTCCTGATATAGTATTGCTGAACATTTTTATATTGTATAAATACTTGAAGTATGAACCTTTCCCGAGACTGTCGATTTGATATTAGAAGTATAAGAAATTTTATAGTCAAGTTACGACCCAACGCAATCCATAAATGCATCATAGAAAGATGGATTAGTATACAAGACTTTAGACCTACCATGTCTCACATGTTGCTGCAAATCAAATAACCGCATGAATAGACATATATTGACTGACTGGTTTTGGTTCTGATTTTAATAATAATGTATTCGTTGCCGTTGACTACTAAACTGCAGGACTACTAAACATTTGAACAAAACAAATAAATTTCTTCATTACTAGGTTTTCAAATGGCTTGCAAATACGAGTGTGATTTTATATTATAATAAACAATATATTAGTCATTCAGTATAACAATCAAATTTTTTTACTATGTTCAGTAAAATTTTATGTTAAACAAAATAATTTAAAGCCTATAAAATGCATATTAACAATGCAACAGGAGAAGGGCTATATACCTTGCTTACATTAGATCATAATATCTTTCTACTAGAAAGACGGATTAGTGTACAAGACTTTAGACTTCTAGTCTCATATGCTGGCCCATTTATAAGGGTACTTGCTGCTGCAAATGCCTTAGCAAGTGCTTTAAACCACATTAACTATGTAAATCGACAGATATTGAATGGCTAGTTCTTCTGCTTTTAATTGTCATGTATTCGTCGTCGTTGACTATTAAGTTGTAGTATATTTTTAGCTTAAACATTCCTTTACAATCTCATCGGCAAATGTGATTATATTAGTAGCTATACCTTCGCCGGCATCATTGTATGGTTTAACACGTCGACTAAGCCCTATTTATAACGGAAGGTGGTACCACCCATTCTACAATTTTCTAATTTAATTTTGAATTTCTGGTAAATAAAATATTTTTTAACATTGCTAGGTTTTAACACAAAAGATCAATCTGGTCGCAGTGCTCCGCTCCGTCGGGAGCTGGTACCCCGTTTATTCCTAGGTTTTCAAATAACTAGTAAATACCGGCAAATCAAATTATAATAAATAATATATTAGTCATTCGGTTAAACAATTAACTTTTTTATTATGTTCAGTAAAATTTTATTTTAAATAAAATAATTAAAAACCTATGAAATGCATGTTAATAATGCAATACCAGAAACACTATATACTTTGCTTGCATTAGATCATACTATAATATCTTTCTACTCATTGAACTCCGTGGTAATTTGGTCACGTGAGTCTAAGATGTTGAATTGTGGACTTTCCTAATAGGTAGTGTTGAAAATATTATTAAACTTAGTAAAATATTATGTGAATCTAATTTTTTGGTAATTACATATTGTTTATTAATGTGTTTTTAAATGAATTGCAAAATCGTTCGCTGAAATAATAATTTCATTAAAGTTTAATTAACATTAAAAATAACTTGTTCCACAAAAGCAGAAAATTGCTGGGTTTGGCTAAAGTGTAACAAAGGCAAAAAACTCTTGGCATGTAAAAATAATACTAAATTTAAAATGAAGTGGAAAAAATTGTAAGGTTGTCTTGTGGTTACAAAATCTTTGAGTCACATACATCATTCGAGAAAAAAAAAATCTACAAACCTTTTCATACACGGCACATTATGACAATGGTCAGTCATATCTCAAAAATATTTTTATTCATATTTCTTATTTCCCTGAGTTTGAACTCGCGGTTTTATGGCTTAATTGTTGGCATGATTTTTTGCATGTTCGAAGGCTCGTTAACAATAAAATAACTATTTTTTACTTTACCAAGTAAATTAACAAACATCGTACAATTTATGTTTTTAAAAAATTGTTAGTCGCAGACAACATCAGTGACAACAATGAGTTCATTTAGACATCATCTCTATATGACTTTCTCAGTTCAAGAAATGTATTTTTGTCACTTTACCTCAGTTCCAAAATCTGCATGACTTATCATTCCGACATCATTTTGAGACATCGATGCATGTCAACAGAGTTTTGCATATTAATTACCGATGTCTCGTCTCACTGACTTGTATTCTTCAAATAAAATTTAAAATAATTTTAATATTTTTAATTAAGCAGAGATAAAGTTTTTATTTGATTTTATCAAAAATTATGACGATAAATGCTGCTTTGAACTTACGTCGGTGTCATGGCTCGTGCTTATGTAGAAATCAGCTAATTATTTTCGAATAGTGGACGCTCATGAAATGCTAGGGCTAGTTTTATCTTAAGTTACGCTGCCTGCTTTTATTTTGCCACTGGATATGTGTATTTATTTTGTACTCTCCGTTGTTGCTCGGCTGACCTGCTTTTCTCGTAAATATTTTTGAACTTGAGCTAATTCCATTGCTGTAAAGGTATTTGCCTATAGATTTTATAAAATTTTTATGATCTTAGATTTGTTTTCACATCATTAATTAGCAGATTTCAAGATAATTGTTGTAAAATAAAATATATTTTTTATTGATATGACGTTTTTATTGATTGATATATCAGTGTAATAAATATTTATTTGTATCATAATTAATTATGCTACTAGTATTGAAATAGATTAATATTTTACGATATCCAAAGAAATTGACATTGGTTTTTTATTTTTTCTAGGTATATATATTACGAATATAATACATGATATATTTAATGTAGATCAGCTAAACTTCGTTCAAGAAGAAGAGAACATTTCAATAAATGTTCATACTTACTCATTTAGTATAATGTTGATTGAATAAATCTATATATTATAGGCTTCATGCACGCTACAGTGTTTTTCAGGCGGAGATAATTACTATAGCTTACAACAAGAATTTTTCATAGTTAAAATCGCTAAATGCACTTGAGGTAGTCTCACATTAACAGCTGCTGTAAACAAACTAATTGACCATATGTCAAGAAAGGGTGTACCAACATTTTTGAAAAAGGTCTATTACTTAAGGAGTTAAGTAATAGACCTAATAAACAAAAAAAATCCGGATAACTTTTGAGCAGAAAGTATATACTTACTATCAGATAATCAAGCTGCTTTAAAGTCCTTCACTTCAGTCCAATTTATGTCCAGGACGGTTTTTGACTATTACTGTGTTATAATACTGTGTTACAATACTGTGTTTCGTGATTTCATTGAAATATCCCTTATTTCATTTTTTTATATATAGTTATAATAATTACAATATGTTACGTATATATTTTAGAATTGTTTAATTATAAATTATATGTTTTTATATTGGAAATTTTTATTTCATTTGTATTTTTATATTAAAATAGCTATATTTTATCCTAGCTATGTATGTAGTTGTGCTCAAAATTTCTAAAATACTGAAATTTTTTATCATGACTTACTCTATATATATTGAGTACCCGCACAGTGGCAAATATGATCTGCATTCAAATTTCTCTATCGTATGATTCAAAAACATACATTGAAAATTGTTTAAAAAAAATGCTTTGCGTTACTCTTTTCCAGGAAAAGAGCTTTAAGCATTCCTACAAAATGTATCTCTATCTGGTTTCGCCAGAGACCAATAGATCTAAACAGAGGATACGGTCAGCTTGATTGGCCTTATCTAACCTAACATAATCGAGATAATAAAATACTGCAAAAATAGGATCTTGTGAGTTTGTTTCTTCGGTACAGATTCTTTCTTGTGTTTCATGTAACATTAAATCCGTGACAATCATAATAATAGTAATTAAATTGATCGGAAAAGTATATTTTAAGTTTACCAGGTGGTATTTTAATTTTTCAAATAACTTTCTTATAATGTTCTGGTGGCTTTTGCTCCAATACACACTTGACTAAAATTGAGCAGATCTTCAAGTTTATGAAATAAATTTTGATTATATTTAATGATTTTGATTTCTTTTAAAAACGAAGACTTGTTCCTGAACTTAAAAACTATGATCCGTTTGTAATTTTCATATTTTAAAAATGTTTAGATAATACTATACTATCTGAAACAAAAAATTTAAGAGATTTTTGTGGTTTACATCCGAGAAGCCATCTCGGATGTAAATATAGCATATTTTTTCATTGCTATATTCCAGTCGCAGTCTCATCATATAAATTTAAAAGAATGTCAATGGAAACAAATACAAAATTATTTTCTGATTTCGCTATTAAATATCTTTTATGGCGCTTCTAGTACTGTACTAGTTCTTTTGAGTTAATTTTCGATACTTTTTGACACGTAGTTGGCAATAGCTTGATCATAATTTCGGATGTTTATTCTTAAAGCTTCGAAACTTTAAAGATCTTTTGCGTAACACCCAAACAAAAATTCAGTGGTGGTGGTAATTTTATGATCTAGTTGACCAATTCGCATTACCAAAATGTCTTGGATATTTCTCGCCCAAGGAAACAGAACATGTCCTGTTGAAATCGCAAAGACTCTACAAAGAATTAATTATCATTTATTGAGTATTTATATAAATTTATATAATATATTTTTATTAAAAGATACCTTTATTAAACGGTACCTATAGTTTTTGTTCTCTCTTCTAGAAGGGCAATTGACTTCTATCTCCGAAATTTTTGAACAATAGGCTATAAAGCGATAATAGCTGCAATATATTATAGTAATATACCAGTTTTCTTAGAAATAGATGTATTAACAGTATTAGCACAAATCATTATTTAAGTTCTAACGACAGTAAAGAAATTACGATTTTCTATATAGTAGAAATCTGTTGAGATTATATGTCGTTTGAACTATTTTATGCTCTTCAGAATTAAATTAATTGAATGAGTTTCAATCCAGTACTAAATATTGGATTTGTCTTAATAGTAATTATTCTGATTTTTATTATAAATAAACAAAACAAAGCAACAATTGAAATATATATAAGTATAATAAAAAATAAATAATAGTAATAAATTGTATCTTTTTCAATAAAATGCATATAAAATTCATAAACAAATTTTATTTTGATCTTTAAGTTTAATATTTTGTTGGAAATTGTAAATTAATTTTTAATTAAACATTCTATAATAATAATTATTATTTATTTCAGATTTATTCCTATTTAAACAAACTTTCCTCACTTTCCTCAAACCGAAATGAAGCACGAAGTACAAATTCCTGAAAATGTTCAAAAAACTGCAAAGCGTGAGCTGCGTGAAGATAAGAGTACCCGCGAGCAAAGCTTAGAGCAATTTCGGAACTGGATTAGAAAAAATAAAGATCTACACAATGTGCGTGATGATGACACGTTCCTATTACGTTTCTTGCGTGCTAAAAAATTTAGTGTACCCATGGCAGAACAAACGCTTTTGAAGTACCTAAACATAAGACGTACCTTCCCACATATGAGCACAGAGCTAGATCATTTATCAGTCACAATGAATGACATTATTACGAATGGTTATATATTCGCCAGTCCAAGACGTGATAAAAATGGGCGTCGTGTTGTTATTATAAATGCCAAAGGATTCAATCCAAAAATGTATACAAGTAGTGATCAAGCCAAAGCACATTTCCTCACATATGAATGTTTAATGGAAGACCAAGAAACACAAATTACCGGTATAACACATATCGGTGATTTCTCAGGAGTTATGACTGCACACGTGACCAACTGGAATCCAACGGAATTCGCTAAGGTATTCAAATGGGGTGAACAATCTCTACCGATGAGACACAAAGAAATTCATTTGGTAAATGTACCGTCCACATTAAAATGGCTGATTGATTTTGTTAAAAATCGTGTTAGTTCCAAGATACGAGATCGCTTAACAATTTATACAAATGAAGCTGATCTAGTGAAGACTGTTGACGCTCATTGTTTACCACGTGAATTAGGTGGTGAAATACCAATGAAGGCAATGATTCAAATGTGGAAAGCAGAACTGGCATCTAAAAGAGAGATGATTTTACGTATAGATAATAGCAAACTTTTGAGTGATCGTGGTATACAGGGCAAAGGAAGTTATACTCCAGAAAAGGCAAGCAATGGCACAAACTTTGTATCCCAAATAGAATCCATAGCGGGCAGTTTTCGCAAACTGGAATTCGATTAAAATTTTGAAATTATTTATAATATACGAGTATATATATATATGTTTTTGTAGTATTAAAATTGTAATTAAGTTTTGGATGTTGTATTTTGTAAAATAATTGTTTTGGGCGTATATTTTATACTTCCTATATAAAATTCAAAAATACAAACGAAATTCTTTATAAATTGTGAAAGTGATTTTTTATTGGTGGCTTTTGATTTATGATATATGGTAAGTGATACAGGAAGTTAATTTTTTTTTCAATTAATATGTAGCAGCGTGTCAAACCTTGGCCATTTCGCAGTATGTCGAAAAAGTGCTTCTCCATCTGTTTCCGAAATAGTTAAATTTCTGATACCATAGATCTGATATTGTCGTTGCAATTTTTTACGTCTAATTGATTCTTTTATAAGCGAATATGCTGACTGTAATTGTAGCGGACTGGGTGCAGTATTGGTATACGAACCTAAAAATAAATTTTATATAGAATTGGTCTTGGTTAGAATGAAGAAATTAATTCTCTGAACGGAATTCTTACCAATTAACCCTATCACGAGAGTGGAATTTTGTGGTACTGAAGCATAACCACTTTCATAATCCCAGCCACGTACTTCGTAGGTAATACCATCTCCTCCAATCAGAAAGTTGTACGGTATCTCACTTTTTATCACATTTACTTTATTCTGAAATAGTTTTAACCAATTTTATTATAATTTGATATAAATTCTGAAAGTAAGTTCTATTGAGTAATACCTGCATTTCTTTCAAAATCTGAGTACAGCTATCTGGATTTGAGCAGCTTTTACCACCAGTGTGACCAATCATTATGTTAACGACATTAGAATGATTCAATAAACTACCCAATGGCATTGATAATTTGCTCCAGATGTCACGACTAACTAAATCCAGTGAAAACCCGATTGATGGTAAACGTGCTGGATAGAATATTAGATATATATCTTTTATTACATGATATTTACAATTAGTGTTATATCAAAAGTATATGTTATTGATTTTATTTAAATAAGTTTTATATATTTAATTATGTAAATATTATATACTATACTTACTTTGTATAATTAATAGATATATAGCTATTAGAATACTTGAAATTACTGCAAGACAGAACGCAACTAATCGAAAATTGTGAAACCAAGGCTCTTCATAGTTACAGATCATATTCTTTCTACTGGTGGAACTGCTGGGTTCTTTAGTTGGTCGTACATATTGTTTGTTTCCATATGATTTGCGTTTTTTATTTTGATCCGCCAATAGAGGTGTTCTCTCATTGGCTTCGATCGAAATTATAACGGATGATGATGTTATCGTTGATTTTAAATTGGCGGTTGCGGCTTCCTTCCTATAGACATTTGAGAATTTCAATTCAGATCTTGGTGCACTACATTGCAAACCTTTTGAAGTTTGTTGAAAAGACAAAAGTTTAGAAATTATTCGAAGTAACATATATTTTTTTAAAATTCGTTTGACTATATTTTTCAGTATATATAAAATATTAAAAATATATTGATAATTATTTTTATAATCATAATTATTTAAAACATAGACTTTATGACTGTTAAGAAAATATGGCATTTTTTATTAGACGAAATTTAGCTACGAAGCACGGATAACTTATGTTTTGATGACAGATAGAGATAGGTCAGAGAGATAAACAATTTACATTTAAAAATGTCTATATCTTATCTTAATTACAACAATTTTTTTTTAATTTAATTGTTTTGCAATGTTGCAACAAAAGTTAGTAAATTGTTTTTATTTAGAAGTGAAATCATATTTTAAAAACAGCAGAAAATCTTAAATTATATATAAGGAAGAGATTAATCAAAAGCTTTATTGTTAAATACTTTATTTAAAATATGTAATATAAATATATATATTATATTTTTGAAATATAAATATTATTTAAAAATAAAATATTTTATTTATAGTTTTTAGTCAAGAGTATTGAAAGTATTCAGATATATACAATATACTGAAGTGCATGAAAAACATCGTATGTGGATGATATGCACGCTAATATATATTGAGAAACAACTACAACCTACCGTATATCCAAAAAAAACCCACTCAAATAATTACAAATATTAAAAAAATATGTTAATTTAAACGCAAAAGTGTTATACTACTTTAAAGTCCTTCACATATCCTTTAATTTATACTATATTTAAATATATATTTAAATAGACTTGGAAATTATAAGGGATTAAACTCAGTTTTTTAAAAAATCTTGGAAAGATCAAGTTTAACTCAAAATTCTTACATTTTTTATATGTTTTCTGATGTCAGTACTTATATATATATATTATATATATTAACTTTTAGGTGCAAGCATTAATAAATAGAAGCAAAAGAAGAAAAACACAGAAACCAAAAATTTCTGCCTGTATAGGTTTTAAAGTCAATTTTCGACTCTTTTTAGACATGTCTAAAATACTTGTATTAGAAGTGTCAAAAATATCACACTAGAGAATTCCTAAACGCATCTTTGAAGTTAAGCCTGAAAGGAAAAGATCTATGCGGCATCAAATGTTAACTTTATAGGATAACGTTTCATAAACCCTGGAAAGAGGGAAACCGATGTGCGATATAAACTTATCATCGTCAACAATGAAAGAGATTTTGCTATATTCTCCAACAATAAAGATCTTGGTTAAAAAAGAAGAAAAAGTGTAAATTTACCTGAAATCTGTTATTTTTTTAAATTCAGTGACTATATATATATAATAGAAATGATAGTAATAGAAATGAGAGAAATATTTAGCTAACAAACTGATTTAATGTATAATATATATTTTTTTTATATTTTTAAATATTCACTTCTAGGTCAGTATGTTTGTACAAATTTCGGCTTATGAATGGATTTACAAATGCCTAAATATTTTATTGCTATAGATAATTTATTTAACTTCAATAATTGTTATAATTGTATTAGAGTTAAACGATCGATAAGACAGTTTTAAAATGTCTATACATTAAGACTGAAAAGTTTTCGGAAATTCTCATTTAAAATTCGCGCGCTGTATATTTTTCGATATTTTAAGTTTATGTAGTTTGGCAGCACTGTCCTTAATTACTATGCCAAAAATGAGCTCGATCTGTCAGACAGTTCGTTTACGGCAGCTGTTGAAACCAGTTCACCTCAGTAGTGCGTTGCGAAATGTCTTCGACGGTCGTACGACCGTCCTGGAAGGCTTTGTACCACTCATAAACTTGAGTTTTCGATAAAACTGATTCCCCATAAGCCTTTTGTAGCATTCGCAACGATTCTGCACACGAAATTTCGTTCGAAACACAAAATTTGATGCAAACTCTTTGTTCAATATTTTTTTCCATTGTTTTTTTCGCAACGCCCTACTGAGGTGAACTGGTTTCAACAGCTGCCGTAAACGAACTGTCTGACAGATCGCGCTCATTTTTGGCATAGTAATTAAGGACAGTGCTGCCAAACTACATAAACTTAAAATATCGGAAAATATACAGCGCGCGAATTTTAAATGAGAATTTCCGAAAGCTTTTCGGTCTTAATGTATATAGATGTAATGGATCGGTCACATTCTGCGGCAATAACCAACAGAGGTATGTCGTCAAGCACTCGACTGGAACCCGCAAGGGACAAGAAAAATAGGACTATCCAAAACATCATTCAGAAGAACATCACACACCGAGATTTTATCAACGGGGAAATCGTGGAACGAAATAAAACCTATCAAACAAACAAACAATCAGACAAGATGGATGTGCGTAACTATACTCCACAAGGAGATAAAGGAATTAAGAAAAAGAAGATATAGATGTAATAATAAAATTTTATATATTTGTAAAACAGTTATATACTCAGAAACTACTCCACTGATTTTGAAGTATATGCTTGGACTCAATAAAATGTAAAAATGTTTGTTTTGATGTATTTTTGGTGGAAAACAGTCATAAAAATTAGAAAGATCGAAAATGAAATTTAAACATTTTTTATTGTAGTTGTCGGACAATTAAGCTCGCAAAAATCAAAAAACTCATTTTATTATAATGTTCAGCAAAATACAATTTATCTTAATATATTATAATACATATCTTAAAATAAAATTTTTCTTATAATTAAGAAAGAATTTTTATCAACATTTTTTTATTAAAAAATTTAAATTATACCAAAAAGGGACGTACAATAAATAATGCTGTGATAAGATATATGCAGGATAATTTAGAGAATTATATTAGTAACAAAACTAACTAATGATATACCAGAAGAGCATAATGTGAGAGTTGGAATTAAAAATGTAAAATAATGAAAATGAAACTCCATGAGTAACATGGAGTGAGAATCGTGCTTTCTGGAATGAGACTCGTGCTTTATGGAGTGAGAATCGCGCTTTATAAAACTATTTGTGTATATATGATAAAAAATATAGAATATATTTCTGTCAAAAACAACAAATCAAGTTGAAAGTAAACTCAATATTACGATATGTTTAAAACGGATATCAATATATGTAGAATATAGTTTTAAAATTAATTATATTTTTACTCTTGCTTGAGAATTCATAACAATCGACGACTTTTCTGTAATAACAATATCAAGGTTTAAGTTCTAATTAAGCAGAGACGAAAACTTGAATTTCGTATAAAATTTAATGATTAATAATCTGTTTATTTATTAATTAATAATCTGTTTCTTTTTGAAAGACGGATTTAATATAATTTCCTAATAGCGTAGCACTTCCCTTCAAATTATATACTCTAGAATTATTGATTCTTGTTTTGTTTTTTTGAACTTACCCAACATTTTGTTTGCGGCAAACTTTTGTATTATAAATAAATTATTTTATATTAAAAAGAATTTTTTCTAAAAGCTATTAGCTGTCATGTACATTCACAATTCCATTTTTCACATTATTTTTGAATTTCGATGCGTTATGGGAAAGTTAAACACTTCAAATGCAAACTATAAATATGTGATACACAAAACTGTTCCATATAAATTTAATCATAATTTTTAAAATATATCAATTGAAAAAATTTGTTTATTTTCAATATGTGTAAAAACTGCTTGTGAAGTCAGGAGCACAAAACGTCTTCAACTTAACGACAAACAATATCAACTGACCGATGGTTGATATCTGTTAATGATGACGCTGCTCTGCCTCATTTACATGAAAATCTCTATCAGTTACTTGAACACACCTACAATTCTATACATACACTCTTTATAATACTATTACTCAGTATACATTAAAACTTCAAGATTATTTCTTTCAGAAGCTGTTGTGGTAGTACACAAATCTTTTATTTTGACAGTAAATATAAAATCGTAAACACATATATGATGCATAGTACAGTTGAAATATCTACGAGGCGTGCGCCAATTGCTTTGTTTATACAGATAGTTGCCGTCCTTTGCCGGTTTATAAAACGCGGCACTAAGTACATATTTACTGTACTTTTGTCTTATTTAGAATTGTTTTGAATATTAGTACATGTAAATTTGCAATACAAAAGAATAAACTGAATCAACAAACACAATTGTCTGGAATTTCGACCTTTAAAAGTACAGTTAGTACATTTGCTCCATTAATAATCTTATATTAGAGAGTGCTCAGTAATCTCTAAATTCTACCTAAAGTTTTTTTTTTCTTTACATACATCTTCACAATTATTATTTTAGTAATAATTTTTACTTACCTGTTGAAACGTATCCTTGATGATGAAGCACTGTAGATTTGAGGAACAATAAAAAAAATACAAATAACCATGTTTTCCTGTTCGGAGAAGATACCTTTAGACATAACAAAATTCGTTAATGAACTTTTTCATGTTCAACTACCTAATTTCGCAAATAAAATAAATAACAACCAATGAGATTAGATTACCATTAAATTATAGTTATATACATAAATATTAGTTTGATATATATTATATTCTTCCAAATATTCAATAATTACACAGAAATAAGTATTATATATCTATTAAGTTCATTAGAACGAAACTTTTCAATGAACTTCAAAAACAGAAGTCTTGGGCATAAAATAAAATATGCAGACGGTGATCCAGGTATTGTCATTGAACAGTATACTGCGTGCACGGCTTTATAACTATGATATGGTTATGGGCCGTGACAGTGATAAAGTTCCAAAAACTAGTGTCTTGAGCACAAAGAGAAATATACAGACTTTCATAAGGTTATACAAATAATTAAGGTCACTTACTCGTGGCATTGTTTTCATTTAATTGCATTAAAAATAATTTAAAAAAAAAAACGATTTTTAATCCTATTTAAAAGAAATGTATGAAAAGTATATTTACTTCATGCCTTGTTAAGTTATTAACCCGTATAAAGTTTTTAACAAAATTTCTTCAACATCATGCCTAGCTCATATATAGCTATTATAGATCATAATGATCTATTAATCTCAATGATTTTAGTTAATAGCTCAGATTGAACCAATAAATCCCAAAAATATATGGTAGTAAAAAAGATGAAAGCGATCACAGAGAGCTGGCGAACAATAGAGTCATATGTGATTCAAGTTTTTGAAACAAAGAAATTAGACCTACAAAGGAGAACCTTAAGCTAAAATAATAAATAATGCAGACACCAAAAAAACGAGGCTTAAAATGCCAACATAAAAAAGATCCTCCTCGAAATAATGCAAAAGCGGTTCCCTGGGGGAATAAATCTCGCCGAAGAGGGGGTGTTTTAGTTCGTATAGTACATATTAACGTTAGGGAGTCGGGCACACCATTCCGACGATGGTCGATTTGACGGTGTATAAAGCATTCTAACTTCTCAAAACAAAACAAAAACAAAAAAAAATTATCTTGGTTTTATAAGTGTATATGTTTGTAGCAGATCTTTGGTTTATATATTTGAATACCGTACTGGTCAACAACTTCTTTTCAGCGTTGTGGCAAATTTTAACGTTTTATATCGCACTTAATGAATCCATCAATTTTAATTAGTAATTTTATTTCAAAGATTTTAAGCTGCTTACAATCTTTAACGTCCATATTTCGCAGAGGTGTGTTACAAATTAAGCGATTAAATATATTATACATATATCATTGATCATATGTTATCATATATATATCATATATTATATATAGATCACTTTATTAACAGTGTTTAAACGGTCGTGTTTTTAACAGATGAGGATCATTATATCATCAATATATGCACATATATTTATTAATTAGTATCGAATCGTTTCTATCACTACTGTTCTTCAACATAGTACTACAAGTTTTGGACTTAAATGCTCTATTGAATATCTCGATTGAGTGTAGGATAATGTAGTGTTAACTCGCACTCGTGAATATATACAACTTGAACTAAAAAAGTTGAATAATGAATTGGCGAAACCAGGTCTTATAATAAATATCTCCAATACGTAATAAAACGTTAAATGGTAAATACTTTTTAAATGGGTAGGAAGAATAAACTAGGTATAGTTTAATAGTATGTTTAAACAATCGTGTTTAAGTGATTTTCAGATTTAACTCCAAAAGCATGTTATTTATTGCCATATCTACTTCACATAAAGTCCATGCAAAGTTGAGTGAGATAAGCGTGGCAAAGTTTGGGTAAAAATTTTGATAGAAACACACAAAAATTAAGACTGCGAAAATTTCAAACAAAAACAGTGAAATAAATTATAGTTTGTAATCAATTTAACTTAATTAAATATATAATAATAATATACTTACTTATAATAAAGTATGTGCGGACGGTAGAGTCGTTATTAGCCGTGTACAGAAAGCTCATACAGCATACATTAATCTATATGGCATCTAGTGAGCCGGGTCTACATCTCGGAGCCACTCGTCGAAGACGACCAAGCGTCGTTCAACAGCGGGCTACAACAACAACATCCAGCGAGCGAATTATTTGCGCATCAAAACAATGATTAACATTTTTAATATTTACGTATTGCTAATACTTCAATAAAAATGTTAACTGTGGTTGTCACAATTAAAGTGAAATAGAAATTACAGCCACTCACAAGCATATGCTTCTGTAACATATTGAAAACTTGATGAGCATTTCTATGAAAAAATTGTGGTGGTTATCGAATCAAGTCGACATCAACGTTATATTGAAAAAGTATAAATGCTAATAGCTAAGTTTAAAGCTATATAATGCTAAAATACTACATGTTGCACTTACATGGAGTCCAAACACGTCTAGGCGTCGCTGTGTACTGCAAATAACTTGGAAAGACAAAGTCATTCAGTGGCCTGAATTCCGAGTTAATTGAACTGATACGATTGGCTACGATACGAATTATAGAAACGATTAAAAAAATTTGTTCAGTCTACTATTAGTTCAATCTCTAATTTGAAATATTTATAACAATCCATTTCAGTTTAAATGGCTGTATTATAGACATACTTATATATTAATTATTTAAATTCGTTAAATTTTTTTTTACATTGATGAATTTGAGTGTTAGATTCTCTTTCCATAATTTTTATTCTCGTAGACATACAAATTATATATAAATTCACTTTATGTTGACTTGCATGTCAATTAAATAAAGCTTTTTGTAGTTTTTTCGAAAAATGTTATAATTACATATTAATGCATTTGATATGATTTTAAAATATGGCAACAAAAATCAGTATATAAAAAAAACTTCATGTATGAAATTATTTAATTATAGAAAATTATTTCATCCGAGCACTAGTATTATTATTTAACTTCTTATTAAATTTGGAAAAAAAACGCACGTATTCTATACTAATAAATTTCTTATATTTGACTTTGTCCTCGCTCTATTTTTATATTTTTAATTTGTTTAACAATTAATAATTAAAACAAAGAAATTAGGCAATTCAAATAATTACCACGTTTCTTATAAACATTTCTCAATTTCAAATTAAATACTTAAAATATATTAGAACTTATAATTACATACTTTAAAGAATTGGATTATATTAATATATCCAATTTTTTCTCCAAACCGTATCCAAAAGTTTAAACGTTTAAACGTAACAGAAAGCGTAAATTTTACAAAAATCTTAAAAAGAATTGTTTTATCCAACGAGTTTTAAAAACACAATACGCAATATTAAAACAAATGCATTTTTATCTCTTTCAAAACTTTATGATCACAAAAATTTCTTAAACTTTCCTTACTTTACTCTTCCTACATATAAATAAGTTAATTAATGCCCAAAGCATGAGTTCGGTATTCCTTTAAATTATATTACAAATAATCTTGAATTTGAGCTGCTCATTATTTAGTTTATGAAGCTCGTGAATATATATTATTATAATTGTTCTTTTTTCATAGATTTTTATTAATATAATTTTTTTGTTTATTTTTTTTTTTTTTTGTAACAGTTGGGATGGTTTTTGTTGTTGTAAACTACTTATAGGATTTCCAGATTTGCCAAGCACAAAACACAGCCGACATTAAAGCAACGCTACGGTGCAAATATTTGGACTTCGTATTTGGTGAGTAGCTTAAAATTATAGGCGAGGACACATCCGCCAAAGGCAGTTTATTAAGAACTGTTTCATCAGATTCAACCTATAAAATATACAAAGTTTTAATACATATATATATATATATTAT
>NC_051846.1:67848077-67850715 GCF_002237135.1 Teleopsis dalmanni | reverse complement strand
CCTAACTCGCACACGACCTAAATAAATGAACTCTTTGCTGAAAATTTCAGCCTGAAATACGTTGCGAGTTTTGTGGAAACCGTGTTTGATATTCATTGTAGAAAAAATCAAATAATAAGTCCTGTCATAAGTTGTATACAAAAAAAAACAAAAAAATAAAAAAAAATAATAAAAATAATAATTAAATGTTGCTTATGTGTATTATATTTTTCTAAAATAATTACTATTATTTGTCTGTTTACTTTTCAACTACAAATTACTTGTGCAATCTATTTTGTATTTTAAAATAAAAATTATTATTACAATAATTAATAAATAATAAATGAATACTTAATGAATAAAATAAAAATAATAATTCTTTACCTGGCCCAACCAATTCAAACATTTTGTCTGTGAGTTCACAACAACAACCACCAAATACACAAGGTTAGTTTTATTTTGCTATTTAAGAATAAAACGACCAGCTTGCAGTTCATATTAATTTAGTTTTATTCTACATTAAAAAAATTATATGTCTTTTTCAGTTTTTTTGTTTCCAATGCAAAAATAATAATTATTTTACACATTTTTAAATAATACTTTCTTACCTTAATATTAATAAAAATAATTATTATATTATAATAATTACTTTGCTTTTTACTTTTTATTTTAATTACTTTATAAGTTTACTTTTTGCTGTTTTTGTTTTTTTTAAAAAGTTTTTTTTAAGTTACTATTATATTCAGTCCTCCTCGGGGATTGCCACCTTGACGTTGTGAGGAGGCTCAGTAGTTACGAAGAATCTTCTAGCGACGCCTGCGGTAGTATGCTACTGGAAGGGCCTCCCTTGCCGGCAAGGTTGAATGAGGAATAATGAAGCTAAGCGCTGTCTACAACGTAGCATCGGTACTCATAATGAGCGGTTGCAAAACGCGTTCGTCCCTTTAACTATTTTCTGGAAATAAAAACATGAGTCAAAATCTGATGGGATTACAGTCGCCAAGTGGTACCCGTACCACGAATCCACCTGCTTCGGTAGCACGCACAACGGATTTGGAGGTGCGAAACTCACGTTTAAACAGAATCTCTGTAACCACAACAAATTTAATAAATTTTATGGCCTAATGTTTCCAGGGGAACGTAATGAAATGAAGAAGAAGATTTAGTTCCTGGTCTTTTCTGGTTAACGACTGCATATTTTTAGGTATAATATTTTTTTAATACTGTAAAACTGCATTCATCGGAGTATTTTATTAAGTTTTAATGAATCTTATAATAACAAAAATATTTTTAAAATTTTTAAAGTTATAAGAACAAATATGTAACATGCATGTGTTTTGCCTTAAGGCGCATATAAGCATACCTACAACTATTATTTACTCACAACCCTTGGAATTAATAGATTTACAAAAACAACTCATAATAAGCGAACTCACACCTATAGTTGCATAAGAAGAGTTCAGTACTAGCAACATGTATTCTCACACCGCAAGCCATTGGATTGAGAATTTTTAACACTGTTCACTCAAATACAGTAATGCCTCGCGTATTATAAAAATCACATCGAGTGGACGCTTAAAGTTTGCTTATGAAAATGCACAATAAATCAAAGCTGTCTGAATATTAACAACAACAATTGAGCTGATCGAACTTCCATAATGGAAAATCTTAATCGAACGGTGTGTGTATGAGAGTTTATAGAGTTTCGCTTTATGATTTCATGCGGAAAGGGACATAACATTCCTTACCTTGCTTCACATACACTTGCCGTTGTTTGTAGTTGTAATCAATTCGCTTCACATTAGTTTTTCTATTACTGCTGCATTTGCTAACTTATGATCGAACTAGAGCGAGAAAGGAGTGAATAAATGATTTCAGTTGCAATATAACGTCAGTAAATGCACATCGCTTAAAGCGGCTGTTGTTGAAATTTATTTGTGAAAGTGAAAAAAATTTAATGGCTTCACTTTTACATATTAATGAAAAATATTTAAGAAGTGTTTATAATAAATAATAAATTAAATATAATTATTTAATACATATTTAATGCATTTTATATATCAGTATATAAAATGCTTACCACAACTAGTAATAATGTAGTTATTTGCAAAATCATTGTGTATAGTGAAAATGTGACGTTAAACGCCATTTTGAAATTCGCCATTTGCATTTTAGTAAAAATAAACTTAAAATATTCCTTTATTGTGTAATTTATTTATAAAAATATATAGTGAAATATGTATATTAGAGTGATACAATGGTTAATTTAATTAGAAATACAGAAGATATGCTTTACATAAATTTATTTAAATATAACGTTTAAAATTTTAAACGGAAAAATTTTGCTTAAGTTTCGTAGTAGCGTAGTTTTAGTATTTTGGTTAGAAGCTACAAGTTACTTGAATTTGTCGCTGCAATACAGGGTAAGTCAATAAATACCTTTTTATCAAAATCTATGTTTAAAATACCTTTAAAATATATATTAAATTTTTAAAATAACTTTAATCTTTATATAAATAAACATATATAAAAAATAACTTTTTTTAAAATTATTTATTTATGTGATTAGAAAATATTTACGAAATATTATTTTAAAAAACAGAAAAACGATAGGTTGTGCTTAGACTCTACAGTTGACTATATTAGGCTATATCAAAAC
>NC_051846.1:67728849-67847977 GCF_002237135.1 Teleopsis dalmanni | reverse complement strand
TAATGTAGGTATTTTTTTTTTTTTGTATTTTTTCCAATTAAAAAAAAACTGCTTATTTATTGCCTTTAAGGCGGAACAGAGTTCGCCGGGTCATCTACTAGTCATATATATATTGTTAACAAATTATTAATTCCTGGATTTACTTCATATGTGCGAATGCTAACCCTAATATACACCTGGTATGAATGATGTTTGCATATGTATAATAAATTGATTATTCGATACTATGTTATTTCAAATAATCTCAATAATATATTTTTATTTATATGTATAATACAATTTCTTTGTTTTCTCTATTTAATGAAATATTTTGGTTAATGTATTTGAAACTGTCCAATATATTTGATTATTAATATTAATTATTACTAAAAACATATCATTAATGAATAATCAATTGAATTATTGGAAATTCTTTTATATTTCGCTAGAATCTGTAGATAATTTAAATACTTCCTGGCCTAACTGCAAAAACAGGGAAAAATCACATTGATCAGATAAATATATTATATCTTATAACAGATCAACAACATAGATACAATGCAGTACATCATCGATGACAATACTCATTTCCCCTCATGGAAGCGAACTGATAGAATAGATGCGTACATTAAGATTTTAAGAACATTGTGATATAAAAATTTTGTGAATTTTTATTTTTGTATTTTATTTTCAATGATTTGATTGAATTTTTATCAGAAGTTCTTTCTTAATTTCTATACAAAATAAAAATGAAGAGTTTTTAAGCAAAAATTTCATATTTAAAGAAGTTTGATGAAAATTTTGTCAGTTGAATTATATTTCCCAATTTGTGAAGTACTGAAATAAAAATCTGAAATATATTACCAGGAATACTAAAAATATACAATCCCAGATGACTTTTGGTAAGTCAGTGAAAAAATTAAAAAACAAGAACAAGGAATAATATTTCATGAAATATTGAATTAATTAAATATAAAATTTATGTTATCGTATGTGATGATATTCGAAAAAAAATTAATAAGAAAAACTCAATTATTCAAATTATACAATATATGGAACAGCAATTTATTATTGAAATCAAAATATAAATTAATCGTGTCTCTGACTTTAAAACATTTAAAACACATTTTTTTAATTGAAAATACTTATTTTCTAAAATTATTTCTTTCATAGCCAAACCTTTATTAGTGCTATTTATAGCACTTTTCGGATTGACGGCTGCCAATGTGAATACAACAAAAACACCAAGTGTTGAAGAAATATGTGCTGTTATGCCACCTGGTTCCATAATTCTGCGTCCTAAAACTTGCACAAATTGGGTTCGCTGCTCAACAACGCCAGGTGGTGAAGATAAAGAAGAAGGTTCTTGCGTACTTGGTCTTTATTATAATAAAGATAATGGACGCTGTATGTATAAAGATGAAGTCGATTGTCCCTACCTAAACAAAATAGATACACATACTGCTTGTACCCTTAAAAATGATGGTGCTTTCTTGCCAGATAGCAATAATTGCAATGGTTACATTTACTGCCAAAATGGCACCGAAATACGTGCAAAATGTCCAAGTGATTTAGTATTCAGTCCACAGAAATCCGCTTGCGTATATCCACATGAATATACGTGCCCTAAGAAACCAGAAAGTGCAGCAATCAGTCCAGTTTGTCGTTCAGTACCAGATAATTCATTTTTCGCCAATGAAGATGAATGTGTGAATTATTATCAATGCAGTGGTGGTGTACTTACCCTATATGAATGTGACAGAGACAGCGCTTATGATCATATAAAAGGAAAATGTGTACCTAGAGATGAAGTTGTATGTTTGCCATCTGCCAAAAAACCAGAACCAGAAAGTACCATTTGCGGTACAAAGGCTGAACCACGTTATGGTTATTTCCCTGATGGCGTTTCATGTAGTGGTTATTATATTTGCGCAAAGAAAGCTGATGGCAGTCGGGATCGTGATCCAAAACATATTCAATGTGACGAAGGCCTGTTCTTCGATCCTGATAACTGGACGTGCCGAGATCGTTTAAATGTTAAATGTTTATTGGATCGTTGCGAAGGCATGGGTAACAAATATGTCAACATTGCTGGTGACTGTACATCATACGCACGTTGCAGTAACGGCGAAGCTGTTAGCAGTGGTACATGCCCATCGAAATACTTCTTCGATGAACGTACGCAGGGTTGTACGCCACAGAATATTAACTATGTAGCCTGCCAAGCTTAAATGCAATTTGTAAACATAATTTATATAATATATAATACATAAAATTTTATTTGGTGATGGGAAATATACATTTGCTAGTTTTACTCAAAGAAATAAATAGATCAAAACGACTAATCTTTTGTATTTAATAAAAAAACATAGTACAAAAATTAAAATCTACTTTTAAAAATAAAATATTTATAATTTCCCAGAATTCATAGATTATTGAACCACTATAACCACTACATTGAACCAATATAATTGCAAGCTTTGCTTTTTTGGATTTTTTATGCAAGCTAATTAAGTGAATAATTTATTGCTATTGTTTCATATCTGAGTTGAGATAAACAATAGCCAATAATGATTGTAGGGAAATTCATTCAGTACAAATACTGAAGATTAGAAACAACACGCCTATTTCACAACTCATTGAACCTGTTTTCACTTGTCATAGGCCGCCTCGAGAACTTCGCGCGGTAGAAGAACTTTAGCCATATCGTTTGGCCGTACATGTTTGCTTATCAAGAACTTGAACTTTGTTATTATCATTGACATTATCACAAAACAAGATATTTCAAACTTATTACTCATTTGGCTCGAATACATGTTACTGATTTAATTTTTAATCGAACCATTTCTGGAATTCATCGGTTCATTGATACAAGTTTTATGAACCAATTTTTTAAATTAATTGATTAGCACCGTGCAAATAATTTTTAGTCGATAAGTTATGATATGAAAATAATTTCCAAAAACTGTGTAGCATGTTAGATGATTGAATGATTTACATTAAACATATGTATAAATACTTATGTCTTCATTAATTAAATCAAAAATTTTATTTAAATTTTCTATGACATTTTAGATTTATTACAAATATATTGAAACCATCATAACCATTAAAATTATTATAAATAATAAATATTTATAATTTAAAAATATTAATATATAATTGTTCTAAAAACTTAGACATATCATACATGACAATAATATAACAATGAACAAGTCCAACGTCTACTTAAATTATCAAGTCTTGGATTATAAATGTCAGGTTTACCAAATTGAATTTGTGGCGGAGACATTGTGTTGTCACAATGACAGTAATCATCGACATCTGTGGTTTATATATATTTATTACCCCGAAAATATATTTATAATAAACAAATAAAGTGCGTAAAGACATCAAAAAGGTCTTCTTGTGTAGTTAGAACATTTGAAACCTTACTTATTTACTTAGCTGAGCATTACAGACTTGAGTCGTCCTTGGCCGCGTTGAATAGCCTCCGCCAGTCAGCCAAATTACTTGCTTGTTGTCGCCAGTTGGCAGTATCAAGCGCCCTTAAATCGTTGGCCACCCACTCCGAAGATGCGAAAGGACTCATACAGCTCATCGTTTCATCTAATTTGATACTCGTCGCCAACGCGTAAGGGACTATAAATATTCCGAAAAATTTTTCCCTCGAATGCTAATAACGTCTTTGCATCACTGTTGGTAATTGTTCAAGCTTCTACACCTTACAGCAGGACAGGCCTGATAAGTGATTTTTAGAGCGTGATTTTTGTTTGTCGAGAGAGGGCTTTATTTTTCAATTGCCTACTTAGTCCGAAGTAAGATCTGTTGCCAAGAGTGTTGCTTCGTTGAGTCTCTAGGTTGACGTCATTTTTGATGTTTACACTAGTTCCAAAATAAACAAAGTCTTTCACAACTTCAAACTCATAATTGTTAACAGTGACGTGGGTCCCAAGACGCTCGAGAGATTTGTTTGTTGACAGAAAGTACTTTGAAGGCATTACAAATTTATATTAGTTTCTAAATAAACTCAAACAGTAGTCATTCTTAGAATGACTAAGAGCTACTTTGGATAGTTTATCCGGATATTCCAACTCTTTCAAATAATGTTATAAAGTATTTGATACAAAAACATATTCTTAGTTTTCTCTTATCCAAATATGTTAAGTGATATAACTTAACAAGAAAAGTTTTTATCATTTTTTTAAAGTGAAAATTATTTTAAATATTTAAAATATTATAAGATTTATTTTCAATTTTCAAAAAATAAAATATAGAAATAATCAGTAAATATATATCAAGAACACACAAAACAAAAATGTATTTAAAAATATTTTATAAGTCGTTTACTAAAGGAATTGAATGTTTTCTTATAACTTCAGTACTAAATTAGATTAGATTAGGTTTTGAATGGATTGGGAATAATGTCACCATGTTTCTGCATTCTCTGAGGATTATTGTGACGAACCCCACTTTAGTTCCACAGTTACGTAGCAGTTAAAAATGTCATTATGTTCCTTGTAGAGATGTTGCCCAATTCCGATTTATGTGGATAGGCAGTTGATAAGTACCGAAGTCTGAATCTGTCGAGACTATAACAGTGGCATAGAATGTATTACAAAGGCTATCGTCCTTTGTAAAACCAAAATTCGATATATGTTTTTTGACTCCGAAATGTTCAGTAAGAAACCTTGTGACAAATCGGATACCTTTTCTGTTCAGCATTAGAAACTCCCTAGTTCTAGCTTTTGATCGATTTGGCATGAATTCTTTAGCTTGTCTGCAGGCAATTACATTATCTTAATCAGTCTAAGCTGCTTTTTTCAGTCATTCACTAATTTTAAGTTTAGAAAAGCTTCATGAAGAACCACAGAATTCTCATTCTTATACTGTCTCATACTGTACTAGCCCAATACAGTATGAGGCCGCCCCTTTTCTGGTTAATACATAGGCTTTCTCGTTTCCCTCAAATCCGTTGTGTTCTGTGATCCATATTTAATGAACCATATTCTTTTCAGCAAGATCTTTGAGAAGTTGCACACCAGTTTTGAAGTGCTCAGCACTAAGTTACTTCTCAAACAAAAATAAGTTACTTGAAGAAATACCATAAACAACTTGTTTTGAAGAACTTAAATTGGTTAATCAAGTATAGAAATATATTAATTATGCATGCACCCATCTACAAATCTAAACCGGAGACTGATATCAAATGTATATCACTTAAGAGATTATATTGATTTAATTTTTTCAGTTATTTACCAATACTTGGTAAAATAATAAATATACCTTTTATTAAGCATATACTTATCGATTTACCCCACAACTTGCTTTGTGAATATATAAATAATTTTAAGATAAGATTTCAGGTAGAAAGTAACTTTTATATTTTTTTTGAAAACTATCTCAATACTTCAGAGAACACATAGTTACTGCTTCCGGCATTCACCGGTAGCACACAATTATTTCAATGTATAATAGCACGACAAAGCTTATCAGAATGCTACCACCACAACCTTCGATAATAATATTCAGAACATCAATCATGGTCAATTCAAATAAATGAATAGAATTTGATAAAAAACAGACTACCAGAGTTAAATGAACTACACTAATGCAACGACAACATTACCAATAAAAACTTGGTGTATGTTAAATTTTAAAATTTTATTAACTTTTGTTAATTATACTTATTATATAAAATTTATTCAGTGACTATTGTTGTTGGCTCTGTTGTTGTTTCTTCCGCAGATAACGCGCATGCCGGAAAAGATATAACTTCTGTTGTACAAAGCTGAGTCACTTCATTGAAATATTCACCATCGGGACAAGTACCAGCACTGATTTGTTCACCATTTTGGCATAAAGCAAATCCAGTGCAATCATCGCTCGACTCATTAACCAGCTTAATACCTCCATAGCCAATATCAACACAACGATTGTAAGGACAATAGATCTGTGTTCGATTAACACAAGCACCACCATTTTCAGGGCTAAAGAACCGTCCATTATCACAAACACCATGTACTAAGTCGTAGTCGTCAGTAGTTCCTGCTTTTAAGGAACGACACAAAAAGTAACCATTACATGAGTAACCATCTGAGATGAAATCATTAATATTTGTGCAGGATTCCCCAGCAGGCATTGTTGGTGGTTCCGTTGTTGGTTGTATACAGTCAACATTTTGTGGATAATCACATTTGCTGGTTAGCCGATTGAAATAAAAGTAATCAGGGCAAGTGCCATTAATAACTACACCTTGCCAGCACATTTGCCAGCCAATGCAATCGGTAGAGTTCTTAATAAAAACACCATCAGGCACAATATTACAATAACTGTCCGGATTTAATTTGGCAGGGCAGGGAAAATTACGTATACAATCTTGCGTGCCTGGATTGAAATTCATACCAGATGAGCACTCTCCATGTGCTGCATTTCCTGCACTACAATAATAGTAGCCGTTACAGGAATAGGGATCTGCTACGAAACCATCAGTGCCAGCTGTTGCAGCACAGGGATTACTAGATATGCATTTTATACTGTCGGGTGAAACGCATTCTTCAGTCTCACGATCATAGAAAAGCTCACCATCACAAGTACCACTAACAGCTTCATTATTTGTGCACTCTATCCAAGCGTTACAGGCACGTGGATCTCTTATTTTTGTGTTGTCAGGCAGTAGTTCACATATGAGATTCGGATCGAAATCAGCTTTTGTGTTTCCTGCTAAGATGAAGCATAGAAAAAGCGTTGCGGAAAACGATTTTATCAAAACTGAAGAAAAATAAAATAAAAGAAATACTTATTGCATATAACAAAATATTTTGAAGATAAAAGAAATATGCTAGTTTATGAACTCGTATGAACTCGCATAAACTTAAGAGTAAATTTCACATTTTAGGAATGTCGTTTATTATAACATATGAGCAATAAAAAATTTGCAAGGAAATTACTTTAAATTTTTTAATTATTTATTATTTCTTTATATTTTTAATTTAAAATCATTTTATAATTTTACTTTTTATTTGTTTTGTATGATTTTTTTTTATAAGGTCATATAATTATTTTACAAGTTTTACAATAGTACACTAATCTGAAATTCTCAGATAACATAACTATATGCGATATCATAATAGAATATAATTGTTGTTAAATATTCAGATGAAGTTTATAAACAAATTTATTTCCATAAGTTTAACTTACACATTTTAAACGTCAAATATTAAGAAGCGTCGCGTAAGTTTGTCTATCAAGTTTTGAATTTTTAGTTTATAACTTACGCTGCAGCCAAAGCCTTAAATACTACCCGTTCGATACTGTCCATCAAACTAAATTTCTTTCCGAGAAATGCTACTAAAATATATTTTATATATAGTTAATTTTTACGATGATGTCTTACGTTTATTTGCACATTGAACATGATATAAATTTTTGAAAATCCATTTAGACAGTAAAATTATATCTGAAGACAGAACAGATTAATTACTTTTAGGTGTTCCTATATATTACAAAGCAATTATTTTACCCTACTTTCAGAAATAGCAACTAAAAAATGTATTTATTTACTATTTAACTCGATTTTAAAGTTAATTAAATTTTGTTTTAATAAAACAAATTAATTAAATATTTCATATTAAAAAGTTATAATTATTTAAAAAAAGATTCACTTATTATTGAATAAATATAAAGTCTATATATAAAGTAGAATTAGTCAATACCAACTTATTCTTTAACTCATGCTACGTAGCAGCACTTTTTTGAAGGGTGTCATTTATACAACCTTTTCAACAGGAAAAGGCGTTTACATATGAAAACTATGGCTATACATTCGTTAGTGTAAACATATCTAAAAACTCATCAAAGAACACGTTTTACTTGAAACTCCAACTTGCAGCTTGCAAGAAAGTTAAATAAGTAATAATAAGTAAATAAGGTAATTATAATATCACATAGGATCTAATATGTCCATAAGATTGACTACCAGCTGCGAAATATTACAAATACCACTAAGTTCGAAGTAGGTAATAATAATGATTTCCCAAATCTAGTTGCTGAAGGAACTAAAGTGTTCACTACAGTTAATGACAAATCTAGAATATACTCACAAAGCCAAAAGAAGTCTTCTAACTCTTAATAAAATGAGAAGATCTTCAATCAATTGACTTCGGTTCAAAAATTGAATTGTTCAATACGATTGCTGAAACATCACTTATATATGCCAATGAGAGCTTATATATTCACATATTGGCAACATCACCTGTATTTTAAAAGTATTCATGGCAACGCAATCCTTAACCACGAGTTACTGTTCACATATAGACAGTTACTAATTGCTGAAAATATATAAACACACAAATATACGTGACTTTATATGTAGTTATATTATTCGCAGACTTGTAAATAAATAAGTATAAATAAATATTTCTAAATAAATTTGAAATTTTAATGAGCAAATTGACTGAAATATTTTATGGAGTCCCATATCAAAAATCTCTTAAAAAACTGTAATGGTCAAAATTTACTGACAGATTAATTAACCCATAGAATTCTGACTCAAATATAATCCTTTCGATGAGTAAAGAGATATTAAAAGTCTTACTGACCTACTGACAGCTTACTGCGAGTTGAGGTACAATCTTAACAAAATAGGTATATCAGAGAGTAGAGCGTGCTACTTTTCTGATATGAATATTAAAATTACTGTATACATATATAGATATATATGTAGATATATACATTTATATACATGCTTTAAACATGCTCTGACTTACAAAATATGATCACGTCCATTAACATTTGTCGTTAGTACAATACACCATCTGAGTTGGGAAATATAGTCTTCTCCACCTAATACCATTAATAACAATAGTAATGTTCCTCATGGGATTTGGAGAGTTAGTTATATTAAAATATATAATATGTATAAATATTTGAGTACATAGGTTTATATGTATATAAGTATATATATATATTTCTGTAAAAATATATATAAACAATAAATTAACATAAATGTTGTGACTTTAACAATAAGTCGAGTTAATAATTTTCAATAAATGTGCAAAAATATTATACAAAAATAAATTTTTAAAGGCTTATTAAATTCTAATAAACCGGTATAGTATATTTTGTTTATTACGGCTATTTATACAAAAAATATTTATTTATCATGTGTTATAAAATAAATATTTGATAAAATTTGACAGTTCAAAATAAACATGAACTACGCATTTTCTATTTTAAAAACAATTAATAAAATAAATAATAATTTATTTGAAATACTACAAAATTTCAATCATAGTAAAATATATACTTATATTCATATATCAAAACGAATATATATATATGTATCCTTTTGGTAAATATTGTACAAAAATAACTATGTATATCGTAACCCCTTAAATTTCGAATAATGTGAAATTTCCCAAAATAATTTCTAAATATAGTATAAGTTCTATAATTGAAAGTTCGACTTTGTAACTTTGTTCGGAAATAATATTTTGAATTAATAAATATAAATTATTTTAAAAAATAGAATATAATATATGAAATTACTTGCAGGTGATCAGTCATATATCACTTTTATTATTGATATTTCTGCAAAAACCCATCATTTATATTAATTTGTAATAATATTTGTGGGATAAAAACAAACTAGCTAATAACAAAAAAAAAACATTTTTAAAGAGGTTTTTTGGAAAAGTAGTGAACTACAACAACAAAAATTCATTTTTATATTATTTTAATTAATTGAATTTTTGGTTGACCTTACAGCTGCTTGGAGTATTGCCAAATAGCCATCATCGGTGGCAAGTACCAGAAATCGAACTCGTACCCTGCCAAATTTGCACCTCAGAGTCAGCGCCCTTTAATCAACTGACCCAAGGTTCGCACATTTTTCTGGAGTTTTCTTAATTTTATTTATATTAGTGTTTATATTACAACGAAATCATAAACCAGCTATAGAATAATTGAATTAATTAATTATATTTTTATTTTTAATTGTTTCCATTATTTATTTCCATTTAATGCTTAAAAGAATAATTGGTTAGGAACTAAAATTGTTAAGGTAGAGATACATATTTAAAATAAAAATAAAATTTTATACTATATATGTATTAATGTAAATCAAATATAAAAAAGAGTTATTAATTTAATAGATAATGTCTTAAAATTAATTTTGTTTTTTTTCAATTTACTTTTTCCTCTTTCATAATTTTTCGGTTTTGATTTTTGTTTTAGGTCTCAACTGGTATATTGAACTGTTTACTGTTACTCCTAAATAGATTTACTCAAGGTTTTTGGGATTTAAGCCTTACATAGCAATATTCACTTATATTTGCCAACATAAATACATGATTTCGATTCAAAAATAAGACTGCAATAAAGCACTAACATAAAATTTTCGAGCAATAATTTTATTATTTTTAAATAATAAAATAATGAACGTAATTTTATTACGCTTAATAAATCTAATTTATGGAAAACGACATAAATTTAATTTATATATATAATTATGAGTTTAAAAATTTTTTTTAATCCACCAAATTTTAAAGTTAATTAATAAATTAAGCCAAAATTCTACTACTACTACATGTGTAGATCAAATTTCGTTCCATGGTCATAAAAATGTTACACATACCGATAGCATAAAGATTTGAGTCTTCAATTTGCAATATAAAGTTCAGATAACTGAAATCTAATACCGAATATTTACTGTTACATAAAAACTAAGATTGATTTTGTTTAACAAACTATCATTTCATATGAATATCTTCGTTAAATTAACCCTTTAGCAGGGTTATGCAGCTGTGTCCCGCATATGATTATATCGTTTCAAGGCGTCATTTCCCAATTTTTTTGCATTTGAAAATCGTAGAATTGTGCACAGAAAACGAGTTTTGTTTGATAAAATTTTTCTTAAAAATATCACAAAAGTCGGTCTTTTACGCTTAGCTAATGCAGCAAGGCATGAAAGAACTGTATCGCATAATAGCTAAGGATTTGCTTTGAAATTCTATTAAAAATTAGCATAACGAATACAGTGGCATAAAGTGCCAAGGAGGACTTTTCAAAAAAATATTTCTGGTATACGAAGGGAAAATACTATGCAAAATATTTTGACTTGTAAGAAAACGAGATGTAAAATACAACATCATGGGGAGTGATGGGTTTTTTAGACATTCTTCAGGCGAAGATATAGTAAAATTTGAAAAAACAAAACGAATTCAATATAGAGGCTATGTCTTCATTTATATGATTTTCCTTTAAATATTAAATACATAGTAAGATACATAAGAAAAGGTATATGTTAAAATGAGAAGTAAGCAAGGTATAAAAGACTCGATAGATACTGTATGAGATAGGGAACTACACTAAACCTGTATTTAATAACAAGCTATATACTGTGTTTTTATGCTAAGAAATGATGACTGGAAAAATATAATATATTTGTCTTGTAATAAGGCAGGAAAATTTGTTGTTGATTATACTGTATAATGCATTTTTAAAATATCAAAATTTTATACAATTTTAAAGACTAAGACTAAGTATATGTCTTAGTCTCTAATTTCTAAGCCTAAGGAATATTAATATGTATGGGTATATTAGCTCTGCATCTGTGGGTAAAGTTAGTAGATAATATCTCACAACTATACGTTTCTGAACTGTGAGTTAATATTTTTAATTTTTAATATTGATTTATAAAGAGATTTTTTCGAACAGTATTGAACTACAACAACAAAAATTCTTTTTTATATTATTTTAATTAATTGAATTTTTGGCTGACCATACAGTTGTTTCGAGTATTGCCAAATACCCATCATCAGTGGTCTTGGAAATAATTCTTGTATTTAATTATTCATAAATAATTATTTTTGAGACTATTTACGAAATAATTTATTTCGTAAATAATTATTTTGAGATATTGATTTAATAAAAATGAAAATTTAAAAGTATAGTTTGGTCGAGTTTTTGCTTATGATAGAAATATCAGCTTCCTAAAGTGACCATTCAACAAATAACATATTGCATTTATATATTGTTTCACGCTTTGTATTTAATAAATTTAGTTAATAATATAAAATAAATCCTTTTTTAGTGAACACCGACGAAACCAGAACTATTCATTTAAATAACATATTGTGTCCTTTTATGAGAGGAATGTTCGCTAATGGTAGGATCCATTTAACTAGGCTTTCACTGCACAATAATTTCACTGTTTGGTTTATTATTTTATTAGAAATATTATATTTCTACATAGTTATAGAATTTGTAAAATGCAATATAAAATTTGTTTTTGTCATGTTTTTTAAAATTATAAATCCAATAGCTAAATTTCTTATTTACGTACAATTTATTTAAATTCCTTATAATTTAATAAAAGCACACAATTATCGTACTAATATCTTTAGTTAAATGAATTTAATTATTATTTTAACAAAATCAGAATAGTAACTAGTTTCAGCAGAAAAAAATGTAACTAATTAGTAATTGTTGATAAGGCTTTTAATAAATGCTCAAGTGGCCACTTGAGATAATACCTTAAAACTTAAAACAAATAAAAGAAGATATCTTAACAAATATATCTCAGGACTGATGTATTACTTTTTTTACGTTTAGATATTACATATAAATATATGTTTTCTATATTTATATCGATTCAATTGACATTTAATGACAAATTGACTATTTGAGTTTAATATCGGAAGGCATTGCCCAGTGATACTGGGCAACCTTGCACGACGTTCATATATGAAAGTTTCCTACGATCAATTATTTTGGAGTTTCTTTTTTAAATTCTTGGAATATCAAAATTTTATCGCAAAGAATTTTTTATTAAATCAATTGAGACAAATGTAAAAAGTCAACTATTTTTACACTTTTTAAATTAATTATTATTTTGGCAAGTGTTTAGCATATAAATACGGGTTTGATATATACAAATAATTCAGTTTTAAAACGATTTTCTTTCTTAACGTACTTGAGTACAATTAAAAAATAATAGTAAAAAAAATATTCAACAAGTCAAAATGTTCGGTAAGTACAAAGATAAAGGATATATATATGTATACATACTAACTACTGTATGTTTATTTCTTTTTTAATTATATGATTATTGAAATGAATCCTACTAATATTATTTTAATATGGTACAACAAATTTTAATTGCAGCTGGCGTCGGAATTCGTATCGCCTTTCTTTTGGCTTTGGCCATCAGCTCAAATGCTCAAGTAACAGTTAATATGGATCATGTTTGCGCATTGGTAGCAGATAATACACTTATATCCACTGGCAGTTCATGTGACTCATATTATTCATGTCTTGGCGGAGTAGCCACATTACAATCTTGCCCACCTACCCAATATTTCAGCAAAGATGATCAAACTTGTGTTCCATCATCAGAAATGAATTGTTATAGCAATGGTGAAGATCCTTGTTCGGGTGCAACAGTAGGTACTTGGGTATCAGTACCTGGTACCTGTAGCGATTTTTACTATTGCAGCGCAACTGGAGCCTTACGTAGCAGCTGTCCATATGGTGAAAACTTTGATACTGCCTCACAATCTTGTGTTTTTGCCAGTCAATTACCATGCGGTATAACAGATAATGGTGATGATTCACCTGGCATTGTTTCCATTAATTTATGTACATACATGCAAAACGGTATGTATTTCGGTAATCCAACTTCTTGTACTGGCTGGAATAAATGTACCAATAATTTGATGATCAGTGGCGACTGTCCAACTGGATTTGATTACAATGTGCAAATCGGTGAATGTGATTATCCAATCGATACTAACTGCTCTCAGGTAAATTCTATTTCTAAAAAGATTATAAATAAAATATAATAAATAAATCGAAATATATATACTTTGTTTATAGGTCACATACGATCCCGTACTTGCTGGTGCTGTTTCCAGTGGTGGTCCATGTACAACTCTCAATGCAATGAAAGCTGCCTCTAATTGCGCTGGTTACTACCAATGCGATGGCAGTAACTACCAATACTATATGTGCTCTAGTGGACTCTATTATGATACAGTCAGTCAAACTTGTGTTAATCGTTTGCTTGCTCGTAACAATTGTGATCGTTGTTACGGTACTACAGAAAGCTTTGTCAACATGTACTCGACTACCGGTTGCACTGGTTACTTATACTGTGTTAAAGGTGTTGAACAAGGTACAGGTTTCTGCACTACTGGAATGTACTTCAATGAAGTCGCAGGTGCATGCGTTAATCAAGACCCAGAATTCCTTTGCTGTGATCCAGGAACTACATCTACTATTGCTACTACTGCTACTACTTCAGGTATAACAGCACCTGGTCCCGGTTCAACAACTGTTGCTAATCCTGGTACTGGCACAACAGTAGCATCAACAACTGGTGCCTCCACAACTGTTGGTACGACTGGTGCGTCAACTACTGTCGCTTCAACAACTGTTGCCTCAACCACTGCTGCTTCAACAACCGTTGCTTCAACCACAGTTGCTTCAACAACTGTTGCATCAACGACTGTCGCATAAATTATTCTTGCAGAGTTTTACAAAATTATGAAAAAAATATCTTCATTCTATATAAAATAAATACAGCTCTGAAGTTATTATGTCGTTCAAATGCAAATAAAGCAAATATAAGAAATCTAACTTGCAATATACACATATAACAACAATAGAGATAGATAAGAGTTATTTCAGAAACTTTAATAGAATTGTTCACAATATATTTAAAGATTATTATCTAATAAATCGAAATTTACTGTTAATATTTGGCAGCAATATTAATCTATTATAGAAGCAAAATCAATTCATGTACCTTATTGAAAGTAGTAAACAATAATACTAAACATAATAAATTAAAGAAAACGTTCATTAAAATTATTTTCTAAAATGGTATAGTGACAAAATTCAACATAGATATACTTATAAATATATTTTTATGTTTATACGAAATATAATTTAGTAAATCATAATTCAAGTTTTATAAATTCGTCTAATGTTAAGCCATGAGACTTCGTGATAAAAATGGAAAAGCTTTCTAATAGACTAATAAGGTCCATTGCGACACCAGATCAGAGTCTTATTTCTAGCGATAGTATGTATTATTCTAGCGAAACACGACTTTAAAATCACCACAACATCCGGATTAACATTAGCAACAACAAACAACTGGAAATCGTAGAAATATTCGTGAATACTGTTCAATAGTTTAAATATGTCTGCAATATGTTACACTGACTTTTGAAGGTGGCATAATGTCTGATATACAAAAACTTCAGGTAATTATTTTGGAAACGACTGAAGTTCAAAAATTCAGATCAGATAAAACAGAAAGGAGCAAGAAACTTGCTTTACTTTTTAAAAAATCGATGTTTTATATATATTTGTTTTATTCTTAATTATATTTACCCAATTATTCAAGAAATAAAATCTGCTCCAGGCAAATAAAACACAATATATCTTATATCTCTATTTCTAAAGATTGTCTTTCAAAAAATTTTAATACAAAAATTTACGAGCGTCATTGAGTGCCTAATCAGGTTTGTATCATTGCAAATAAAACCACAGCTATGCATTTAAGAACCAGATCGGTCATACAATTCTGTGAATCTAATTCATCAGCTGATTAAAAATTGTTAATAATATAACAATATAACAGACGAAACAACTGCAGCTACACTTCAAGTTAATGTCTGGCTAAAGACAGCCGTGCCATTTAGTACCATGCGCACTTCGCACACATGTGCGGGATTGGTCTCAGGAGTTTAGTCGCCTCTTACGACAGGCATGCCTTACCTCGGGAATATTCTAATCCCTTCACCGCAGAGAGAATAGTAACAAACTATGGGTCTCTCTAAGGTGATGACTTGTTGTCTCTGACTAGAAACACAAGAAACTTGTTGTCACAATATTTATAACTGCGAAACTCGGGAACTCATACTTCTACCTTATATAAGGAAGTACTTAACTAGGGATAATTTAAACATTATTTGTATAGTTAAATGGCTTTTGTTTGGTGGTAGCAAAAGAAAGTTTACTGCTATATAATGTTTTACTCTATTAAAAACCCAAAACATTGTTATCTTCTACACCACTATAAAATAAAGAAATTATAATTTACAAGATTAAAGAAAATGTTACAAAACTATAACCACTCGCTGAAATTTATCGGTGTAAGCATTTAATTAAAAAACGTAAACTAAAATTTCAAATACTATTTAGGCAAATACACATTTTTAGCATGATTATAAGTCCAAAATTTTAAAATGGTGTCAAAACTTAATACCCAGTTGTTGAAAAATAACCTCCTAGCGGCTACATTTCCGAATAGTTTTATCTTAAAAAGGTAACATTAAACAGATAATCAGACTATATACCATGTCGTATTAGTTGTATATGGTCAAAATACCATGAAGCAGAAGTTTCATCTTTGTTAAACGATAACATTTTCGCTCCTCACAATACGCATATCTTTCCAAAATAGCATTATGAATCTATTATTTATCTATCAAGTATTTATCTGATGACTTATCTTCTATTTAAAAAAATATACTATTTGATTAATTTGGCAATTTGCGACTAATTTTGCAATGTTTGAAACAGCAACGGCATCACACTCCACCAACCTCTTACTATAACCTAATAGAACTTAGTAGAACTCTTTCAAAGCAATCATCTGTTGCACTCAGCATATAATTAGAATATCAAAAGTAGATGATTTGTATAAAGAAAAAGTTTTAAAATATTAACTGATAAGATATCCTGATTTACCACAAAAAGAATAAAAAGTTTAAATACCGATACTAATTATTTTTATCAAATACTTAAACTCTACTTTTGATATTATTAATCAATATGTTTTTTATTTCAATATTGGACAATAATTAGTAATTTTCCAAAAGACTTGCAACTTCGCAAAGCCGTTCAATATATTAACTGATAAAATTGTGTGTGAACCCCACACTGAAACGTTTATAAATCCCTGTTACGGATATAGTGATTACAGGTCTAATATAAAAATCAAAAATCTATTTCCTGCTAATAAATTAGATTTCATATCTATTATTTGTAATATAAGCGCCATTTAATAACTTTATTTGTACAGCATTAGCTTTAGATACAACACGATATGTTTATAACAATTAGCGACTATGTATGTATATTATAATGAGAACCTAAACAATATTATCACTGTAGGTCATTTAGGTAAGTAAGTTAATACTGTTTATATGAAGTTTGCCGATGAAAATAAGTCCATTTCATTTCATTAGATTCACAGTTCTAATAGATAGTTGTTGTGACATAAAATTTGAAAGCTTAAGTCTTATCATACAAATTTTGGGGGACTTAATAAGCTATACGCTACACCTTTGCTTGTAGCAATGCACACCTTTGGCACAAACTATAACCAAACTATAGGAAGGGGCAAATAATTAAATCATTTCACTATAACCACAAAACTATAATTTTATAAAATATGTATATACTTAATCAGAGAGACTAAAATTCAACTAGAATCGTTACGCTATTAATGATAATATATCAGCATTATACTAAACGATTGCTTTTGATATTATCAAGTATCTACTTTCAGTTGCATTTCGAAATATTTTTAAGATTTATTTATTGCATTGTTTTGGACACCCGAGCAAATATTTTTATTTAATTAGTTAAATATTAAAGTTTTATTTTTATATATTAAGTGAATAGCAGTTCAGTTTAGCATAAATAATCTTTATAATAGTTTGTATGAATCGGACCATCTATCGGTCCAAATTACGTGACGAACTTTCTTAAATAAGTTTGAATTTATAACAAATTAATTAATTATCAAATTAACTTCTTTAACTAATTATGCAAATAAAATATTTTGATTTCAAAACATACTATACTATTCAAAATATATATTTAAAGCATTATATTATTTTGAATAACTTGACATTATTCAAAAATATTTATTCTTATATATATTATATATATTTTGTGTTGCGTGCGATTCTTTTAATATTTCAGGAGTATTAATATTGTCGATATATAATAATTAATAATCTATATTTCATTAATTTTTAACATCTATAAATCTATATATATAAAAAAATTGATAATATGAATTATAGAAATTTATATCTGAAATTATTATTTGCATTACTTTAAAATATTTAGTAGTGCATTATACTTTTATTTCTAAATTATATATAAAATTTGTAGAGTGTTCACAGCAGTCTATAAATATGTCTTTAACTCATATGGCTGTTTCACAGTTTCATTAGTTCAATATTCTTGATATGACATATGTAATTTTAATATAAATATAAGACATTTCCTTGACAATAGCATTCAGTTTTTGAATACGACTCTTTATAAACGAACATAACTAATTTTTGTTAATAACAAGTTATTAAACAAAAAGTCAACAACATGTTAGGTGAGTTAAAGCAAGTTCAATGTTAAAGGATATTTAAAACACCTGCAGAAATAATTTTAAAAAAAATATATATATTAGATACTATATTAAATAAATATAAACACTGCTTTTTTTTTGTAGCTAAAAAATCCTTGAGCTTCGCCTGCTTATTGGCTTTGGTGCTTGGCTGCATAGCTTCATCACCAAATATGAACCATATTTGTGCATTATTACCTGATCAAACAAAAATTGCTTCCGCGTCCGCATGTGACTCTTACTATTTATGTACTGGAGGTGTAGCTCTATTACAAACATGCTCTGCTTCTCAAAGTTTCAACAAGGACACGCAACAATGTGTACCCGCAAGTCAGGTAAACTGTTTCAATGGATCTGTAGGCAATCCATGCGATGGACGTGCTGTGGGTACATGGGCACCAGTATCTGAATCATGTTCGGATTTCTATTATTGCAGCGCTAAAGGTCCTGAACGTAGCGCTTGCCCTCTCGGATATCATTTCAATGGTGTAGCACAAAAATGTGTGTTTGCCAATCAATATCCATGCAGCACCACTAGCGCAAGTACTGCAGATGCTCCAGGTGTAGTTACTGTGAACCTATGCAATTATATACAAAATGGTATATATTTCGGTAGTCCAGCATCTTGCACTAATTGGAATAAATGTGTGAATAATGTGATGACAAGCGGTACTTGTCCAACTGGTTATGATTACAATGTTAAAATCAGCAAATGCGATTATCCAACTGAAGTTGTATGCTCACAGGTTTGTAGAAAAAATTAAAAATTATTTTATATAATTTATTATCAACAATTTCTGTTCTTAGGTAACTCACGATCCTTTACTGACTGGTGCCATTGCAAGTGGTGGTCCATGTACAAGAAGGGGAGTTAGAAAATCAGCAGTCGCCTGTGCTGGTTACTATCAATGTGATGGCACCAACTACCAATACTATCTGTGCACAAAAGGACAATTCTACGATACAATCAGTCAATCCTGCGTAAGTCGTCAGTCTGCACGAAATGATTGCGATCGTTGCTCTGGTTCAAAATCCCAATTCGTTAATCAGTATTCCACAAGCGGATGTTCTGGTTACTTGGTTTGTAAAGATGGTGTAGAGCAAAGTACAGGCAATTGTTCTAAGGGTATGTTTTTCAATGAAGTCACTGGAGCATGCGTTAATCAAAATCCAGCTTTTGGCTGCTGCGATCCTAAAGCAAAGCTTTAAATTAGAATCATGTGTTTATTTTATATCATATATACCAAACTAAACATGTATTCTCTTTCTTACTTTCTTTTCCAACTTTAATCAAAAATACATTTTTATATAGAACATAGAAAAAAGTTGTTTTTTTTATTTATTATTGCTACTTTAGTAACTTTATTGAGTACTTAATATACATAATTAATTAGAGATAATAATGGTAGTAATATAAAATAATATGTCTAACTGTAGATATGCAAGTGATTGTAAAATAATCACCATTAATTGCGTAATGGTGAATTGCTTCTATGTTTTTGGTAGTAGTTTGTAAAATCTGAAAATGCAAATTCACGAAACACAATAACAGAAGCAAACAAAACTGTGACAATTCCTGACATATGATCCACGCAATACACTTTATACAATAAATTAGTATTGAGAACAACTCTTATCTTTTGTAAGGATAATAATTGTTCAAAGGAGACTGTACAATGCAACAGTTTTTGCATCTCTTCTAAAGGCCGTCAGCTGGATTCCTTGCACAATCAGAAAACCTAAACACATTCTTGAGACTCTGCGTATGTGGAACTAAGATATCAAAGTTACTAGCTGAAATACCCACTTAATAGGCCAACAAAGAGTCTGCAAGGTACGGATCCTCTGTGAGTGTGGAATGGGAACGACCTCAACAGATACCTCATGTTCAGCATACGGCATGCTTCCATACCTTTACTTTGGAAGGATTGAATTCCATCTATAATCTAAGGGATAGTAAATAGTGCTATCATTTACATAACATGTTTAAGCCTTTAATAAATGTATCTAAAGGCTGAGTGGAGTAAACGGAGTATAAATCTTCAGCGATGAGTCCTCAGACCGTTCTAAATAAATCTACTTAACTAAGATAATTATGTACTGAAGACTTAATTGCAGTAAGAATAAGCTACAAAAGCAATGGTAAATTAATTAATTTTGTAGTCTTTAGAAAAATTAGGATTTTTGTAGCTACAACAAATTAATATTACATGAAATCGTTAGAAAGGCTACAGGTTTTTAATCTACAATTTTGAACATCAATTTTGAACATGAACACCTATCAAAGAGAACATTCAAAATTAAATTAAAAGCAAAACTAGTCAAAAATTTCTGAAATAAGTAAAAAAATAATAGTTCTAAAGATAGTAAAATAACCAAATTACATTTTTATGACCACTGATAAATCAGGAAAGTATGGAAGAAGGGATCAACAAAAATTTTAAAAATAATTTAAAAGAATTTCTGATTTTTTGAATCCAAAGCAACTCAACATAATCATTTGTGACAAAATTTGATTATGATGAAAAACAAACTTTTGGAATACTAAATGTTATTGTATATCAACTTCAATAGACCTATTTCATAATTCAACTATTCGACAATTTATAAATGTCATCACAATACTGATGTTCACAACAGGCCTGTCGAATAACGATATTATATATATGGCAGCTATTATCTTTTCGTTATATGAAAATCGTTTTCCACAAAAGACATTTTTAAAAAGTTCTAGAAGTTAAAGGGACTTAGTTCTGGAGAATAAGCTGACATAGTTATTGCAACAATTCATACTTTAATTTGAATGAAACATTATCAGATGAGAAAAAAATATTTTTTTTATTAGTAAACCAGATCCTTTTAAGAATATTTGCATCAACTGTTCCGAAATATAACAATAATAGTTCTTTTCTGTTTAACGTGTTTAAAGGTATTTTTATAACAAAAATCATTTGCATCGTAAATAATTATTTTATTATAATTATAATTATTTTATTTTGTTTATAATTAATAATTATAATTGACGTTAATACCTGCTTAACCCTTTTCGGTATGCAAAAACGCTTTAAAGTCTAACATCTGAGACCATCTTATCCTCTTGTTTTGACACAGGATCATGGTTTTATTTCGCATACTTTTGACAATTCGAATTAAATTTCGACATCTAGTGACGATGAATATTTGTAAGCAATTGAAGTGACTATATTCAAATTTACTTTTGTTGCTAATTTAGATTTATTTAATATTAGTAGCAGATAATTTAATTATAATCATTTAAATATATTGAATAACGGTACTTTTGTTAATAATACTAAAAGAATAAATCACAATATTAACTAAAAATAGTATTGTTTTTATTTCGAAATTGAAATATTAAGTCATTTTTGATTCTTAGTAGATTATTGTGTTGCCACATAATTATCAGCAATTAACCCACACAGATAAGAAAATTATTAACAATAATTTTAGTTTTAAAAACAGAGGGAATTCAAATGAATTTTATTTAATGAGTCACACATTGTGTTAACATCTTTGATCGGAAAGATCTGATTCAAAATTATTGATATCAACCTAGACATTAAGAAAACAATTCCAACTCAGTCTAAATGGTTATAAAATTTTGAACTTTTAGTATTTTCGACCTAGATGTACTTTTTTGTGGTTCTAGTATTATTTTCATTCCTTGGCCTGCCTTTACTTCGTATCCTAGCTAGCATTTCTCAACATATTAAAATTAGCGTAACGAGTTTGTTTTATATACTAACTATATATGGTATATAACAGTATATACATAACTATATATAACATATACCTATTCATTTAACTATATATATAATTAAACACAATACATGTATAAATGAACGGAATTATGTATCTATTTATTTATATTGTAGTACTTCTAGTAAAATGAATAAAAAATGCAACTATTTTATATCTTAAAGACATTAAATATTAAATTGTATATATATAATGAAAGACATGTGAAAACTTCCCAGGAGTTAGACAAAGTAAAGCACTAATATCACCGTACTCCTACAAAAACATTTTTAAATTCTCAAAATGTAATTTAAGGTTGCTAACGGATTTCTTTACAGGTCATTATGGACTAAAATGAAAGACTTTATATATTAAAGACATTGTAAACATACGTATATATTGTATATATACGATATAGTTTCATTGCAATATTAAATTCCGATATGATTCTGCAAACTCAAGATATTTTATATAATCGCTTATATGTTGATAACATTTTTGCAACTAAAACCCCCACAAGAGAGTATCGGAAAACGAAGCTGATTGCAACGTAACACAAGATATCCATTTACACTATTGGGTCAAAAGAGATAGAGGTACAGAATAGAGGTACAGAAACTTGAATCTACTACGTAGAATACTTTAGGAGGTAGAAATTTTTGCTATCGTCAGACCCTGTTCTCTTGCTACGAACGTGGAGTTCCAGGATAAGGAAGTCAATACATTTGTCTACAGTAAGATCAATATCAAACCTATTTCGAAAGTTTGCATTTCGTTTAAGATAGTTCACGAATGTAAAGGATTTACCAACTTATTACGTAGTACTTTCAAGGCAACTTTTCTTTGGGTTTCTGAAAATGCAAACATACCGGAAAATAAATGCATAAAACTTGTCGGCTCTTAGATGTCACCTTTCAGACGAAAGTTGATGTGCGAACACTTTTTGCAGCAGGTCAAAAGAAGTTGAATTAATATTTCTTCAGCAGTAAGGTCAAAAAACACACTGCTGATATACTCTAATTATAGAACTTCAGTCTTAAGTATTTGGGTGCCTCCTTCTTTAATTCATTGAGCGATGTTTTCAACATTAATAGAGGCCAGTACTTGCACTTATCAATACGTCCGTTTGGTTCCAAGCTGCACCACTTTCTACCCAAAATTACAAGAAATGTAAAGTCAAAATGGTTTTCGTAACTTATTGAGTAGAATTTAATTACCCTTCGAACTTATCCACCTACCCACTTTACTGTCAACCGCTAGTCAACCGCTAGTCAACCGAAAGAATCAATGAGCAAACGTATAGTAAATCAAAAAAACTAGCTATTTTAGCAGATTTTAACTAAAGTATATAAATGAATTTTCGAAAAGCGAAATGCAGTATTTTCAATGACTAAATATCGTGACTTTAATTTTATTACTAAATTAGTTTAACATTTTATAATCGACACAGATCAATCTTATCAAAAAAAGACTCCTTTTGAAATGATAAAGCTAATTTCTTTATTTCAATACTAAATACAATTCGAATGAAATTTCAGAGTCATAAAATACAATAACTGATAAAATTCTATGTAAACCCCAAACTATCGTAAATCCCTGCTACGGATATAGCAACTATGGGTAAAATATTTAAAAATAAAAATTGCTAATTAACCAATTAAACTCATCTATTTCCTGTTAGTATGTTCGATTTCATATCTTTCATTTTATAATATAAACGCCTTTTAATTACTTTATTCGTTTAACTTACACCTTTGATATAATGCGATATGTATAACTTAAATACATGACTGTTTTTATAATCTGATTAAAGATTATATTTCAGTCGCCAAAAAGTAAGTATACAAAGTTTACTACATCGTATGACCCAATTTCTTTAAGACTGTTGAGTAATATATACTCTCTATACCGTTGGATTTTAATGAATTATGTTACTAATTTTAGAGTTAATATAACTTTATGTTATGTATATATTCCCTTTTTCCCTAGCAGAATACATATCGTTTTTACCCTTAAAAAAGTTCTACAGGTCAAGCTATTTACAATTATTATTAGGGAAAGGGATAGTATACTGCGACCTAAACGATCTATTGTGGTCCTAAGTCGGATAAGAGTATTTCTCATTTCTCCAAGTCCGATTTCTTTAATGAAAGTCAGTAAGGAGCTTATCTTTCCCTCCTAGGTGTTTCTTTCGCTTGTGCATCATTGCCAGGCATTCCCATTTCAAATGGTATGTGGTTTCTTAGGTTTTGCTATCCAAAATAAATTTGTTGTTTTTTTTTAAATAGACTTATATCAACAACAGATATTAGTGACTTTCATTGCAATCATATTAAAGCATATTGTCATTAAAAAAAACTATAAATTTTGGTCACCAGTAGAGTTGACATTGCACTTTTGAATCCGGATGATACTAATCTTTAATTAATAATTTGAATAAATAACTAATAACAATAATAATATATATATAATAATACATAAAATATATATAAACAAATTACTTATACTTGATAAATCTAAAAGGGTCTGCAATCTCTTTCTATTTAATCTTATTAATAAAACTTAAATATTATAGAGTCATAGATTAAAAAGTTGATTAACTGAAATTGTAATTTTTTAATAAAATAATCTACGTTTATATATATTTTGTTAATATGGTAATTGCACACATAAATCGTAGGGTAAATTTAACAGCCAATATAAAAGTCTAAATGTTTAATTGCCGTTTAACAACTTTATTAGATTGATATGCCAAGATATGCCATTCATAAATTTCATATAAATATAGGAAATTTTCTTGACAATAGCATTCAATTTTTGAACTCGACTCATTACAAACGAACATAAATTAATTTTATTATTAACACAACTTATAATAAAAACGAAATAACAAAATGTTTGGTGAGTTAGGAAAAGTTTTACATTTAAAGATATATCATCAAAAAATATTTAAAAAAACTATTTCAAATTATAACATAGTAAATTTATTTTTATTAATTCGAATTTCGTTCTTATATTCTTACAGCCGATAAATACTTGATCACCGTCTGCTTATTAGCCTTCGTCCTTGGCAGTCTTGCCACAACTCCAAACATGAATAATATTTGCGCATTATTACCGGAAAAATCGAAAATTTCTGCCGCGTCTTGTGACTCATACTATTTGTGCATTGGTGACGTTGCCCAATTACAAAAATGCTCTGGATCTCAACATTTTAACAAGGACACACAGCAATGTCTGCCAGCAGATCAAGTAAACTGTTTTGATGGAACTGCAGAAGATCCTTGCAATGGACGCGCTGTCGGTACTTGGGCACCAGTCTCTGATTCATGCACGGATTTCTATTATTGCGGCGCTAATGGTGCTCAACGCAGCTCTTGTCCTAATGGAAATCATTTCCATGATGGAAATCAAAAATGTGTCCATGCCAATCAGCATCCATGCACCACCGTAGGCACAAATAATCCAGACGAGCCACCAGTTGTTTCTGTAAATTTATGTAATTATATACAAAATAGTATCTATTTTGGTAGTCCAGCATCCTGCAATTTTTGGAACAAATGTGTAAACAATGTAATGACAAGCGGTACTTGTCCAACTGGCTTTGACTACAATGTTAAAATCAGCAAATGCGATTTTCCAACTGAATTTGTATGCTCACAGGTTTGTAGAAAAAAGATTAAAATTATTTTATTATTTTTTTAATAAATTACAATTGACTTTCTCTCTTAGCTGACTCATGATCCTTTACTAACTGGTGCTGTTGGAAGTGGTGGTTCTTGCAGTAAAAAGGGAATTAGAAAATCAGCTGTCGCCTGTGCTGGTTACTATCAATGTGATGGCAGCGTCTATCAATACTATCTATGCACAAAGGGACAATTCTACGATACAATCACCCAGACCTGTGTTAGCCGTCAGTCGGCACGCAATAATTGCGATCGCTGTTCAGGCTCAAAATCCCAATTCGTTAACCAGTATTCCACAACCGGCTGTAGTGGATACTTGGTATGCAAAAATGGTGTACAACAAAGTAAAGGGAATTGTTCCAAAGGCATGTTTTTCAACGAAGATATGGGAGCATGCGTAAATCAAAATCCCGAATTTGGTTGCTGCTATCCCAAGCCTGCTGGAAATCATTAATTTTCAGTATTATATGCAGTATTATCTTTAATATTAATTATATTTACACTTTGTTTCTTACATATGAACTTAAGCTCAAATATAATTTTTTAAAGTATATATCAAAATGAAATTATCTGACTGTTTTCTCTTAATTTTTCACTTATGAATATTCAATTCGGTATTCAATATGCAAATTTTAATTAAAATACTTAACACAAAGTATTTTTTACATACATTATAAAGCATTAGGCTGAAGAAGCAGTACAAATATATACTTAGATGCAATATTATATGCTTAAAAATGAGTAGGAAGACTAATGATTTATAAGTGGGCGAAAATTTAAGGTGAAAAGATATTTTCACCATGTTTTCTGTTAGAAGTCATTAAAAATAAAATAAATTAGCAAATTTCATATTTCTGAGGAGCCCGGTTTCACCTATGCTAAGCAACTTTATCTATTACGCTATAACATATGCCGATATAACTTATTTCTCAAGATATCGAGGTTTTTAATTGTTTACTTTTTACATAGATTACACACTTACAAAAACTTCACTCACCATTTAACTCAAACTGAAATATGCAATTCTTATATTTGGTTAGATTAGGTTGGAGTGGCGATCTTGTGTCCAAGAAAGCCTACTTGAGCCCAAATAATGGCCCGTTGTGGTCACAGGAATGTCGTTTATTCAAACATAGACTAAAAGGTCAGCATATGACCAACGTCGAAAAGCAACGACATTATTATATGAATAATACAAACAACTGATGGCAATCTTACACGTCCACTTATTAGTGGTGGAGTTTATATAAAAATTTCAAACTTCAAGTCTCGAATGTCTGGAAAACTGTGCTATATCGATATTAAAAACAGTTAACATACTAAGAATAGACAATTTTTTTAAACTCATTGTTAAATCGGGCACATCAGAAACTAAAATCCAGCTAATATATTTATTCTATGTAAATATATTTCAAAAGTGATTTAAAACTATAACATATGTGAAGTTTTTTATATGAGACTACAAAAAGTGTTCGTAGTTTAGTTGCCAACCACTGAAATTATTTAGATATCTGGAAAACTAATAATATAAAGTTATAAATATAAAGTTTCAGATCAATTGGATAATATTTAGATGTTGCTTTTAAGTAAATAGCTTTAACTGCATTGGCTTTTAAATAAGACAAAAGTCAGTTAACTGTTAACTAAATTACTTCCAATATAATGAATCATGAATGTAGTTCATTAAAATATTTAATCGGAAATGAAGTATAAGGGAAAACTTTTGTCCGAAGGTTCATCATAAGAACTTGCTTGGTTTGAAATAGTATGTGGTTGGCATAAAATACTTTAATATGCACAAGACTTAGACACAATCGAATTTTAGTGAAGGCACGTACCTCATTAGAATTAAAGATCTTCATTAGAATTTCAAATATATAATAAATATTTAAATTTCAATAAACATATTTCAATAAATGGAACATTACTAGAAAAATTTGAGTAGCATCAAATAACATTCAGACAATAAAATGTTTAATTAGAAAAAACATGAGATCGTAAAAACCTTAGACAATCTTGTCCGATATTGATATGTTGCAATATTAAATGAAAATGTAAGTAGTTAAGAATTTATCTCAAACCAAATATCTTAATTTAAATGTATACTACTTCTACTCCTTTGGACTCCGGCATTGATGAAGAAATAAGTTTTAAGTTTAAATTGATAATTTATTCTAAACTTAAGTTTCTAGCACAAAATTGCGTAGTGTATGAAAAATATATTATAAATAAATTTTGTGCATTATCGATAGAAACAGTATATGAACATATAAGCCATTGTCAAAGTAAACAGTAACATATCACAAAATCAATAAGATTTCCGGGTTATTGAGGATTTTCATCTTGTCCCATTTATTGTGCTTAAAATGGCTTTACTGTGTAGGGCTGCCAATCCAATTTAACCTTACCTGTATCCTATATACAGCAAATGGAACCCTCCCTCATATATTTTTTTTCGGTTACACACAGCAAAGAATAAGTTCCCAATATAAACGGGAGATAGTGAAAGTAAATGAGTCAAGTTTCCCTAATGATAATGGATCGACATGAGTTAAGACAGAAACTACAATAATAAGTAAATTATATATTTCTTTCATTTAGGTTGTTTTATCAACACCAAGCTGAAAGAGAAAAGAGCAAATTTTTAATCTTGAATTGCCTTACACATATAATTAAATCTGAAGGCCTTTTACGCCTTGAGAACGCTTTCCAATTAAAGTTAGCTGATTTTGAAAATCGCAGAAGAAAATTTTAATCCAAAATAAATAAACTGTTATTAAACTGTATTCATATTAGTTTTCCAAAAATAGAAATGATTTAAAATTTCTTAATTTGAAAGTATATAAAATTAATCACGTTGTTTAGGAGGAAACTCTACTCTATCTAGAAGACCTACATTAATATTTTTCACATTTTCTATTGATTTATGTGCGTAGTCCAATTAGGCTAATTAGATAAGATTTATAATGGTATCAATATATTTTTCAAATATTTTTGGCTTTCTTTTTTGTCAAATTAAGAAAGCGATTAAATAATGATAAAGAGTGGCTTTTATCTTATTTATACAAAATTTACAAGCATCTGATAAGTTGATAAAATCTCATCATGTTTATAATTTTCTATATAAATAACAAAAATCAAATAAATTGATTAACATTTTAATTTAGACTTATTGTTGAAAAAGTTCAGAGAGAAGTTGCAATAGAAAAAAGTGCCTTTAACGATTTTAAAAATGTTCGGTAAAGTAAAAATTTTAGTGTTAAATTGTATTTGTTAATAATTTTATTTGTGAACAGTAAATAAGTGAATCGCAAATAATATAACTGCATAATATAATTACATCATTTTATGTTCATGAATATTTATTTATATATATATTAATAATATATATTATAGATTAACACACAATAAACGAATATATATAAAAATTTAGATCTAAAAAATGTTAACAACGTATTAAAAATTGATATAGATATTACGGTTCTTGAAATAGAAAAAAAATTATTTCAAAAATAATATTTAAAGTGATCAAATTATTTTAATTTTAACTCGTATGTGTTTTTTCTAATGAGCATTAATATAGTCCATAAATGATCCAAATACTTGATAATGATATACTTATGAAAACACGTATTAGAAAAATGCTCATGTTTCTGTTTATATGTGTTCCTTGAACTGTGCGCACTACTATATCTGATTCCTATTCCCTTGAGCACTTGATCAAATGTTCAAAAATCAAATATATTTTCAAGGAATTTTCTGATTTGGATAATCTAAATTGACAGTGAATAACACCCTGAAGAATATTACACATACTTGATATTGTTGTTTGAGGAATAAAGACTGTTTAAATTAAAGGGTTTGTTTTGTCATTAATCTTTAAAGTTACAATTGCAAACAATCATAAATTAAAAATTAGTGAATAAATAACTAAATAATATTTACTAAATAATATTTTAAGAAGAAGCTTCTTTAATTTTTCCAAAGCACAATTATTGCCTTATAGATAAACACATTAATACAAAACGTGATTATTATTTTTATTTGTATTAGTAATTACGACAATTTTATTGTTTTTAATTGTATTTAATAAAAGTTATAATGGCATTGCTATACCTTCTGCTCAAAAAGTACTCGGATTTAAAACACACAAATTTAAATTTTATTTTAAATTTATTTTATCTCCTTCAAAAATATGATCCTTCAGAAGCGATACACATATGTCAACGCTTAACCCAATCTTCCATACACTTTTCATAGGCCCGTGAAGGTATCGCTTTTAGTTCCTTCGGCGAATTATCTTTTTCCGATTCAATCGACTCAAAATGCTTACCATGAAGAGGCAATTTGAGTTTCGGGAACAGAAAAAAGTCGCACGGATGCAGATCTGGCGAATATGGTGCCTTAGCGATGACAGTGGTGCCGTGTTTGATCAAAAAATCACGTACAACAAGAATTTTCCATAGTAAATATCGCTAAATGCACTTGAGGTAGTCTCACATTAACAGCTGCTGTAAACAAACTAATTGACAGATGACGCTCAAATTTGTACCGTATGTCAAGAAAAGGTGTACCAACATAACAAAAAAAATGTTCGAAAAAGGTCTATTACTTAAGGAGTAGTTAACAAACAACAAAATCCAAATACTTTTTGAGCGGGTATACATTAAAACCATTTTTAACATATATTTTCCATAACATACTATTAGGGGTCTTTAAATTTTTAGGCGAATATCAATAGATTTGTCAATAGAATCTTCCTCACGTTCAGGAATAAGAACTTTTTTGATTACATTAGCAATTTAGTATTTTTAATACCTTACCCAATACCAAAAAGATAAACGATTTGTGTCTGATTAGAAGATTCCGTTTAACGAAATAAAGTATAGAGCATTGTCTATCAATCATATTGGTAGGAGCTAGTCTGTAATGTGGTATAGCATCGAAAATTTATTTGCATTGAGCTGTTTGATATCTTTATAATAAACAATTTCGTCTTTCCATTAAGATCTAACACTATTAAATTTTTTTTTTTTTTTGAATCTTTTTATAGGCTATAATGTCATTTACAGAACCTCTTTAAACAAGATATGCAACAATTAAACGAATTTTAAAATAAATAAGTTATAAATTAACCTAACAACAGTGTTTAAGTATTGATTATTAGTATCTTTATCATGTTAACTAGATAGTGTGTACAAGATACTATATATTAATATCGTTAATTAATATCATCATATTAGTTACGTACTAAAATTAACACGATCATAAGTATCATAATAGTGTCATGTTAAAAAAATAAAAAATATGTAATATAATATAATTATAATATTAAATTTAATTTTAATGTAAATTACAACAGCAGTATTTACTCATGTACAGTAACTATTGTATTTAATAAAGCGTTTTCGAACAGCAGTGAATTACAAGAACAAATTTTGTTTTTTATTTTAATTAATTGAATTCTTTTAATTAAAAAATTCAAAAATGTAAAATAAAAAATTTTGATGTAATTTTCTACTATTTGAAACCCCTCGAAATTGAATTTTAAGAAATAAAAAATTCGAATAATTGAATTAAAAATTAAAATAGTTGTTGTAATTTACTACTGTTCGAAACCTCTCTATATAATTATAAATTTATGCTTCAAATTGCATATATTAAAAACGTTATTCATGTTATTCGATATTTTGGTTGAAGCGTCTGTTCTGTGTAATCTTGAATGTGGTCAAATGCCTTGTAATTCTATTGCCCAAATTCAGCAATATTAAGTTGAGATATCACAATGGATCAAAATCGTTCCAAAAATTGGGACATAAATATTACAACTATATATCGTTGTATATTATATAGTAGCGTTCTATTGGTTCGAAAGTTATAGCATTAACAAGTTACTTGCAGTTCATTTGAGCTATCGTATACTATGTTTTATGTTACCTAAAATCTTATCCAAATGTTAGAAAAACTTTAAATGAGATCATTAGCTTCTCAGTACTATTATGCTTGTTAGGACTAGGCTGGTACTTCACAGATTTATACTTATAACTTCAATCAGTTTGTATGAATATACTGAGATTGCCGAACTAATTTACCCAAAAACAAACCATTGTTGAATTGAAATTTGTTTTAACTCTGACTATTAATTATATTATTATACACTACTTTTATTTTCTAAATTCCTTTTGGAGCATAAGGCCTCCACCATCGATTTCAATCACACTCTATTAGAAGCTATTCTTTTGACATCATTCCAAGTAAATCCGAAATCTTTTAATTCTTTTTCACTTGTTCCCCAGCATGTTAATGCTGGTGTACCGGGTCGATGACTATCTTGTGGGTTCCATCGCAGTGTTTGCCTTGCTATGTTATTTGTGGTTCTTAGAAGTGTGTGCCCGATCCAGGATTATTTGCGTTTTGTTATCTCAATTGTAATTTGAAGTTGTTTTGTTCTCTCTCATAATACGGCCAGCGGATTTTGAGAATTTGTCGAAGAGTCTTCTTGACAAACACTTGGAGCTTGTTTTGAATTTTCTTTAAAGTTGCGCAGAAAAGTACTGACTTAATAATTGAGTTCAACACGCGAAACTTTGTTTTTAAAGAAACTTATTAACCCTTATTTTATTAAAAATAAAATTTTTTTGTTATTAAAAATTGCAACTTCTAACTGTCTGAAGAACCATACTGTAAATATAGCAGAACGATAAATATCGCTCACAATGGTCAATTTTATCAAAATCCGTCATTAAATTGACATATCCAGGAAATTCTTGTCTAATAAACATCAATCAATTGGTAAACTATATAGTATTATACTGTATATTAGAAATAATCAAAAATACTGTAATATTTTTTTAAATTTTGAAACAGTATCTCTAAAATTATACCCTAAATCTTAAGCATGTTTAAAAAATCGCATTATGAAATGAAAATACTAATCAAATGGATTAAAACTTTCCATCATTTTATCAGGTATTAAAATGCCTACAATATTTTAAAAATTATTTTAATCATCCCCGAATATAAACATCATGACTAACACTTCAAATCTAATGCTAATCAATGAATGAAGAAATTTATATTGTAATCACAATAAAACGGCTTTATAAATAGACTAGAAACCTACACAATCCACATGCGAACTGTTATCATAATGACTTTTATATTCAACCCATAATCGCTTTATAATTTCCAAAAAGTTAACAGTTTTACTTGGTATATGATAGTGAAAAGGTAAATAAATAAGAAATTTATGGCTTAATAAAAATGGAGTGAAAGTAAGCAATATATTCACTACATATTCCAGTTGCTATAGATAAAGTAAACAAAACCATTTCCAAGAATTTTAATTATTAACTTGTATCTAGTAAATTATAAATTTCTGAAGACACAAATGGACGTAAAAGATTTATTTTTTATTCACTATCTGATTTTATTAATTAAAATTCTATTTAATTTACGTTGTGTAATAAAATTATATAAAAAATACGGAATCGAATGTTTAATAATATAAATTTAAAAGTGAACATAATATTTAGAAAAAAAAAATTAATAAATTATATGATTAAATTATCAATAGTAATTAAAAAAAAATAACTAATAAAACATAATGTTTTTTTTTTATTAGTTTGTATAACGTTTAAATAATTCAATTATTGTGATTCTTAAAATTTCTTTAAAATGCAGTTTAATAATTATATATTAAAAAGTATATATTATACTGCAGATGCAAACTGTAGATTCTGATGAGTCGGCCACACATGAGCTGTTAGAATGCCCTGCACTAATGCACATACGGAATAGGCTCCTGGGAATGTATATTCTTATGGAAGAGAAATTAAAACTCTGTAGACTACTTTTTATTGACGGGCTTAGAGACTTACTCTAAACCTAGAATGGGGAATAATAGACCCAACGGTCGCAGTACCACATTCCCTAGCAATAATAATAATAATCTATTATACATATATGCGAAACTTATATATAAATATATATGTATATGTATATAGAGTTTGTCAATTAAATACATATATTATATGTATACACCTCATAATCATCAAATAATTAGTTTTAGGAAAAAAATTATAATTAAATTTTGTAAAAATTAATTGTCACACAAAAAATTAGGATTCAATTTGATTATAGTAAAAAATATGTAATATATTCCGAGAAGATATAAAAATTTGCAACGTTATCGCAGAGCAAAATAATGAAAAGGAAAATATATTTCAGCAAAGCATGCAGAATAAGAACCTCTCCGCCTATTATAATAGCAGCACTTCACAGTTAAGATTTCTTTATGTAGTTATCAAGTTTTCAATTTCTAAATAAACCATTTTATAATAAGAGAAAATTATCAGAAAATCTTAAGAATGCCAGAATTATATATTTTAAAATTATATATTTATTTTAAAAATCTTGGTTATGCTATTAAAACAGAACGCTAAATGGTAGGGATCTTGAAAGAATTAAATGGAAGAATTAAGATTAAATATAAGTATTAAATTAATCCTAATTAATTCGAGTTCTAAATTAGATAATTTATTGCTGAATTATCTTCATCAGTGAATTAAGATAATAAAGATTAATTTTTTTTTGTGGTGAGGAAGTGGAATGCTTTATGCACAGTCAAATTGATTGTCGTCGGATTGGTGTGACCAACTCCCTAACATTAATATGTAGTATATGGACTAAAACACCCCCTCTTCAGCGAGACTTATTAACCCTCAGAACCGCTTTCGCATTACTTCAAATAAAGATTAATTAAGATGAATAAGATAATTAAGATATTTCTTCAATTAATATGAATAACACGTAAAATCTATAGAAAAATAGCGTAATGTCCTTTCTAAAGTAATCTGTTATCAGATATTGTATCACCTTATAAAATAATTCTATTAAAATAGTATTCATGTATACGAATCGACACATCCAAGTGTAAATGCATCCATGTTCCCACCAGCAATACAAACAATTCAAAGGAAAGCCCTTTTAAAAATTTGAAACAAATAAAATTCTACTGATTCTATTTGTTTAACTGTTTATATTACATCAGACCAAACACGACTATCAAAACTCTAAATATTACCGTAATATATTAATATCAGCATATATTTTTTCGAATAGTATATAGAAGAGTCGTCTATTTCAATTAAACACGACAACACTATACCAATTGATTTGTTTATTACCGCTGATCCAGTCTGGTGTAACGGGTAATTCGGTCTTCTACTGCTCACAACTCGAACACTTAATCGAAACCATTAACGAAAAGTTACCAGAGCTGATTAACAAAAAATAAATAATGTTCAATCATCACAATGTAAAGCCACACAAAACTTTGATAACTCAGAACACAATCACAGAACCATATAGTCCGCATTTTAGACCATCTGCGTATCATTACAATTGTGTGTTGTTATCACAATGCCAGGTCACACATATCTTTGGTAACTCGGCTTAAATTCACAAAATTTGGTTAGGAAGTTTTGATTCATGATTTAGTACAAACTTTTCAAAGTCTGACTACAACTTTTTTTTGGTCTCTGCAAGACACTATTAATGGTTAAAAATTGGTTAACTGTGAACCGCTGGAAATTATTTGGTCAAGTCTTTCGCTGATAATCTACAGAAGTTAATGGAATTATTGATACACTGATGAAATAATATATAATATATAAATATATCATTAATTAGAATTGATTTTCAACAAAGAAAATTATTGCTTTAAAATATAGCAAGAAACCTCGTATAACCAATAATGACTATTATGTTATTATTAATACTATGGTATATATTGTATTGCTTTACATACATTTTAAGGTGTTTATGTTAAAACTTTTAAGAAGGCATACAATTTTAAAATGTATGAAACTTTAGTGCACCTATTTCTAGCACACAGCTGTGAGGTATCGACCTACAAGTTTCCAAATACCAAGCAGGTCACAATTTTTCATAAAGTACTAACCAAATTTTTATATATTCGCTACAACGGAATACTAACACAGCTCTTTAATAACGGAACAAGAGAGTCGTTTTATCAAAAGACAATTTAAAGATAGGTTAGTCACATTATTCAAAATAACAGAATAACAGTACACTCAACGAAAGTCTTAAAGTAAAAAGGGTTGGTTTTAAGGCTGACAATGGAAAAATCGCTCAATCAACAGTGTCAGACAATAGAAGTGGACTTAGGCTCATGTTATGTAGGGCGTCACGAGCACGTCAAAATTAGTTCTTTCTAGCTATGACGGAAATGTATGTTATGCAGACTGTCATATTAGTTTGTCATTTAGTTTTTGATTGTGCCTAAACTTTAAAGGAAATATATACATACAACACGTACTGAGTGACGAGGCACATTTTCTCTCTCTGCTCTCATGACCAATTTTAAAAGAACATTTTTTCTCTCACTCTCAGTTTTTAAATTTGTATTGAAAGCAACAGCAATTTTGATTTTGACGTGCCCGTGACACGTTGTATAACACAAGCCTTAAGTATCTTAAGTATTCTAAATAACCATATCAAGACTATTCGCAATGTACACATCACATATTAATATATTATTATTTTAAGTAATAGGCTTTTAAAGCACCCCGACCTAAAAGATCTATTGTGCGCCTAAAGGCCCAACTAGGACGATTTTAGACTATTTATAAATCTTGTAATTGCTGTGGGCTAAATTTTACGTATTTGACTTGGGACCAATATCCCGCTTCCAAGGTAATCGAGTCTACGTCTTGCCACCGCTGGACAGTTGCATAGAACATGTTCTGATGTTTCCTTCTCCTCATGACAGAGTCGACAGGAATCACTTTCTACCATACCTATAATCTTCATGTGGTGATTAAGTCTACAGTGTCCTGTAAGAAGTTCAGTGTAGATTTTAATATCGTTTCTGCAAAGGCTAAGGATAGCATCAACTTTGATGTGATCAGGATCAATGAATCTTTTTGACTGCCGCATGCCTGTTTAGGGTCTCCAGTGTTCAAGTAGATGTTGTTTCTCCCGTTCACATAATAAGCTATTTGTGAAGCTATTTGTTACTCCGCAAAAGAGCTCTGGACCAATGAAAGGAGTATATGCAATTAATATATTAAGAAAACAATGTAGAAAAGCTGTCATTACCCACCGGGTTGAAGAGCTAATAATGATAATTATTCTCTCTTATCCGATAATTATTGTTAGTGTTAAAGAAAAAAACTGTTTGATCGTATCTTAAAATATGTTTTATTAAATTTTTGTATAAAAATAATCGTCTCATATTATTTAACAAAATATTTGAAGGTTTCTGTTGTGTAAATTTTAATGAATTGCAATGAAAGTATCTCATAGCGTTTGAATCCAATTGCTATCTGTTATATTTTTTAATTATTTTTTTTTATCAATTTTGCAAGAAATAAGACAATTAATATCTTTAATAGGAAATGTCGATTATTAAAGTACAGCTTATCATATAACTCAAGTGATAACTTTATTTTTTTTTTAATTTAATTATATTTTTTGTGAAATTGATCAAATCTAATCTCTAAACTCAATTTTGCGGAGTGTTAAAACGGTTCCGAAGAGTAGGTATTTAAGAAAGTTAAACTAAAGATTCTTCTACAGTCGTTGGAATTATTTTATCGAAATTAGTGGAAACGAACGAATTATAACAAAATTATAACGGTATTCGAGTGATTGTGAAGAATGTTTGGTGAGTGCGTGAATGTATAGTGAAAAAATGGAATTGTCATAATCAACTTCTAATACTAAATCCAATATTGTTGTTGAGCAGAATCAAACACATATACAAAAAATAAAAATAAATTATTTAAACATAAATTACTTAAGTTAATTGCAAAGCATATCTAAAATAATGTGTTTTCATTAAATTTTTTAGGAAAACAACTACTAACTTGCGCCATAGTCTTGGCGATTGTATATTCGATCAATGCTGAGTACAATGTGGATACCTACTGTACTATGGTGCAAAATGGACAGAAACTTGCAAGTGTCGAATCATGTTCAAAATTCTATACATGTCAAAATGGTGTTGGCACTGAGGGAGAGTGCGGTGCCGGTCTTTCGTTTGACAAGAACTCTCAGGGCTGTAAGGCTTCAGCTCTTGTTGAATGCTATTACGACAACGATGATCCTTGCAACGGTAAGGACAAAACTTATGTGCCCATTGTTGGTACATGTGATGGTTGGATATACTGCACCAACGATAAGGAATTGGGACGTGGACATTGTGGTAGCGGCATGATTTTTAAAGATAAACAATGTCAATACGGTTCATGTAATGATAACATTAATGAGGGTGTATCAGCTGGTATGCAATCAGTTTGTGATATTATGCAGGACAATAAATTCTTTGGTAGTACGCTTGATTGCCAAATATGGCAGAAATGTGTTACGGGAGGCCTTAAAACCGGAACATGTGGTGATGGCTTAGTAAGTTTTCATTAAAAATAAAATAAATTGCATTACAACATTTTTAATTAATATTTAAAGATTTTCAATGTACAACAACAAAACTGCAATTATGAAACCGGCACAGACTGTTCCCGTGTAACTGGTGAAAGCGTACAACCTGATGAGGAGTTGGATTGTCTTGCTACACAAAATGGACAAAAGAAGGGTAGTGTTGTGAAGTGTTCAACATTTTTCATTTGTTCGAATAAAAAATGGGTTGCCTATGAATGTGATACTAATATGTTTTATGATGTGAATCATGCTACATGCCTCAACCGTCAATCTGCAACGCCAGTGTCAACTTGCGATCGTTGCGAAGGTTCAAAGAAAAAATTTGTAAATGCCGTTGACCCAGATTGTCAGAAATATACTATTTGTAAGGATAGCGTAAGAACCGGTTCCGGTACCTGTGATGATGGCTACTATTTTAGTGAACCTTCCCAGGCATGTTTAGCTGATAGCAAAGGTTTGGAAGCATATGCATCCAAAAATGGAGCGTGTGCTGTTCCAGCACCCACGTCGGCACCCACTGCTTCACCAAGTACTGGAACATGCAAAACTGATAACAATAAATGTGTTTGTGTTGATACAACAGAGACCGATTGTCAGTGTGGATTTGATGAAGATGAAGAATGTGACGTATGTGCTGAAGGTGTTGAAGCTGATGGGACATGTGTTGTTTTACCACTTGACACATGCATAGTAGATGGAACTAAATGTATTTGTAGTGATACCGAAGAAACAGACTGTCAGTGCGGATTTGATGCGGATGATGACTGCGAAGAATGTGACGATGGTGTTAAAGATGGAAAATGTATTATCCCTGATGTATGTATTGAGGATGCCAATGATGATTGTGTGTGTGAAAGTGGAAAAGCTGAAGGTGATGGCTGCACATGTGGTTTTGACGAAGGAGAATGCATTTCCTGCCCAAATGGCGTTACAGCTGGAGACTGCGATGCATAATTAATAAAAAAAATAGCAAACATTAAATAATATCAATTTTTATTATTTGAGAAAGTACTTTTCAATACAATTTTTAAATAAATATATATGAAAATGAATAGATTTTGAAAAATTTTTTTCCTTACTACTTTACGCATCGTAAAAGTAAAAGTAAACTATATATTAGTGTTGGCTAAAGTAATACAAAAATTTTTCAACAGTTACTTAAGATACTGCTCATAAGATAATATCAAGAACTATAAATTTAAAATATATTATATTTACGTATTTATGCTTTTCTAGCTTTTAGATTCAACGCGTAGTTTTTGTCTAAAACAATTCCAACTATAAAAAATAAGTAAAGTAATTTTCATTGACTATCTAAAAGTAATTGCTAATTTTTAAGTGATGCTAAGGTTAGGTTAGGATAGTTTGAAGTGGTGGTTTGGTGTTTGAATCACACTTAGGGTCAAAAAATAGCCCGTTGTAGTACCACAGCATTAGCATTTGTAAGTGCGTTAAAGATCAGAAGTCTGTGCACGAGCAACGCCGAAAGACACGTAGCTCTCATTAAATAAAAGCGATCCAACCTGAGAATTCTATAAATTCACTAAGTCCAGGATGATAGCCCGGAAGTGATGCTAAGCATGTGTATTACGATAACAAAAAAATTTATTCACATGTACGTTCGCATGTATGTGATACTGTCTTAAGTCAAAGTAGGATTTCAATACTGATTTTGAGTGACAATTACAAAAAGCAATTTTAAATTGTTTCTTGAGCTGAGTAGGCTATCTGAATTACCTAATAATATGTAGTAAAATTAAAAAATTTAAAATTTCAGAAAAATAAGTTTTATTTTGGTGGGTTTGAAAATTAATTTTTTTTTTTTTTTCAAAAGAAGGGTTGGGAAAAAGTCACCGCGTCACTGCATCCTCGAGGATTATTGTGACATACCCACTTCAGTTCGATAGACGAGTAGCAGTTAAGAATGCCAGTATGTCCTTTGGAAAGATGTTGCCTAATTCCGTTATAAGCGGATAGGCAATGGATAAGTAGCGAAGTCTGAGTCTTGCAAGACTATCACAGTGACACAATATGTGTCCTCTTCTTCGTAACAAAGTCTACAGCTATCGTCTCCAGTAATACCTAGATTCAATAAATGTTTTTTAACTCCGCAGTGTCCAGTTAGAAAACCTGTGACAAGTCGGATGCCACTTGAAAATTACTTAGTTACTTCCTTTATTATTGGTGAGTTTATTTAAAATCATTCATTCAATTAATGAAATTTTATTTTTGGAATTGTACTGTCATCATGCTTTACCGTAAATCGCTTACAGGGAGAGTACAGAGACAAAGAAATAAAGGAAATATGAAATCAAGAAGAACACGAAACGTGATTTAAATTAAATTGAAGTTGACAATAGTGTTGACAATAATTCAGCTCCTTTGCGAAGTTCGTTCAAATGTGCTTTGATTGAAATACCGCCTAATTTTGATTCCTTTCATATTGGTTCTATGAACTTGGTTTGTAGGCATTGTTTAGCTAAGCATTTTGCTAAAGAGTCTACAATGCGTGAAAGAAATTTCTGCACTATGTATTGTCATAAGGATAACGTATATCTTCCACTATTAACACAAAATAATATTTTTTATTCCATTGTATGACGGTCTCACATCAAATGATAACAATATAAAAAAAAAGTCTGAAAATTATTTCGACTATATTTGAAGCTACAATTCGGCTTATGCTAGGGTCAGTTTGGAAGCTAATATTTCTGACACAGTTTTAAGAGGAACTTATCATTGTATTTTTACGATGTCTGTTACGATACCGCTGTTCAATATAGAATGCGACAGTAATCAAATAAAACTCTCAATGCTGTTTTGATGAGACAAATTTCTGTTGAATTGGATAAAAATAATTCATTTATTCGTTCATTTCGAACAATGAAGGAACATTGTGATAGAGTATGCAATGCACAGAAAGAGATTTGTAAGGCAATTACCGTGAATCGTGATTCAGATATATGAAGACATAATGATGCAACTGTAATATAAAATATATAATTATTTTAACATTATTAATAAATTATATTTTCTAGTTCTTATGTACACACATATGATTTCGTTAGATGGGAGTATATCGTTTCAATACAAAACTAATTGAAGATTTTAGTTCCTTGGGTATTTAGCGACAAATCGCTGTTTCATTAGAAATTTTTATAGAATTTTTTCTTTTTTGATTTTTAATTATTCGATGAACTTTTACATTTTTTATTATAATAAAAACCAAGTTAAGTTATTATTAAGTGAGCTATATTGTAATAGATTATTAAATTTGTGTCTCTAAATGTATGCAATAAAAATATAAAAAAAGTTTTGGAAATTAATATATACTTTTTAGGAAAACAAAGACCGTATTAATTTTTACGGTCTTTGATATTTATCAATGTTGCGTATTTCAATGCTGCAAATAAGAGTATACAATTAAAAAAAATATTGCTGGAAACATTCAATTTACAGGACATTTTTTAGCGACTTAAGCGCGGTGCAGACTATCATACTGGTGTGTCATACGAGTTGCGCTCTCTCTTGCTCAAATTTCTTCTAGCGACCGAATTTGAACAGGTATGACACATAAGAGTAGGCAAAATTTTTGAAGAGTGCTTTTGCGGGTAATGCTGTGAAAATTTGTGTGTTTAAAATAAAATTTTAAAATTGAAAAAATTGGTAGTTAACGTATAGGTTGCGCTTTGCTTATAATTGATTATAATTTTGTATATTTTATATATGCCGCGTTTTTTTTGCGATCTTTATATTCACAGCTTTGGACATCCCACAAACAGCGATTACTTTTGTTAACATTCGATGAAAGCATCTAAAAATGCTTTATCTGCATCCATATTCATGTATTTTTTTAGGTTTATTGGTCTTTAAGCACAGTAGTTAAAATGAAAAGATCAGTAAAGGACCGTAGTTAATTTCATTCACTACCTGTAAAGTTTCTTAAGAAATTTTACATAAATAGATCATACAAATAATGTATATATATATATATATATAAGAATGTATATATCTTCATTGTTTTTAAAGAAATTTGATCATTTCCATATTTTTGTTAGTTAAAGGTTATTAACATTTAAAATTCTTTTATTTTAATAACAAGTTTTAACAAAGAAAAGCATATGTAGAATACAAAGTATTAAATCTTAAATTTGGGTTATTAATTAATTGTTATTACGACCAATTTTCAATATGTTTTTTTATTACTGGGCTTAGATCATAAATTTAACGATGTTTATATATAGATGTTTTTTAAAAAAAATTTTACTTAAAATCATCGTTTATAAATTGAAATAAAAGAAAATAAAATATTTAATAAATTAAATAAAATATTTAATATATTACATAAAATATTTAATTGTATTTTAATTTTTTATAAGAATTTTATGTAAAAATTAAATTTTTTAACTAAAATGCAATTAAATATTTAACACAAATTTATAAGTGTAATTTTAATAATAATAAATAATAATAATATTAAATACATTAATAATAAAATAATAAAAAAACATATTAAATTCATATTAAAATTTTACATAGATCACCTGCTCACAATAAATTTGCAAGGCAAAAATGCTCTTGTATGACGTATGAATCGTTTGGGGTGACAGACTATCATACACAACGCGTATGCGAGAGCTGTTCACCAAAATTTTGGTGAGCACGCCAACACGTTGGTAAAGGTGGCAGACTATCATAGCTGTGTGTCATACGACGTTTTTCTCTCTCGTATGACATAACAGTATGATAGTCTGCACCGCGCTTTAGCAAGAAGTGTTCCCACGGGCCGTGCAACTTTTAAGTTCTTTATAGTTTCAGACGAATTTATATAATTATATATAATTTTATATAATTACGGTCTCTAATGTACGGTGTTTGAATGAAACAAGATCATCTTTGTTAACAGCATTTGACAACACCCATTCTTATATCATTTTTCCCCTGCTTACTTAGTAAGTAACTTAAGTAACTTTAAGATTTTGTCGTTTCTATTGACATAACTTACTTGTTGGATGTGCAAGAGCTTTTCTGTATCAGAAAGATCTGTGAAGATCACCTTAATTTCTCAAAAATCTTAATTTCATCTTCGTTTCAGCGAAATTAAGTTTTTTTCTATACTAAATTCATTTTTAAGGTTAAAACGAGAAAAATGTCCTTAATTTCGTTAGAACGAGGTTCAAATTAAGGGACACTTCAAATGCAACTATGCTAAGGGAAATTTTAAGGAAAAGATAAAGTTGAGATAACGAAAAAGTGATATATTTTTTAAATAAATGTCAGTCACAGTTGACTTTAATAAAGCCGGACAAATATTTTAAAAATAGTGAAAAATTTTAAATTTAAATATAGAGAAAAAACTGTAACTGTTATAATTAATAAAAGTAATAATAATACATTGAAAAATAATAATTCCATACCTGAAATCCACTAATACTAATAAAGCAACTGCCAGATACAAATAGTGTTTGTAGCACGTAATTTTTAACATCCGATTTGTTGTAAACAAACACAATGATTTCCTTAATTCGGGGCAGTATAAAAATTTTCGAAAATAACTTAATTTCATTTTTACGAAATTAAGGAAATTTGGTCGACTGAACATAGTATTGCTAACTAAAGCAGTGTCGATTTTATACAATACTCAAACCAATTCGTTTTATACATAGACTATTTAGCAATTTTGAATAATATTAATGCATACTTTTTATGTAATACGAAAATATCATCTACATTTTAATGAGATTTTAAATTAATCACAAGACTTCGTTTTTGTATAGTGAATTTTCTATTTAATATTTATCTCATATAATATTTATATATTCTTATATTATAACCGTAATATAAGACAACAAAACATTTTTAAATAAATAATGTTACTTTTTTTTCGATATGTACCAACATCAATTCTACATATTTGGAATATATTTAATTCCAGATCAGCTTTTAACTACTATTAACACTTAGCACAGCTATTATTTAATTAGCTTAACATAAATAAAAATTTATCGCCCTCAACTTTGACAACAAAGCGTTAACATATACTGCAACTTCACAGAGAGAGAAACTAAGCTTTTCTCCAAACGTTTATGTTTTAAGGTTGCCAAAACTCTTATAGTACTCACTAAGTTCATCTAACTAACTAGATATTTATATATATATAAATCAACACTGGGATTTTTCATTTGGCTGCCAATATATTATAAAATTAACCAATTCCATTATTGTCTTTATAAAAAAGCCATGTACCAAGCTTCATCCAAAAGCTTCATTAACTGAGTTTCTAGTTTTGATATTGATTAATTTTTAATTTTATGAAGACTGCTACGGTTTCATTTAATATACTTTTTTTTTTTAAAATTTTTTGCACCAAAAACTTGAAGATATATTGAAGCTAGAAATATTGTTTGAGAGGATAAGTGCATTTTATTTATACTTTATATATATTTCGATATAATTATAATAATTTGTTACCGGGCTAATTGGTCAAATTTTAATATAAATAAAAAGACACTAATTTATTATTTATATTTAAAAATCGTTTATACTTTATTTCCGATATTTCGACTATCTTCGATAGTCATCTTCAGGGAAAACTTTCTTTCGATATAAGAAATAACTGATTTAAAAAATTTAGATTAGTTTTTTTTAATATTTAATAATTTATTTGAAAACTAAATTTTTTTAATCAAATTATTCCGTACTTAATGTTAATTCACTTTGAAATTGATGTACTGGAAGACTAAATTTATCTTAGACTTTAGCTAAGCACTGTATATCTTTTGATCCTTCAAACAGCTATTATATTATATTATACAGCTATATATATTACATTATATTGTTCTTTGTTTAATCGTCATGAAATAGAAAATATTTATCATATTATTGGTGTATGTCCAATTTTCAGAGAACATTTGATAAAGCACTTCTGTCTGAAGAAGAAGTGAAAGTCTTATTAAACGGTAGCAATATTTATATTATAAACTCTATAAATTTATGAAAAATTTATGAAATCTGATACACAACAAATATGTTATTGTCAATTTAGATTTTAAATAAAATTCTATAATTTTTGTAAGTGCTGTATAAATTTTTTTAAATCAATAAATAATAATAAATAATAATAATAATAATAATATAAATAATAATAATAATAATAATAATAAAAATAATAATACTAATAATAATATAAAATTAAATTTTGAAAAAAGCAAATTGTATATTATTATTCTAAAAATAAACATTTTTGCGTTTTGATATAGCCTAATATAGTCAACTGTAGAGTCTAAGCACAACCTATCGTTTTTCTGTTTTTTAAAATAATATTTCGTAAATATTTTCTAATCACATAAATAAATAATTTTAAAAAAAGTTATTTTTTATATATGTTTATTTATATAAAGATTAAAGTTATTTTAAAAATTTAATATATATTTTAAAGGTATTTTAAACATAGATTTTGATAAAAAGGTATTTATTGACTTACCCTGTATTGCAGCGACAAATTCAAGTAACTTGTAGCTTCTAACCAAAATACTAAAACTACGCTACTACGAAACTTAAGCAAAATTTTTCCGTTTAAAATTTTAAACGTTATATTTAAATAAATTTATGTAAAGCATATCTTCTGTATTTCTAATTAAATTAACCATTGTATCACTCTAATATACATATTTCACTATATATTTTTATAAATAAATTACACAATAAAGGAATATTTTAAGTTTATTTTTACTAAAATGCAAATGGCGAATTTCAAAATGGCGTTTAACGTCACATTTTCACTACACACAATGATTTTGCAAATAACTACATTATTACTAGTTGTGGTAAGCATTTTATATACTGATATATAAAATGCATTAAATATGTATTAAATAATTATATTTAATTTATTATTTATTATAAACACTTCTAAAATATTTTTCATTAATATGTAAAAGTGAAGCCATTAAATTTTTTTCACGTTCACAAATAAATTTCAACAACAGCCGCTTTAAGCGATGTGCATTTACTGACGTCATACTGCAACTGAAATCATTTATTCACTCCTTTCTCGCTCTAGTTCGATCATAAGTTAGCAAATGCAGCAGTAATAGAAAAACTAATGTGAAGCGAATTGACTACAACTACAAACAACGGCAAGTGTATGTGAAGCAAGGTAAGGAATGTTATGTCCCTTTCCGCATGAAATCATAAAGCGAAATTCTATAAACTCTCATACATACACAGTTCGATTAAGATTTTCCATTATGGAAGTTCGATCAGCTCAACTGTTGTTGTAAATATTCAGACAGCAAACTTTAAGCGTCCACTCGATGTGATTTTTATAATACGTGAGGCATTACTGTATTTGCGTGAACAGTATTAAAAATTCTCAATCAATGACTTGCTGTAAGCGTAAGTTCGCTTGTAATGAGTTGTTTATGTAAATCTATTGATCCCAAGGGTTGTGAGTAAATAATAGTTGTAGGTTTACTTATATGCGCCTTAAGGCAAAACACATGCATGTTACATATTTGTTCTTATAACTTTAAAAATTTTAAAAATATTTTTGTTATTATAAGATTCATTAAAACTTAATGAAATACTCCGATGAATGCAGTTTTACAGTATTAAAAAAATATTATACCTAAAAATATGCAGGCGTTAACCAGAAAAAGCCAAGGACAAAATAAAATCTTCTTCTTCATTCTATTACGTTTTCATTGGAACATTAGGCCATAAAATTTATTAAATTTCTTGTGGCTACAGTTGTACCTAACAAAGAGATTCTGTTTAAACGTGAGTTCCGCACCTCCAAATCCGTTGTGCGTGCTGCCGAAGCAGGTGGATTCGCCGTATAAGTACTGGTACCACTTGGAGACTGTAATCCTATCAGGTTTTGACTCATGTTTTATTTACAGAAAATAGTTGAAGGACCCCTGACGATGGGTTACAAGTGCAATGTCAGTCCTATAAGCTTTGCACGTAGTGACAGGTCACTTTTAAATCGGCCACACCTAACCTGAGGAACGGAAGCCTTTTGGAGCCGCTCATTATGAGTACCGATGCTACGTTGTGGACTGCGCTTTGCTGCATTACTCCTGATTCGACCTTGCCGGCAAGGGAGGCCCGTCCAGTAGCATGCTACCGCAGGCGTCGCTTGAAGATTCTTCGTAACTACTGAGCCTTCTCACCACGTCAAGGTGGCAATCCCCGAGGAGGACTGAATATAATAGTAACTTAAAAAAACTTTTTTAAAAAAAAAACAAAAACAGCAAAAAGTAAACTATAGTCTTGTTTAAGTATGTAATCATTATTCTCACAATATTATTCCTTCATAAAATACAAGCTTTATACATATTCGCCTTTTAAATAAAAATCAAAATATAATTATTGAATTGTGGTTTTATTTTTAAAAAATAATTACTGGTTTTTTATTAAAATAATTATTATAATATAAATATTATTTTTATTATTATTATAGTAAAAAAAATATTATTTAAAAATACGTAAAATAATTGTTATTTTTGCCTTGGAAACAAAAATCTAAAAAAGATACATAATTTTTTTAATGCAAAAATAAAACTAATTTTTGAAAAACGAATATAAACTGCAAGCCGGGCATTTTATTCATAAATAGCAAAATATTAATTATTGTAATAATTATTTTTGTTTTAAAATACGAAACAGAATGCACAAGTAATTTGTAGTTGAAAAGTAAACAGACAAATAATAATAATTATTTTAGAAAAATATAATACACATAAGCAACATTTAATTATTAATTTTATTATTATTTTTTATTTTTTTTGTTTTTTTGTTTTTTGTATACAACTTATGACAGGACTTATTATTTGATTTTTTCTACAACGTATTTCAGGACTTTAAAGAGTTCATCTATATAGTGTCAAAAGTAACATTGAAAATTTTCTGTTAAAAAAAAACATATCTATAAAATAATACTGAAACCAACAAGGAATTACTATATTGAACTTTATGGAATTGTAGTAAACTCAAATGTGATTATCACAACTTTTTTAATCGAAAGTTCCCAAAATTATTACTAACACACACTGCTTACTAATGAGCAATTACATCGAGTACTTAAAGTCTGTAGAATATAAGAAGGTGTAAAAAAGAGAGCACAAAGATACAAAACACGTATGAGAAGTCACCTACTAATTGGGTTGGAGAGCCGTTTACGCTAAATTAATATTTTATTGATGATTACTTTATTGATAATGATATGTATAACAAATGGGTGCGCTAACATATACCCTAGGTATTGTGTGACTGTGTTGTCATTAATCATGGTTACTTTATCTTATGGTTGTATCTAGAATGTTATGTCCCATTGTCATTTCCAATGCACCCGAAGATTATTCGTAATACTTTATTTATCGTAATACTATCACATTGACATTAAAAATCTTTAATGGCAAAATATCTGTGGCTGAAAATTTAACTACCAGTGGTTTCGCTCGTATTAATGAAACCTCGAAAAATATACTACAAAATATTTGCTTTTTAATACTGATTTCAATCGCTCACATATGCAAGAGTTTGATATAAAAGGCGCGATTATTTAATTTTTAAAAAATACTTCTAGAAGTAAAACAATTCTGAAAAAATTAATTTAGAATCAAAATGAAATGATAAATTTGAATCAAATATAAAAAAAATATATTTTTAATGATATATTTTCATAGTTTAATATAATTAAAGTAATATAATTGCGTATACGCAATAAATAAATTGCATGTCAAAATAATTATTTAATATCCGCCTAGAATAATATTATTTTAAAACATATAGTTTTTAAGTAAAGTATAATGATAACTTAATTAGAAATAATTAGAACAAGAGATAAAAAATTTAATATTCTTGGTGGCTAAGTTTGTTAAAATTTATTTCGACTGAAATTTAGTGGCTGGCGATTATACTTTCGAATCTGTCAAGGATTTCATCTATCTTAGCGCCGCCGTAACGAACACCAATGATGTCAGCCTGGAGATCAGACGAAGAATCACCAATGTTAATAAGTGCTACGAGTACTATAGGCTCAGTAGACAATTGGGATATAGAGTTCCCTCTCACGACAAACGAAACTAACGCTTTATGGGTCGCTCATCCTCCTTGTGCTTCTGTATGACGCAAAAGCATGGACGTCATTACAGAATAATGAAGCAGCGCTGGGAGTATTCGAGAGAAAACTTCTTCGTAGGATCTTTGGTCCTCCACGAGTTTGCGACGACTACTGCATACGAATAAACAACGAGCTGTACCAGCTTTATTACGACATTGATATGGCTCCGCGAATTAACATCCAGCGGCCTCGCTGGCTTGAAATGTCGTAAAAATTTATGAAGATGCTGCAGTGAAAAAAGTGTTTGAAGCAGAACTTGACGGAAGAAGGCGTAGAAGTAGACCGTATCTTCGGTGGAGGGATCAAGTTGAGAAAGTACTAACTAGGTAACGGGTTAGTATGGTCAAATAAGGAAAAGAATCTAAAGTGTATGTTGAATTACATTTTAGAATACTTCTTTAAATTTTAATTTTTAAAATAAAACATTCAGCCAAAACCACAATTCAGTACTTTTTGAAACCTCTCTATCAAATATAATAGTTTCTATTAAATGAAATAGTTTAGTTATGACGTTAATTATGACGTTAAAGTCATCTTTAATATTTAAATTTTATGAAATGATATTTTTTTAAAAAATAATTCCAATGATTCTATACAATGCTAAAAAAATTAAATGGACTTTTTTGAGTTCTATTAAGATATTTATTTTTTAACAATCTCAAATGAACTCAATATAAAAGTTATCAAAGCATTACTCATCGATTAAAATAACAGTAAGAAGGTTGTCTAGCATATATGGTGGGTACAAGTAGGGTCTAAATTTTTAATGTTCATAGGTAAACAATTTTAAACCACTTTAACCACTTACGGTCGACTAATATCATACTATGATAACATAATGAGATTATTGTGTTGTTTGTTAGGTTCAAGTATTTTTTAAACCAAATTTGACTTTAAATTGGTGTTAATAGCGTAATCCATCCGTAATAGCATTCACTTGAAATTGTTTCCAGCTTTTACTATCGAGCTTTACAATTCAATTTAATACATAGTATGACGTTGAAAATGTTAATGTTTCATTTTCACGTCGTTTCAGGCGATTGCCCCGATTTATTTCAATCTGATTTTAATTTAGAATCAGTAAAATATGTCCCTTTTATTACCAATAGTAATTTAGAGAAAGAAACCTTGTCTTTTGATGCCTTTGAAGTAGAAAAACTTAAATAGTCTAGTCATTCTTTATTGCACTTTCTTCTACTTCATATGATGGCTCCTCGCGTTTTAAGCTATTCCAAGATACAAATGAGTTTAAAAGACACTTAATTTAAAAATAATATTAAATCCACATTTTATTTTTCATCCAGAAGAGTTAAGACATCTGAACGAAAAGATAACCTAAATTCACATTTCTCCTAATTGAGTTTCCGATTACAGGGGTATCGCAGATAATTGTAAACTGGATAAACAATATGCTTTAAAAACACAGTTATGTTATGTTAAGCCTTTTCCGAGTTAGTGCATCAGGGCACTTTTACTCCATGATAGCTGGGGGGATTCTGCAGAGTCCCGCCCATCTCATTGACTAATTTGAGTATTCCTCATAATCTTCGTGATTATTCAATGATTGATCTAAGATCTGCGTACCGCCCCGTGCGGTTAGTGATTACTCTTAGATTAGATAGTGCTAAGTAGGGCAGCCTGTCGATTTTCGCATATAGCTTCAAAGCTCTGTCCCTTATGTGTTTTTTGACCGGATCTATTCTAAGGTCTCTTAGCATATCATTCGTGCGGATGTACCATGATACTTCGAAGAGTCTTCGGAGAGCCTGATTTTGAGCAACTTGTAGCTTTTGGATAGTAGAGTCGACAGCTTTGCTATACGCGACACACCCATAAAGTAGTGCTGGTCTAATTATCTGGCTGTAGATCAGTTTTCTGTTTTTCTATAACTCTAAGGTTGTTATGTTTGAAAAGTGGTTGTAAGCAGTCGGACAATTGAAAGTTCTAAGCCCACCGCTTGGATCATGCAAACATTGTTTGTAATCTTTAAGTACAGATAATTTTATACAAGATAGGAAGTCTAAATGATGTGCAGATAACATCTCGCTGATAACTCCTTAGGTTTCCTAATACGATGAGTGCGGAACCAACTCAAAATGTAATTCATACAATTTGTCCATGGTAGACAACAAATTCTGACACTGCACAATTTCTTGATAAAAGAGGACTTCTTTCTTCTTTATATGAGGTTGTTTTTTTGCAATTTCTCAGAATCATTAACACGGTGTGTTTTCATTTTATTGATGACTCAATTTTTTATCTATAAAAACTTGATAATATATTAACAACTTTTTAATATTTCTAATATATATAATATTCACAACTTAATCTAATTTCCACCTTCTAATTAGTCTCATATTTGTGTTTATAAAAAAGTACTTATGACAATTAATTGACTTATTAGAGATCATTTGGAATATTTATTGAAACATGAGCTAATCGTATATTATCTCAAGTTGGGAATTTTAAGACAAGGTAATATTTACTTATAATCATTTCCGTTTTAATTAAAAAAACACGTTATTAGATTTTAATCACAATTTTTGTATAAAATATATATATATTTATACATTCATATATATATATATAAATCAAATAATTAAAGAACAAATGTTTCTTATGTTTATTTTCATATGAAACCATAAAATATCTGTAAGCTATCTTATCTGTAGAGAAAAAAGAAATAATGAATTTAAACAAAATATGTTTCTATAGAACTAAAATACATGAAATTATTACGAAATAAATTAAAAAGATTATTTTAATACTACATATTTAATAAAAATAATCAAAGCAAAACGATAATTATTAATATAAAAATAAATCAATAGAACAAATGTGCCTCTCCAGCGAAGGTATAAAAGCCGCAAAAAGTGGTTTCAATACTTCAGTTGTCTTGAAATATAAACAGAAGAATTGAAACTTGTAGAATGAGAGGTAAGTACTTCATATTTTTATTATGAAATTAATAATTTAAATAATTTCACAAATCTATTAAATAATTTCAATCAAAAGTTTCGTCGATAACGCTACCATTAACAGTGGTTCTCTTAATATCGCTGTTTGGATCTGCAATACAGAAAGAGACACTCTCAGCTGATAACGACATATGTAGACTTTTCGCAGATGGCGCTAAATTGCGCAAGCCAGGATCTTGTAGTATTGGAATTGAATGCAAGAATTCGAAAAGTGTGGATGTACTGGTCTGCAGTGGTACCACTGCATTCTATGATCGCTTAAAGGGAACATGCGTTAAATCAACATCGGACACATACTGCAAAGCACCATGCAAGAAGACATCTCCAAAATATGTTGTTGATCCCAAAAACTGTAATGGGTGGTACGAATGTAATGGTTCAAAAGAAGTTAAGCGTGGTAATTGCCCAGACGGAATGCATTTCGATCAAAAAAATCAAATTTGCAATTACAGCGATCAACTCTCCTGCAGTTCCACATATGAATTTTGTGATGTTGTACCTGCCAACATGTAAGTTAAATAATAAATAATATATTTAATATAAAACTAATGATTTATTACATTAAATAACATACAAAAAGTCCTTTCAAAGATGAAGCCAATTGCCATAAATATTTCGAGTGTCCTGCCAAAGGAACAAAAATTGAAGTAAGAAAATTATTATTTTTATTATTATATTATTATAATATTTATTATAATTATTTATTATAAATTATTAAATAAGTAAACAACTGTAAATAGCTGTATATATTAAACAAAAACCGAACTTAATTATATATTTTAATTTTGTAGACAGTGGTTTGTCCGACTGGCTTATACTATGTCGCAGCTCTGGGTGAGTGTATTGCTAAAGCACAAGTCGATTGCTATAAACATCCTTACCCTGAAGAAGTTTGTGGCAATTCCAAAATTGCTCTACGTAATCGATTTGTTACTGATGAGGCCACCTGCCGTGGCTATTTCTATTGCAAAGATCTTGGTGTTGGAAAACCAGATAGCGCACCAATCTGGGGTCAATGCTCTGTAAGTGAATTCTTCGATCAAGAAGAGGAAGCATGTAAACCTCGTGCTCATGTAAAATGCAGTGAGGATCGTTGTGATGGTCGTGGGGATGGTCGTGCTCTTAGCGAGAGAAAAGGTTGTCAATATTATTATGAATGTGTAAATGATTACACACTTAGTGAGGAATATTGTGGAGACAAACTTTACTTTGATGAAGTCACCGAAACATGTACTAGCACTCGTAAAGAATATTCTGCCTGCAAAAACTAAGCTAATTTCCAAAGTCGAATAAGTTTGAGAAATTAATAGATTTTTACTGAATCATATTTCTGAGATAATGTATTAATGTTTTGGTTATTATTATAATTAAATTATTGAATAATTCTAATAAAAAACAAAAATAGAATGTTGCTATAGAAAACTAATTTTGAAAATTTAAAAAATTTCTAAATTTATTATAAAATTATTAAAAGCTTTAAAAGAAAATATTTAAAATGTATTATTAACTAAACTTTCGACTAATAAATTATATATAATAACTTTAACAAATTTGGGTGTATTTTTAAATTTATAAAAATTTATTATTTTAGAAATTTCTTTTACTAAAGCCAAGATTGTGTAAATTTATTTTATTTCACTAAATTGCGTTAAACATATTTATTATATTATATATATGTGTAAATATATTATATATTGAATTGTTAGTAATGAATTATTGGCGTTTATGATTGGTAAATCTGGATTCAATATAGATTTACTCTCGATCTGTTAGATTTTGCATCGAATTAAAGATTTTTAGAGTAATCTAACATTTTTTAGCCATATTAGCAGACATTTATATTTTTCACAAATACATATATAGTATATAGAATCAAATTATACTTTATCTGTTAATTAAATATAAAACAGCTATTAATTTCTGGTTAATCTTGCTACTCTGCCAAAATATCTACAGTGTTTTAAATTACTCTCGAGTGTTATACATTTTGCCCTAGATTTACTTATCATAAATGAAAATGCATTAAAAGAGCAACTCGATTAAAAAAAATTTCCGTAGATTCACTAATCGAAGATGTCATATCTTATAAATTCTATTCTATTCTATTGACAATTATAAATATAAACATGTATATATATATAAATATATACATATATATGTATTATATAAGACATATAGAATTAAATAAAGGAGATAATTTCTTGGTCCATAAAATATGGATAAGCGTATTAGGGTATATTTTTTTTATTAACCATATTTTCATCCTTCAGACTTTAATATACCAATTGTAACTTATTTGATAGTCTTATATTATAAACAAATAAACATTTAATGGATTTTGTTATATGAAAAATGTATAGTATATAGAATAAAAGATACTATTTTTTAGAAATATATGCTTTTTTTATTTAGTATGGTTATAATACAAACTGTATAAAGAATATTTGAAATTCATAATTTAAAAAAGATTCAAAATTATTGCTCTTAGACAAAATTTTAACAAAAAAATTCAATGAATATGATGGATCAAGTTCAGTATTGACATATTTTCAAATTATTTCTGTTGTGGAGGCCAACATTACAACTTCAGAGAATTCGTTTCGAATTCTTAAAAGAAAAGAAACGAATAAAAGTTTTGCTGCACCTATTAAAGACCCTATCTATATCAGTCTACGAAGAATGTATTAATATGTATCAATAAATATTTATTGAATTTTTTGTGTGATTCCTTCAATATTTTCGGGAACTAGGTACTGGTATTTTATCACCGTTTGTATTGGTGCAGTAGTGACAAATTGGGTCGTATTCTGAGGTAAAGAGTATTTTAATTGAAGTACTCTTACAATTTATATAAACTATATATAACAAATATAAATATATTTACATTGAAAGTAATCTTATGTGAGTTAATTTTAAGAGCTTTACTTAAATGTACTTTTTGCGCTTCGACTTCGAAACATACAAACTCAAATTATATATTTTCTAACCTTTCATGAATAGAACTTTCAGTTAATTTAACATCGCCATGAATTGGGAGGACAGCATTAAATATTTAGAAATCACGTTTGATAAGCGGTTCACTTGGCACAAGCACATACAAGTCAAAGGAAGTAGTTGCGCAAAAACACTGCAAGGCTTACAACCACTTTTCAAACATAACAACCTTAGCGCGAAGAACAGAAACCTGATGTACAGCCAGATAATTAGACCAGCACTAATTTATGGGTGTGTCGCGTATAGCAAAGCCGCCGACTCTACTATCCAGAAGCTACAAGTTGCTCAAAGTCAGGCTCTCCGAAGGCTCTTAAAAGTATCATAGTACATCCACACGAATGACATGCTAAGAGACCTTAAAATAAATCCAATCAAAAAACATATAAGGGACAGTGCTCTGAAGCTGTATGCGAAAACTGACAGGCTGCCCTACTTAGCACTATCTAATCCCAGAGTAATCACTAACCGCACGGGGCGGTACGCAGATCTAAGATCAATCATTGAATAATCACGAAAATTATGAGGAATATTCAAATTAGTCAATGAGATGGTTAGGACTCTGCAGAAACTCTCCAGCTATCAAAAAGTAAAAGTGCCCAGATGCACTAACTCAGAAAAGGCACAACATTACATTACATTATTAAATCAACACAAATATATATCAAAATTGTATTGTTTAAATTATATTATATTATAAATATACGTTCTACTTTCTAGAGCGCACAATCAAAATATGCCATAGCACCCATTCTAGGTCAAAAAAAATTCTTTCCGAAAATTATTTTGGTTTAGATATTAATCAAGTACCCTCAGATGAACAATTGAACATTTGTACTGACTTTTGTAAATATACTAAAGGCATCAAATTAGCTAATTTAGCAATAAGATATAATTATGTGTATTTTCAAATAACATCGATAAGATTTAAGCAACTCACCAAAACCTATTTTTATTTTGAGTTCTCAAGTGGCAGTTTAATAACATATTATAAACAACCTCATTAAAAAATATAACAATAAATATTATTACAAGTATAATATACAAAAAAGCCGCTATAATATACTATAATATAAAGTAATAAAGTCTTAAAAATTAATTAGGTCTTCTCAATAAATTTTATTACAATGGAGCTTATATGTGAGTGGGCAACTTTTTTATAGCTCAAAACGTCACAATATATAATAGACGAGCAGGACTGTCAAATATAATGCTGTGAATGATAAATTTCGATATTACTGATATTATTATTAATTATTGATATTACTAAAATTATAGGCAATTATATTTAAATAAATAAATGAATTCTATTAGTTTATAAGGTAATAAACTAAAATTTCATAAGTTCGTATATATTACATATTATTGTATAATATATACGATATATTATATTATATATTTAACAGTATGTAGGCACAACAAAAACTATTAAAAAAACATTGTTCACAAACTGGTGAAAAATCTTCAGGAAAACAGATGTAAGTATACTCTTAGTATTACTGGAGCAAGAGGTAAGTGAAAATTTACCCAAGAAGCTAACAAGAGATCCAGAAAGAAACAAAAACCCGTATGTAAGTTCACTAGGCTGATCTAATTTAATAGTTAAAAAATGCTTAAAATACTGGTATTGGTAATAAAAAGATATTAGCCTAAATTTTTTCTTTCAGAGTTGCAAAAAAACAGCATTAAGTCTGATTGAAACAAATTGGCATCACTATTAAAATTTCTTAAGTGCTTATTCTTGCCATATGTTTCCTGTCGTGTTGTGTATAATATGAAATATAAAAATTATGAATACTAAAAAAAAATTAATTTAAATAAAAGAAAATAAAATGAATATTAGAAGGGCAATGGTAAGCATTTCTATCTTATATATTTAAATTAATTTTTTTATTCATGTATTTGAATTGATTGATAAATGAAGTGCTCACATGATTTTAATAGAATTTAACGGAATTTTGCAATAAATTTTCAGTGAAGTTTCCCAATAGACTGATTTTTGAATTTGGCTGCACTGAAACTGAAACTTATGATGTAAAATTTTTTGCTAGTAAAACCTAACTCTGAAGATTTTAGGAGCATTTTTGTTGTTGCTTCATATGTTTTCTTTCATAAATTTTTTCTTCTTCTCTGAAAAAAAAATTACTACTATTATTCAAATATCTAGAGATTGTTTATATATTATCACGATATTGAACCGAAACAATATAAACAATATTACTTTCCTACATTTACAACCACAAAGCTTAATAATCTAGCATTACGCTTTGTATATAGTTCATTAGCTTTTATCAACATCTCAGTGGATGAATTAATTTAAGGGATCTTAAATTGTTCCCGAAAAAAAAAGGAATTAAGTTTGCAATTATGTTAGCAATCAAAAAATTAAATACGAACTATTAAACTAACAGCTGTTTTCAAAAAGAACTGACGGTGGATAGTAGGCAGTCTTTCAAACTGGAAGCTGTATGATTAGAAATTTTTGGATCTAACAATTTGTCACTATTACCCCGCTTCTTTTCGAATGTTGAGTTCTTGTTATAGGCTATAAAAATTCGTATTCGGTAAAGTATCTACCAAAAATAAGCTTTATTTAAATTGTTGAATTATTTTTGGAACAAATTTGTGGACTACTTTTGAAATCCATCAAAACTACTAAATCGCATTAGTACATAATAATTAGTATACATTAATATATGGTAGTACATATGGTTTGAAACGAGTATTAAAAACGAAAATTATACAAAATATTTACATATAATTAATATTGTATAGAGCTTTGAATATTACTCTTCTAATTAATAGAACTCTGTAAAAAATTATAAAATCATGTAAAATAGTTTTTTCAGTTAATAATATTTTTAATGTTCTCAATAGGCTTTTAAATCAATTTTATTTTTTAAAACAAAACACTGATGGTGACTATTGAAGATGATTGAAATATTGAACTTTTTGACAAATAAAATTAAAAATAAAACAATATATATTAAATAAAATAAAATAAAATTTATAATTTAATAGAACTGTGTTTTGTTTTAAATAATAATTAAATTGACCTAATAACCAAAAACGAAAAATGTAAATTAAAATTAAAATAACATTTTCATCATTAAAATACAAATTTTTTAAAAATTAAATTTTTTTTCTTATATTATCTTACTATATTGATGTATATGCAAATTAAAGTTTTAATTTATTATTTATTTATTTATTTTTCAAATAATAACGTCTTTAAACACATTTATAAAAAAGAAGTACTAAAATAATATAATATTTTTTATTAAATTTCGTTATTATTATATTGTATTAAAAATTTCATTAAATTATATAAAATAATTTAAAATATATTAATAACTTTAAGCACTTAAAGTATAAAGTGGTTAAATAATTTATTCAATATCTTACTATTAATTTTGTTTTTAAACAAAAACCTGAAAATGATTATAGAAGATAGGCGAAATATTGGTTTAAATAAAATTTTTTTTAAATCTAATTTATTTCTTATAAAATTGTATTATTTAACTATTGATCAATTAGCCTGTTTAAAAACAAAGTTATTATTAAAAAATGGTGATCATTAAAACAATAAGATTTTTTTTAGTATTATTAAATTGCCCAAATTTATATAAAAATGCTGTTTTATTAATGTGGCTTTAGGCATATATATTAAATTAAAAAAAGAATTTTCTTATATTATAATATCACGACTTTTATTATTTTTTAAGATGAAAATAGTCAAAATATCAATGTAAAATAAAATTATCAAGAAATATATGTATATAAATTTGTATAATCATTTATGTACATAACATAATATTTATTTGAAAAAAAATTATTAGAAAAAAAATAAAAATGATTTTTTTATACATTTTTATTCCGGCTGTAGGTCTCTTCTTGTTAAATAATAAAACTTTAATATTTTTTTTTGGAGTACAATATAGACGATAGAACAAAGGAGGACGTTTATGCATTTTTAATAATAGTAACTTATAATGATGATGACTCTCAAGTAGAATCGAAATCTAGATTTTAATAAAAAATATTAAAGTTTTATTATTTAACAAGAATAAAAATATATAAAAATATCATTTTAACAAAAAGGTCCGAAAACAAATTTAAAAAATCTTAAAATAAATAAATATTTTTACAATATAATTAAAAATAATTTTTAATTTTATTTTATTCCTTAATTTTTTTTATTTTATAACATTTTTTTATTTTATTTCATTTATTCTTTAAACAGAATTGTTTTTAAGTACATAAAGAAAATAAAATAAAATTTGTTTAATATTCCGTTATTATTATATTATCATCAAAACTTATTATTAATAATATTGCTATTATATTTATGTATTTATTTATTTTTTTTTTTATAATATTTTGCATTTATTTGAATCAAAAGAATGTTTTTATTTTTTTTTTTATTTACTGAAAGTTATAAGAGCGATTTTTAAATCAATTTTTAAAGTTTTTTTCGTTAATTTGAAGAAAATTTTTTGTATTTTGTTATTATTAAATAAAATGTTTGCAACCATTAAAATATTTTTGTCAAATTGTATTACCATATAGTATCTAATATACCTTATATTAAAATTAAAATGTTTTTTTGTGTATGTATATACTATATATTTTTTTTATTTTAATTTAAAGTTTATGTAGCAAAATTATTTATTTATTTTGTATTTAATATTAATTATAAATACTATTCATTATTTTTAAATTTAAATTAAAAAATTTTTTCGTGTTAATATTTTCGATATTATTTAAATTTTTATTGAATTATGTTTTTAATATTGCTGTATATTTTTTTTTGTTTTTGAAATATATTTTAATAAAGTGATCAAGTAATTTTTTAAGTTCTTTTGTTAATAGGAAGAATATTTTTTGTATTATGTTATTATTATAAAATATATTTTTTACCAGTTTGTATTATGTTATTTAATATATGTTATATTCACATATGATATATATGATATAATAAAATATGCTTTACTTGTATATTTTGTGTATATTTTATTTTTTTGTTTTTTATTTTAGATTTTATGTAGTCGAATTATTTATTTATTTTGTATTAATTATTAATTAAAAATACTTTTTATTACTTTTAAAATTAATTTAAAAAATTTTTTTGTTTCAATAATATTTTCGATATTATTCAAATTGTAATTAAATTGAATTATGTTTTTAATATTGCTGTATTTTTTATTTTATATTTTTTATTTTTTTTAAATATATTTTAATAAAGTGATCAAGTAATTTTTTAAATTCTTTTATTAATAGGAAGCAAATGTTTTGTGTTATTTTGTTAATTTAAAATATATTTTTTTCAGTTTATATTATGTTATTTAATATATGTTATATTAATATATGAAATTCTTTACTCGTATATTTTATTATTTTTATTTTTAATTTTTTTTTTAATTTAAAGTTTATATAGCAGACTGTTTAATTATTTTTTTGTATTTAATATTAATATAAATACTATATTCTATTTCTAAAATTGCTTTTAAATATTTTTTTATCTTAATAATAATTTCGATGTTATATTAGTTTTAATTAAGTTTTTAATATTACTGCCTTTTTTAAATATATTTTTATTTTCTTATTTATTTAATATTTAAGTAAATGTTTAACACAACCTTTTCATTTCACTGCCACAAGAACACTGCACAATTGATCACTACGAGACATACAATTTCTATAAAAAAAAATATATAGTATTATTTGCTTAAATGAACTTCGAAGCCTGCTCAGCTCCGTGATAAACTGCCATTTTGGTCTGAGCAAAACATTCCTTTGTGAAGGCAACGTATAAATCAATCCATTCAAGCTATTTAAAAATGTGCTATTTATAATAGAAAATTTTTATCAAAGTTGTCCACCTACCAAATCTTATATATGTGTTTACTTACTTCGTTTAGAACTGACTGCCATTAACGAAATACGATTCATTTCGAACGTAGATCATTAGACGGATTTCGAATTTGACAATCTAATCTCTTCGGTAAATTAACTATTCGAATTAATAATGCCTAAATATCTTGAAGAACATATAATTAAGACTAATATAAATCATTCGAAGTTGATACAGCACAATACATATGTAAATATATACAATAAAAATATTATATGCATATACCAAAGTATTCTCAGATATCATACATATATAATCTGTGAATTTAAGCTATATAAGCCATTCTAAAGTCAAGCAATATTTCAGTTGTTATTTAATAGCAAGTGAATTCAAAATAAAATGAAATGTAGGCTCTGTTTGCATTTCTATAATTTAAAAATAATTAACCTAGTTCAATTTTATAGTAACCCTACCTGTACTGACCATTGTGGCAGTTATTTTCTGTGTCACTTTTGACGGCAGTAATCAAGCAGAAACGTTTTTGGGAGGCAATGATATATGCAGGTTGTTGGCTGATGGTGCCAAACTACGTAAGCCAGGCTACTGCGACACTGGCATAGAATGTCAAAATGGCACTAGTGTTGATGTGATCACTTGTAGTGGAACAACACCTTATTATGATCGCCAAACTGCCGCCTGTGCCAAGTCAACATCTGACTCATATTGCAGTGCACCCTGTAAGCTAACCTCTTCAACTTATGTAGTTGATCCGAAAAATTGTCAAGGTTGGTACCAATGCAGTGGTACTAAGGTTGTAAAGCAGGGTTATTGTCCCGATGGTATGGTTTTGGATCAAAAAAATCAACAATGTGACTATGCTGACCAAGTGTCATGTACAGCTGAATATGAATTTTGCGACCTTATTCCATCAAATACGTAAGTAAACATTAATATAACTATTTTTAATAAAATCAAATTATTAAATTTTTTTTAAATAGTCCATTCAGAGATGAAGACAGTTGTAACGAATATTTTACTTGTCCCACAAAAGGCACAGAAACAACGGTTGGTACTAGTTAAATTTTTATTATGTGTAAACTATAGTAATAATAATTTTTATTTCCTAACAGTCCGTCACATGCGATGATGGTACATATTATGTCGCTGAATTAGCTGATTGCATACCTAAAGCCCAAGTAGATTGTGCACAACATCCTTATCCAAATCAAGTTTGTGGGAATTCTAAAATTGCTTTGCGTAATCGTTTTGTTAGTGATGGTGCTACTTGTCGTGGTTATTTCTATTGTCAAGATCTTGGAGTCGGAGTACCAGATGAGAATCCGATATGGGGACAATGCCCTGAAAATTTATTTTTTGAACCAAACGAAGAAGCTTGTATGGCTCGTACTTACATCAAATGTGAAGAAGATCGATGTGATGGACGTGGGAATGGACTTGCACTCAGCGAAACATATGGTTGTCAGTACTATTTGCAATGTCAAAACAATTATACATTATCTGAAGAATATTGTGGAGCTAAATTATATTTCAACGAAGATACTCAATCCTGCACATCTGTGAATATGAAATACCCAGTCTGCATGTAAACGTATGAATATGAGAAATCATGTTTTAAATTTGCATAAAAAATATTAAAAATTAGAGAACAGTACTTGAGGTTTATTAATTTCATTTATAATTAATTATTTTGCAACAAATGTTTTAATATTCTCTTTACTAAATTTATATTATCAACATGGAGTGTAAATATTTCACCTGTGATATTATCATTACGACAAAGGAAATTGTATTTTATAGTAAAATATTAATTTTCCATTACTTCATTTATTATCACTTAATAATAAGAACACTTATTATTTATTTATAAGATTTTTGTATTTTATAATTGTTATAAAATATAAATAAAATATTTAAATCTATATTTTTCTTATAATTTTATATTAATTTTATACAAATATAAAATCATATTTAATCCAAGAAGTATTTAATTTAATTCATTAATTGCAATATTATTGCAATATATTATATTAATTTAACTAATCGTTTTACCTCTCTAATTCATCAATTACGATTAAATTAAATTATTTCTGAGTGGAATCCAATATTTCTTCAGGACTATCCGGGGGTACAGAGGTAACGTATTGAATTTGTCGAATTTTTGTTAACTATACAATGCAGTAGGTACTTTTGGAACTACTATCAAAACTTTTGTGTGTACTCCAAATTTCTTCAATGTATTGTGTTTGTTTCGATGTCAATGATACTTTCTTTGGTGGATTCAGTTTGATCTTCAGTTCTGACCTTAAGCCTTACTTAATACTTTCAACCAAGCGCGAACGCGTATCTCTGTGTAGTAATTTCAGTTCCGAGAACTCTTTAAGTTAGAATTGGAGAATAAGTACAATATATGATTATTAGTACTCCTTGTGTTTATAGTTGTAAATTTAATGGTAACTATTTATCTAATTAAAATAGTGTTTTCAATAAATGAAGTTTAAATTCTTGTCTAAAGCTGAACATTTCCGAAATATTTTCTTATGTATATAATACATGAGAAGCCTTCATATTCCAAACCTTTGGCTCTCTGAAACAAATTTCTAATGCGATTAAAACATTAAATTTTTGGTTCCTGATTATCTTCTGACAGTCAAATTGATTACTTTGGACTTATTTGTATATGAAACTCGTAAACACATATTATGTTACCAGTTAAGATTTCTTTTATGTATGATATGGTGTGAGATAATATATCCGAAAGTATGTTGTCATACTAAATGCAAATTAAGACCAAGGAATTAAAGCGCACTTAGCGCTCTCTGACAATCATTAAAAAAATCAAATTTCATGCCATCTATTTTTATCTTAATACCTTTATATTCAAATAATTAAATTAGTTAGCATTTTATAATTATTGTGAATTATTGTGTTAAACAAATTTTTTTAGACTAGTAGGAAGAAACATTATGTTTATTGAAATCTCTATATTATTATTATGAAGGGATATAACACTGTGACCGTATGATCTATTGTGTACATTTAATGGACTTTAAAAGACTTTCTGAGCCTTATTTGCCACAAAATAAATTAAGTATATATCAAATTCTTAATGTTTTAAGACATCGTCGGGTAAAATATATTTACCCTAAAGATGTTTTCGTTTGGTATTAAAGTAGATTAGCTTTCTGGTGGGTGCTTCGGCCTTTCAGGTGACAGTTTAAGCCATAATTAGAATTCCTGTTATGACTCTAAAGTTGTTCTGATATTTCAACAATTCTCATATCAATATAAGAAGTAATGTAGTAATTACAAATATTTATTAATAATGTTTCTACATCGATATGAAAATATGGTTTAGTTTTCATATAAAAAGCACTACTGTATATATAATAAATATTATATTATATTATATATATTATGTACTATATGCATATTATATGTGATTTAGCATCTTCTGACGCTAACTTTGCCACTAACGTTTCTAGACTATTGTGGTTCTTACTTCATACATATTGCAACAATATATGGGGTTGGAAAATGTGTTTATCAGCTTGTGATAATAAGCTAGAGTACATTCTTATTATATATGTAAGGATTTGCGAGAGTCGGTTCAAACAGCTTTAAATGGAATGCAGTAACAACGTTTGCAACTCAAATTATGTGGCACCTACGACTTTGTGAACAGGAAAGAAGAACAGCTGCTGTGATGGAACTAAAACGACTATGAATGCAAATATACAGTCTGAAAAATATAGTTAATTAAAATGACGAAAAAAAACTGACGTTTGACCTTCGTGCTCTGGATGGCCTCTTGGCGAAATACTAAATCGATATTCCCGAGAGGGCTAACCGTTGGAATCGGGGGGATTTTAATGCGTTGAAGTCTCACACTGACTGAGCTTTCAATTGCTTTACACTTCATTAAAAAAAAAAAACAAAAAAAAGAAGATAAAGTAGGTTATACATCGATAACACTTTTTGCCAAAAAAACTTGGCAAGGATTTCAAATAGTATGATTTTAATGTGTCGATCTTTTTTTTCTGTTTGAAAGAAAATTTTGATATTAACATCTAAGTACATTGATTTTTAAAACAATTTTTTGGTACTAGCATTTAGACATGCTAAGAATATAATAGTGAAATTTTAATATTGGGCACGCGCTTGCAAAAAAGTTGGCCATCACAGTCTTAAACTGACTAAATATACCAATAAACATCATACCACATTCGGCATATATGGATGGGTCATACGATTTTTAACTGGAGCTGAAAGCTACTACCGTCATTCCAAGAAATCAGAAATCTTCGTGGTTAACTCACGAACTGCGTTTTAGAAGCTCATTAATATTATCTGATGACGTACGATTCTTAAGTCTTCCATTATTGGCTAAAAAAACTTTTACACAACACATTTGATTAGACCTCAAATCAAATTATAATTAACTATATGGAACACTGTTGAGATATAAATTTGAGTTTGTTTTGATTACCCCAATATACCAAATTCAAATTGCATTTCAATTATTACCAAATTTCATTTTCGAGGTGCTTTTTACAACAATTTCAAGAATTTCATATCTGTATTAATATCTAATGTCTGCTGCATAAATTATAGTGCTTTTATGCCATATCATAAATAATTATTGCAATAAAATATCAATAATCGTAAAAAGATAACTTATAGTATTGCGTTTAAGTTCAAAGCGCTATTAATAAAATAATAAATATTATTTATAATAGCACTAACAAGTTTTATATATTACAAAAGTTTTAAATAAGGACATTTTCTATTTCACTAATTATAACACACTTAGGGCCAGTTTTACAATGCACACTTAAGTAGCAATTAAATTAAGTGAAATATGAGATTTTTAAGCACTTAAGTGTTGATAGGTTTTACAATGGAAAAACTAAATAAATTTAAAATAAAAATTATTTTTTCTATTTATGTTCACGTTATATATGAAATTGTTGTTGTTTTTCATTTTACTCAAAAATTTGACTTTGAACCACTCTGAAAAAAACAGTAATAGTTTAAAACTGTTAATTATGATTTAACTGTCTGAAGAACATACCTTCACGATCATGACCAGGAAGTGCCTGAAAATGATGTGTTCATTTGTCACATGACAGTCAGCATAACATTCTTGTTTGTTCCAAAATAGAGAAAATTTTGGAATTGAGTAACAGTTTTTGCAATAACTGGTCTAGATACAGAAATCCTCGAAGTGGCCTGTCTGTCTGGCCTGCCTGTCTGCTTAGCATGGCCTCTGTGGTACGACTATTATTGTTTTGTTACAACACCTGCATATTATTGTATAAAATTGACTTCCATTTGCAAGAAAATGTTTAGTTTTAAATATTCGAATCATAGGCAAGATTTATGGGAGAAAATGTTACTGAAATAATGAGGCACTAACATAAAATAAATCAAAATAAATCAAAAAAGTCATTTTGACGACTAAATCCAAGTGCAACTTCAGATGAACGAAAAAATACTGCACAGTTTGCCAGTGCAGTCCCTCTTAATGTAGATCAGCCGATCATCTAATCAACATTTGTATTATTATGCAGATTTCATGCAACACATTATCGTCACTTAAGTCACATTTTTCCTAACAACAAAGATAAACAGTTTAAGTACAAATATAAATGGCATAAAGTTTTAATAACGGCTCCTAATGCTTGTCGAAAAGAATTACGGCGTTATATTGTTTAAAGCGCTTTGCTTTAACTGCAGACTACTCTGTGCCACCAATTTCTTCACCAATTTAGAAGGGATTAAGTACTCAAATCAAAAGAAACATTTATCACTGTTTATTATCAGCAACAATTCAACAGTGGCGACGCCTAGTATATGTTATAAAACTGCTAGTATAATGAAAAAAAGTATCTTGGCATAAATGGTAAATCTTTGAGATAGAACCAGCGATCATGTACTTAAAACTACCAACAGATGCACAAGCAACGACACAACAGAGTGCGATTTAATAGCTTTAAATTGCTTTAGCATAAACTGAAATCAATTTGGCCTTACTTACCCACAACATCATTCAACAGGGACGTAACAGCGGTACATAGCCAGGCCAGGCAAAAGAATACATCTTTAACGTTAACTTAATACATCTCAAACTAAATAGCATCACTCTAGCTCAGCGCCACAATAGTTGTACCCAACGAACCCGCATCATGCCTTTACAAGTTATCGTTATAACATATCATCTTAACATCTTAACAATTGTTTACCACTTTAGGGAAATCTATAGAATATCGCAAGCTAATGTGTACCATACACGTCTATATCATCGTTTCACCGGTCTTGGCATTGGTGGAGAATTGAAGTGGCAAATATGCTGCGAAATACTATAAAATACTATTTGATAGTATTGCGAAATATTATCAAAGTCGGTAGCATGGGGAGTCAGAACTTCAGTCTATAGCTTAACAGTCTATAGCTTAACAGTTACATTCAAAAATTATAATAAATTTTTATATTTTGTTTATAATTATTATTTTATTATTAATTATTAATACACATTACGAGTATAGATTCATTATTTATTTATAATAAATATATAAAGTATTTATCTATACGACTATAAATAAATTATAACTGTGGAAGTTGCAGTCGAATCATGCCGATTTTAATAATGTATGTCAAAATAAATTGGACAGTTAAACAGAATTTCTTATAAAAAAACTGGTTATCTTATCTTCGAGTATTGTCAAATGCCCATCATCAATACCAAGTACTAAGGGTTGAACTCGTGCCTTGCCAAATTGGAAGCTCAGAGTCAGTGTTCATTATCGAACTAACCCAAAGCAGTATTGAATTGTATGTTTGAAATTGAAGTCTTGTAAATTTGGTGTGAAAGTTCATTAACAAATTAACTTGCGAAATCATAAACCAGCTGCAGAATAATTGAGTGAATTAATTATAGTATTTTTAATTGTAAAATTTCTATCCGTTTTTATTTCAATAAGAAATTTAATCAACTGCTGTAGGTAGTGAACTTCACTGTAGATAGTGAAAACATAACATAAAATTGATCTTCACTTGTGGGTAACAGAACTAGGAATTAATATGGAAGGCTCTATCAAAGAACATCGATCGCTCATTAATGTGATCAAGAGGGATCAAAACCAATTCAGAAAAGATAATTTCATCGATTTTAAAATTACGGGCGGCCTGCTTGGCCTAATGTGATTTATGTAACTTTTAAGAAATAGTAAATCTACTGTATTTTATAGAAAATATCTGATGTTCGAAAACTATATATATATTCAATATATATATTTCCGAAGAGTAATATTGTACTTGTAATAAATTATACATAAGGAAATGGAAATAAGGAAATGTTGTTATTCTAAACTGACCTATTAAAACAACTGCTGGTGACTGGGCGAAAAATAATCAAGAAAAAGCGAATACTTTCTGCGAGCACTTATCCAACGTTTTTGCTTTGGGAAATAGCCATAGCAACAATTTGGGTTTGGATAACGTACAGTTCTCATCAACATCTAATGAGATTCCCAGCATATCGGAATAAAAGTCAATCAATTTATTAATACTGAACTAAAACTAAGAAAATCACCTGGATTTAACCTAATTACTTCTGAGATACTGAGGTAGCTATCCATCAAAAATATCTGAAAGCTTACGGAAATTCTCAATGTTATTCTACGGCTTAAATACATTCCGATAATGTGGAAAATGTCAGAAGTGATAATGATAATTAAGCTAGACAAGCCTGCTAATGAAGTTACGTCATATCGACTTATATCGTTACGTCTAACGATGTCCACGTTGCTAGAAAAATTGATATTAAAAAGACTTTATCCGATTATATCTGAAAATGATGTTATACCTAATCACAAGTTTGGATTCAGGAAACACCATTCGACCATAGACCAAATCCATCGAATAACAAATATCATAGATAATACATTCAAAAGTAAGAAGGTATGCTCAATTGTATTTCTTGAGGTGTCGTATGCCTTTGATAAGGTGTGGCGCAAAGGTTTGCTCCACAAAATTTAGCGTCTCCTCCCAATGGAATACATAACTCTGTCTCATTCGTATCTCTTTGAAAGACACTTCAGAATTAAAGATAACGATGCTTTCTCGGATATATGTCCTATAAATACTGGCGTTCCTTAAGGTAGCATACTTGATCAGTTATTATATCTTTTATATGCCAGTGATACCCCGATACATGCCAACGAATGCAGATCTAGTTAAATATTACGCTGAAGCACATAAACAGAGACTTCAACACCATTTTAATGCAGAAGCATCATTCCTTTCTAATACAAAAGGACTAATATGTCGGCTTAAAGGAACTAAGTCGTTTGATTTGTCATTCTAATACATTAATCATTATAAATAAGATACAGTAAGATCCCGCTTAACGCTGTTTCGTTTAACGCTGTTTCGGTTTAACTCTCTTATATTTCAACCCGAACATTTAAGCAGATGTTAAAAAGAACAGATGGAGAAGAGAAGCAATCAATAAGAGAAAAACTACAATATCATGAATGCTGGAATGGAATGAATGAGATAGAAAGATCTTTTAAACGAGTATGAAACGACATTTGACCAGATTAAAGTGAAAGATGTTGGATGATATGGATGAAATAGTGGAAGAAATAGTAAAATTAGCGAAACAAACCGGTTTAAATGAGCTAAATGTGGAAAATACTGATAGCAGTGATTTCGAAAAAGAGCAAAAAAAAGGTCCTTGTAAAAAGGAGTTTAATCACTACAACTGAAAGTATGAACCAATTTGTTCAAAATGATCCAAAATTTTGACAGGAGTTCAAAATTAAGACGGGGTGTTATAGATGCCTTATCCACTTATCAACAACTTCTTACAGAACGCAAAAGGAAAACGCAAACTAGGCAGAAAATTGGAAACACAGTATAGACTGAATGATCTGACTGACTGATAATTTTTTTTGTTTTTATATAATATTCGTTTACATTGTTTTTGTTTCTGTAAGAAATAAATATTTGGTTTTATTATTATTAAGAAAAAACATAATTATTAAATTTAATGCATAAACAATTTTATCTTAACCTTCCCCTAACCCCATTATTTACATGTTAAGATAGCCTCGTTTAGTGCTGTTTCGCATTACGCTCTATTTTGATGGAACGTATCCTACGCGTTAAGCGGGGTCTTACTGTATTTTATTATAAATATTTAGATTAATGTCAGTAAGATATTTTATTATAAGCAATTAGATTAATGTCGACTATTATAAGTTCCCGCCATATCAATATTTCTAATTAGTTTAAGTAGTCTAGGTGCAATTTCAATAAAATAAAGTAAAAAAAATGTGGTTGATGTGTAGTAACTCCGCTATTTCCTGACAGATTGCATATCGGTTTAGTTGCAAAATTTTATCGACTTATTTATTGACTGACAGACCAGAGCATGGTGTATCTTTTTATTAATACATTGTGACCGAAAAGTTTTCGGAAATTCTCATTTAAAATTCGCGCGCTGTATATTTTTCGATATTTTAAGTTTATGTAGTTTGGCAGCACTGTCCTTAATTACTATGCCAAAAATGAGCGCGATCTGTCAGACAGTTCGTTTACGGCAGCTGTTGAAACCAGTTCACCTCAGTAGTGCGTTGCGAAAAAAACAATGGAAAAAAATATTGAACAAAGAGTTTGCATCAAATTTTGTGTTTCGAACGAAATTTCGTGTGCAGAATCGTTGCGAATGCTACAAAAGGCTTATGGGGAATCAGTTTTATCGAAAACTCAAGTTTATGAGTGGTACAAAGCCTTTCAGGACTGTCGTACGACCGTCGAAGACATGCCGCGTTCTGGACGACCTTCGACCTCTACCACCGACGAAAACATTGAAAAGGCAAAGGAAATCGTGTTCAAAAATCCTCATGTGAGTGTTAGAGAGATAGCACGAGAGCTAGGCATCGGTCGTGAGATGGCTCGTTTGATTTTGGTGGACAATTTGTGTATGCGACGTGTCAACGCTCGGCTTTTTCCGATTCACCTCAATTTGTTCCAAAAACACCATCGTGGACAGGTCTCGTTAGACATGCTTGATCGTGCCAATTCCGATCCAACTTTCATGGAACGCATCATAACGGGTGACGAGACATGGGTCTACGAGTACGACATGCAAACAAGCCAACAATCATCGGAATGGAGAGGAAAAGACGAGCCGAAACCGAAAAAACCACGCCAAAGTCGCTCGAAAATCAAGGCAATGCTGATTGTTTTCTTCGATATTCGTGGTGTGGTGCATCATGAATTCGTCCCTGAAGGACAAACAGTCAATAAAGCCTATTATTTGACTGTTTTAAGACGTTTGCGTGAAAATATCCGCCGTAAACGGCCTCAATTGTGGAAGGATAATTCATGGATTTTTCATGACGATAATGCTCCCTCGCACCGAGCCAACATTATCAACGATTTTAAGGCCAAACATTCAATAAATACCATCGAACAGCCCCCGTATTCACCTGATCTTGCACCGTGTGACTTTTTCCTGTTTCCCAAACTCAAATTACCACTCAGAGGAACGCGTTTTGAATCCATAGAAGACGTAAAACAGAATTCGCAGAGGAAACTCAAAGCCATACCGGAAAGCGCCTATAAAAAATGTTTTGATGATTGGAAGAAACGTTGGCATTTGTGTATCGCTTCTAATGGAGCATATTTTGAAGGAGATAAAATAAATATTGATGAAGATTAAGAATTTTGCGTTTTATTTAAAATTTCCGGAAACTTTTCGGTCACAATGTAATACTAACTTGTGTTTGACTTATTTCAGTTTGCTATCATATTATTAATATTATGTTATGTAACAGTAGGCAAATATTTACTTAATGTCTATTAGGCATAAAAATAATATATTATTTAATAAATAACATAAGTTTATTTATAATTATAATAGTCATAATAACTCAGTAGTATGGCATTTTCATTTGGAAAATTCGGAATAATTCTTTCAATCGAGATGCAATTATATTTTCGAATAGTAAATATATATTATCCTGAAATTAACAGCTGTGATTTGTTTCCGTACACGTCTTCATAAAAAATATAAGTGTCTACTAACAGTGCTACAAAAATGTTAGCTTATTCTACAAAAGTTTGATTGGACATAAAAATTTGACACATTAAGAGTAAATCTATATTAAATTAAGATTCTCCAATCGAAAACGCCATTATTTCCATACTTGACCTAGCCTTATAATACTTATAAAGCTAAATGCCCCCACTATACACACTCTATCTCAAGACATTAGTTGTAGAAAAAATTACCGTCGGTCAAGTAGAGACTTTTGTGCTCTATAACTTTTGTTATAACTTTGAAATTCAATTGGAGTAAACGAAACGACATATAACTATATTTACAAAATACCGATACCGAATACCGAACCTTTCACCTCGAAAACAGAGTATTTTTTGTAACTTTTTGACCATGTAAAATACAGATAAAATAAAGACTTGTAGATTTGCTTTTAGCTTATTCCCTTTTGTTCGTGGACTAAATTCTTTTTCATCATATTTATCTGAAGTATAGAAAATATATATGTATATATATACTCACATTTTCATTTTTAGATAAATTTGGTTTTCGACAATATACGGAAATAAAATTTAATTTATGTGCTTTAAAAAAAAAACTTCAACTCTTTTTTAAGACAACTAATATAATGAATCATTTAACTTAAACATTTCGTTATAATTTTTTCAATTAACTACCTAGAAATTATCCGATAAATACAATTTAAACTATAGTTTTTATTAATGGGTTGAAATACGGTATAAAGACCTGCGTCGCACTCCAAAATTTAGAAATTTTCTAAAGATAATTGAACAAATAAATAATTTATATATACACTCATAAATTAAAAATAGACCAACGAATGGATTAAATATAATTTTAGCTACTTTAATAAATCAGTATTGTCTAGCAAAATATATGTATATATCGAATTACAGTTATATCAATATATGCCCCACGCGCGTTAAGTGTGCTATCAAAATAGTAAATTATAGAAACCCAGTTTAGCGTCATTGTATACTGAAGACGTGACGACTACTGTTACTCGTTTTATTTCTCTAGAAAATCCAAAACATAGACATAAGTTATTTGTTATGCTGATCCTAATCTGTAATGATTAAGTACGCACTTAATTATGATTTTTTTTTGTCTTGGTCTTGAGTGTTAATCTTATCTTAAGTGATGTTTTTTTTTAAGCAATGTTTTTTTTTACCAAAATATAACAAAAGTTAAATATCCCACACATACTGTTATATTTTACATTATTCGAAAATATACAACTCGTGGTCCTATCATCTGAAAAAATCTAGCTTATTGGTTTATTGGAGTAGATAAGAACCAATCGAAAAGTAGTGACAAGATATGTGTGCCTTTAATTTTTGAAATCAGTTAGCAGTTGATAGATCAATTGAATGGTTCCGATTTAAGAAATTTGTTTCGAAAAATTTAGTGTCAAAATTAAAAGATATTTAAAATGAAAGGTGAAATTACAACAATGTGCTTAAAATAAAGTTAAAGTGATTTATTTGATATATAAAAGTGATTACTGAATCTTAATAGTTTATTAAAATGTTTAAATTATATAAAAAATCCAATATCACGCAATCTTCATCGTAAATCTTCAGGTTTTTTTTAAATAAATTAAATTCGAAATGAAATCTCAAATATCAATAATTTGATAAAAATCCATTCAGACCGGAAAATAATTAAAAATTTTAATAACTTAACTATAGTTCAATGAAGTGTACTTCAACGCATTTATAAAAATAAAATTAAGAAATAAATTTATTTTTAAGCGCAAAATAAATTTAACTTACTAATATATTTAATACAAAAATTTTAATATTACATGTTATTAATATTACATATTAACATCTATTAATATTAATATATAAATTTAATATTAAATTTTAAAAAATATAATATTTTCCCTTATTCATTTTTGTTTCATTTTTCATTAATTAATATATGATATATCATTGAAATGGATTTTCTTCACATAATCCCAACACTCATAGTCTTAAATAGTGGAAATTTCTGTCATCAGGAATATATTTCTAGATACTATTTATCCTCTGCGTAATTTATTTAGAACCATTGATAAATTTTACTCTTATAGTTTCAGATAAATATCTCTCTTAATTTACACAAGTACAATTTATAGTAATTTTGTGATATTTAAAAAAGTGTTATAGCTTAATTTACAGCGACAATACTTAGCCGACGCAGAACACGTACCTTTCTTTCTGAAATCAACACACCTATGTGTTATACCAAACAAAATTGCGACGGGAAATCAAACAATTATTTTATAACGTATGGAAAATGTATTAGTTTTTTGTAGTTCCTACTCTTGTAAAAGATTCTTTTTAGATTGTTTAAACAGAGTGTTTCCTAAAATCTTTTCACTTGAATCTAGAATTTGATAGAGTCTGAAACTCCAGTATTTGGAACCTAACCTATATACTTTCCAATTCTAAAATTTAAATCATTTAAATTTAATAAATTAAATTTATAAAATTAAATTTACAAAACTTGTTAAATTTATTAAATTAAATTACAAAATTTGTTAAATTTATTAAATTAAATTTATAAAATTTTTTAAATTAGATTTGATTAAAATTAATTATTTTATACAATTATATCACAACTATTTATGTGTTTATATTATGGAATAATATAGTTCCCTAACCTCAAAGTGTATTCTGCTCCACTTTATCTGTAAGGAAATCATTTGGATGTTAGTGCTAAGCTTTAAACCTGAATTTTAGTTTTAAATCTAGATACTATACTTTAGTGCATGATGATAGGTAATATTATTTAGATAATTAAGACAAAATAAAATAAATTTTTAATAATAACTTTTTTTCTTCAATTTTAAAGCGCTTTAAAATTTTCCTAGTATATACTTGGTGATTCTTTTCTTTTCACTCAAACTTTTTTAAATTAGTGTTACTTCCGGACCACTTTTTTTTAATATTAACATTGTTTGACCCTATAAGGTCCAAATACACCCATACTAATTTTTTTTTCTACCTATTTCTATATAAAGAAATACATTTAAATTGATATTAGATATTTCTATTAGATCTATCAGTTTAATCTATTGGCTCACACCACCACATTTTTCGTCAATTATATATAAATATAATTCTATCACTACACCTCATCAACATCATGGAAATGAAAGAGTTTTTTTTACTTTCCCGGTAACATTATACAACTATATTCCCTTACTGCTGTATTCCGCTTCTGTTGGCTTTGTTAAATAGAGATACTTTTAAAAGAAGATAGTGATTATTATTATACCATCCTAATTCTATTTACACTTCTTGATGTTAGTTCCGCATCAAAGAAACTAACATCAGTTGTACTGGTAAAGTAAAAATCAAAGAAACTAATCCTCTTCTAATGTTGTTCGTTTTTGCGTTCTTTCAGAGATTGAGAATTTCTCTTTCTTCGGAAAACTTTAACTTCAACGCAATTACCTCAACTTTTGTTTTTTTTCTTATTTTTTTTAAATAATTTATTTAATTCTTACTAATTTGCTGATATTTGGAAGACCCGCTAATCAAATTTTGATATACGAAAACAAAATTTATTAATAAAATTATTAATAAAAGTTTGAACCCGATATGAAAAGTATTTGTTAAGATTAAATTAGCAAAAACAAAGTCCTTGATTCTAATCTACATATTTTATATGAGATTAAATGGACATAAATAAAATTCTTTGTTTAAATTTCAGCTTTGCTCTACACTTCAGTACAAGTGCTAGTGATTGCAGTGTTTCTCTTTGTTGCTTTTGAGAACATCACTGTCGCTTCGAGTGATATATGCCGTTTATTCCCAACCAAAACAGTAATACGCGATCCCGATTCTTGCAATCAGTAAGATATATGAGAAGTAAATCCAAAAACTATATAAACTCATTATTAAATCTTAGATATATTACTTGCACAAATCTGGAAGGTACCTATACAAAATGTGCTACTTCTACTCCGTTTTTCGATAAAGACACGGGTAAATGTGTGAAAACATTGCCAGAGAACAGTACATGTGGCGTATCGTGTGAGGAAACAGTTGGTTTATTCCGTGCAGACCCAAAGTCCTGTAAAGGTAATATAGGATTAATTTAACAAAATAGAAAACTAAACAGTAAGACCGTTAAAATATAAACTATCTTTAAGGTTACTTCTATTGTGAAAGTGAAGAGACTGTATTATACGGTTCATGCCCTGATAAAACACATTTTGATGAAGACAGCCAAAAATGCATTTATACGGACTCATCTGCTTGCAATAGTCATCAATTTGAATACTGCAGTATTGTTAAGGATGGTGTTAATTTTAAGATGGAATCCGGTGGTTGCGATGAATATTATACTTGCAAAAGTGGTGCACTTCAGAATAAAACCTGTTCAAAACAGTACTTCGATGTGCTTTCTGGAAAATGTGTTGACAAAACATTAGTTACCTGTAATGTACATCCAATTCCAGATGGTGCTTGTGGCACCGTAAAAAAACCGAAAAAAAATGAATTCATATCTGACGATGCAACATGTCGTGGTTACTTCTTTTGCGCTGATAAAGAGGACGGTCCTGATGAAAATCCAATTTGGAGTCAATGTCCACAAGACAAGTTTTTCAATGAAAAAACACAATCTTGTGTGGATCCATTAACAGTAAAATGTACACGCGATCGATGCGATGGACGAACATTAACTTTTGTGAGTAGTGGTACTAAAGGTTGTCGTAACTACTTGCGCTGCAAAGACGGTGTCAAGCAATCAGAATTGAGTTGTAGTAATTTGTTCTTCGATGAAGTCAAGGGTGCATGTGTAAATAATATAATTTTATATGAATCGTGTAAGAGTTAAATACTTTAACACAAATAAATAATAATTTTGAAAGCACAGTATTAAAAATTTGGTTTTTTTTATTATTATTAAAGAATCATCTTAAAATATTGATTCGTTGTAAGTAAAACTAAAAAAGTTATAAGTTTCATTAATAACTCGTAAGTTTTAAGGATTAGGCTATGACGGAGAAAATGGGATCTAATATACTATCCAATAGATTTGCAATAAAAATTGTATGGAAAGAAGCTTTATCGATATAAATAGTAACCATACTTTAAAACCGGCATCTATTCTTAGCAAACTATTGAATATTTTTCCCCTTTTTGTGAATCATAGGACTTGTTCACAAATCAAATTAATATTGGTTGATAGCGAAAGAATATTATTACAACATCGTATACAATATATTATGCTTCAATTCAAGATTGATTACCTTACGAATAACTTGTCTCTTTTTTAATGACATCTGGCAGCACATTTATGCCTTTATTTAAAGGAGTCTACTTTAATTTTTACTCTACTTCCATAAAGTTATAATGATGCAGACAGCTCTTCAATGAAGAATAGACAAAGAAAAATTCACGTATTATCTAAAGTCCTCTAGAACACAAATCATTAAGAGAAAGGATTTGTTTTCAAATCACACTTAAAATGCTTAAAACAAAATTCTACTATAACGCAACGATGTCCAATATGGAGTCTACTACAGGCTCGTTCTTAAACCTACCCATTGTTTCTACTATTCCGTTAATAATAATTAATCAAATATTGGCCTTCAAAACTAACAGAGTAAAACTGAAGAACTAAAGTGAAAAATTACTTAAATACCTAACATATTAAAAAACGAAAATATAACAATCTACTTTGCAAGAAAAAAATTAAACTCATTGCTCAAATAAAATATCAACTTATTGCTTATTTACGTATAGGATCGGGGAATAGGATCAGGGGAATAGAATTCTTCTAATCTTAACCTTAAAAACTACTGTTGAATTCAATTGAAACCTTCTGAATCGAAACTTATTTTAGTACCAATAATATAAATATACTATCAATTCAGATGTAGTAAATTCGATTTTTTTGATCCAAATGTCATGAAGGATCTAGTACCCAACATATATAACAGCCCATAGAAGGTTTTAGTATAAATACATATTTTTAAAAAGTCCTTTTTGTTTTGAAATGTACCCTATATACAATATTATATTTTTTCTGCTTGAAGATTTTTAAGTTATGAAAATTTTTGAGGTAAAAAAAAAATGACATTAATATACCAATAAATTAATTAATGGTTTCATTTCATAAGGCAAGATTTTTATTTGTACAACATTCATAATATCACGTTGCCAAATGCTGACACCTGTAATATATCGAAAAGCAAGAAATCTGAACTATTGATAAGTTTTACCCAAGCAAGTAAGTAAGTCAACATTTTTATGCAATAAAAAATAATAAATTTTAATTTTGATTGTTTCAAGTATCATTAAAATATACAGATTTACCGAATTTCCTGCCGATAATCAATTTAGGGCTTTTCCCAAAACGAATTTAACGTAAATTAATTTCACGAAATTAATTAAAACACAAAATATTAGCAGCTAAAGTATGATGATGATTATATACATAAAAGGCGTAATTATTATAAAATATTAGTTTTATAAAATCTTATCATTATGTTACTAATCAGGCACGTAACTCTGTTTAATTTCCAAAAACATAGAAATTTCCCTCAAATCTGATTGAAGCTACATCTAAGGAAAAATTGGTAAATAAATTTATTTCAAGTGTAATATTTTTAAATTGATGGTATAATAATAATATAATATAATAAAGATCTCTATTTCATATATAGTCGAAAAAGGGTAAAAGTGAGGAAATTTCAAATTCCAAAAATTATTTTTAATCAAGTGAATTTACTAGGTTAACCTTTCAATTGTTTTTGATACTTCTAAATGTCCATTATCAGTGGTCTTTGATTTAGTTGTCCACATGTAATTTTTGGACTGCAAGTATCAAGAATTGAACTCTGTCAAATTTGAACCGTGGACTAGCACAAGCCATTGTGCACTTAATTGTGTTTATTCGAGTTATTAAAAAATTATGTACTGATATTTCGCACTTTTAGTACTCTGTTTTCGCGTGCGAAATTTATTTACATATTTGTGTATAGTGAAAGTATGACCATTATAAAGAGATCACTAATGGACTTATAAAGAAATGTAAGAAATAAATATAAGTAAATACTATGTAAGTCCAATGAAACATCTAATGTATTGTGGTCAATGATGACAACTTAAAAAAAATTATGTCTTCAATATGAATCCCTGTCTTCTACAGCGTGTTCGTATAAAATATGTAATATACCTTTTTTTACTCTTTTACATATTATTTTCAATTTTTATCTTTGTCATTGTTTGTGTAACTGTATAGTTATAGAGTGCTCCCCTCGGACAATCTTAAAGACAATGTCATCCAAAACAATTTAAGTGATATACATGACATACCCAACTGACAAAAAAATATCAATTTTAAAGAGGAATTATTATTAGGGAAAAAGGACATGATTAAACCAAAACAACATAATATAAGATAGATAAACCAATACCAAGTATTTTGTAAGTAACGACTACTTACTAAAAAATCTTGATACCAATCGTTTGGAAGGATTTCAGCTGATAATTTTGATAATCTTTGAACTTTTGTTTTGTTGAACATTGCCTGGCCCTACGCTCCTCCTAATAGTTCAAAAAAATTTATATTTTATTGTTAAATTCTGAAGAAATAATGAATTTGTTAATTTAAAAAAAAAATTTTCATTGTGTACGTGAGATGTATGATCACGCCCATTATAATCTTTAGAACTCACACCTGTGGATTTTTACTTATTTCAAATTTATTAAAATTTTGATAAGTTTTTAGGTAATAAAACTTTTAACTCAGATAAAGATTTCAAAAATAACGGATCAATCTTTCCTAACAATATTCAAAAACTTTATATACCGATTATTACGAGAGATACATAGTTACATATACCATACTTGACAAGTTTTGTAGACATAGGTTAGTTTAGGTTGTATCCGCAATCTTATGGTGTACCAAATAACGAAAAAGTTTAGAGGTTTAAAACCACCTTGAACTTTTGGCAAACTTAAAATGATATTTAATGGGAAGTCCTGCAGTTGACCAAGATTCTCAAAAAAAGAAACCCATAGAATAGTAAGGTGACGCCGTTTTGTAGACATATGTTAGTAAAAAATATTGTCTATTACTTTAGAAAAAAATGTTATCTTAAAATTAGAGTAATAAGTAATTAAATTTGCATCATAAAAATCGGGCAGTTTTCTATTAGTTATTGATCTAAATAAATACTTAATAAGAGAAATTTCGTAAGTTGAGCCTTTACAGCCCTAGTTAAAGTAAATGAAATAGTTATTTTGACAATTGTCTTAGTAAATATAATTTTTTTCACTAATCTATCCAATTGAAAAATAACTTTATTTCAATTATAATCGTCCTCCTATAATCTCTCAAAAAGAAAAGAACTGTTCTCTAACTACTGGATTATATATTTTCGTAACATACGAATATGTATAACTACTGATTTTGAGGAACATGTTTTTGAAAAATGCTTCCCGGGCAACCAATACATAGGAACCTATAAATGTTCTGCTGTTAACCCTGAAGCAACACGAAAATTCTTTCAAACCTATAAATTACTTTTCATGAACTAATGATCCGGTAAAGTTTTTTGAGTGGGTATTGGAACAAATGGGGCAGTCATTTCAACAGATAATGTAGTAACAGGTTGACATGTAAGTAACTGTAATGTTGCAAAATTCAATGAAGTTGCAATTGTTATGATCGAAATTTATATTTCTGAACTTGCAATAGACGAAAGGTATAGGTATTTAATTAACTGAACAATATTAGAACACGTTATCAAAATTAAAATAGTTTCGTGTTCATTACATATTAAATTATATATTATAATTTCAAGTTCCATTTAAAAAGTGTTAAAAGAGCTTAACATCATGAAGACGTAAACTGACAATAAACTATAGGGTTTTTTTTATTATCATACAAAAATCTTAATATTCTGTTGAAAACTGAATACATTAAATAAAATTAATTATTTTTAATACTAAAAATACACTGAAAAAAAAATTTTATTGATGACTAATCAACTTTCATAATATTCAATATCACTGAAGATTTACACAATTCAATTTATGTTCATTTAAAAATACTTAGAAAAAGATAAAACTTTTGATTTACAATAAAACTTTTTTAAAATTTATGAAACAGTAGCCTAATTATCTAAAGTATTTATGTCGTACCAGATAAGATGTCGTAAGAACAAAACAATACCATAATTTTTTCGATTTGTAAGTTTTGCAGCAGTTTTATTTACACTAAAACAGTGTTCAGTGGTATTTTAAAGAAAATTAAAATAAAAATTGTGATTTATCATTATAATCAAAATGAAAGGTAAGAAAAATACTAAGTTTAAAATATATCATATTAACAAAAATATAAAGTCTATAACATTTACAAACAATAGCATCAAATGACTTCAAATCTATAGAATTTTTTAAAATGTCAATATTATATTTAGTTAAATATAAAATTTTATAATTAATTATATATATTGTTGTATTATAAACTAGTAACCCGGGCAGACGTTGACCTGCCATAGATTGACTTCTATTTTTAGTAAACTGCATTTTGTTTAGACCGCCTGTAGTTCGACCAATGACACTTCGGTTTGGTGCCATAATTAATATATAAATTTAAAATTAATAATTTAAAATATTTTAAATTTTAATTTAATTTGTGAAATCTTCCTTTTATTTTGCAATTACGGTATCATAAAATTATTATATTCATTTACAGTAAAAAAAATTTGAAGAAATAATTTATTTATTATATTTGATGAAATATTTAAAATATTGATGACACACAAAAATATTAAAAGAGAATCAGTATCACTCAAACTGTAACAGTTTGAAACAGAAATTTATGAATTTATTATTTATGTTAAAATTAGTGAATTTTTTCAATATTTTATAATATAAAAGCCTTCCCGGGGATAAATTTGAAGAAAGTATTTATTTATTATATTTGAAATATGAAATATTTGAAATATTGATGACACACAAAAATACAAAAAGAGAATCAGTATCACTCAAACTGTCAGATTGTCAACAGTTTGAAACAGAAATTTATGAATTTATTATTTTTGTTAAAATTAGTGAATTTTTTCAATATTTTATAATATAAAAGCCTTCCCGGGGATAAATTTGAAGAAAGTATTTATTTATTATATTTGAAATATGAAAGATTTGAAATATTGATGACACACAAAAATACAAAAAGAGAATCAGTATCACTCAAACTGTCAGATTGTCAACAGTTTGAAACAGAAATTTATAAATTTATTATTTATGTTAAAATTAGTGGATTTTTCCAATATTTTATAATATAAAAACCTTCTCGAGGATATACCTTATAATTTTTCCTGTGATTTTCCCGGTGTTGGATGTACCTATGGTTTTTGAATCCATCCAGTACAGACAGACACACATTCATTTTTATATATATAGAAGATATATTAGTGTTTTGCTAAAATCAATTTTAAGACATTCAAAATCCAAAATGCACAGTTTGATTCAGTACATTGCATTGTTTTGTGAAAGGCAACGACCCTTTTTAAAATGCAACGAATGGATTTGTTTGGCGCTTGCACTGTGTGCTGTTGATGAAGTGTTAAGAAATTACTTAATTAAGTTTTGCAAGTGTGTATTTAAGAAATTTTGGGATTGCAATGAAAATATTTACAAAAAAACGAAACTTCCTAGATCATTTCATCTACATCATCCGTTACTATACAGTACAACTTCCTTCCATTCTTCTCTGTTTATGGCTTCTGTTTTTTCAATTTCTTATGTTCATTTCTTCTAAGTCCTGCTGCACACTGTCTTTCCATTGTTTTCTTGGTCGCTCTTTTTTTTTGCTGGTTCCTACTACGTTCTCATAAATCTTAAGCGGTACTGTCATATCCGGGATTCTTATCACGTGTTCAACCCATCTTAACCGCTTGTTTCTCATAAATTTGTTGATTTTATTACCTTCAGCTAACCGTTCTAGCTTGTGGTTGTATCTTATGCGATACATCCCGTTTTCTTTCACGGGGCTAAACATTTTCTAAATATTCTCCTTTCAAACACTGCTATTTTGCTTGCTTCAATTTCAGTTAATCTCCATGTCCCGCAGCCATAAGTTTTGCTTTTCGGAAAATATTATTACTTATAATTAGTCGTTTTAATCCATAATAGACTTTATTCACAGCTTATACTCCTAGATCCTTTAGTAAATTTCAATTTCTGTATAGCTTTTAAAAAACTATTTTGAACCTTACAATAAAATAGTTAAAAAAGAATTAAATTTCTTAAATCTTCAGAAATGGTTTAAATTTATATCACAATAAAATATATATAATTAAGTTTCATAAAAATCTTATATTTAAAGGTATTGTTTTCATATTAATATAAAATATTAGATATTGGTGCAGACTTTTACCGTCGGAAAGTACAATAGGCCCCATTGATTTATTTTATTTAAAATTTCTGTGTCGAAATGATCTGGTCTTTTGTATTACATACTAGTCAATTCCAGGAAATAATTACAAAATCAAACATATTGCCTGCTAACAGCACTAAAATATTTCATTGCTGAATAAAAAGCAATAGTGTGTTGCATGATGCAGTACAATGCAATACATTATATGAACTAAAACACTACATTATTAACGAGCTAAAAGGCACGACATTACAGATTTCGCAGATATTGCTTCGTATCTCTGATATAAATACATTATGTTACAGGTATATCCAAACCTGAAACGACATTATTTTTATATATACATATATGCATCTTAACTAGGAATCCTTAAAAACAATGAAGAAAAATAAATTCAGATTCATTATTTTATATGATTGTTATACGCTAAATTCAACAGATCACAGCAATTCTAAGAAGTGTTGAAGATTCATTGAAAGCAATGAATGTATTTGTCTCACTTGATTTGCTTATCTAAAAACAAGGGACTAACCAAGTCGTATCAATAAGTAAATCAAGATTAAGCAATTATAAAGTATCTGATGTACCCTTTACACTGTGAAAGCAAATGATATATTAAATAAAATATAAAAGTTATAGTAAAGATGTGCTTCATAGAAGGGAAAACTTTTGGTGTCCAAAGCGTATAATTAGTAAAACTGATTAAATTAACTTATGAATTTCAGATGTGTATCAGTGAACTAAGTTGGATTGCTGCGAAATGTAGAGATACCCTTTAATATTTAAATTAATTCTAAGGATTAAATTAAAAGTAATGTAATCAATTACAAAAGATTAAATTTAAATTTAATTAATTAAAAACTGAATGTAAAATACTGGTACCTGCACATGGCACCTAATAATGTATAGATGATATCGATCAATTGTGCTATCTTAGCAATATCATTACTAGAACTGGTGATTTGGTAATCACTTCACGCAAACTACTGAATGGATCAAAATTCGAAACGCGGCATGTAATAACATATGTATATATGCAAAAAATTTTTAGTCAAACGTTATCTCCAACACTAATCGGGGATGGCTCTTAAATGAAAACTGCAAGACTATCAGAGGATGTCACCTGGAGTCAGAGTAAAGACATTTTGACGAAACTTTAATTAATTCACCGATCTGACCTAACTTTTTGTCTTTACTCTGACCTTAACGACTTCAACCATTCCTTCTCCGTACTTTTAAGACGACCTTATTATAGAGCACTAAACGCTTTCGACTTTGGTACCAACATTCTTTAGTCCAAACTTTTATGAAATTGCACTTCATTGCCTTAGTTCAACGATAATTCCGAAACGTTATCATCTTTGATTTCAAGGACTTACTCATTAAGTTGACTGTTTCCGCTATAGAGCGACGATGGTTAAGACGGACATACCATTGCGGTGTTAAAGTGGATTAAGATATTTAGTAAACAGTCGTCATATAAAAGTCATCAGAAAAGTCTATAAAAAACTTGTTTGGAACTGATATTATTATAGAACACCACTTTCTTCTGTAATTTAATGTATTGTATTATATCTATGTACATATGACATATGCATGTACATTTTATCAAGGTATTATGTGATATTTTATAAAAATTTAATTGAAATTAAATATCGATGGATATGCGGAAAAACAATTGATAAAACATGGATACAAGCCAGAGAATGAGTAGAGCTCGTGGGGTAGTGCTCCCAAACGACCACGAACTCAACAATCAGCTAGAAAAGTTTAGGCTTGCGTATTTTGGGATTTAAGTGGAATAATTTATATAGACTTTTAGGAAAAAGAAAAAATAATAACATTAGACTACTATTACGTACTATTAGATCGATTGCATAAGGAAATCAAGAAAGGACGATCACATTTATCAGAAAAACCTATTTTATTTTTACAAGATAATGCACCTGTTCACACGTAAATGAAAACCAGGGCAAAATTAAATGAAGTACGGTACGAATTGCTTCCACACTCACCGTTTTCTCCAGATTTTGCTCCCAGTGGCTATTACCTGTTTCCTACAAAGGATGGCTTTAGAGAAAGGGATTTGCATCAAATGATGAAGTTGACTAGAAAACTGAGGTATATTTTAATGGAATTGATAAATCGTATTATTTACAACGTGTTGAAATATTGTTAGATCGTTGTACTCGGTGTGTCGAGCTAAAAGGAGTCTACATTGAAGCATAAAATATAATTCTCCAAAAAAAGTCTGTTTTTATTACTTAAGCCGGGTATGTATAAATTCACCCAGTATGGCTAGTGTTATTATATTTTTTTTTTAAATATCTATCGATTGAAATGATTTTTAGCAACTATATTTCTATAAATAATATCAACTAATTTACATTCCGTACAACATTAAATTGACTATTACAAAATTATTAAATGAAGTTAATTACTTAAGTAATTATGTTAATTAATGTGGCTATTCCAAATATGGGAATATTTCAATAACTTCAAAAATGGTTTAAAATTAATTACTTTTCTTTTTTAAAATAAGGCGTATTTTTCAACTTATTTACAAGTGTTGATTATAAGATAATTTTAAAATTAAGTTATAATAGTTTTGATGAAATACATATTAAAACGATAAAAAAATGCGGACTTTGTTCATATAAATATCTTTATATATTTAAAAAACTTTTATTTACAAAAAGCTGATAATCACAGTAATCTTACTTATCATGTATTAAATGTATTTATTTTGGATTTTCTATTTAATATAATTTTTATTTTTAGAAAATCCATTATCTGTACCTAAACGGTGGGTCTTGACGTCAGATTTTTGGTGAAAAATTGAAATTATTGTTCTCAAGAATATTCAATGAACACTTTTTTTTGTATTTAATAATACAATATTTATGAATGGTATTTAATAATATATTGAAGTTATTGAGATTTTTAAAAATTTATAACGATTCATAACAAATATTTTACTCAATTCATAAATTTTTTGGAAAAGGAAAAAAAATTTGTCATGCCCGAATAAGTACGCCTGTTCAGAAGGGGATGCAGGGGTGTTAATTACACTTCATGTTAGTAATTATCTGTGTTATGTGCTTTAAAAATGGCCGATTTAAAATTTATTGAGCAATTAATTAAAAATATAATAAGTTTGATAAATTCAAACACTTGAAATTCTCTAGATGTTTATGGTCTATTTATGCTCTTATTAAAGGTGAAATTTAAACAATTCTTGGCTTTCTGTACGACTGTGATTAGATATCAACGCAAAAAAAATGCAAAAAAAAACCAAAAAAAAAAAAGAAAACAAAATACTGGAGAGAATGGCATTCAGTAATAATACTAAATAACGTCTCGAAATCTATATAAGCAGTCGTCGTATGGCACAAGTGTTCAGTGAACTAAATAAGCCAGCGGATATTATAAATTTAAAATAAAATAATTGTGTTCGCAAAAATTCTCATTTTTGGAAGAAAATGAAATACAGATGTACGTACTAAAAATTTTTTTACTACTGTAAAAATATATATGTGTATTGATATAAATATGTAACGCTAAATTTTTTATCTTTGTAGTGAATTCAATAATATATAAAATTAAAAAATATCAAATTTTTAAATTTTTGTAAATCTGTGCATCGCCCTTAATTGTTTTTTGGCAGGGCATTCTAAAAGAAAATACTACCTTATGAAGCCCGCGAAAAAAACACATATTTTTTGAATAAATTATATTTTTCTTTACAAATGAATTTTTAAATTAAATATTAATTTCTCTAAATATTCTTTTTTTCTCATTCATTTCTAACAATTCTATTCTATTCTCATTCAGTCTAACAAATAAATCACCCATTCATATATTTAGTTATTTGATAAGTAAATTACTATACTAAACTAGAAATAATTAATTAATTATTTTTAAAATTTCGACATTAAGAAACATAAAAATATTACTTTCACTTCCCACCAAAGTTTAATTTCTACATACATTTATATATAATTAACACCGCCACAATAGATCGTTTTACGATTATTTTTCTGTATTATTTTCTATGTAATATTTTATGGATCGAATATGAATATTGATATCAAATTTTAGATACTTCTCAAATAAATTAATGAAACTCTAGATTTTTGTAACTAAACCAATCTCCTACAAAAAGGTGAAAAGGACGGTTTTATTATGGGAAACGCAGAGAAACTATTGTGTATAGAGTTTGTGATAATCACATCAGTTCACTTGCATATATTTCTTATAATTTCTATGCTTTGAATTTTTATTAAAAATATCAAATACAATAGGTTAAGTTAACCGAATTTCAGAGTTCACGTACCGCTCTAAAAAATTAACTTTTGAGTTAACTTTTCTAAGCGTATAAATTTTTCGAACCATCCATTTGTTTAGCAACACAGTGCCAAGTGTGAGCTCTTGCTCCATTCTGTTTTAAGCTCCAAAAATATATTTTCATCTTCATCATCAAATAACCTTGATTTAGTCACGTGGAATAAGATAAAAAAGTAGGATGATATTCAATACGATAGTAAAGACGACATTCCGTTGTCTAAATTGATTAAATCAAACGAAGGTGTCGAAGGTGGCTGATATGTTAATATTGAATCATTGAAATTAATTTAGTGAGCTATTTTCAAAAAAATCTATGCTATTATTAATTTTTTTTTGTGAACAGTCCACCTGAAAATATATCATTAATTAAAAAACCTTCTTTTTTAATGTTTATGGTCTTTATATTTTTTTTTAACTTACTTTAATACAAATATATGACTATGATACAAAGTATTTGAAGGCTATAAAAATATGATGGAACCATTCGATCCACTACGGATGAACCAATAATCATGAGCCAACATAAATGTTTTGGAAAACGAAAATATCTTTTCATTAAACTATCGATGAACCAATCGGTTACAAAGTAACCGTGATCTATCTGAGTGCTTGTCAAATTAAATATTTTATTTATAAGAATTAGCAGAGTTAGTGTAAATTTGTATAAAAATGTTAATATTAGAAAAATAAGTAAAAGAATAACTAATGTTAATCACCATACATTAAAATTAAAAGAAATATTTGCAAGATTGGAATAAACCAACAAATTTAATCTGATTTATTATAAGACAAATAATATTCAGGAAAGCTTTCGACTACTTGGTACCTCTTCCCTCTCTTTCAGCACGATGGCAACTAAAACAGATTTTAAATCTAATAAAATAATTTTAATAATTTTGATTCTCCATCCAAGTCATCTAATCTAAATTAAAAAAAAATCAACCGCCAAAAGCAATGGTATAAATGTGGTTTTTCAGCAACTAAATTATTAAGGTTCTCGGAAGAAAACCACTTTAATTCACAAAATGTAGGCTCCAATTTTTTAATCTTTTAAAGTTTAACATTTTTATATATTTAATTAATTTAAATTAATATTTTTATCTAAAAATATTACTACTAACTAGTTCCAAGAACTTCTCACTCGTACAATCATTGTGAAAGTGATGTTTTCTTAATTGCTGCATTGAAAATTAGATGGCGCCTTTCCAGCATCTGCTAGAAATATTTTTAAACGAATAAGTCTTAAAACCCTCATAAACCTTACCTAATTTTCGGTTTGGATAATCTTCGTAAAATAACTTTTTAAACATAATGAATCGCTTTTTCAATATATATTATAGCCCTATATATATGTATACATGTACATATATATCTTTATATATATGATTTGCTTTACCAAATCATTTAAGATATGAAAATTTGAATATACATTTATAATCATGTTTAAAAATAATATTCTTATCTTTTTTTTACAGTGGTGGCAGTAGTAGCTATATTCCTTCTATTTTGTAACGCATTTGCTGAGTACGAAGAAATATGTCGTCTCCTCAAGAATGGCAGCACATTTCGTAAGCCTGGCAGTTGTACGCAATACATAACCTGTAATAACAACTATGCTCAAACTCACACATGCACGGGTGACACCTTATTCGATCGTAGCAAATTACAATGTGTCGCGAGTAGTACCTTATCCAGTGATACTTACTGCAGTAATCGCTGTGTCGGCAAAAGCGGCACCTGGATACCAGATTTAACAAGTTGCCGAGGTTTCTTATATTGCAGTGGTGATGTCCCAATTAAAGGGCAATGTCCAGAAGGATATCATTTTAGCGAATCTTCTCAACAATGTATTTTCGATGAAGATTCCAGTTGTTTGGTAGTTGGCAATATATGTGAAACATTACCAGATAAAACTAGATTACTTAATGAAAACAATTGTCTTAACTATTATGAATGTTCTAAAGACAAATTATCATCCAGTGCGTGTAAATCTTTATATTTCGATGTTCAAAGTGGTACGTGTGTTGACAAACAATTGGTAGCATGTACTGCACATCCATTACCGAAAAATGTTTGCGGTACTGCCGCCAAACCATCTCCCGGCTTTAAATCAGATGACGCTACATGCCGTGGATACTTTGCTTGTGCTGATTTGGGTATCGTTCCTGACTTAACGCCTGTCTGGGGTCAATGCCCAGAGGGACTATTCTTTAACTCTACAAATCAAGCATGTGTTATACCTAGAAATGCAATTTGCACCAATAATCGTTGTGAAGGACGTGGATCTGGTTTGGTAGCAACCAGTAAAAACAATTGTCACAATTACATAATATGCGAAGATGGTAAAACAGTTTCAGAACAATCATGCAGAGGAGATCTGTTCTTTGATGAAGAGCGGCAAGCATGTGTTAAGGACATCATTGAATATACCTGCTGTGATGGACAAAAGGCATAAAACCTATTAATTAATACATACGAATACATATTAATTGTGCAAGAAACAACTTGTTTTTTATTTTTTTATTTTTATTCTTACTGTTTTTAATTTTTTTGTAAATTAAGAAAACAAATATCTGAAATCTAGGCATATAATAATAACAATATCATCTTTAGTAAGAAGATTTATATATTAAATAGACTGAATCTTTTATATTTTAAGTTAATTTATAAATAAATTTATCGAATTAAATCATTAACTACTTTCTTTAGTAAATTTTTACTGGTAAGGTGAATTGCGATATAGAGCGCAACAATCTATGAAATCGTAATGTTTATTATAATATTGAATTATCTTAAAAAGTTTTATATAGACGTTATCTATATACATATTTTGTGAAATTATTCTTTCATCTTTTCAGTTCTATTATACTAAATAAATAAAACGTTTACACTACCTCAGTTAACTTTACAAATGTACAACAATAAATGCTATTTATCATATATAAATCCATTCTTAACTGTAATGGCATCACTATAGGCAAAAGTTGTCTCCAAGTGCAAATGTTCATATTTGGATCAATATGTTCCTTTTAAATATAATAATTAGATTCGATCATTGTATATATAAACATGGTATCACTTTGTTATATTAAGAAACCAGGTTTAATAAATGCACGACTTTATTTACTATCGTTTACACTATACATTAGAGATGAATTTTATCATTAAAAATAAAATTTCTTGCTTCATCTAAAAACCCACGCTAATATTTGCTGAAATAATTTATTATTGTACGTTAACAATTTTTAATAATTTTGCAGAATAAATATGTAACAATTCACAATAATCCTACTACAATTATAAATATTGCATACTTTTCAGCAAAGAATATCTTTAAGATGTTAAATTACTCCATAAGAAGAGTAATTTAAATATGTATTTAATATATTTGTGTCCTCTCCTAATAGAGTTTTTAAACAAACTCTATCTATTTTTAATTATCCCGTTATTTTTATAACATATTGGACTTGTTCAAGCTTCTATACTAATTTAATCATTTTTTTTATCTATTTGCAAAGTTTGCATCAACCCACAAGCCTTCTTCATTATGAAATGTTATTTTAATCTCACTTTTAGAGTGACCTTTTTGCAACGCTCATCTTTATACCGATTAGTTACCGAATCAATTCTGTATTCAGCCGATGACCCAATTCAATACATCGCAATGAATATTCTCTTCTCTTAAGAAATTGTAATATGAACGGTGGTGAATCCTTTCTTTAGTGCTTGCAATAATTTATACAGCTCCTTAAAGCGGTCCAAACTCATGCAAAAATTTTCTTGAAAATAATTTGAACAATTTTTCTGGCAATCCACTATTAATTTTACACTTTTTTCTTAATCAAACTTACTAGTCAAAGTCCAGAACTTTCTCTAGTTTCTAGTAATTATTGAGTAAAGTATTAATTTTTGTAACTCCGCCGTAAACGGTCCCAAGCCCGGTTAAGAAAGAAGGAGGAAAAAGTGCTTGCAAAGGTCTCGTAGCGACATAACCCCATAATGCGAGAAACGCCCACCAAATAATATCTTGACTTCGCAAGCAAAGTCATTTTATAAACGGCGAACGCGATCATCTGCCGTGTCAAATCTAGATAAATGGTTGGTCTTAAGGTTAACGACTTTATACCGTAAAAAAATTTTACCTGTCATGAATATTGAACAACAGCCTCGGATGAGATCGGAACATGAGAAAAGGTCTCGAAATTGTACATGGACTAATGATTTGAAAATAGGATTATGAACTTTGAACATACAAACAATGATGCAAACCGGAAAAATGCACGAGATTGCTGATGAACTAATAAGAAATAGAATAGATATATCCACACTGCTAGAGATCAGATGGCAAGGAAATGGTGAAACAAGAAAGAGAGACTGTAGTATATATTACTGTGGAACGAAGTAAAGAACTGGGCTGTTCTTTAATAAGTGTAGATCCCTCATCGGAAAGAATATATAAAATTAAAATAAAAGAAAAATTTCAAGACATGAATATTATATCATACCACGCACCTACAGAAAGTTTAGAAGAAGAGGATATTGAAGCCTATAAATTGATTCAGCTGCAATGTGAATTTGGTATAATACGTTAATATAAAATATAAATTGAGCTAATTTAATTTTTTGTAATTTTTTTCTGAGCAATTATATATAAAATATATAATAAAATAATATAAGTTTAATTTTTTTAAATAAATTTACGTTATGTATGAAATAGAATATGTATATACATTAGTTTTAATATTAATTAAAACTAATAAAATTAATAATTACTTTTATTAATTTATTATACCTATGTAATAAAATTGCTGTCGACTGAATATTATTTTCAATTTTGTGGCTATTGAAGCGAATATTTCACGCTATTTGGTTACCCAAACAAAATACATGCTTTGGCATCACTAAAATATTTTTTGACAGCTGATTAGAAAAAGCATACAAATAAAAGAAAAAAATAGACAGACGACGGCATTAGTTAGAAATTCTTATACGGAAATTTTAATGTGTAACAATAAATTGATAAATATATTAAAATTATATTAAACAAGAAGAAAGGGAAAATATTTGATTGCCGTTTGATATTATTTGGCCAACATCGGAATATGTGAAATTTATTTGCAAATAAGATAAAGTGAAATTTTTTGTGAAAACGAGTTCTATGAGCAGTGAGGAAATCTTATAAAGAAAACGAAATATCATTCAGTAATTGCAGTCGGCTTTATGTTATTTATAATTAAATTAAATCATTGTAATTTGCCAAGAAAATTACGCAAAAAAAGAAATATATAATATAAAGCGAGTGTTTTCAATATTTTTTGTACGATTTTAAAAGATTTTTTATTTTGTGTATCAATTTTACGCGCTGCCACATTGTCGTCTATTCATTTGTATGGATTAAGTGATGCCACCGTACGGTCTTGTCGTCACATAAAAAGTTCTTTCGTATAAAATTTCGTATATTTTATATTTCGGTTTCAACATTGGTTTTATTTTTAATTTTTGTGTACGTATATTTTAATTAAAATTTTATTTGAGTTCATATATAGTTTAATTTAATTTATTTATAAGTTTTATTTATAAATTCGAAAAAAAAATATAGTGATATCAATAGAATTTTGTTTATTAAATATTGTGTAAATTAATGGAATTATCAAAATTAATTGTGGAAATTTAAAGAGAAAATATATTAAATGATATATTTGCCGCTGTAAAAATGGTATCTAATTTATTTAATATAAAATCACTTATTTTTTATATATTTAAACTTCAAAGTCATGTAGGTGTATTAATATAATAAACCAATTTAAAATATTAAAAACTATATTACAGTGAATTGCTATTTTTACAATAAAATTAATAAATTCAATATGTATACAAATATAAATAAAATATGATATAAACAAATCATCATAAAATTTAAATAAGTGAAGTTTCAGTAAAATATACCTATTATATAAAATATATTTTTGATGTTTTGGTGTTAATAAAATAGTAATTTGTTAAAAATTATAATATAAACAGTAAATAAATAATAACTCCAGTAGAGTATATTATATTTATATATATTATTTGCGATTTTTAATGAATATATCAAAAATTCATATTAATTTTAAACTTTAAATATAGTTTAGACAATTGAAAAATATAATTGAGACATTGAAAAACATTAATATTTAAAAGTTTTTGTAGTACATAATCAATAAATATATATAATAAACTTCCGATAATTGCAATATCATATATAACTGTTACTCACATGCGACACATGCAAAAATTAAATTTATATATGTTAGAAATCATATATGTTTATATAAATTATAAATCCGATATATATTTTAACTTGTTTTTTCTAATAAAATTATTAACTGCTGTTACAATTAGTATATAATTTAAATTATGAAGAGTGTCTAAAGCGGTTGTTACGTTTAAACAAATAAATGTTATATAATAAAATAATATAATTAAATTAAAATTTATTTTTTAATGCAACAAAGAACATAAAAATCTTAAATATTTTAAATAATGTTCTTCAACATATATAAAATAAATATGAATTTTAAATTTCGCCAGTTGCTTTAGATCTCATATATATCAGATATATATTTTTACTTGTTATTTTTAATAAAACTATTAAAATCTATTGCAAATAATATATATTATAAATTATGAAGAGTGTCTAAAGCGGTTGTTACGTTTAAACAAATAAATGTTATGTAATAAAATAATATAATTAAATTAAAATTTATGTTTATAATGCAACAAAGAATAAAAAAAATCTTAAATATTTTAAATAATGTTCTTCAACTTATAAAAAATAAATATGAATTTTAAATTTCGCCACTTGCTTTAGATCTCATATATATCAGATATATATTTTTACTTGTTATTTTTAATAAATCTATTGCAATTAATATATATTAAAAATTATGAAGAGTGTCTAAAGCGGTTACTACGTTTAAACAAATAAATGTTATATAATAAAATAATATAATTAAATTAAAATTTATGTTTATAATGCAACAAAGAAACAAAAAAAAATCTTAAACAATATATTAAATAATGTTCTTCAGTATATAAAAAATAAATATAAATTTTGATTTTCGCCACTTGCTTTAGATCGTGACACGCCCTACTAATATACATATCTGTCTGTAGCCTTAATTCTAGTAAGAGACTTATGAGCAATTAGCGCTGAGCATAATTTTTACTGTTTCTTTTTAACTTTACCAATTCATTAAATATTTTTCCCAAAACTGATCGAATCGAATCGAATACCTGCCATAATACAAATCAATTAAAAAAAGTACGATCACCGCCGCTCTCCATAGAATTAATTCACTCAGAATGTAGTAGGCAACTCATTTTGCTGGTCACTTTTGCAAATAAAATTATTTATTTTACATATTCTGTTTTACGATAGGTTTTTGTATCTATTTGGTAGATTTTAAAAGTTTTCCGAATATGTGAACATGGTTTGTGTGGTTTCTCCGCTTGTATTTGTAACTGTCTAAATGTGTGCGCATAGTAGCGAAGTAGCGAATATCTGACAGATACAAATTCATACAAATTCTCAAGTGAACGCACGCCTAAAAGGAACGTAAAGAGAACATACGTAGAAGACGTAAAAATAGTAGAATAAAAAGAATTTTATCAAACGGCGCAAAGTCGAGGAAAAAAATACTGAAAGAATTCTACGACAACTTCATCAGTAAGTTTTGACAGCGACGCGAGAACGTTTTATTGAAAATACGCGAAACTTTTCATGAGTGTAGTTTTTTTTTATATTCTAATTAAATAAAAAATTATTTTACAATAAAACCATAAACCACCGCTACACTTATGTAAGCCTGTGCAAATTTATAATATAAATTAAATAAATCGCATGGAAATATATATTCCATAAGAAAACAAACCAAAAAAAAAAACAAAAAACCTAAATTCTACATAAGCAGTGAAACTGGCTACAGTATCTCTTAGATATATGTGTTTATTTTAATTTTAAAGATAGCATATCTATTAGATACAAAAAAAAAACAAAATTAAACAAAAAACAAGTGGTGTGCGTCAACATTCCTATGTGCACCTTTTTTTGCTTTAAAAAATCGAGATACAATTAAGTTTAATTGATAATTTGCGTTTTGTATTTGACTACAGTTACGTGATTTTTATAGTCATAAATAAAAGAATTTATGAAATTTGTGTTTGGCGAAAGTTTTATTAAATATCGCATTACTTGTAGGAAATGTCACATCACAGCGATGATCAACTCTTACAGGCTGGCAGTGATTCTTTTTGGGAGCCCGGCAACTATAAACGTACCACTAAACGCATTGAGGATGGCTACAAGTTCGTATTAATTTTGTCATTGTATTTATATTTTTGCTATGATTATTTATTTGTTTGTTGCACACTACACTTTAGTTCGGCATTTTAGTTCTATAGCAGATAAGGTTCTAAGTACATTATAACAAAAAAATTAAATTTAAATAAAAATAAAAGAAAGTATTAACTATTAAGCCTGGTGCTAACATCTATTTTGCAGGAAATATTTACATTAAATTCTATATATAAAAAAAAGTTCCACAAAATTTGGATATAATAGAAATTCTTTTTATAAGAAGCTTTAAATTAAATTTTACAACATTTGAAGTAAGTTAGTACTAAACTTCCTTATGATATATGATATATATGATATAATTAAAAAAAGTATATAAAGTTATAACATGAGTCGGTAAAGGATGTCAGTACTAGGCTTTATGACAAAATTAAAAAGAGTATGAAAAGTTCTTATATGAGTCGGAAAAGGATACTAGTACTAGGCTTTAAGATAAAATTAAAAAAAATTATGATAAGTTCTTACATAAAAAAGAGATTTTTATATTAAAAAATATTTCTGAGTGACGCTATTTAAAAGAAAATTTATTTCTTTTTTTGTAATTTGATAATATATACTATTCTTTCAAAGTATTTAAGCGTAAAGATGCTCAAGAAATTCCAGCGTACTTGCTTTCAAACATTTTAAAAGTTCAAGAATGTTCCAGTTAAATTTTAGTTTCGTCGGAAAAGGACACTAGTACTAGACTTTAGGATAAAATCAAAAAAGTATGGAAAGTTCTTATATGAGTCGGAAAAGAATATTAATATACTACTACTAGGCTTGATGATAAAATTAAAAAAAGTATGAAAAGTTCTGATATGAGTCGGAAAAGGATGTTAGTACTAGGCTTTATGATTAAATTAAAACAAAGTATGAAAAGTTCTTATATAAAAAAGATTTTTATATTGAAAAATGTTTTTCAGTAACGTTATTATAAAGAAAAACAATATTTTTTACACCAGATAATAGATAATATTCTCTCAAAGTATTTATGCACAAACTTTGAAGAGTTCCAAAGTTAAAAAAATGTCGAATTACTTAAAGATATATAAGCTATCTCATTCAATATTAGTTTTATTTAATGTAAATAGCAATCTAAATTTAATTTAAATAATTATTGTGTATTGCGCATGATATGCCATATGCACTCTATAAGAAAAAACAATTGTTATTTTTTATGCAAAAACGAACATTAATTGCCCTTCATATTGAAATTGTGTCTTCTTTAAAACAACAGCAGTGAAGCAATAAAATTTGCTACTTTCCTAGGCAAAAAAAGTGCGCAATGGCATCAGTTTTGCCCCCATAGAGCTCCCAATGGGGATATGGTTATAAACTGTAGCTTTATCCCACATGACGTCTGTCATCTATTTTTCTCCCGCGTTAATGCAAGCACGTATTTAAACCTATTAATCACTGTGTTAGCCTTGTTTTTGCCCTCAACCTAAACTATTTACAATTATTGTCCACACTCTTATTCATCTTGCATCCCAAACAATCATACTTCCTATTCTCACGTACTCGCATTTCAATCATTTATTCATATTGTAAATCCATTTTTCTACTATATAAAACTGCTGTAGCAACAATAACATTATTATTTTTTTACATTACATTATATTAAAAGCCAAAATTTTTATTTGTAATCTAACTTCGACTACTTGAATTATAAATAATTACCTCTTCAATATTCCAGATAACTCTATTAGTTCCTAAATAAATTACAAATGCACAGTCGGATAAAAGTCGCTAAACTTAATCATTCTGATCAATGACGTATGTGCTCCATACGTTTCCTGTGCTATGTTTCCTTCTGTCGATTACAAATATCTGGACAAACCTAATATAACGTTTAATTACAATATTCTGAAGCGTACAAAAATACTATTGTTATTGTTGTTTTTGCCTAATTTGTCAGCATTTGGATCCCTGATGAGAGGTCATATCTCTCACTTGTACATCTGTACAGAAAAGTGGCTTTTTTCCAATTAGTATCGTTTCGAAAGTGAATATGAAAACAATCTTCCTTTTTAATTAAATGAACAAGCGAATGTAGTCTTACTTTCATACTTATTTAGCCATTGCAACCCATAACTGGGTTTCGACTTGCCGCAGCCTGTCTTTTAAGGCTCGTCTGCTGCATATGCACCTTTAAGAGCTAGTGTAGCTACTATTTCTTTAAACTCTTGATGTTATTGTTGCGATACAATTCACACATACAGTGCATTCCAAATAATACAGATTATGCTAATAATGCTTGTAGAATTATTCTTCCAAAAGCTGTCAAACATCGTTTATCATTTGTCTTTACCAGCTGTATTTGTATGCTATATAATAATAGTGGACATCCATTATCTACTAAACCATAGTAACATGAAATGAAAATAGTGTTCCTTCCTTTAATAAGATTTAAAGTTGAGACTTTAGTTGTTATTAATATTAATTAATGGTTTGTATGTTAAAAAAGTCTTATAAATATCATATATTATCTTAATAAGTTAGGCTAATTGAACTAGTCTAGTTTACTCCGTCTATATAAACATTTGTATATATATTGAATGTTTAATTGCTAAATAAATGACCAAATAACACTGCACTCTTTTTAAATTAAGGCAGATCCGATTTAATTATGAAAGAAGTATTTGACTATATATGTCATTTATTGACTATTCAAAAACTATATCTAATGTGTTTATTATAAGAAAAATGAAATTCTGGTGTACATGTACCCTTAGAAATAGTTTAAGAAGCAGACGTTAACTTTTTTCTCCACGTCTTTTACTTCCCCATTGCTTCTCATGAAGATATTACAAACTTGCATCCATTGGTTTCACAAAAATTGAGATATGTTTCTGCTATACTACGAACATTATTCTGTGGTGATGACTTTTTTGATTCATGTTTAGGATTACAAATTTAAAATTGATGATGTGATTATGAAAGTAAAAGAAGAACTAACAAAAGTGTAACACCCCGAATCGGAAGAACTATTAAAGTAAAATTTATATCAAACTAAATAATAACAGACAGAAATCTACATGGAATAAGAATTTTACAGAAAGTGGAAAATCGGGTACCATATCAGTCAAAAGACATGAAGATTAAACTCACGATAACGATTTTAAATTGTTACTCGACAAACAAGAAAACAATATTTACATTTTTAACATTTATCTATGATGATAACTCAAAGTGTAAACTAACATATATAAAACATGGTGAGGCAGGGCAATTAAAACCAATACGAAATATTCATATCAAAAAGATAATACTTTGCGTTTATTAGAATCAGAAAGGAATTGTATACTATGAACTGCTTAAAATGACACTATTACAGTATGATCGCTACCAAGTACCACTTATATCCGACAAAGATCTGGTGGGAAAACGTTCGGAATAAGAAATTCAACATTGAAACAGTTCTTCAACATAAATATGTTAGACCTGTAGTAGCAATCTAATGAATCTGTAGTGTAATGAGTTCAATATCACAACAATGAATTGGACGACGTATCACATAGGTATTTTAATTTCCTATATCACTTTAGCTTTAAATCCAGAACATATATGAATGACTGTTTAATAATTTGATGATTAATACATTAAATATATTAATAACATTCCTTTAATAATCTAGTACTACTGAGAAGCTTAGTTCTAGATTTTTTCTAATATTAAAGCTTCTTCTGATTTGGTGAATTTGCAAAAATGGAACAAAAAACTAACATATTTGCATAAAAAATATTTTTTTTTCACCACTAAAAAGCACCTCTTCATTTCCCAGTAATTGCAATAACACCTTTACTTTGTTTAGTGAATGAACCTGTTACTGTCTTACTAGGAATATGAGGTGTATTACTGTTTATATGGGTTATGCGACTAATTTGTTTCTTTGTTTGTGTAATTCTGCATTTTTTTACAGCTATTGGATTAGGAAGTGCTACCAAATCTACCCTACTAAATCTGATTTAACTCCTACTGATATCCAACACAAATTTTGAATCGAATTTAAATATAATGTCCGCAAATATTAGAATAACAGTGCAGCGAATTGATAGTTCTTAAAGTTATATTGAAAAATAACTAAAAGCAATTCAAAAATAAACTTATAGAACAGATCCACTATTATGCATGAGCACTATGTGATATAATCAACTCATTTCATACATCTTGTTCTTCCCAAAATAATAAAAAGTCCCAGCTTAAAATTTAATTTATTTGCTGCGTTCAATTTGCCAGCTATCTTATAGCACATTAACACTATCTCATTTAGGTTGTTTTACTCATATAACCATTAATGAAGTTGATTTACCATACAAAAATCTTTCATATAAATGAGCTCATTAACAATAAATCAGCTAATTTAAGGTGAAAAATTACGAATGTAACTCTTAAAAATAAATTTCTCACAAATTAATAAAATTTGAAATATATGTCGTATGTTTTATATATAAAATGTAAACAAACAACAGTTGAGCTGTAATAAACAAAGGCACTAAGGAAATAAGTATTCAATAAAATTTTTGTTTTTATTAATTGAATATGTAATTGATATATGAAATATATGTAAATGATTTAATAAATCAATTATACATTTAATATTTTTATGTGGTGTATTAATAATATAAGTTTATAAAAGTTCTATCAGCTATATAAATGAGCTCATTATAATGTGAACATTTCATCATTAATATAAATGAGCAAGTGTCTAAATGATACAGTGTGAATGTACTATTTGCTAAGCGAATTTTATCTTAACTGATTTATTTAAAATGAAAATAAAACAACAACTTGGCTAATATATTAAATTTGCAGTGGTATCATGTTTTCACTGCAACTAAATCAATTTATATTAATCAAAGTAAGAATTGGTCGTTTCCATTGCATAAAATGATTTATCATTCTGAAAGATCTGTTATATGTCAGAAAGTTCTGGATACCTTTTGTTTGTTTACATTTTAACTGTTAGTAGATAATATTTTGTTTTGTATTGTTAGCAGAATTAAATTAATTGATCATTAATTGATTAATTAATTAAAAATGCAGAAAATGTAAAAAATGTCGTATATGATATCTATTTATAAAAAACAAACGTTTTAAAGAATTCTTACCGCTTGTTTGTCAAACAAGAGTCAACAAACAAGTTTGTTTGTTTTTTGTTTATTTACATTTTGTTTTATTTGTAAAATATGTCAAATTTCGATCATTTAGGGATATGTTTCTTGACATTTTTGGTGTAATTTTCTTTTATGTATTCTTAACTAAATTAAAAAGCTTTGCACGGTTAATCAAATTTCATTAGCTGTCTAAATAAACTGCTTTATCGAAAGCAATGGGAACATGCTATTAGGCAAAATATCTTGCGAATTGAAAGTATCAGTTGAAAGACTAGTTTATCTACATTGGGAGAAAAAGAAAGACAGATATTGTTAAACTGTTTTATCGTACATATCGTATTGATCACGAATATACACATAAGATTTCCGAAGTTATTTTTATTGCTTTATCGCTTTAAAATTTTGAAAAGTTTTATATATTCTTTTACTTCAATATCAACAGAAATTTAAATATTATTCTATATCTTATTTTATTTTTTTTAATTTATTGAATCTTCTAAAAAATCAAAATAGAACTAACAATAAGTTTTCGCTGCTAATTTCAGTATTAGAAAAGAAAAAAGATGATTAATTGTTCTTAGCCAAACCTTCGTCCAAAATCGTTTCCATGTTAAGCGTTATTCTTCAATAATCGGGTTTATATAGTTCCTTTTGAATCACTGGGTTTCAGTTTCTACAGTACCAAGATTTCTATTATATATCTTGATCAAATTTTAATGTAATATAAAAAATAATTTTCCGACATTGAGAATGATAAACAGATAACAGGGCTCTTTTACTCTTTGATAGCTGAGGGTACTATAGGGTCCCACCCATCTCATTGCCTAATTTATGTTTTTCTTATAAGCTTTATGATTATTCAGTGATTGATCTAAGATCTGCGTACCTCCCAGTGCGTAGAGTGATTAGTTAGTGCTAAGTAGGATAGCCTGTCAGTTTTCGCATATAACTTCTGTCCCTTATGTATTTTTAGATCGGGTCTATTCTAAGGTCTCTTAGCATATCGTTTGTGCGGATGTACCAAGGCACTTTGAAGAGTCTTCGGAGAGCCTGACTTTGAGCAAAGATATCGATATATCTATCTAGTCATAGTGATCAGAAATAGATACAGTTTCCAACCTCATCTTTACTGCGTTACAAACATTTTGACAAACTTAACATATGATTTAATCTCAATAGTTTATAATTTTTTATATTATTACATTTTAATATAATTATATATGCTAACATGTTTTTATTATTTAAACAGTATATTTTTTTTTAACAACGAAACATTTTTCTGAATTAAAAATAGATATTTAGGTGTCACTAAAATAAACATTAAGTATATTTGAATATGATAAATAAATAAATAAATAATATAAAAATACCTTTACATATACGTAATATTGTTTATTGACTATAAAACCTAAGGTAGTGCACATTCACGTTATTATAGATTTCAAATTTATTGAATACTCGTTTTATAAAATAGAAACTAGTTCTGCCACTAAAGGTGTCTTCTTTACTGTATTCGTCACATTCCAATAAATTTTGTCTAAAATTTTTTATTAAATACAAAATACATTTGAATATATTTATAAATTCTCAACTATTATTTATCTTCATTGACAGACTTTGTAACGACTTGCAGCAATTAATACAGGAACGTGCCGATATTGAAAAAGGTTATGCGAAAAATTTACGCGCCTGGTCAAAAAAGTGGGCAGAGCTAATAGAAAAAGGTAAGATTCGCACAGGTTATGAATTAAAATAAATTAAATTAAATTAAATTAGTGAACTACATGAGTATCTGGCAGTATTACCAATAGTTTCGTGCCCGCCTGCACATTTACTCGTACGTGTGTATTTAGTTCACTTCTACGTTCTACGAAGAACTTAAGATTAGTATTTTCCTCCATGCTTATAGATAAGATTGTGTGTTTGTAGGAGAGTGTTTAACTTTACAAAATAGTTTCAGTATTTGTTGTAATTTCAACTATTTATGGGTCTTCTGTCTACTTTTCAGAATTATTTCTTTTGTTGTGTATTTTTTTTATTAGCACTTTCGTCACCATATCATTTATGGTCTTACGTTGCTACCTTGCCAGTGCAAATTTGTACTAATTTTTTTTAATGAATATTTGAAAATATTTGTTAAATATTTTTTGTTGCTTTTATTTTATTTTATTTTATTTATTTTTTTTCATTACTGGCATTGTTATGATTTTGTGGGACACGCTTTAGCGCGGAAATTTGGTACTGTTTTTTATATATTTCATTTCTTTATGTACTCGTATAACACTAAACTGTGTAATTTATAACAATTATTTATGTTCAGTACAATAATCGCTAATATCTCAGATACTTTGTGTTTATAGGCCTAAATAAAGTTAGAAATAAAGTAATGTAAACAGTCAACAACGGAAATCTAAGTTTGGGTTTTATCTTAAATAGAACAGAAATGTGTAAGGAATTAATTAATTTTTCTAGCATAGATATATCAATCAATGTATAATACGATGTAATAGATTTTACTGCAAATTAACTCAATACTATCTATATAGTGAAATTATATACACAGGTGAACATAGACAACTTATAATTATAATTACTATTATTATTATAATTGGCATGTTCGGAGTTAATAAACTTAATGGCACGATTCCGAATTTCCGGATACACCAACAACGGATTATAGTAAAGTTATGAATATTGAGTAACTTTTTCCACAATGCTGTGAGCGGATATAGCTTACTTCGCAAAATATTGTGCTATAAATTTGTAAACCTTAAATTATTTACACTAAAAAAATACAAACGCCATCTAACGTCAGGTGGTCTATAATGAACACACAAAAACTGTTAACAATAGGTGAATGCAACGTTTTGGACGTGTACTTATTGTTGGTGGGTTCTATATACTAATTTCCAACTTTAGAACCCAATATGTCAAAAATCAAGTTGCTCAGAATAGTTTACCTTTCATTGTCAAATGGGCGAGATCGAGAAATTTGAATCGTAAGAATTTGAGAAGTTAATATTCTCTACAATTACTTAGATTGTTAATATTAGCAAATATATTAAACATCAAAAATACAAAAATAATATATAAAAACTAATTATACTTTTTTCTCTCCATAAAGGATAGGTAGAGTTGGGAATATCCATAAATAATACATGGTATATAAGATATACATATATTAATGAAAATTGTGGAATAGATATTGGTCTATATTCAGATACGTGAACTTAAGATCTAATATCAAGTATTAATATGAATAGTCATAGTATTATGAATATTAAATAAATTAACTGACTTTGTTAGATTCAAAACGGTCCCTAGAATAGTAGTAAGAATATTTCTAAGAGACACTATTTATCTCTTTAAAACAATATGGTTTTTGACAGGTTTTTGATTTTAATATAACTTTCGTAATAGTTATTCTTCAAGTAATCGTAGACTGACCAGAATTTGTGTAATGTTTGTGACATCCATAGTTTTCTAATGTTAATGAATTAAGTTTAACTTAACTTTAAGATTTATTTGACAACTCCATATTGTTGAGTTATATTTTTTTTGTCATCCTCATCTCCCAGTGGAGCATAGGGCCTTGTTGAGCTATACACAATAGTCTAATGTTGAAGATAGCCCATTGCCATTGATTTTCAATAACCATCTAGTTATGATATCTATTATTATATCTAGTTTAAAGTAAACTTAATGCTCTGTTTTGTATGGTCCATAAAGTTCCAATATAAGTTTTAAATCAAGTATTACTTGCATTCTAATCGAGCTTTATATACTCGTTTTTCACATCAACTAGCGTTTTCCACTTGGTAGATAATATACAGCAGAGGTCTTCAAATTCATGTTAAGTGTCTGTGTATACAAAACTCACCTCAAAATTCGTAACATATGTTTTGCGAGGAAATCCAAATATTATATCTGACGTAAATCTTAAGTCTAACTTTAAAATTACCATATGATAAGGCATTGATTGTAACTTTTTATGTGTTTACGATAGGAGCACTAAGTCATTTGCGTAGACAATTTATTCTAATGTTTCTTTCATTTTTTCTTGGATATCAGATTTATTTGAAGCTATATACTTCGCCGTTTAAATAAAAGAAAAGTTATGACGTCGTTCTGCCTGACACACTTGTAGACACAAACGGTTCTACTGCATTTTAAATTATAAAGACCATCAACAAAGTGATTTTCTACAAATTTTTAAAGATCGAGATTATGGTATCCCTCCATTTTGTTATAGTATTCCTCTGCGTTATAGTACTTGCCGTATAAATTCTCTATATATTGTATCAAAACTGTTTTCAAACTTCAATTATTTTAGAGGAACTTAAAGAAGTTCCAAGGCTTAACCACAAGTTTATGATATATTTTCTCTTTTTAGATTTTCTATAAATTTTGGTCATATCTCTGATAAAGTCTACGTCTATAGCTTTATCAGAGATATACTCGCCGTAAAATATTTTCATGGGATTCTGTTTAAACATAACACTTTCCCGAATTTTAGTTTATTTATAGGTTTCATTTATAGGTTATTTTCGAAAAGAATATTAGGTATATTTTTAGAGGTAAAAGTGTTCTTCAGTTTCCAAACTCTTATAAGAATTCCGTTTTTCTTTAAATTTAAATCTATTTTCAGTCTAATAAAACTATAAACTCAAACCAGCAATTGATTAAGCATCTTACAAAAATGAATTTAATTACAGTGTCACATATGGTTTTTATTTTCATATATCTAATATATATTTCATAGGTATTGATTGTGAAAATGGCAAAATCCCACCGGTCTGTAAAACCTTTATTTATGGATTGATAGAAATGAGTAGTTAGTTAACATAAATAAGGATTTAATATATTTTTAGTATTATTTCAGACATCACAATACGAATAATTTGGATTTTCTTTACTCATTATCAGTCACAGTACGTCAAGTAAAATATTAGTCATACAAAATTGTAATCTCATCAGAAGAAATTTTCAAACTAATTCTGATAAGTTAAAAAATTATAGCTCTTCGTATTTATTTTTATGATAAATATAAAATAAATGGAGTTTTTAAAAATTTTATATAGGCCCTTGAACTGATATGTGATGTAATCAATACTAAATATGGAAATGTAGAATGTGACTGCGTAAGAGTACTAATAAAAAAAATGTATGCGTTTTGATTTTGAAAAGTAGTTTACAAGAAAACGGTGAGTGATAGAAGGAAAATTTTTTAACTAAATTTTTTAAAATATTTTAATATCACAAGGTATCGAAATTTTACAAAAATATTGTAAAAAATGTAAGAATACAATAGAATGTAATAGAATAGAATAGAATAGAATAGAATAGAATAGAATAGAATAGAATAGAATAGAATAGAATAGAATAGAATAGAATAGAATAGAATATAATAGAATAGAATAGAATAGAATAGAATAGAATAGAATAGAATAGAATAGAATAGAAGATAGAATAGATAGATAGAAATAGAATAGAATAGAATAGAATAGAATAGAATAGAATAGAATAGAATAGAATAGAATAGAATAAAATAGAATAGAATAGAGATAAACAAGATACCAGCTCCAACAAAGCGGAGCACTGCGACCATAGTTGATCTTTTGTGCTGCAACAGACTCTAATCGAACAGAAGATGTTTCACCTTTTGAATGAAAGCCAGAATGTCATGTGTTGAGGATTTCCAAATGTCAGAAGGGGAGTCGATAATCTATCTCTTTGGGCTGACCCATTTTGTTAAACTGATAATACAGTCCATGAAGACCCATTAAATATTCCACCAGCAACCTCAACTCTGTTCTGTTAAAGAAGCATACTTTACCGTGACTGTATGGATGAACCAACTCCTTAGCTTGACGATTACCTGGAATATCGCGCCAGTAGCTACTTCTCTTGGTTGAAAACCAATTTTTCAATCAGAGACCTTATTGTAGATCATTTTAATCTACAATATGGCTCCGGTCCACAAACAAAAATGCAATATTCTGAAAAAATTAATTTTGTAGCATCGTAATTTTCGAATCTGTGTTAATAGAAGGCCAAATCCTATATTAAATTTAAGGATATTTCATGGACTAAAAATTGGTTGGCAAAACGATTTGAATGAACCGCTTTTGAAATGTTAAAGATTGTTGTACTGAAGATTGTTTTTGGGTAGACTCTGGTCATGTATCTACATAAATATTGATGCCTAACAAATAGTTACGATTTTCGAATAAAGTATTTATAAATTAATAATATTCAATTATTTTAAAAAACTAAGCATACACTAACACAAATTTAAACATAGTTTTTTTTCTTTGAAAATAATGCATCTAACATACAATGTGATTAAATGTTGGAAATTATATATTGTGCAAATATAGTATTTAAATCATTTTACTTCAAACATTTTTAATAGTTGTAATAAAAAATAGTAAACCAGTTAAGTAAATATTTTAAATCACTCAACATTATGGTGAAATTATATTACTAGAAAATCAAAGCCTATGGAAAACCAAGTTATCTACCTTACATAAATAGCAATTGTTGCGCTTGCAGGTCAACAAATGAGCCTATTTTGCCCATTTTTCACTTTCTTAAACAGCTTTTCTATTTGCATTAGTTGAAAATTTGTAAGTCCCCTTGTCGCTTTATTGAAGATTGAAGATATGTTTAAAATAATAATAAAATATTTAAAAAATGCTTAATAATCTAACTGAAACAGGTCGAACAGCTTAAATGATGATGTGCTTTGTCGCTTAGTGTGCTACACTTTTAAATGGTATATTTAGTTTAAAATTAAATTACTTACATGAGATATCACTAATGTTAAAATATTAAAATCGTGTGGTATTTGCATTAAATAAAATTATATGTATATAATTACTTTAATAAAATATTGTATAAATAAATAATGGATAGATTTTAGTTATATAAAATTTGTTCAACCATAACTTTCATAAACAATTTATAATTAGCTAGAGATATTATAGTTTTTCCAACACTATTATAATTGGCATTATATCAGTGTAAATGCATGTTTAATTTTATAATTTAATAACACTGTCATGTTCGTTAAGGTACACCCTACTTAAAAAATATTGGGTTAAATAATTTTAAATTATCATTCTTAAAAATAGTACAACAGTTTAAATTTATATATATATTTATATAGTTCAGACTGTAGTGCATTTATATGCACTACAGCTTCAAGACATCTCTTGTATAGATCTTATATTTAAGCTAAACCAGCTTTATGTTATTCATATTATTCACACATCTTTCACAATTTTCACATACTATATTAATTTAATTTTTAATAGAAATTAATCTAGATAATGATTCCTTTATCCAAGAAACGAAGTAATCATATAAAAAAGGAAAAATTGCTTTAGTACAGTCAATTTCAAGAGATGTTTTGTGTAAATTTTATATTTAAGTGAAACCAGTTTTAAACTACTTAAGATTCATCCTATTCACATAGCTTTAACAATATTCACAAACTATATTAATTTAATATTTAATACAAATTAATGTAGATAATGATACCTTTATCCAAGAAATGAAGTAATCGTATTGAAGAGGAAGAATTGTTTCATTTCAGTCAATTTATTGTTCTTCTAATCATGGTTCTAATAAAGTAATTCTTGCTTTCGTTTTTTTTCAAAATTATATTAAATTAACAATATTAAAATATATAACTATAAACTAAAATAAAAAATTCGAATATTCAGTCAGCCAAATTTCAAGAAATTAATTAAATTTTTATTATTGTTTTTTCTTCATTACTATTTGAACCCTTCTAGTTTCTTTTCATCATAAGACACATCACAAAAAAAATTTGAAATATAGGTTAAAAATATAGGTTAAAATACGATAATTCCTAAAGACTCTGTCACGAAGATCAAGAAACTATAGCATACAGCAATAGTTATCTAACTTCTGGGAATAAATATTTCAAAGCCTTATCTAAGTCCTAAATAATTCCTGTAGGTTCTGTCACGAAGATGAAGAAAAATAATACCATAAAGCATTAGTTATCTAATATCTGGGAATAAATATCCCAAAGCCTCATTTAATTCCTAAATAATTCCTATAGGCTCTGTGACAAAGATTAAGAAACATTATAACATACAGCATTAGTTATCTAACTTCTGGGAATAAATATCCCAAAGTTTCAATTAAGTTCTAAATAATTCCTGTAGGTTTTGTCACGAAAATGAAGAAAAATAATACCATAAAGTATTAGTTATCTAATATCTGGAAATAAATATCCCAAAGTCTCAAATAATACCTGAATATTTCCTGTAGGTTTTGTCACAAAGATTAAGAAAAACCAGAACATAGCATTAGTTATCTAATATCTGGGATTAATTATTCCAATGCCTCAATTAATTCCTGAATAATAACAATTCCTAACTTATGGGAATAATATCTCGAAGCCTGAAATAAAATTGAACTGTCGAAAAAATATGTTTAGATGACGATGACTTATGTAGGCTCTATTATGAGAATTAGGTATATATCTATACAGCGTATAGAATCAATTATCTAGGATCTGGTATTTTAAATTCAGAACCATTAATTAAATTTAAACTTGCAACAATTATTAGATGTATAGTTTATAGGTCGTAGTGCATATATGCACTATATTATAATTTTAATAACTATAAATATAAACTGATTTTTAAATAATTATTTGTTTACGTTATAGATCGGTTATAGATCTGAAAGTAAATATGGTACACTTATATATTTTTATATCAAAATAATAATTATAATGAAATAATAACGTTAATAGTTTATTTAGTTTTTCCAGAAATTTTTAAAATTTTTCTAATTAATTCTTTTTTTCTCAGATTTTGAACTTAAAAAAGTTTATTTGCGACCAGATAATGTCTTGTCTTGAAATTCGAAATTATTTATAAAATAAATATTTTAGTCACTAGTTTTTATTTAGCTTTTATCATATTTATTTTATAATGTATTGCAGCAGCAGTTTCCTACTATTCTTTAGCGATATATGATTTAACAGCAGTAGTACTACTTCACTTTATCTATTGCTGATTCAACAATGAAATATGCAAAATACAATTCATCAATGAAACTAAATATCTAAAATGTTATTATATTTTATAAACTTTTTTTTATCTTTGCTTGTTGAGTTATTATTTCATTCCTAAATGGTCAAATGAAGTCATACGTTGCGAGCTCAACGTATTTGACAATATTTTTATTTAATTTTTGCATCAACTCTCATTGTTTCGCTTCGACATCAACGGCGGATGCGTTATGCGATGTGAGTTCATTTAAACCTCTTCATTTTATTTGTGGGATTCCATGGGCTTCAAAAATCAATATTTAATACTATACAAAATATAAACAATAATAGAAACCGTTTGTATACAAATTATTTATGCTTGTACGCAAAAAGAAGTGAAAAATAAATGCAAACAAAACGATAAACAGCTTTGAAAGGCTTAAATTGATTGATTTTTCTTAGGAATCGTATGTTGAACTTTAAGTTACTGTACAAGAAATATGCTCTAGAATTGTTAAACAACAGCACAAGATATATTTATTTTCTTTTTCTCAAATTTATATATAAAAAATATTAAGTTTTATAAGTAACGTTTCTCTTAATATTAAATAATTACAAATATTTCATTCAATATATTGGTACTTTCCTATATTATTATGTTGAAGCTAGTTGAGTCAGTGCACCTGAGCACTTTTACTCTCTATTAACAGCGATGTTTCTTCAAAACCCCTCTCTACGTCTTGACTGGATTTTTGTTTATCTCTTCGTCAGACTAACCAATAATTGACCTCTGATCTGCATACCTCCCCGAGAGGCCTGCAACCATTCTGAGATTCGATAACGCGGTGTTGGTAAGTCTGTCAGTTTTTGTAAATAATTTTAGGGCTCTATCCTTTATGTATTTTTTGGTCGGATCAATCTTGAGATCCCTGAGGATGTTATTCGTCCTAATGTACCATGGTACCACTGGAATAGTCTTCTTCCTATATAATTATGTTGAAGCTAGTTGAGTCAGTGCACCTGAGCACTTTTACTCTCTATTAACAGCGAGGTTTCTTCAAAACCCCTCTCTACGTCTTGACTGGATTTTTGTTTATCTCTTCGTCAGACTAACCAATAATTGACCTCTGATCTGCATACCTCCCCGAGAGGCCTGCAACCATTCTAAGATTCGATAACGCGGTGTTGGTAAGTCTGTCAGTTTTCGTAAATAATTTCAGGGCTTATGTATTTTTCGAAGCTGAAATTACTGATATAGTTGACTGAGTTGGGTTAAAGAGAATAATTACCCAGTGACATTATCTTTATCTGATTTTGCTATATTATTAGAGCGTGTGGAATTTCCTGAACCTCTTATTGAAATTATCGTGGAACCTAAAACTGCTTCAGATCAGGAAAAATTAAGTGTTGCTTTAAATAAATTGGTTCCAGAAAATCCTTCTTTAATAAACTCAGTAAATGAGAGTGTACAGAAGTGTGGACAGACTATATTGAAAGGCATGGGTGAGCTGCATCTTGAGATTATTGTTGACAAAATGAAGCGCGAGTTTAACGTTAAAACTAAATGCAATAAGAGTTGGTCCACCCCATAAGAATATTTGTCATGATACCGAATTCTGTTTAGGCCCTTTTTATTAGTAAGTGCATACCGTCATCTATATATTTTCTATATACTCACATGTTGCATATATGTTGCATATATCTCTTGGTACTCAATAAGTGGTTTCATTCCACAACTCTATACTTCATATCGTTTTCGATAACTATATTTTTCGATAACTATAATTGTTAGAAAAAAACTTAAGCTGCTGATTTGAATAAATTTTCAAATAGTATATACTAATATACTAATACTTATATGGTATATATTTTTTCAAATCATTTACTTGAGAATGTTGTTTTATCTTTATAAACCCAGAAACTCAATTTTGTAGTTCTAAATATTATTAAATTTCTTAAATTTCTCGAATTATTTACTAATACTGGTTTTGATTGTAGGTCCAGAATATGGTACCAACGAAGCAGCATGGAAGGGTGTGTTAACTGAATCAGAACGTGTCTCCGATGTGCATATGAAAATAAAGGAGAATCTTTGTAATGATGTGAGCACACAAATAAAAACGTGGCAAAAAGATAATTACCATCACACACTTATGCAAATAAAAGAACGCAAAGATATGGAAGAATTATTTAAAAAGGCGCAGAAACCATGGGCCAAACTCTTAGCTAAAGTAGAAAAGGCTAAATCGGATTATCATGCTGCCTGTAAAACAGAAAGAAGCGCCACCAATCAAGAACGTAATGCTACGGCGGACAGTTCATTGTCGCCGGATCAGGTGAGTAAAATTAAAAATATTGCAGAAAATTAGATTAGAAATACTCGCTTAAACTATTTTAGTGTCTTGGTTTTTTTTTTGATTTATTTTTTTTAAAGATAAACTAAGCATAGAATTTTAACCTTTGTGATAGATAAATGAGCAAATACGTAAGAGCCAAAGATAAGTGTATAAAAAAGATTTTTTTATGAAACCATTAATTATGTATATATAAATTCTTTTAAACACGTGCTGTGCTTTAGGCAAAAAAAAATCCATTGAGAAATAAAGACTGATGTACAAATGGAATAATCATATTAGCATTACATATTTTTGCGCAGTTTTCATTTGAATATCTTTATATGATTTGTATTATCTCTCTTCGGTTAGTATTCTCTTATCTTATCAATAGTTTTCGATATAAACATTAGATCATTTGGAAAAAATTATGTGAACATTAAAAGTTTAATAAGTAAGAAATGGCAGTCTTATGATTCTTTTAAATAAGACTGAGCTTAGAAGGTCCGATCATAATGTAATGCGAATTTTTAATTTTTAAATTCTTTTTTTGGAAAGTATTTATTTAATCTTCAATACTTTACTGAGCTTCTTCAAAGATACTTCCTTGATATTATGGACTATCGTAGCTTTCAAATTCATAACAGCTGCTAGAATGTATGGTGGTGTTGAGTTCGCTTTGTGGGTTTACTTTTATCTTAACTGTTCTGCAAAAATTTTGTTCGTTTGGAATTAATAGAAGTCTTTAGGAGCCATGTCTGGAGAATAGGATGACTGAGGCATTGCTATGTTGTTTGAACCAAACGTCGAGAAGAGAAGTAATATCGAGTAACGTAAAAATAAGGATAAGGGAATATATAAAGATGTTAGATCTATAATAAGTTTAGATAAAGGTTTGCCTTCATTAATTTATGAATTCACAGTGCTTATATACGTGGGCGCATTTGGGCATGAAAACAGATAAGTGGCATCATATAAAGTAAAGCTGCAATTGGAGCAAATATATTTATGTGTGACAAGTAACTTCTATATGGTTGTGTAGCGTTTAGCAAAGCTTCGAACACTACTATTCACCAGCTAGAAATTGCACAAAGCCAGGCTCTGAGAAGACTTTTCAAAGTTCCATGGTACATTAGGACGAATGACATCCTCAGGACCTCAAAATTGATCCGATCAAAAAATACATTAGGGATAGAGCACTGAAATCATTTACGAAAACTGACAGACTTACCAACACCGCATTATCGAATCTCAGAATGGTTACAGGCTCCTCGGGGAGGTATGCAGATCTGGGGTCAATTATTGCTTAGTCTGATGAAGAGATAAACAATAATCTAGTCAAGGTGTAGAGACGGGTTTTGAAGAAATCTCGAGGTAAAAAAGAAATAAGTGCTTAAGTGCACTAGCTTAAAACAGCTTCAACATAATATAAGTAACTACCACATAGCTATATCCTAATCTTAATTGAGTAAGCAAAGTTCTTGCTAAACAACAAAGATATATTTTATCCCTAGAAATATAAGGGCCTATTGAGAATCTTACTGTTAGGCAATCGTGATCTCAAAGAGTGGTACAACCTTGGTGTAGAGTCTATATTATGTTAAAATTATTCACGAACTAATTTTGCGACTAGTTTTTAGAGAATATTTTGATACTACTTGTTTCATGTCTGTAACATTCATAAAAATTGTTTCGCATGAACCACACATCAATCCTATATCTTCAATTCTCACCTCCCTAATGATGATTCTACTAGTATAAGAAACACAAATTATTCAATTTTTTCAACTTAATTGTTATTGATGGATCTATTTAAATACTCAGATCTCATGCCGTCTTTAATGTTTTTTCTAAAAGCGTTTATAGCACTCTTTACATAGTATCGTTGCCAAAGGCTTTATTGAAAACATATAAGGCCTTTAGTCAAAGGCATGCTTACATCTAATGATGTCTAGTCTATAGGCAGTCAGTGAGGTAAATTTCTATATAATAGAAATTTTAAAATAGCGGTGTGGTTATACAGAGATCTCAGTTTTTCAAATAGTTTGCTGTTTTCGTACCAAAGGCTGTCTTACTGGCTGGCCGTATTTTAATAAAAACTTAGTACAGTAAAATTCTAAAGTTAAAGCTGATGAACCTTGTATAGGTGCTATAAATACCATTAGATTATATTTTACTACCGCTGTAAATGTTATTTTCAGAAACCTGTATTGCAATGCGACGTATAATTTTGGCATCCAAAATTATATAGTCGTAGTAATATTTTTTTTGCTATTATTTCTAGCCCCAGTAGTGGAAACGTATTAAACTATATCATACCAATCGCTACATTGAAATGGTGTATTCTACAAAAAAAAAACATATCTGAATATCTTATATGTTTATCTGGCAATCTGTTTATACACGTACGTTTGTACGAAGTTGCACTCTATACAATAGAGTATAATAGAGTACAATAGAGCACTTCGTACTCTATTTTCTAAAATTACATATTTATCTATTTACAAAAAAATGTTTTTATGTCTTCATAAAAGTCAACTTAAATTACATTTTAGTTTCGTGTAAAGAACAAATCTTATCACTATGCACTCATGCAAATATATGTGATCATTACTTTTATATTTACTTTAGTTTTAGTTACAGTGCAATTTTTATTATATATCACGTTAGTATCTTAACTTTATTGTAATTTTCTCATTATAGGTAAAGAAAATGCATGATCGCGTACAAAAAACGAAAGATCAAGTGCAAAAATGTCGTGAAAAATATGAACAAGCCATATCTGAAATTACCAAATATAATTCGGTATATATAGAAGATATGACTAATGTATTCGAAAAGTGCCAAGCAATGGAGAAAACTCGTCTCACATTCTTCAAGGATGTGTTATTTAATATACACACATGTTTAGATCTAACAAAGGTTCAATGGTAAGGAATTATCAAAAATCAAATATATACATCAATAATTTTTATATATAACAACCCAGCTTACCGCAAATATATGAGGAATTCTATCACACCATCAACAATGCTGATTCACAAAAAGATCTTAAATGGTGGTCAAATAATCATGGCGTGAATATGGCAATGAACTGGCCTGCATTTATTGTAAATATAATTATTTTAAACACTAAATATAGTTGTGCTTTAATATAATAATAACATTTCTCTTTTGTCATTCAAATTTAGGAATATACTGAAGAATTCCGAGATATAGCGAAAGGTAGCAAATCAAAAGAAGCTCTTCCAGCAGCACCAATAATGCTCATCAATCAACGACCTGTAGCTGAGGATGTGCATGTAAATATAGTCTATTTATATATTATTATTAAGTTTATAGGATTCGACTTCTATGATTTATGTCTCAATTTCATACCTCTTTAGGAGTATCAAACAACAAATAGTCTCAAGAAGAATACATCGAACAAATCTAGTGGAAAAACCGTTCAACAGCAACAAGAATCATCCACAGTTACAACAACCGTTGGAAGTAACAAAAGCGCTGGTGCAAATGCAACGGCGGCGGCAGCTTCTAGTAATCGTAATTCAGGCGTAACGTAAGTGAAAATTGTTAGAACGTTTAACAATAAACCATTGAAGTGTGAAATTCTTCATATGCAAATACATATATGCTTGTATTCCGTATATATATTTAATCTTCATCCATTCCGCACCCACTTTTTATTAATAATAACTAATGTTGATAAATTCTTTACAGTAATGGTAATGGCAAAGCCGATCCCAATCCATTTGAAGAGGAAGAGGAATGGGATGATACTGATAATGTTTTGGTTGATAATGGTGAACCAGGTGTGCCTGTAAAAGCTCTATATGACTATGAAGGCGCTGAAAGTGATGAACTATCGTTTAAACAAGGTATTGAAAAGTTAATTAATTGATATTTATAATTTATAAGAGAAAAAATAAATGTGTATATAGCATATATATATAAACATAAAATAATTATATGCTGCGATGAAAAACCCTACTACTTCGTATCGTTAAAAATTAACGATAATATTAAAAATCTACGTAATTAATCTTGTTAATCTAGACTATTATTTTTTTTTGTGTATTGGTTACACAGCTAGTGACATACGTATTTACTGTCAGACAGTTGATCGTGACAGTTGAAGACGTGAATTAATATGTTTGGACATTTTTTATGTGGCAAAACACCGGATCCGAGAGTTTGTGTGGAATAGAAATTAAATGCAACAAATTATTGAAAATGTTAAAAAAAAGTATTTAACAACGACAATATAACAACAATCGCGAGTTTTTGAATGATAAATGTGCTTTCAAAAAAGCCTAAAAGTTATTGCACATGACATGAAATCCAGGTTGCAACCATGTGCGTCAAAATAAAAAATAAAAGTATGGAAAAAACTTAAACATATTAATTTTAAAAATTAAATAGGACGATAGTTATGTATATTATTGCCACGAAACAAGAATCAGCAAAATGATAAAAAATTAGTTGCATTATAATTCGCGATAAAACATAATATCAATGGAACCACCCTATTCTGCACACGTAGAAGCCGTGGCATTATTCTATTTCTCAAACTCAGAAAGATACTCAGAAAATATTTTTCAAAAATAAATACCAAGAAGGCGAAGCCGCAGTTCTTAAAAAATTAAAAAAATATTTATTAAAAGAATTAAAAATGCTCACTACTTTTTGATATATAATGGACTATTTATTTACATAAAAATACATTGCATTGTTTTTCAGTGTTGCCTCTCTTCCCAAGCCACAATATAGTTTACGATTGACAAGGTATTTTCTATGCCTTTTTTAGGTCTTTTCTAGAAGTTTAATTAACATATCATTACTGGAAACATAGACGTTGTCTAAAATCAAATATTCTCAAAAACTTTTTCTATTTTTATTTATTATTAACTTGGCCATCCTCATCAACAAGATCAGAACTACCGTTAAATTTGAATAAAACTCCAATATATTGTTTATATTCTATTCTATTCTATTCAATTCTATTCTATTTTATTCTATTCTATTCTATTCTATTATATTCTATTCTATTCTATTCTACTCTATTCTGTTCTATTCTATTCTATTCTATTCTATTCTATTCTATTCTATTCATTATATTTTATTCTCTTCTCTATTTATAAAAGATAAATTCTACATTTTATTCTATTTATATAATATTTTATATATATATATTATATATTTATATTTATCTTTATACTAATTTTGTTTTTTAAACCGGCTAATTGGTCAATACTTAAATACTTTAGAAAAAAATTTCTTTTGTTTTTTAAAAAGATTTTATTTAAGCCAATATTTCGACTATATATTATAGTCATATTCAGGGTTGGTACAACAAAACACAAATTGAAGACGCGTATAGCTGGACATAAACACAACGTAAAGTATAAAAATAATATGAAGTAAAGGGTTACACCAAGAAAATAATTAACGAAAACGCTCTTTCCTGAAAATCTTTATATTCTATAAACGTCAGACTCAATTATAATACTGATATACAACAACTTTCAACAAATCTTGAAGAGGATAAATATATTAATTCTTTATAAATGTATTTTATATTTTATTGTCAATGTATTTTATATTTATTCTCTCTATATTATTATTCATGTTTTGATGTTAATGTATAAGAACATTTTACTAGCCTAAAGATAACTGTTGAATATAGTCGAAATATTGATTCAAATGAAATCTTTTTAAAAAACAAAAACTTCTATAACTCGAATTTTCTATAACTCAAACTAAATAAAGTGCAAGAGGGTTTAGAGAGAGGTATACAGTTACAATAAAATTGTTTAACTCGAAGTCTCCATAAGTCAAACCTATTCTTTACAAAATGGTACTTCGAGTGATGAAACTTTGACTATATTTATATTTATGTTTATGTATATGTTTATATATATGTTTATATATATGTTTATATATATGTTTATATATATGTTTATATATATGTTTATATATATGTTTATATATATGTTTATATTTATATTTATGTTTCATTTATATTTATATATATATTTACATTTATATTTATTTTTATTTTTATATTTATATTTATATTTATATTTATATTTATATTTATATTTATATTTATATTTATATTTATATTTATATTTATATTT
>NC_051846.1:67727375-67728749 GCF_002237135.1 Teleopsis dalmanni | reverse complement strand
TTATTATTATTATTATTATTTATTATTATTTATTGATTTAAAAAAATTTATACAGCACTTACAAAAATTATAGAATTTTATTTAAAATCTAAATTGACAATAACATATTTTTTGTGTGTCAGATTGGCATACAAAAGGGGGCGTATAATATTAACTTTATTATTTATATAAATTCATCAATAATAAATTTTCTGTAACTTAAAACACTTTTCATAAATTTATAGAGTTTATAAATATTGCTACCGTTTAATAAGACTTTCACTTCTTCTTCAGACAGAAGTGCTTTATCAAATGTTCTCTGAAAATTGGACATACACCAATAATATGACAAATATTTTCTATTTCATGACGATTAAACGAAGAACAATATAATGTAATATATATAGCTGTATAATATAATATAATAGCTGTTTGAAGGATCAAAAGATATACAGTGCTTAGCTAAAGTCTAAGATAACTTTAGTCTTCCAGTACATCAATTTCAAAGTGAATTAACATTAAGCACGGAATAATTTCATTAAAAAAATTTAGTTTTCAAATAAATTATTAAATATTAAAAAAAACTAATCTAAATTTTTTAAATCAGTTATTTCTTATATCGAAATATATATAAAGTATAAATAAAATGCACTTATCCTCTCAAACAATATTTCTAGCTTCAATATATCTTCAAGTTTTTGGTGCAAAAAATTTTAAAAAAAAAAAGTATATTAAATGAAACCGTAGCAGTCTTCATAAAATTAAAAATTAATCAATATCAAAACTAGAAACTCAGTTAATGAAGCTTTTGGATGAAGCTTGGTACATGGCTTTTTTATAAAGACAATAATGGAATTGGTTAATTTTATAATATATTGGCAGCCAAATGAAAAATCCCAGTGTTGATTTATATATATATAAATATCTAGTTAGTTAGATGAACTTAGTGAGTACTATAAGAGTTTTGGCAACCTTAAAACATAAACGTTTGGAGAAAAGCTTAGTTTCTCTCTCTGTGAAGTTGCAGTATATGTTAACGCTTTGTTGTCAAAGTTGAGGGCGATAAATTTTTATTTATGTTAAGCTAATTAAATAATAGCTGTGCTAAGTGTTAATAGTAGTTAAAAGCTGATCTGGAATTAAATATATTCCAAATATGTAGAATTGATGTTGGTACATATCGAAAAAAATGTACATTATTTATTTAAAAATGTTTTGTTGTCTTATATTACGGTTATAATATAAGAATATATAAATATTATATGAGATAAATATTAAATAGAAAATTCACTATACAAAAACGAAGTCTTGTGATTAATTTAAAATCTCATTAAAATGTAGATGATATTTTCGTATTACATAAAAAGTATGCATTAATATTATTCAAAATTGCTA
>NC_051846.1:67715249-67727275 GCF_002237135.1 Teleopsis dalmanni | reverse complement strand
CCTTGTTGAATATTAGTTGGATCGAACTTTATGAATTAATTAAATTAATTTAAAGAAATTTCCGTAAATGGCACTGAAACACATTTTATAAAAAAAGAAAGATCAAAACAAAATTATAATAAAGAAACGAGCTGTCAAATTAAGAAAGCTTTTGAGCAAAGATGTGGAACTGAAACAAAGCTTAGTCCAGAAACAACCCATAACTTCCACATGAATTCGCCTTGAGGCGGGATTTCCATTGGTGCATTGCAGTGGGATTAGTTAACGAGCTTCGATCACGGTCGTTGAACTCTAACGTAGTTACAGCTGATACCGTTGATCGTTAACGATATAAAACTGCGTGCATCAGAAAGAAGAGCTCTCTTGGTTTTTGATTTTCTTGGACACAGTGCGGTGAAGTGTCGAACAACAAATTTTTTTTTAAAAAAAAAAAAAAGGCTCGGAAGTGTGGCTTATTTCTTCTTTGTGTTGAATAAAAGTAAAAAAGTGAAACATTTATAAACCTATTAGTATGATACATAGTTAAATTTAAATAAAGAAGTTTGAATCTTAGAAATTTTAATTAAAATAATAAAATCGCTCGTGATTGATTTTGAACACAACGTATGGTACCCGCGACACGGCGCGAAGCGGTAAAAATATTTGTGGTGGACTTAACAATATAAATCGAAAAATTTATTTGAGTTACTTTGAAAAATTTTAAAGAACAACAGTACAAAAAGAAATAATCGACGGCTTTAACAGTGGTCGATTATAAGAGTCTGTACAAGTACAAGTTCTTTACGAATTTCGTATATCCTAACGAAAGTGTTGACACCGCAGGCAACGGGCGCGGCGCGGCTTGGGTGTCCTCTCGACATGCTGATGAACACAAGGAGGTAATTGAAATCTTAAGTGCTGCTGGATTTTTTTTCTTTTCACCCTGAATTGGATGTTACATCATTACGAAGCTGAAATGTTAAGGTAATGTTCGATCTATTGAATAGTTCTTTTGCTGAAATAATATGCGTATAAAAATTGTCAAATAGAAAAACATAAGAAAAAAAATTAATGTACAATTAAATGTAATTTAATTTTGTTTTAATATTATTTTAAAATTCATAATTGTTTTGAAATTTAATTATTTATTTATTTCATATAATTAAAATAGTGTTATACAATTTTCGATCTATTGAATAGTTCTTTTGCTGAAATAATATGCGTATAAAAATTGTCAAATAGAAAAACATAAGAAAAAAAAAAAAAATTAATGTACAATTAAATGTAATTTAATTTTGTTTTAATATTATTTTAAAATTCATAATTGTTTTGAAATTTAATTATTTATTTATTTCATATAATTAAAAAAAAAAAAAGTGTTATACAATTTTCGATCTCTGGAATAATTCTTTTGCTGAAATAAAAATGCGTATAAAAATTGTCAAATAGAAAAACGTACAATATTATAATCTAATTTTCTTTTGAATTATTTATTTATTTTCTATAATTAAAACTTTTATATTGTTAAAAAAAAGAATTTTATTTGTTGTCTATTATTGTTTATTACATCGCAACGGTGGAAACTACGTTGTTAAACGCTTGGGTCTCTGCGAATAAAAATTTCTTGTAAGACCTTGGACTCGGCTAAGTACTACCCCGGATACAAAAAGTAGGTTCATTACAAGTGGCGCCCGAGCAGGGACCCTCGACTAAGGTTCAACAAAATACATCGAAACACAGCTAGTTCTTTAGTTTCAGATATCACAAAACATCGTATATCAGTTAATATGGGTCGCAGCTGGGTAAGAAATTTACGCAAAGAAGAGCTAGTCGCTTATTTGGACGAATTCGAACAAGATTCAACTGGTGTCGTCGATGAATTGCGCCGGCGATTGGCAAACTTTATTGCACAAGCTGACCACAAACCGCAGATAATAACACGATTAAAAGAACTTGAAGATAGACATAGCAGAGTGTCCGTAGGTGAAGTAGAATGCGATCACGCCGTGGAGGAAATACCATTGCCACCCCCAGAACAGACGACGGAGCGATGCCAAGATAATATTCCACAATTGACTCTTCCTTTACATCAGCAGCAGTACACGCAACATACGTTACACGTACCATATACACAACCTAGAACCATGCAAGCAACAGTCATCGATCAGGCTAGAAAATGGGCGGTCCGATTTGATGAGAGCGGCGATCCGTTGGCGTTTGTGGAGCGTGTGGAAGAGTTAGCGAGTGGATATGATATTGCTAAAAATATGCTACCTCGTGCGATGCCAGAATTACTGAAAGGGCAGGCCTTGGTATGGTTCCGTCACAATAAAGGGGACTGGGATCACTGGGAGCAGTTCAAATTTGATTTTCTAGAATTTTTCCTTCCTCATCGTTACTTCGAGCGCTTAGAAGACGAGTTAAGAAACAGAATGCAGAAACCTGGTGAATCATTTAAAACATACGTGTTGGAATTGCAGAAGTTGATGCAACATTTGAAAATGGACGATGGAGCAAAGCTTGAACGATTCTACCGAAATAGTTTAACAGAATACAGGATGCATATAAAGCGACGCGAGTTTTGTACATTACGAGAGCTTATATTACTCGCTAACGACTACGAAGCAGTTCGGGACGAAGGAAAAAGCAGAAAACCAAGGGAATCTTTTACAACACCAGAACGACGAGATAAACCGATGGTACTTGCAGCAGTGGAACCAATAAACTTAGCTTCAGCTTGCTTTCGATGTGGACGACAAGGACACCAAGCGCGGGGATGTCAGAACCCTCGTATCCTCTTCTGTTGGCAGTGCGGCAGACGTGATGTACGAACAATTGATTGCTGTCGAAAAGTTCCGGGAAACTTCCAGCGGTCACGCCGTCCAGAAGCAAGGGGCGTGACCGAAATTCCAACACCGTCTCAGAACCATTCATAATTGAAAATAATCGTCTTCTTATCAAAATATTCATTCAGGATCAACAGATGACAGCCATGGTTGATACAGGGGCCAGTAAATGTTTTATTCATCCGGGCATAGCAAAACGTTTATATGGCAAACACAACGAAGTAGATTTGGTGGTACGTTTGGCAGATGGTTCACCGCGGAACATAAATACAATAATTCACACATCCCTGCGAATCGGGGCCTGTGACTATGCAGTTGAACTATTAGTGTTGGAAGGAATGGTACATGATATGGTCTTAGGGATGGACTTCCTGGTTTCGGCGTCAAGTATCTTCAAAATAGGGGAAAATACAGTCAAACTTAGTAAAACTACAAATGTGAAACGCGAGATGGTAATGCTGAATTCTACAGTAAGTGAATCGGAACATGTGGACAAATTCTTAGCTCGCGAATTAGCGAAGTTCGATACTCTTGAAGGACTGTCCAATATCACCACACATTCCATCACCATGAAGGATGACAGACCGATTAAGCAAAGATACTATCCTCGAAACCCGGTCATGCAACAAATACTGGACAAAGAAATAAATGAATTATTACAAAAAGGTTGTATCGAACGCTCTCATAGCCCTTATAGCTCACCGGTGGTATTAGTGAAGAAAAAGGATGGTAGTTGGCGACTTTGCATAGATTATCGTCAGGTAAATGCACACTCAATACCAGATGCCTACCCGATTCCTCGTATACAACACATTCTAGATCAACTCAGAGACGCCAAATATATCAGCAGCCTTGATCTCAAGAACGGGTATTGGCAAATACCAATGGCTGAACAAAGTAAAGAATATACTGCGTTTACAGTACCTGGTCGAGGGCTATTTCAGTGGCGCGTGATGCCTTTTGGACTGCACTCCGCTCCAGCAACATTTCAACGAGCGTTAGACACAGTGATTGGTCCTGATATGGAACCTTTTGCTTTTGCATATCTCGATGACATCATCATAATTGGTCATACACTGGAGGAACATATGGAAAATTTGCGAAAGGTATTCCATCGACTAAGGTGTGCAAATCTAAAAATCAACGTACAGAAATGTAAATTTTTCATGAAAGAAATAAAGTATCTTGGGCATTTGGTGACACCACATGGTATACACACTGATCCCGAAAAGATTGCAGCCATAAAAGAGTTACCTGTACCAAAAGACCTCAAGGAACTACGACGGTGTATTGGAATCGCCTCGTGGTATCGCCGTTTTGTACCACACTTTTCAAATACAATACAACCCCTTACGATGTTATTAAAGAAAGGTAAACGATGGCAATGGACGTCAGAGCAACAAGTGGCGTTCGATATGTTGAAAGAAAAATTAACGAGTGCCCCAATTTTAGCGTGCCCCAATTTCACCGAACAATTTGTATTGCAGACAGATGCTAGTAATTTTGGACTTGGAGCAATATTGACCCAAGAAATAGACGGCGAAGAAAAGGTGATAGCTTATGCAAGTCGCAGTTTAAATCCAGCTGAGAAAAACTACTCGACGACTGAAAAGGAGTGTCTGGCGATTGTCTGGGGAGTAAGAAAAATGAAACAATATTTAGAAGGTTATCGTTTCGTAGTCATAACCGATCATCTGGCGCTGAAATGGTTAAACAACATTGAAAATCCAACTGGTCGTATCGCGCGCTGGGCGCTAGAGCTGCAACAATTCAATTTTGAGGTACAATATAGAAAAGGAAAGTATAATGTCGTCGCCGATGCACTATCTCGTCAACCTCAAACTACACTGGCCCTGGTGAATATACCTGATATGAAAAAAGAAGATGGACAGTCTTGTATATGGTTAACGAACTTGAGAAGAGCAATAACCGATAATCCAAGTAAATACCCCGACTATTCTATCGAAAATAATCAGCTGTACCGTCGTATACCCAACTCTTATAGCAACGAGGGACATCCTTGCTGGAAACTGTGTGTACCGCAAGCCATTCGGCCTCAAGTATTAAAAGAGTGTCACAATGATATCACGGCAGGGCACTTAGGTAATCAAAAAACGATCCTTCGAGTTACATCGAGATATTTTTGGCCAGGAATGTATCGCGACATCAAAGAATATGTGCGGAAGTGTGATACCTGTCAAAAATACAAGGTCAGTCAACAGCCTAGTGCAGGAAAGATGTTAACGAGTTTACCAGAAGAGCCATGGGTAACAGTATGTGCAGATTTTATTGGGCCCTTACCACGTTCAGTTAAAGGAAATACGGTAGCGTTGGTATTTTTTGATAAGTTCTCTAAATGGGTGGAGATTATACCAATGAGGAACGCCACGACGGCCGGTGTTAAAAAAGCCTTCAGAGAAAACATCATGGCGCGGTTTGGGATTCCGAAGATCTTGGTCACAGACAATGGAACACAATTTACGAGCAAGGTGTTTCAAAAATTCTTAGTCGAGTTGGGCATACAACATCAACATACAGCCCCTTATACACCTCAGGAGAACCCGACTGAACGTGCAAATCGTACAATAAAAACAATGATCGCGCAAAACTCAATAGTTGACCACCGACACTGGGACGAGTGTTTACCCGAAATCACGTTAGCGATAAACTCCTCAATTTCGTCTTCAACAGGTTTCAGTCCGGCATATATTACTCAAGGTAGAGAGCTTCGAATGCCGAGTACATTATATGATGCTGTGACACCAGGACTTGGAAGAGCTACAGAATCTCCCGATAACAAAGCGCGAAAGTTACTGGAAATATACGCTATTGCTAGCAGAAACATGGGAAAAGCATCACAAGACCAGGCAAGATATTATAACCTCCGACGACGGGAGTGGAAACCAGAACTTGGCACACTGGTACTTAATCGTTCACAACCACTATCTAATGCACTAGACGGCTTTAATGCAAAATTAGCCCCGAAATATTCAGGACCGTATGAAGTAATAGACTTTGTATCACCGGTCATAGTGAAGCTGCGTGAACTACATGGCGATAAAATAATTTCGGCTCACCTAAGTCGAATTAAACAGTATCATTGTTAATTTAAAATTATTTTGTACCACTTACTTAATCTTGTTTATCTTTATAGTTGTCATCATTCTGAAAATTCGCTGTCAGATGAGGTGAGCGAGAGTCGTCTGGAAGACATCCTGCAGATCACGGCCCCTCCTGATTGGTGGGACATACTTCATACACCTCCTCGAGTGACGAATAGCAGTGATTGCCCTCCAACGCCTCCAATTGCCAAAACCATTTTAAACCGCCAAGAAAATGACAACAAGCACTATCGCAAACGAAGCTGGCCGTTTAAGTCAGGTGATACAGAAGCAAGAGATGATTACATGAACCATTTCCATGAACAGCGAGTTATACAGCACTCTATGAGACAAACCATAAACAACTGGGATTGTCCAGCAACTCCTCCAACCGCTAAAGCCATTCTACAACAGCAAAACGCCCACGAGAAAGCAGTCACATCAAAGCATAATAATGAAGATACCACTGCTGAATTTCTGAATGAAGACTTTAGCCCGGCGAGAATACTACAGAAGCAGGGCTATGATTTAAAGAAGTGGTCCAGAGGCAGGCGTCATCGGTTCAAGGCGACATGGGACGGCAAAACTCGACTGATTCGTATCGCCAGAAATGAAATTGCAATAAAGTAAAAAGGAAATTAAAGTTGTGTATACTAATATATTGGAAGAATGCTCTACTGCCCTTGTTGAATATTAGTTGGATCGAACTTTATGAATTAATTAAATTAATTTAAAGAAATTTCCGTAAATGGCACTGAAACACATTTTATAAAAAAAGAAAGATCAAAACAAAATTATAATAAAGAAACGAGCTGTCAAATTAAGAAAGCTTTTGAGCAAAGATGTGGAACTGAAACAAAGCTTAGTCCAGAAACAACCCATAACTTCCACATGAATTCGCCTTGAGGCGGGATTTCCATTGGTGCATTGCAGTGGGATTAGTTAACGAGCTTCGATCACGGTCGTTGAACTCTAACGTAGTTACAGCTGATACCGTTGATCGTTAACGATATAAAACTGCGTGCATCAGAAAGAAGAGCTCTCTTGGTTTTTGATTTTCTTGGACACAGTGCGGTGAAGTGTCGAACAACAAATTTTTTTTTAAAAAAAAAAAAAAGGCTCGGAAGTGTGGCTTATTTCTTCTTTGTGTTGAATAAAAGTAAAAAAGTGAAACATTTATAAACCTATTAGTATGATACATAGTTAAATTTAAATAAAGAAGTTTGAATCTTAGAAATTTTAATTAAAATAATAAAATCGCTCGTGATTGATTTTGAACACAACGTATGGTACCCGCGACACGGCGCGAAGCGGTAAAAATATTTGTGGTGGACTTAACAATATAAATCGAAAAATTTATTTGAGTTACTTTGAAAAATTTTAAAGAACAACAGTACAAAAAGAAATAATCGACGGCTTTAACAGTGGTCGATTATAAGAGTCTGTACAAGTACAAGTTCTTTACGAATTTCGTATATCCTAACGAAAGTGTTGACACCGCAGGCAACGGGCGCGGCGCGGCTTGGGTGTCCTCTCGACATGCTGATGAACACAAGGAGGTAATTGAAATCTTAAGTGCTGCTGGATTTTTTTTCTTTTCACCCTGAATTGGATGTTACATCATTACGAAGCTGAAATGTTAAGGTAATGTTCGATCTATTGAATAGTTCTTTTGCTGAAATAATATGCGTATAAAAATTGTCAAATAGAAAAACATAAGAAAAAAAAAATTAATGTACAATTAAATGTAATTTAATTTTGTTTTAATATTATTTTAAAATTCATAATTGTTTTGAAATTTAATTATTTATTTATTTCATATAATTAAAAAAAAAAAAAAAGTGTTATACAATTTTCGATCTATTGAATAGTTCTTTTGCTGAAATAATATGCGTATAAAAATTGTCAAATAGAAAAACATAAGAAAAAAAAAATTAATGTACAATTAAATGTAATTTAATTTTGTTTTAATATTATTTTAAAATTCATAATTGTTTTGAAATTTAATTATTTATTTATTTCATATAATTAAAAAAAAAAAAAGTGTTATACAATTTTCGATCTCTGGAATAATTCTTTTGCTGAAATAAAAATGCGTATAAAAATTGTCAAATAGAAAAACGTACAATATTATAATCTAATTTTCTTTTGAATTATTTATTTATTTTCTATAATTAAAACTTTTATATTGTTAAAAAAAAGAATTTTATTTGTTGTCTATTATTGTTTATTACATCGCAACGGTGGAAACTACGTTGTTAAACGCTTGGGTCTCTGCGAATAAAAATTTCTTGTAAGACCTTGGACTCGGCTGAGTACTACCCCGGATACAAAAAGTAGGTTCATTACAAAGTATTAATCCTGTGTAATTTTTACAGTTTTTAATATTGCAATATGTAACTGAAATTGTAAAAAATTTTAATCTGATTACATCAATAATTCGATACATTAAGTAAGAAAAAAAAATTTATTACATATTTTAGGTTAATTCAAGAAGATTTTTTTGGTTTTTACAAAAATACATAATGTTATTCTTTTCACATCATTTAGCTTTATAATGCTAAGATACTGTCATGACATTTTCGATTTGTAAATCTGGATACAATCTAGATTTACTCCCGATCTGTCAAATTTTGTGGTCCTTTCGAACATTTTTAGATTGAAATAACATTTTTTTAGGGCTATATAATGTAGAACGCCTCGGGCACGTCAAAATTGGCTCTTTCGGGCTATGTCGAAAATGCATGTTATGTAGACTGTCACATCAGTATTGACAATTTCGTATTTTTGCAATGTTTTGGTGCTTTTTAGTTGTGCCTAAATGTAAAAGGAAATGTAGATATATTCACTTTCAATTTGCCGCCAAAAATAACCAGCAAGAAAAATCTCAAAGGTTGTAAAAATCTTAATTTATTATTATATTATCTTATAATAATTGTTAATAGTATTTACAAAATTATACGGTTTTTTTTTAAATCGAAAAGTGTAATAATTAGTTTATTAGCGGTTTATAAAATAGGCTGTAAATTACTAAACAATTTATTACTAAACAACACTGCTTTGCCTTAGTGTTGAGGCTTAAATACACCGGCACTCATGCCGGAATTTGAACCGACATATTGTTTTTTCAATGTCAATTTTATAATTAGCATTGAAAACACTAACAATTTTACTCATGCTGTGCCCGAGACACTCTACATAACATGGTTCTTAGTCTTGTTAGTAGATATTTATATTATTCACAAATACATATATTGAATCAAATCGCATTTTGTCTGTCAAATCATATAAAACAGCTGTTAATTTCAGGGTAATCTTGTTACTCTGGCAAAATATCTAGTGTGCATATAAATTAACCTCGAGTGTTATACATTAATATCAAGAGTATTATACAGATTTACCAATAAAAAATTAAAATTACACTAAAAATGCGTTAAAAGAGCATCACGATTAAAAAAATTACCCCAGATTTACCAATCAACAAATAAATTATTGAATTCAAGTTTTTCACATCTTTAATAAATTTATAGTCCACTATAATTTATAACCGGATTTAGAACAAAACATGGTAGGATTTGTTATAAATGAAATGTGAATGATTAGAAAAGATGAGGAGCATATGCTTGGAATGTAAATAAACCAAGGAATAAACTGTTAAAACACTTGGGTGAACTTTTGATTTACTTATCGCTTGAGAATTTAAAATAATAATTTACTTTATTGGTTGACTATAATAAACCGTTCTAGGTTGCCAGCTTGTTGAACTGCTCTGTATGTATCTCTGCTGCCTTCTCTCTTGTTATATATCATATGCGATTAGTGCAACCTCAACTTGATCACTCCACCGGACGCATGATTGCCCTCTTCTTCATCTGACAGTCACCTTCAACATCATTTTTGCAGAAGTATTGTTATCCATCCTCACGACATACGTAAGCCAATGAAATTGTTGGATGTTAATTTGCTGAACAACGTTATTGCTGTAATAAACGACAGATCCTTAGATCATGGTACCATTTCTTCTCAGCAAACTTAAAATTTTCAAAACAAGTTACATATTTTTAAAATATATTAAAAAAGTTTGATTTGATATTATTTTTCTCAAATACAAATGTAATGTACAAATTTACTTTTATTCCAACTTTCACGAGTCTATGTGTTTTCAATGTAAGATATATTTTATTTATTCACTTCTGAAACCAATGTAAACGAGAAAATTGCGTGTCTTAGCTTTTCTTTTTGCCAACATTTCAATAGATACATTACCGTAACAAAGTTCCATGTCTGTTTCCTTTTTTTTTTCTATTTTCATTTTCTGTAGAAAATTAAAGTAAAAATTTCTTAAAACGTCTTTAATCACAAAAATTTCTGTGTCATTTAACAAAATGCCGAAAACGAAATACTACATTAGAGTTTAAAAGAAAATATTTGCAACTTTGATTATTTCTAATTTAATTCAGTTCTCTGAGGGGAATTTATACACAAGTTACAATTACCATTAATCGAATCCTTATACTCCTTCTAACATGTGGCACTTATTCTTCGTAGTTTTCTTGTTGAGCATGACATTGTCATTGTCTTTAATGAGTCGACAATTATATCATTACATAAAATTATAGAGTTTTGTCGTTGCGTTATTTTGGTTTCCGTAATTGTGATTTGATTGCCGTCTTAATAATTGTAATTGAAATCTATTGCCTGACCTAAGGGATTGATATTCTAATTTTGTATTTATTGTAAATTGTATAGTATTTTTATAACAAATTATTTTATACTATAGTAATTTCGTAATACTGATATTTATATATATACCTTCAGACGCAAAAACCAATTTTAAACATATCAACATATCTAACTTGGGGTCAATAATGCAAAGAATCATAATTAATAAAATTTGTCTTAAATACACTAAACCAAAATGTTTCATTATAAATTTATTCCCTTTCATTAGCTCAACTGAAGTAAAATTATTCGTTACGAAAGTCGTCCTTCATAAAGTTAGCTTCATTTCTTTTTTGCTTAACATTCATCTATTAACCAATCTTTGATTTGAGTTTGTCATGAGAGAATCGAATTGAATTTATTATATGAATAAGCACACAAATTATCGAAAGAAGGACGATTATAAAACACCTTTTGATGTATTATTAGTGCATATAAGTCCGGTATATTGCTATTGTCTAATTAATTCGTATTATCCCTTGTGAATAATTTTTTTTAGTACTTTAGATAGTTTTGTATGATATGTGTTGCCTAACAAACTGATAGTAAATACATTGGAAATTAAATAATAAAATAAGTTAACAAAAAAATTTCTTTGATATTCAAATAAAAATTGTTAAATATGCTAATTTTGCCCGTATTTCTTTATTGCACTGACATTTTTAAAAAAGAATTTTTTTAATATTTGCAGACCTTATTAAATGCAATTTTCGAATGTGTTGTTGTTGCATTGCAAGACCCCATTCTGAAGTCAGTTTTTGGATAACCAAAACTTGATATATAATATTCTTAAGGGTAGCTATTTTAATACCTGGAGTTTCTTATTCATCAATCGAAGAATTTTCAAAATTATATATCTTATAATTATGACGATTTCCGTTGTTGATGTATCTTTGAACGTACATAGCGTGGATCCACAACGATCATTGTGGAAAAAAATTATCTGAATATACAAACATCTTGTTCCATATGCACGGTAAATTCATTTACAAAGAACGCACATATTCATGACAGAAGCATGTGGAAGAGCACTTATCGTATTTCACTCCGTTTGAATAGTATAGATTTCACCAACTCTGACAATATATCTCATTCCAGTGTTAATGACTCTATAAAGGTTATATTCTTCACTACTTGCTGTGATCTGCTTCACCAGGGAAGACTGCTGACTTCACTAATTAGAGTTTCTAAACTTTATTTAGTATCAACTAGTCTTATATACCTTTTAGTTATGGATATTTTATCTGAACATAACTAACAAATTTCAAACTTAAAATTTTTTATTTAGAGGTTAGCATACATATATAACATAAATGATGAAATGCAGAAGAACTTAAGAATCGAGAGTGTGGAAAAGTTCATCAAGGACGAAAGTTTT
>NC_051846.1:67711080-67715149 GCF_002237135.1 Teleopsis dalmanni | reverse complement strand
TGCTAACCCTGAAAAAAATTCATTACCAATGAATGAAATGAAATATTTGATGTGAAGCAATACACAACTATTGATCAAATTCAAATAATTCAGCTGTATATTTAAAATAAATTTTAATAATCGAAATTCATCATACATATATATAGAAAAAACGAATAGATAAAGCGAAAAAGTGACCAAAATTACACGAGTTCTACGCCATTGAAAAACGTATAATGATTGGAAAAGCACTTATTTATTGCCAAATGGTAGCAACGTGTTGATATGACCATCGGATCACACTTTTTCTAAAACGTCAGTGGCAAAGCAGTAATCATCAATCAGATATGTTATCGAGCTATGACAAGCGATTTGTTGATGCTAATTGTTTGAAAAATGGTATGCAGTATTTCTGGTTTCAATAAGATGGTGCAGTATCTCATATAGCTTATTCCACAATAAATGTTTTGAATCCATTGTTACCCGGTTTATTGATATCAAGAAATGATTATTTTGATTGCTCTCCGTGTTCGTCCGATTTGTCACAGCCAGCTGGTTTACTTGAGGTCACTTTTAGTCAAAGTAAAGTGATTAAGTACCCATGATCACTGGACGAACCTACGGCTAATATGTTCCAGAATAGGAGTCCATGGCGGGTGAAATATTAGCAAATTCGATCGAAAGTACTGAAAAATAGACATATTACTCTAAATATGTACTAAAAAACAGACAAATGATCATTTGCGTGAATATAATCTTCAGAAAGTCATGATCGAATTTTCTTAAACCAAATTAAATAATTTTTTACTTCAAAAGCAAGAAATGTTCTTTTTTAAAAGTTTTTTTTTAAAAGTATTATGATCAACCTTGTTTTTATAAAAAAATCCAAATTTGTTCTATGGAATAGATTTTATGCTTCATCAGGTCAGAATAATGATATAATATATCAAAGACCCTAACCATCACGCATTCATCGCATGATGTCGACATAGCATTGTCAGTTTAACTCTTTCGTTTATATATTGCCTTAGTTGGTGAAAAAATGAATACGAGATCGCTGTTTTTATAAAGTCTCTACTTAAATTTAACTACCATATTTTAAGAATAGAAATAATTTATTAAAAACAAATTACCGAAATCCATACAACCAAGATTTCACTCTTATACTTTATATCCGTTAACTTATAGGGTGTATTCCAGTTAATCTGGTCCGATTTCGTATTTAATAAATATTATAAAATTGATTTCATTGCGTATAGTTTCGATTTCTAAAAATTTTTTTAAACAAAAATATTAAATGATCATTAGTACGATCTCAGTTTTTACTAGGTTAGACGACAGCTTAAAATTCAAATTTAACTGAAATTAAATAAACAGAAATAAACACCCATAAATTAGCAATGAAATAATCTCTTAGTTTCCGGTTTCTTAGTTCTTCCACACCAGAACGGACTGCTTCAGTATTCAGTGATTGAAGCGTAGCTACACTAAACGAATGCTATTTTTATGCGATCTTCTGTGTCTCTCACCACGAAGGCACCTCCAGGTGGGCTGCAATTTCCGAACAAACGATTAACAGCTAAAATGTGTCCAAAATGCTCCATTGTGATTATCCACAGTGATGTCATTCGCATGCAAATCAACGACTTTGAACTTGTGCGTTCAAGAGAAAAAAACCATTATACAATAATATACAATAATGTACTCGTATATAGAAAACCAACAACAACGACAACATCATGAACTTTGTGTGAGCGCTTTTATTTATATTGAAATGAATTGATATTCGCAAAACCCGCTTTGGCTACTTTGCTTCGCTGGATGGATGACTCAAAAAACTTGTAAGATAAAAAGAAATAAAAATCAAATAAAATGAATGGAAAAAAGAGAATACCAAGCGAAGTCTAAGCTTAAAAATAGTATTTCTGCATATCCGAAGATATCAACTGAATATATATAATGCAAAATATATAAAAACAATTATCAAAACACTTAAAGAATTAAAATTTTATTTGTAAATTAAATTTTCATTAATTATTTATTGTAGTATCGGTTATAATGTCTTATTAAGAATAGCTATTCGGGACTTAATAATTATTTTTGAAATCGAATATCATTAAACAAATCCTAACTAATATTCGCAAAAGGTTTGAAAAAATAATATTTAACTTCGACCTATATTTGCTTATATTCCAAATAAATGTTTTTATCTCAATTAAAAAGTATCCGGAATTCGTTATTTCAACAATTCAAATAATTAGACTCAATAAATCTTATAAGTTTTTTCACCACATTTATAGTGGTATTAAAGACATTAGAAGATAGCAAAGAATACATTAAGAAAATGACTCTGATAAAGAAATGACCAAACCACTATCAGAGAGACGATATAATACTTAAGTATGGTCAAGCAAGTTTCTCGTTTAAAACGTATACTAGGAAAATCAGTTCCAAAGTTTTCCTTAATGTCGCGTGAACATCGTTCAGGAATTGATAAATCAAGTACATATTAAACCAGAACTTCATAAAACAGTCATAATAAATGAAGAAATATAATAGTATAGATGACAATTAGGATCAAACATCAGCATAATGTATTTTTCCGATTCTTTTTTTTTCATTTCAATTTATTATAAGACAATATGCGCGATTCAATGTAAAGAAATCTCGATAATGCTCCCACTCTTACTTTTCCAGAGTAAAAGTATTATACCATGACTTGTTTTGTGGCGGTCAATACATTCATCAGATAAAGCCTACTACTACTACTACTACTACTTTCTATTATAGAAGTTGAAGAGAGTGATGTATTGAAAATGTGGATGCTTTATAAAATAGAGTTGCTTAAGAAACTAAGTCCCACTATGAAAACAATGCTACAAGTATGCTAGAGTGATTGGTACAACAATTTGTACAAATTTTTTACATACGCGTGAAAAGTTTGTAGGGAAAAAATTGACGTCAATTACTTAGGATACTAAGCTTCATATTTTTTGATCACATCTGATTGTTATAATCAAACGCAAGTGAAACAAAGATAACCATACATATATTGAAATTTTACCGTTATTTAAAATTTATTTTATTATCCGTTTCTACTACTTACAATAATCCGTGGTGTAAAGTTAGTGTTAGAGGTAAAGAAAACAGGGACAGTTCTCCTGAATGTATTAGATGAAGTCATAACCTTCAGTAAGGAATTTCACCGTCAAATAGACGATTGAGTAAGAATCCTCCTTACCTCTCGATGAAATACTGAACAGTGATTTTGGTAGATCACACCGTTCGTATATTTTTAAATTGTTAAAGTAAGTCACTGACTTAGGCTTCCGATGACTTTACTTGACTTACTTGTTAGAAAAAATCTTAAATAATAACTTGCACGAACAAAGAAGAACCAATAAGTATAGCTTATAAAATTATCAAAATAATAGCTCATATTTATATTTCCAATGCATCAGTAAACAATTTCTTCAATTTCTATCTGGATGTGATCAATTTGTACCAAAATTTCTCACTTGCATGCAGAAACACAAAATAGTGGTACTGACAAAACATTCATTTATGAGAAGTGACAATATATAGATGTACGAGTTTTTGGTTAATGCTGCTCGTCAACGTGAGAGTGAGTCTCAAAGTAAGTTCGCACAATGCAGGATCGGCTTTTCTTTGTTCTCTATAGTGTGGTTCATTTATTATTATTCCACTTTTGAAAGTTATATTACTAATAGCAAATTTTTATTTTTAATTTACGATGTTAGGATTCTTTTATTGATGAAACTCCTTGTCCCAATTGTCTTTTTTAAAAATTATTCATTATTGAGTATTATTATTCTTATTATTCTGTATTATTATTATTCTGTATTGACTGTCCGATTGAAAATTTTTCTTAATCAAATTAAATTTATAATTTTTTTCAATAACTTAACAATCGTTTGGGTCGAACAAATTTAGTTGACAACGTAAATCCGTCCAAGAAAACCTTTAAAGTATTACTTAAAAAATAAGTTACTTTCACAAAAAATCTATTCTATTGCTTTTTGTATAAATTCTATTGCTTTGTAAATAAATAAACATTAATTTCAAACTA
>NC_051846.1:67613698-67710980 GCF_002237135.1 Teleopsis dalmanni | reverse complement strand
AACTGTTGTTATAGCACTGAAGGAGTTTATTTAGAAACTAATATAAATTTGTAATGCCTTCAAAGTACTTTCTGTCAACAAACAAATCTCTCGAGCGTCTTGGGACCCACGTCACTGTTAACAATTATGAGTTTGAAGTTGTGAAAGACTTTGTTTATTTTGGAACTAGTGTAAACATCAAAAATGACGTCAACCTAGAGACTCAACGAAGCAACACTCTTGGCAACAGATCTTACTTCGGACTAAGTAGGCAATTGAAAAATAAAGCCCTCTCTCGACAAACAAAAATCACGCTCTAAAAATCACTTATCAGGCCTGTCCTGCTGTAAGGTGTAGAAGCTTGAACAATTACCAACAGTGATGCAAAGACGTTATTAGCATTCGAGGGAAAAATTTTTCGGAATATTTATAGTCCCTTACGCGTTGGCGACGAGTATCAAATTAGATGAAACGATGAGCTGTATGAGTCCTTTCGCATCTTCGGAGTGGGTGGCCAACGATTTAAGGGCGCTTGATACTGCCAACTGGCGACAACAAGCAAGTAATTTGGCTGACTGGCGGAGGCTATTCAACGCGGCCAAGGACGACTCAAGTCTGTAATGCTCAGCTAAGTAAATAAGTAAGGTTTCAAATGTTCTAACTACACAAGAAGACCTTTTTGATGTCTTTACGCACTTTATTTGTTTATTATAAATATATTTTCGGGGTAATAAATATATATAAACCACAGATGTCGATGATTACTGTCATTGTGACAACACAATGTCTCCGCCACAAATTCAATTTGGTAAACCTGACATTTATAATCCAAGACTTGATAATTTAAGTAGACGTTGGACTTGTTCATTGTTATATTATTGTCATGTATGATATGTCTAAGTTTTTAGAACAATTATATATTAATATTTTTAAATTATAAATATTTATTATTTATAATAATTTTAATGGTTATGATGGTTTCAATATATTTGTAATAAATCTAAAATGTCATAGAAAATTTAAATAAAATTTTTGATTTAATTAATGAAGACATAAGTATTTATACATATGTTTAATGTAAATCATTCAATCATCTAACATGCTACACAGTTTTTGGAAATTATTTTCATATCATAACTTATCGACTAAAAATTATTTGCACGGTGCTAATCAATTAATTTAAAAAATTGGTTCATAAAACTTGTATCAATGAACCGATGAATTCCAGAAATGGTTCGATTAAAAATTAAATCAGTAACATGTATTCGAGCCAAATGAGTAATAAGTTTGAAATATCTTGTTTTGTGATAATGTCAATGATAATAACAAAGTTCAAGTTCTTGATAAGCAAACATGTACGGCCAAACGATATGGCTAAAGTTCTTCTACCGCGCGAAGTTCTCGAGGCGGCCTATGACAAGTGAAAACAGGTTCAATGAGTTGTGAAATAGGCGTGTTGTTTCTAATCTTCAGTATTTGTACTGAATGAATTTCCCTACAATCATTATTGGCTATTGTTTATCTCAACTCAGATATGAAACAATAGCAATAAATTATTCACTTAATTAGCTTGCATAAAAAATCCAAAAAAGCAAAGCTTGCAATTATATTGGTTCAATGTAGTGGTTATAGTGGTTCAATAATCTATGAATTCTGGGAAATTATAAATATTTTATTTTTAAAAGTAGATTTTAATTTTTGTACTATGTTTTTTTATTAAATACAAAAGATTAGTCGTTTTGATCTATTTATTTCTTTGAGTAAAACTAGCAAATGTATATTTCCCATCACCAAATAAAATTTTATGTATTATATATTATATAAATTATGTTTACAAATTGCATTTAAGCTTGGCAGGCTACATAGTTAATATTCTGTGGCGTACAACCCTGCGTACGTTCATCGAAGAAGTATTTCGATGGGCATGTACCACTGCTAACAGCTTCGCCGTTACTGCAACGTGCGTATGATGTACAGTCACCAGCAATGTTGACATATTTGTTACCCATGCCTTCGCAACGATCCAATAAACATTTAACATTTAAACGATCTCGGCACGTCCAGTTATCAGGATCGAAGAACAGGCCTTCGTCACATTGAATATGTTTTGGATCACGATCCCGACTGCCATCAGCTTTCTTTGCGCAAATATAATAACCACTACATGAAACGCCATCAGGGAAATAACCATAACGTGGTTCAGCCTTTGTACCGCAAATGGTACTTTCTGGTTCTGGTTTTTTGGCAGATGGCAAACATACAACTTCATCTCTAGGTACACATTTTCCTTTTATATGATCATAAGCGCTGTCTCTGTCACATTCATATAGGGTAAGTACACCACCACTGCATTGATAATAATTCACACATTCATCTTCATTGGCGAAAAATGAATTATCTGGTACTGAACGACAAACTGGACTGATTGCTGCACTTTCTGGTTTCTTAGGGCACGTATATTCATGTGGATATACGCAAGCGGATTTCTGTGGACTGAATACTAAATCACTTGGACATTTTGCACGTATTTCGGTGCCATTTTGGCAGTAAATGTAACCATTGCAATTATTGCTATCTGGCAAGAAAGCACCATCATTTTTAAGGGTACAAGCAGTATGTGTATCTATTTTGTTTAGGTAGGGACAATCGACTTCATCTTTATACATACAGCGTCCATTATCTTTATTATAATAAAGACCAAGTACGCAAGAACCTTCTTCTTTATCTTCACCACCTGGCGTTGTTGAGCAGCGAACCCAATTTGTGCAAGTTTTAGGACGCAGAATTATGGAACCAGGTGGCATAACAGCACATATTTCTTCAACACTTGGTGTTTTTGTTGTATTCACATTGGCAGCCGTCAATCCGAAAAGTGCTATAAATAGCACTAATAAAGGTTTGGCTATGAAAGAAATAATTTTAGAAAATAAGTATTTTCAATTAAAAAAATGTGTTTTAAATGTTTTAAAGTCAGAGACACGATTAATTTATATTTTGATTTCAATAATAAATTGCTGTTCCATATATTGTATAATTTGAATAATTGAGTTTTTCTTATTAATTTTTTTTCGAATATCATCACATACGATAACATAAATTTTATATTTAATTAATTCAATATTTCATGAAATATTATTCCTTGTTCTTGTTTTTTAATTTTTTCACTGACTTACCAAAAGTCATCTGGGATTGTATATTTTTAGTATTCCTGGTAATATATTTCAGATTTTTATTTCAGTACTTCACAAATTGGGAAATATAATTCAACTGACAAAATTTTCATCAAACTTCTTTAAATATGAAATTTTTGCTTAAAAACTCTTCATTTTTATTTTGTATAGAAATTAAGAAAGAACTTCTGATAAAAATTCAATCAAATCATTGAAAATAAAATACAAAAATAAAAATTCACAAAATTTTTATATCACAATGTTCTTAAAATCTTAATGTACGCATCTATTCTATCAGTTCGCTTCCATGAGGGGAAATGAGTATTGTCATCGATGATGTACTGCATTGTATCTATGTTGTTGATCTGTTATAAGATATAATATATTTATCTGATCAATGTGATTTTTCCCTGTTTTTGCAGTTAGGCCAGGAAGTATTTAAATTATCTACAGATTCTAGCGAAATATAAAAGAATTTCCAATAATTCAATTGATTATTCATTAATGATATGTTTTTAGTAATAATTAATATTAATAATCAAATATATTGGACAGTTTCAAATACATTAACCAAAATATTTCATTAAATAGAGAAAACAAAGAAATTGTATTATACATATAAATAAAAATATATTATTGAGATTATTTGAAATAACATAGTATCGAATAATCAATTTATTATACATATGCAAACATCATTCATACCAGGTGTATATTAGGGTTAGCATTCGCACATATGAAGTAAATCCAGGAATTAATAATTTGTTAACAATATATATATGACTAGTAGATGACCCGGCGAACTCTGTTCCGCCTTAAAGGCAATAAATAAGCAGTTTTTTTTTAATTGGAAAAAATACAAAAAAAAAAAAATACCTACATTAATCATTCATAATTTATTTGTGTATTTTAGTACACATCGCAAATTATCTATTTGTTGACCTCTGTTGTTCGCTCGACCTTCAGTCCTTAAATTTGCAGTATTTCGTATTCTTCTTGCATTACGGCTTTGTCGGGAAAGATTCGATCGTCTTGGTCGTGGCATTATTAAAAAACTAAAAACTCAAATGTTCAACCATACCATACATTGTAATTGTTAATTATTTATTTTGTTGAGTTTGCAACAACCAGGTAGTTTTATTGATTAAAAACGATATTTATTGCAACACAAACTTATATTGATCTAATACAACTTTTAAAAACACATTAACTAAGTTATAGAAACTGTTAAATTTTAATAAAATATTTTCTTATATCAAAAATTTGAAAAATTTCAAAACCTACTTTGTCGTGAACGGGATAAACAGGTATCCTATGTCCTTCTCCTGGCCTTAAACTACCTCCCTGCCAATTTTCAGCTAAATCGGTTCAGCCTATATCCTTCTCCTGGCCTTAAACTACCTCCCTGCCAATTTTCAGCTAAATCGGTTCAGCCGTTCTTGAGTTATAAGTGGTGTAACAAAAACACATCTTTCTTTTATATATATAGAAGAAGATTAATATTAATCATATATTTTAATATTTATATTAAATTAGTATAAGTCTATAGAACTAATTAAAATTAGCACTAAGATTTAGAAATAAAAGATGTAATTGGTAAATACTTAGCGGAATGAGGCTTACAGCTGGTAAACGAGTATCATAATATTCTCACCAAGGTTAGGTTAGGTTAGGTTCAGAAGGCGCGGATGACAGTTGTCAGCACTGCCACTCGGAGGAATAAATTGCCTATTGTGATGTCCTCAAAAATTTTGCCAGGAGAGGCGAATTACTAACCTTTGTTATCCTTGTTAAGCCATTTGGGTTTCCAGATGAAGTTGAATGGATCCGATAAATTTACTTTCGTTATCTCCAAGACATTGAAGTCGCCTTGAAAACTTTGTATTCGATTTTCTAGAGATCACAACCAGATAAAATTGTTTAAATATATTGTTAATATAGTCCCAGTAATAGGAAAAAATTATCACATATAAAAAATTATTTATAATAAATAAATGCGTTATTTTAAAATAAAGTTAAATAAAAACTAAAGGCATAAAAGTAAAACTGTTATGCCTGTTTTACTAATAGGCATAACAAATTGTAACATCGATGCTCATGAAGATCTAAGGGTTCCAAAGGTCTAACAACACATAAGAAATAGAATAATTTAAGTTAATTCTATGATTTTAGAAAATAAGCAATACAGTATGACATTGCATAAGTCAACAACTATTATTATCGGAAAAGAAGTGTCCTGAAACATCAGAATATATTATAAAGTTCACACTATTATAGAGAGTACATCTTGCCATACTAACTTCGTAGAACGGAAACCCAATAACGGAATTTAATTTGAAGTGTATATTTTTTCAATTAAAATCGTTTTTGAGGAAACAATTTGTTTAAGTGTGAGTATCGACCCCATTTTCCAGGTTTACTGAAAGCATGTACCCTTCATTATTTTCTTATTTTTCCAATTTTTCTGATCATCTGATTTTTGATCGAGCTTGCTAAACATATTTACCATTTCGATATTAATTTCCATTGTCTTTAAATCTTGTTCTTTTCAAAGATCTGTTTGATTGCTTCATGTTCTATTATGTCTTCTTTATTAAAAAATACGCGGAAAAGACAGTTTTGAATGGGTTTTAAACAAAAAATAAATTGATTGATGGAAATACAATTATGGGTTTTTAAAAGATAAAATACTAACGTCATTAAAGTCTTAGTTTTACTATTGATGAATGGATGACGAGTCATGGAAGATTTAATCAGAATATTTTAAAATACATGACATCGTTTGATGCTCTATGAAATTGAAATACATGGATATAATTAATGATGTATGCTTACAAGAATGTCCGTTTGGCAAAGAACATACATTTAAATAGTATGGCGAAAAACACTTATGTGATACTTGACTCTATACTTCCTAACAATATGATATGAATCACTTGAATCATAAAATCATGGATTTGTCCTCACTTAATTTTTCACAATTCGTAGCTGGAAGTAATTTTCTGAAATCCCTTCCAAGAGTTCCCCTTAATCTCTTTAGCTTTATTAATATTTCCTAGAAATGTAGTTAAGGATATTGAGTTGAATGAAATAATTATTAGGTTTGTAGTTTGGGACGCAAAACAAATTTTGACTTCTGTATATAGATTTTATGTTTCAAAACATTTGCAGTTAGATAAAATTTGCGTTGGGAAAAAACTATTGATATTGATTTGTATCAACTCGTGATCACATCTGATCAGGGCACCCCTGATATACACTACAATAATTTCTGAATAATTGGTTTTCATTTAATGAAATAAGTCATTATTGTTAAATAACTAAATTGAGAACTCGAGAATTATTACAAGGCTAATATGAATGAAGTTTCGAAAAAAATGTAATATCAATATATTTATTTATGAATGGACTCTATTACCATCAATTGCTTAGAAATGTTTCAATTCATTTTATCTTCCAAGAAGCTCAAGGAATTATAAATAAGGTTAAGGAATGCGGCATGTGGCTACTATGGCACTGATAAAAATCTCAATATCTATCGCAATACTGTTTTGGAAATAAAAAAGAAAAGATGATTAAAATAATGGTTACAGAGAATAGATGATGCTTGAGTGTCTTACTAATTCATTGAATAATATTCACTGATAATAATTGGATAACATAAAATGGAGGGTAAGTGGTGGTCTTCGTTCTCCTCAAACTATTTAATATAAATTAAATAATGTTTGTTTATTTTGTAAATAATTTTCGTTCTATGTATTTTATCATTTTTAAATTTCTTTTTGTTTGTGTAAAACTATTAAAAACAGAGTTTGCTCTTCAATATTTATTTAAAATATTATATTTATTTAGTATGCAAATTATGCTACTGGAGCGGTACAAATGACATAATCAGGTCTACTTTCAACGCATGCTTGATAAAACTCATCGAAATATGGAAATTTGGAATTAACATCAGAACACAAGTAACTGGCAACAGCTACACTGTTTTTACAATAACTGTAGCTTAGACAACCAGGCTTAGCAACAAACTCCAAATTAAGATTTTGACAACGATCTTGACGACAGGCAGTTTCATAAGGAGTCACACATTGTTGGTCCTCTTCATCAAAGAATGTAGCAAATGGACATTTACCCCAAGTACCAAGTGTACCGGTTGTCGGGCAATTATAGTAACCAGCGCAACTATTTGGATCTTCAACATAAGCTGGTCCGCCTGTGGTGCATACCGATGGATCTGGTGAAGGAGTGGCATCAGGAGTAGTTGGCGAGCCTGAGCATGGATTTCCATCTACGCAATTGCCACTAGACTTGTCATATACACCTGAAGAACAAGTACCCGCAATTCCGCTACCATCTACACATCGTAAGAATGCTCCACAACTATCCGGATTGCCAACAAATTTGTTATTTGGCACTAAACGGCAAACTGAGTCGGCTGAGCATGTATATGTATTACTCCATACGCAAGAAGTTGTTGAAGGATTAAATACTTGACTTTTAGGACAGCTGTTGCAATTTGCTACACCATTCAAACAGTAGCAATAGGTGTTGCAATTATTGGGATCACCAATATACTGAGGTTGATTAATGTTAGCACAGACGTTCTCTACTGTAGTCCGGCATTCTACATCGGCAGCATAATTACAAATACCATTTGCAATATCAAAAAGCAGGCCATCTTTACATTTGCCGGAAGCTATTACAACGCCACCGGAACAATAACCCCAACCCTGACAGTCACTCGGATCACCAATGTAACCGGTTGAAACATATTCGCAAGTCTGTGCCATTGTATAGCCAGCATTTACCTGCTGTTGTCCAATTAGCAAGCAAATTACAAGTAAAATGCCTGTACAGGCATTTTGGGTTAGCTTCATATCTGGAAAATGAAAAAGATAGTGTCTGAGTGAATGATTTTCAAACTTTAAAAATATTTGCCATATAAAATATGCTCAATTTTTTTAAACTCTAACACTTCTACTTGGATCTCACCTTTCATTACTATGCCTTTTTTTATAAAATATCCTATATTCCAATATTCGTTTTGTATCCGTAGTGAAGAACACCTGCAAATCTCTTTAGTGTTCCAGCAACTGATGCCGACTTTTAATCTGTCTCCCCTTTAAATATGGCGCTGAGAACAGCATTAATTGAAATTTAGCCATGTTTAATATTAGATAAACCTCCGTCGGAACTGAAATTGGAAATTAGTACATGTTCCTTATCATTTGTGAGATTAGAGTTTACCGGGAAATATAAATCTTCGTTGTGCTTTCTGGTATTTTAATAGATAAGAATGCTTTGAAATAATTTTTATTAGATTGCTTACAACTATTAATTGATTTCTGCAATGTGTAAATTTTCATCTTACTTTTTCATAATTACTTTTTATTTTTTTGTTGAGGTGTTCAAGATAAAAAGTTGAGAACATATTTTCGTAGCTATTTAACTGGATTAAAAAAGATACGTCATATTTTTAAAATAAATAAAATAAAATATATAAGTTCAACAAGTTGGAAATAAATTTTATTTCGTATAAAAACTACACAAATTGATTTAATAACATAAAACAAAAAAAATATATCACTTAATAAAAATTTATTTTGTCGCATTCAAATTAGTTCCCATCAAAGGCAATAAACAATGACAGTCTTTTTATATATACGGATTAAGATGAACCCTTTAACTTTAACAATCGATTTTTTTTGTGAAAAATTCCGGTTATAATTGACTCAAAATATCCTTGTTTAAGTGATACTGTTATATCTAAGATTAAAAAAAGAAGATGCTATATCAAATGAATATAGCATTTGGTTAAGCAAAATTGACAACTGTTCAACCATAAGTTTTTATCCAAGATTCATAACATTTGATAAATGATTCATTCAGCACTACTCGTACACTCAGGAGACCAAAAGAATAATCCAAATAGTGACACAGAAAGCACATACTTACTTAGTTACTTGCAGTTGCTTTTATCAGCCAACCTCGACCAGTGGCCAGTTGGTAGTACCAAGCACCCCCAAATCGTTGGTCACTTGATTCTGCCACCGAAAATGCGGACATCATCTACTGCGTTTTACACCAGCGGGTACTGAACCAAACACCTTCCTAGCCGGACTGCTTTTCTCTATTCGTACGACATGAACAAGCTAGCCAAGCCGTTGAATTTTTATACGCTTAACTATGTCAATGTCGCTGTATAGACCTTCCGAAAAATTATTATCTCAAATGCTTCTAAAGCCTTCTCATCAGTGTTAGTTGAATCTGATTTTTATTTGTCGAGAAAGGGCTTCATTTCTCACTTGCCTACTTAGCCCGAAGTAACATTAATTGGCAAAAGTGGCTTTGATATTTGCTTTTTAAAAGAATCTTCAGTAGTAGAAAAAAGAAAAAGTATAATTAATTATTCTTAGCTTAAACTTCGTCCAATTTCGTTTCCATGTCGGGCGTTATTCTGCAATAGCCGTGTTAATATAGCTCCTTTTGAGTCCCTGGATTCCAGTGCTTTGGGTGAGATTACTTGCAAGTGGGTTTTCAATATTGTCTATATTAAATGTATATTAAGAACTATGTTATACTACATGTCTATACTATGTGTTATGGTATATGTAATAACATATTATTATATTATGATCTATTTCTTTGTTATTAATAGAACTGTACTCTATTGTTGCACTTTTGTCCACTTAACATTCTCAAAACGAAATTAGTCATTTTTCATTACAATGATAAGCTGCCAAAATTAGTTAAATCATTTAATATTATTAGGTTCCAATGTTCACATAAACAATTAAAATAACTCTCAGCTTAAGTGCATATAAATCTAATAATTTAAATCAAACCACTTGAATTATTTCTGTACTTCCCATGATTTCTATCAATATTTTTAATTAGTAATAAATAAATGTGAGAATTACCGACGACCTAATGTTTAAAAATAAATATATTAAAATTTCGTAATATTGTGTAATAAATAAGGTATATAAAAATAAATTTTTAGAGATAAAAATTATTATTAAAAATAAATTTAAGTAAATGCTAAATAGGTATTTAAACTATAAATAGAATTAGTAGTAGCAAGACTTTGCTTACTTATCATAAAGAAAAATCATTTTATATTCGGAGAGTATTGAGGCAAACAACGCAATAACGTGGTTTAAATATCAGAAGAACTCATTTGAAGTAGATTATTTGATAGAAGAACTAATTATTTTTACTTCTTATTTACTAATAAGTTTTTACAGTAAATTTTTGATTTTATTTTAATTACACTTAAGATGTCTGTACTTCTGTAGATCTTGATGTCCAGTTTTGATTTTAACGGATATTTGTTTCGCTCTCATCCCCCTTTCTCTCTTACATTCTGATTTTCATCATCTACAGGATATTTTTATTCCACTCTATCGATTTATTGCGACTTTGACTTTCGACGTGGATTATGAAGATAAGAGTGCAGTTATGTTAACAACTTACTTCCACATTTGGTTATAAAGCTCCATCATTTGCCACTGTGAAATGCTGGTACAATGATTTTAATCGTGACCGCAGTTCGCTCACTGACCTCACTGAAATTAATGAAGGTCATCCGAAATCAGTTTTTGTATCAAAAAAGATTGATGCTGCAACCTATTGTGAGCTTGGGAAAACCCTAGTCTTTAGTTCCTAGTTATACCAGCATATATAAAATATTACACGATCTTTTAGCCATAAGAAAAGTTTATTCTCGTTGGATACCCATTATTTGACAAAATCTTAAAAGGATTCGCTTGTCGATTGTTGCACACAAATGCTCAAGAAGGTTTTATATTCAGTCCTATTTTATAAAGGACTTTATTCGGTGTTTCTTTAATTCTTACAGATTATTTCATCAGAATTAGATTTTGTCAGCCCATTCATACGGAAAAATGTATATATTAAAATTAAAAAAAATTAAATTAATTAAAAAAATTAATTAGTAATTTTTCTAAATCAGACATTCACATATTTTGTATTTAAAAATATTAAAATAACATGATTACAATCAAACTATTAAAAAAATATATAATTTTAATTGAAATTTACAAAATGAATATAAAAAAAATCTCTAATAATTACTTGGAAACCATTATTACTGAGAAAAATCTGATTAAATATCTGATGATTTCAATTAATTTTCATTTGGAACTATTTTCATTTTTGAAAACAATGTACGTTTTCTGCAGTATCACAGAACTCCGCTTTCTGATCCCAGTATAATCCATTTGGACAAGAAGTCAAAATTGGCATGTCTAGGATGCAAATAAAATATTTGTTACAATCTTTGGGATGTGGCAAATATGCTTGCCGACTGCTTGGACACTTAATGGTTTGTTCTGCATTAAGATCATCACGTGGTTTTTGTGTTGTCCAAGAAGGAATTCCATTTGTTGTTACAACAGTTGTCGGTCTTTCAGTTGTCTCGAATGTTGTTGGTCGTTCAGTTGTCTCGAATGTTGTTGGTCGTACAGTTGTCACAAATGTTGTTGGTCGTTCAGTTGTCTCGAATGTTGTTGGTCGTACAGTTGTCACAAATGTCGTTGGTCGTTCAGTTGTCTCGAATGTTGTCGGTCGTTCAGTTGTCTCGAATGTTGTTGGTCGTTCAGTTGATGGTAGTGTGGGAGTGGTATTTGGACTATATGTGGTATAAATTGGAACACATGTTGTAAGTGTGTAAATTGGTGTTGTTAGTGTTGTAGGCGGAGTTGTTGTACGTGTCCAATCTGTTGTAGGTGTTGTAAGCGGAGTTGTTGTACGTGTCCAATCTGTTGTAGGTGTTGTAGTGGAAAGTTCTTCCCAAGTAGTTCTCGTATTTTCTTCTGATCCACTAAAGCATTGAGCTTCATTACTTATTTCACATTCCATTCGTTTATAATTCCAAAGTGTGCCGCGACCGCAATGATGTTCATGTAAGTGTCCATAAGCACAAATAAAATATTTGCGGCAATTTGTCGGATGTGGCAAGAAATAAGCGCCAAAATGACGACACACAATATGATTTGTATCATAATCAGTCATTGGATCTATAGCTTGACCATTTGCTATATCAAATGCTACAAATATAGACTGAGAATGTTCTTCTGTTTCGGTATTGGAATTCACTGCATCTCCATTAACATCATTATTATTATTATCTACAGCCTGAGCTGTGTCTTTATCGCTATTGTTTGCTGCATCAACCTCAACCTCAACTTCATTTTCATTTTTGTCTTCAGTGGTATTTTCCATATTTTCAACTTCGTTATTTATTTCGCCAACATTTTCAGTATTAATGGTTTGTATAACACATTTTGCATCTATGGGAAGGTTACACAATTTGCGCTCATTATCGAAGTGCAGACCTTCCGTGCAATATTGCAATTGTGGTACAGTATTACAAATAAAATATGCTTGGCAATCAAAAGGACTCGAAACCATTTCACCGCTTCTCTTGTCTTTGCAGATCTAAAATGTAAATAACTGAATTAATTTACTGAATTAATATGAATCTTATAATATTCATTTTTTTTCTGTACATTACTTACATGTGTCATATCGAGTATACCAGCTGCAAGGCTGCATAATGTTAAGAAAATGGCCAGATGGCGCCACATTTTGAATTTCTAAAATCTACTTGTTTTAGTTCGAATCACGAAGCGATATTCAAGTCAAAAGGTATGTATGACTGTATATATACAACTGATTGTTCTAGGGTGTGGCAAACAACCTTTTATTAAAACATGAGTTATATTGTCTTTATTGTATTCAACATCACTCCTCTAATAGTTTTATCAGCAGAACAGCTACATTTTATCTTAGCATATGAGTTTTTGTACCATTTTTTCCATTTTGTTTATTACATTTATTTTCAATAAAATAAATATTTTCTTATTATATCATTTAAATACTTAGAGATAAGTAGCAATTGTACTACACAGACATGCATCTCGGCATAATATATTAAATAGTGTAGAACTAATCCCGTGATGAAATAGTAACAACTATTTGAACATAGAAGCTCAAATTAAAATGGAAAACTTACTTCTTTTTAATTTTGGATGATTTTTTTTCAGAAGTGTTGAAAGAAACTAACATCACTTTAGTAAATAGTTTTTACTCCTAATACAATTATATAGCAATGGATAATTGAACTCTACTGTGTTCAACAAGCCATTAAAGAACTATTTAAAATTTGATCATTTTAAAATTGTATCTATGATTTATGAAAGATGAATGGATGGTGACATCAGTTCGCAGAAACATAACATCACTCCATAAGCAGTATCGGTACATCGGTAAGTGATGCCACATTGTTAAATAGTTGTGGGCATAATAGCCTCATGGAGTAGTGCTCCGTTAATATCTTTTACTGAAACACGATGCTATGATGTTATGATGATATACAGTGTTGTGCATAACAAAAGCAACCAAAATTTGCCCATCATATAAATAAGTTTTTTGTCTACTTTTTACTTTTCAATCAAAAATCTAAATACACAGTTTTATTTGTTATTGTATTAGCTATTATAAAAAAACCACAAAATCTACAATTCTTCATAACGGGTTAATTAATTCACACAAATAATAAAATATTGCGAAATGCGGCTGTGCAAAACAATAGCAACTGAGACAAGATCAATGATAGATCTATGACCAAAGTGCATTCTAGCAAGATATTTTTTTGATTTTTTGCATTTTTATGCTGTGATTTATGTTTTTAAGCAAATTAGAACATAAACACAGAATAGTTCAATATTAAATCAGGTAATGGAAGTACGTTTTTATCATGGCTCGTGACACGTATACTTTGAAGTTTAAAGAAGCAAGAATTGAAAAATATTTAAATGGCAGTGCTCAAATGAAATAGCCAAAATATTTAAAATTAATTAGTTTATTGTTTCGCAGCTTATAAAAAAATATAATTAGACAAAATACCGTTAAAACGGTTTATTTGGGTGAAGCCTCTCTTAAGATTACTTGTAGAATTGATCGAAACATTATAAGAATTACAAAAAAAACAACCATTCGTGTCGTTGAAAAAGGTCGTAGCCGAGCTTAAACAAGGTGTTGACTCTAGTACTGTACGCAGGCTTACTCTCGAAACCGGTTTCAAAAGTTACAGACCAGTCAAAAAACCAATGTTGACTAAAAAGCATTAGCAAAAGAGGCAGATTTTTGTTTTGCTTTTTAATTAATATTAATATACTTCATTTAGATCAAATTTCGCGTGGAATCACTTAAATTGAACTCTTACTAAATGAAAAATAAGTTTTTTTAGCAATAAATCAAAATTTAACATCTTTAATTCTGATGGGATGTGCACAGTACGTCGCGAAAAAGAAAAACGTTTGTATCCGCGTAACTGCCAAGCGACTGTGAAGCATGGGCGTGGGTCAGTAATAATTTGAGCGTTCTTTTCAGGATTTAGACTAAGATCTTTTCATGAAATTCACCAAATAATAGCCGAACATGTGTACAAAAAATTTTAGAGAGCCATATGGTACCCCATGGCGGATGAAAAATGTCACTCCGACGGGTATATCAGTACGATAACGACCCAAAACACACCTTAAAGCTGATAACAGAATGGATTTTGAAAAATGGAATTCCAATTTTAGATTAGCCAGCCCAAACATCTGATTTTAATTCAATTGAGAACATTTTGGTATTCTCAAACGTCGCTTTGGGGGTCGAAAAGTTTCCAATTGTTTGAGGTCATGAAAGATGAATGGTGTAAAATTTCAAATAGTTTTATTAACAATTTAATATCACCTATGACCTGTAGAAGTGCCCAAGTAATAAAAAGCAAAGGGCTTTATACAAAATTTAGAAAAATAATACAAAAATTTAATATAATGAATAAAGTTGCTATTGTTCTGCACAGCCGCATTTCGCAATATTTTATTATTTGTGTGAATTAATTAACCCGTTATGAAGAATTGTAGATTTTGTTGTTTTTTTATAATAGCTAATACAATAACAAATAAAACTGTGTATTTAGATTTTTGAATGAAAAGTAAAAAGTAGACAAAAAACTTATTTATATGATGGGCAAATTTTGGTTGCTTTTGTTATGCACAACACTGTATGTATATATATAATATATTATGTTGAAGCTGTTTTGAGCTAGTGCACTTAAGCACTTATACTCTTTTTTAACTCGAGATTTCTTTAAAACCCCTCTCTACACCTTGACTAGATTATTGTTTATCATCAGACTTCATCAGACTAAGCAATAATTGACCTCAGATCTGCATACCTCCCCGAAAAGCCTGTAACCATTTTGAGATTTGATAACGCGGTGTTGGTAAGTCTGTCAGTTTACGCAAATAATTTCAGGACTCAATCCTTTATGTATTTTTTGTTGGGATCAATCTTGATGTCTCTGTGGATGTCATTCGTTCTAATGTACCATGGAACTTTGAAAAGTCATTTCAGAGCCCGGCTTTATACAATTTCTAGCTCGCGATAGTAGTGTTTGAGACCTTGCTAAACGCTACACAACCATATAGAAGTGACGGACGAATTATTTGGTTATATATCAGTTTTCTGTTCTTAGCATTGAGATTTTCATTTCTAAATAGCGGTTGGAGGTAATGAAGAATTTTAGCACAGCTAATTCTTTTCAGCTGAACATGTTTAAGCCATGTGAATCGTTTGTCCAACGTGATGCCGAGATATTTAACGCTATCCTCTCAGTTTATCACCATATCACCCACTGTCACTCTTGACGGATTCTGTCTCCACTTACGCGTTATAAACAGAGCCTTAGTTTTTTTCATTATTGATTTTTATTTTCCATTTCTGGAAATACTCCAGAATGAGATTTATATGCTCTTGAAGTGTGTTGGTTATGTTGAGCGCACATTTATCTGAGCATAGCATACACGTATCGTCAGCATATAACGCCAGAGTCGAGGGACTTAACATTGGAATATCAGATGTATAAATGTTGTAGAGAGTGGGGGAAAGTGGCGATCCCTAAGAAACTCCTGCTACTATATATAATATGTATATGTATAATATATAATACAAAATGTATAAAAAATAATATATTATATTTAATATATAATACATAATATATAATTTAATATATGTAATTGAATAACATATATAATATATAAAATTATCTGAAAATAAATCAAAACTTTTGCCTGAACAAAAAATATGTATATTCTTTACTAAAATGTATATGCTGCTATATATTCAATCCACAATTTTATAACCGAATAACAGTTTACTTAAGCAAAACCCATTTAACCTGCTGCACTAGGTGTCGTCACAAACATTCCTTTACTTACTATACATATTATCACAATGGGTCAATAGGCCTAAGTGAATCCACTGGGGATCACCGGTATAACCTAACCTAACCTACTATACATATTAAATGAGAGCTATGTACTGGTCGCATTTGTTTCTAGATCATAAGCAAGATGAAGAAAGAAAACTTTAAGTATCGCTATAATTTATTAAGATTTCCGATCATATTTTAGGATTCCCAAACTACAAAGTGAGCAGAAAACCCTAATCGGAAAACATAAAGATATCTAGTTTGATTTAGTTTAAAGATGGTAGTAAAATTGAGGCAGGCATACTATGATATGCAATCAATATTTAACCAAGGCTAAAAAACTTGCACCTGTTTATATCTTACTGACCTTAAATTCTGTTAGTATTCATTCAGTTATGTTGCATCACAATCTATTATTTTTCAGTAAACTAGTATAAAGGAAACACCTTAATTTGTGGTAAGTTCCAGGCTATAAAAAACTCGAACAAAACGTAAGGGGTGAATGTCTAGACAAACGAGAATCTAGACATGGCATTTGCATGAATCTACACCATTATAGAAAAATTCATTGAAATTCCTCGTTAATTTTAATTTAAGAACCACTGAGTTAACTATGAAAACTTTAGGCAGGCAAGAAGATTAAACCTATTTAATTTAATTATAATGGAATAATTAATACGATTCCATTTGGTATTTAAGAATACCAAAGTGTTCTTAAACAGATGCTTTGCACTGAGCAGAGAGGATAATAAAACTCTCATTGGTGTTTTGATTGAACAATGTAGGTTAACGTACTGTGGTAAGAAAAAGTATTGATATATTTAACAACCAAAACAAAAGTAGACTTTCCTATCTTGTGGGCCTATTCTATCAAGTGTGGTTACCTCACTGGGTTACCTGATTTCTGGTGCATGATATTCTTCACAAAATTATTATGTGTTCTTATGATATAAGGTATATACGAATTTATAAATAGATTTTGCTAAAAGATAATTTATTTTCTCATTTAAGAGATTGAAATGAATGATAGTGGTCTTTAAATGATCATATTTAAGTTTAATAAAAAGATTTTAAACAGTAGTGAACCACAATAACAAAAATTCTTTTATAAAATAATGAATTAAAATGAATTAATTGAATGTTTGGCTGAGCATACAGCTGTTTCGAGTATTGCTAAATACTTATCACCAGTTATCTTGGAAATCCTTCTTGTATTTAATTATTCGTAAATAATCCTTTTTTTGGGACGTTTTTTTAAGCTCAGAGTCACCGTTCATAAGCTAACTGATCCAAAGCCGTACTTGTCTTGTATGTTCGTACATTTTTTTGAGGTTTTGTTAATTTTGCTGTGAAAGTTTTTATTAACAAATTTACTTATTATTTACTTGGTATTTTTTGTTTTCTTAAACTGACAATTGAAAATAAAAACAAAATAATCGGTAGTTTAATTTTATAAGTGCAAAAAAGTGCTACAATTGCATAAAAAAAGTGCTATAAGCGAAAAAAAAGTGATCTGATTGCTAATTCCATTAATTTATATTCATTATTTCTATCAAGACATTTATTAATTATTTATATCCGCTATTAATTATATACTATTACTATTAAGTGTGAAATATATAGTCAGTTTACACATCGATTTACACACCTATGTTTTATTTATGCTGGCTTTAAGAAGACTAATAAGATTTCTTGGTATATTAGGACAACAGATATGCATAGAGATCTAAGGATCGACTCAGTGAAAAAATATATCAAGGACAGAGTCCTAAAATTATTCACAAAAGTCGATACGTTGCCCAACCCCACCCTAACAAACCTTAAGTCCACCTCAGGACGTACAGGAAGATATGCTGATCTACAGTCCGTCGTCAGTGAAAAGATAAATAAATGATAATAATTCTAGTATAGTTAAAGCTTAGTGTGGAGCAGGGAAAAGGCTCCCAACCATAAAAGAGTAAACGTGCGCAATAGCACTAACTCAAATCACAACTACAGCAACAATATGCAAATAAATGACTTTAACAATAATATCACAACTTACTAATTATTTTATTTGGCTGTATTGAATTTTCGTTATTGCTTAAAATATTTATTGCATATTTTAAGGCATTTATTATATTATCAATATTATTAGTTTTTTTTTTGCGAAGAAATGTTAAAATAAAATTTATCTAATCACAAAAACCTGTAAAATTATTATTATTGCTTTATTTATATATATTTATGTTCGTAAATTTTTTATAACTTACATACGTCAAGATACTAAAGATAACTCTGAATATTCACTAATAAAAAATAATAATCTTCTTAAGATACTCTCAGTTCTGTAGTAGTTCTTAAGTTCAAGATTGTGTTGTGCAATGTCGGCTTCAAAGATTTTGATATTTAAAATTTTTATTATTTTAATAGCAATTAATATAACTAATTCATCTAATTCGTCTGATACAAAAAACTCCAATTTCATACTACGTTTTTTCGAAGATTTTAAAAAAGAAGCTCCAAAATGGATTAGGATCAACAAAACCTATGATAACCTTCCGGAAACAATCGAAAGAAAACAAATATTTTGGCAACAATTAACCAACTCAGTGTTTGGCTAAGATATGAATTTTATAAGTTGGCAGATTATTAAATTGTGTATAAAATACAGTAGTATTTTGTTAATAACATCTGATACGAATTGAAATAAATTGATTTAAAATAATTTTTTTTTTAGAGTTTCTTATATTTATAGTTTGAAATTAATGTTTATTTATTTACAAAGCAATAGAATTTATACAAAAAGCAATAGAATAGATTTTTTGTGAAAATAACTTATTTTTTAAGTAATACTTTAAAGGTTTTCTTGGACGGATTTACGTTGTCAACTAAATTTGTTCGACCCAAACGATTGTTAAGTTATTGAAAAAAATTATAAATTTAATTTGATTAAGAAAAATTTTCAATCGGACAGTCAATACAGAATAATAATAATACAGAATAATAAGAATAATAATATTCAATAATGAATAATTTTTAAAAAAGACAATTGGGACAAGGAATTTCATCAATAAAAGAATCCTAACATCGTAAATTAAAAATAAAAATTTGCTATTAGTAATATAACTTTCAAAATTGGAATAATAATAAATGAACTACACTATAGAGAACAAAGAAAAGCCGATCCTGCATTGTGCGAACTTACTTTGAGACTCACTCTCACGTTGACGAGCAGCATTAACCAAAAACTCGTACATCTATATATTATCACTTCTCATAAATGAATGTTTTGTCAGTAGCACTATTTTGTGTTTCTGCATGCAAGTGAGAAATTTTGGTACAAATTGATCACATCCAGATAGAAATTGAACAAATTGTTTACTGATCCATTGGAAATATAAATATGAGCTATTATTTTGATAATTTTATAAGCTATACTTATTGGTTCTTCTTTGTTCGTGCAAGTTATTATTTAAGATTTTTTCTAAAAACAAGTAAAGTCATCGGAAGCCTAAGTCAGTGACTTACTTTAACAATTTAAAAATATACGAACGGTGTGATCTACCAAAATCACTGTTCAGTATTTCATCGAGAGGTAAGGAGTATTCTTACTCAATCGTCTGTTTGACGGTGAAGTTCCTTACTGAAGGTTATGACTTCATCTAATACATTCAGGAGAACTGTCTCTGTTTTCTCTACCTCTAACCCTAACTTTACACCACGGATTATTATAAGTAGTAGAAACGGATAACAAAACAAATTTTCAATAACGGTAAAATTTCATTCTATGTACGATTATCTTTGTTTCACTTGCGTTTGATTATAACAATCAGATGTGATCAAAAAATATGAAGCTTAGTATCCTAAGTATCCTAATTGATGTCAATTTTTTCCCTACAAACTGTTCACGCGTATATAAAAAATTTGTACCAACTGTTGTACCAATCTCTCTAGCATACTTGTAGCATTGTTTTCATAGTGGGACTTAGTTTCTTAAGCAACTCTTTTTTATAAAGCATCCATATTATTAATACATCACTCTTTTCAACTTCTGTAATAGAAAGTAGTTATCTGATGGAAGTAGTGACCGCCACAAAACAAGTCATGGTATAGTGCTTTTACTCTGGAAAAGTAAGAGCAGGAGCATTATTGAGATTTCTTTGCATAGAATCGCACATATTGTCTTATAATAAATTGAAATAAAAAATAAAGAAACGAAAAATACTTTACGTTGATCAAACTTATGAAATGATTTTTATTCAAATGTTTGATCCAAATTTCCAAAGCTTCATACATACTATTATATATCTTCATTTATTATGACCATTTTCGAAATTCTGGTTTTATATGTACTTCATTTATTAATTCCTGAACGATGTACACGCGACGTTGAGGATAATTTTGGAACTGACTTTTCTAGTATACGTTTTAAATGAAAAACTTGCTTGACAATACTTAAGTATTATATCGTCTCTCTGATAGTGGTTTGGTAATTTCATTATCAGAGTCATTTTCTAAATGTATTCTTTGCTATCTTCTAATGTGTTTAATACCACTATAAATGTGGTGAAAAAATTTATAAGATTTATTAAGTCTAATTATTTGAATTGTTGAAATAAAGAATTCCGGATACTTTTTAATTGAGATAAAAACATTTATTTGGAATATAAGCAAATATAGGTCGAAGTTAAATATTATTTTTTCAAACCTTTTGCGAAAATTAGGTAGATTTTGTTTAATGATATTAGATTTCAAAAATAATTATTAAGTTCCGAATAGCTAAGACATTATAACCGCTACCACAATAAATTATTAATGAGAATTTAATTCACAAATAAAATTTTAATTCTTCAAGTATTTTGATAATTGTTTTTATATATTCTGCATAATATATATTCAGTTGATATCTTCGGATATGCAGAAATACTATTTTTAAGCTTAGACTTCGCTTGGTATTCTCTTTTCTCCATTCATTTTATTTGATTTTTATTTCTTTTTATCTTACAAGTTTTTTGAGTCATCCATCCAGCGAAGCAAAGTAGCCAAAGCGAGTTTTGCGAATATCAATTCATTTCAATATAAATAAAAGCGCTCACACAAAGTTCATGATGTTGTTGTTGTTGTTGTTGTTGGTTTTCTATATACGAGTACATTATTGTATATTATTGTATAATGGTTTTTTTCTCTTGAACGCACAAGTTCAAAGTCGTTGATTTGCATGCGAATGACATCACTGTGGATAATCACAATGGAGCATTTTGGACACATTTTAGCTGTTAATCGTTTGTTCGGAAATTGCAGTCAACCTGGAGGTGACTTCGTGGTGAGAGACACAGAAGAACGCATAAAAATAGCATTCGTTTAGTGTAGCTACGCCTCAATCACTGAGTACTGAAGCAGTCCGTTCTGGTGTGGAAGAACTAAGAAACCGGAAACTAAGAGATTATTTCATTGCTAATTTATGGGTGTTTATTTCTGTTTATTAAATTTCAGTTAAATTTGAATTTTAAGCTGTCGTCTAACCTAGTAAAAACTGAGACCGTACTAATGATCATTTAATATTTTTGTTTAAAAAAATTTTTAGAAATCGAAACTATACGCAATGAAATCAATTTTATAATATTTATTATGTATGAAATCGGACCAGATTAACTGGAATACACCCTATAAGTTAACGGATATAAAGTATAAGAGTGAAATTTCGGTTGTATGTATTTCGGTAATTTGTTTTGAATAAATTATTTCTATTCTTAAAATATAGTAGTTAAATTTAAGTAGAGACTTTATAAAAACAGCGATCTCGTATTCATTTTTTCACCAACTAAGGCAATATATAAGCAAAAGAGTTCATGTGACTATGCTATTCCGAAATCATGCGATGAATGCGTGATGGTTAGGGTCTTTTATATGTTATATCATTATTCTGACGTGATAAAGCATAAAATCTATTCTATAGAACAAATTTGGATTTTTTTATAAAAACAAGGTTGATCATAATACTTTAAAAAAAAAACTTTTAAAATAGCACATTTCTTGTTCTGGAAGTAAAAAATTAATTAATTTGGTTTAAGAAAATTCGATTATGACTTTCTGAAGATTATATTCACGCAAATGATCATTCTTAACTTGATTGGCGTAATATGTCTGTTTTTTGGTACTTTCGATCGAATTTGCTAATACTTCACCCGCCATGGACGCCTATTCTGGAATATATTGGCCATAGGTTAGTCCAGTGATCATGGGTACTTAATCACTTTACTTTGACTATAAGTGACCTCAAGTAAACCAGCTGGCTGTGACAAACCGAACGAACACGGAGAGCAATCAAAATAATCATTTCTTGATATCAATAAACCGGGTAACAATGGATTCAAAAAATTTATTGTGAAATAAGCTATATGAGATACTACACCATCTTGTTGAAACCAGAAGTACTGCATACCATTTTTCAAACAATTAGAATTAAAAAAATCGGTTGTCATAGCTCGATAACATATCTGATTGATGATTACTGCTTTGCCACTGCCATTTTCGAAAAAGTGTGATCCGATGATCATATCAATACAAATTCTGCACTACACTGCTACTATTTGGCAATAAATAAGTGTATTTCCAATCAGTATACAATTTTCATGGCGTAGAACTCGTGTAATTTTGGTCACTTTTTCGCCTTATTTTTTTTCTATATATATGTTGAATTTCGATTATTAAAATTTATTTTAAATATACAGCTGAATTACTTGAATTTGATCAATTGTTGCGTATTGCTTCACATCAAATATTTTATTTCATTCATTGGTAATGAATTTTTTTCAGGGTTAGCAACTTTACCTTTAATTTCTACCTTTGATGTGTTAGATACCTCAGAGCCCGACAAGGTATCCAAATCAATGTCAATCGCCTTTAATAGTTTCTTATTATCAGGTTCATCATAGAAAATTCCGGCATCATATCTAGTCACCTGATCATCTTCTTTATTAGCGAAACTTCGACGGATTGTTAGTTGCCTCAAGTTGAACATTTCTGAAATTGAACATTTCACGAGATTTAGATCTGCACATTTATCTTCTATTATTCACAAAGTAATTATTCTAGACCTTATATTAATTGTTGGATAAGGGTTTTATACGTAAACTTAGAAAACTTTCACTTTGTCAGAGATGGTTCCTGAAAGTATTAATTGGAGTGTTTACTAAAAACAACAATATAAATAATATTAAAATTAAGAATAATACGAAATTGGAAGTGCTATAAAGTGTTTGCTTATTTTAATAATTAAAAAAAATGTACATTTATTGCTGTTTGAAATACTTTAATGTTTATTGCTGTGAAAACATTATAAAAACGACGGACTGAGTTGATCTCCCAAGTAAACAGAATGGCGTAGCTGTGGTAAGAGTTGAACTACGTTTAACTGTCGTATGAGTAGTGACACAACTTGAATGACGGAATAAATTTTGTTTTTTAACATGGAAATTTTTTTCTTTTGCACTATTTTACATATTTGACTAAAAAGCGACATTAAATACATTTTTTTATACATAATATGCTTTTCCATAAGCTTCGAACTCACATTGGTCCAATGTCCGCTATGGTACAGATTTGAAAAAATGTCTTTATTCATTTTGTTAATTCTTCAGAACTAAATGCTCCTTAGGGGAAGAGTTACATTATAAATATTAAATATTATCTCAAACCTAACCATAAGTACATCTTTGGAAGTATTTGTCGTAGGCACCGTATTAAATCACGTATAAATGGAATGGCCAGAAATTCTGAAAGTTAGGAGGATGACGCTATTCCTTATTAAATTTAACAAATTTTCTATTTTTTATGACATGTTTTTCTAGTAAATATATTTCATGTTCTCTGAGATACTTGAAAAAGTATATAAAGATGTTTTCTTGTCTATGTGTCAATACTATTTTATTTATTTTATTCAACAGTCTCAAAACTAATATAGCTTTTGATTAATAACTTTAGAACGATAATATATTCCAATGTACCATTTATTAAATTTTACGAGCAGCTATTCTTGGCTATGCCTCTAACATTCAGTAATCAAGGAATTTGCAAAAAAAGCTTCAAAATCGGTAAATTAGTAATTCAGTAATTCAGTAAATTAGACCTTGAAAATTTTCTTAAGTTAACTGGATGTACATTTAAATCAATTATGTAGTTATGATTATATTAATTTCCACCATATTCTAGAATCTATTAATTTGCTTGAAAAAGGTAGTTTATTGTTTCCTGGTATCAACTTTATTAAAGATTAAACATACAAACAAATTCGTTCACACAAGACAACATCGTTGATGTTTCAAATTTATTGGTCGTCATGTTATCTCCATCCCATTCATCATTGTGGTAGTAATTTTCTTGCTTTGTAGCTTAGATTAATTTAGATTTCAGAATGCAAACCGCATTGGTATCTCAATTTCGCCATTAATTATTGGAATGGAGTTTTACATATTGATCTTTCACGGTGTGAAATTTTGTAGAATTCATTCTACAAAATGGTATTAATAGGGTCAAGTCTCATATTGTGACTTTCGATTCTATTAACCTATTGGCAAAAAAAAATAACTGATTTTCATATTGAAAATTTTTTATGAAAGTTTCCAAGCTTAACTATAAATTTATTCTATTATTAATTTACTCCACAATGTTGGCGTAGATATTTTTCTCTTTCAAAAACAAGTCTTCATTTTTTTATATTTTTGTGTTGTTTAAAACCATGTATGCAGCCAAAAGAGAGGAATAGTTCCTAAAGATATATTTCATAATGTAAAGAGAACTTATAGGATAATAGACCACCCTTAATATGATTATGAGTATGATCAGCCATGTTTGTGTTCAGTAATTTTTTACAGGAATTACATATAATTTCTGATTATAATTATGAAAGACAAATAATTCTAAGTGAGGCCTGGACACAGGCTAAGGAGAAGAAAACAAAATTTTTTAATGGATAGCCAACACAACATAGAGAAGAATCCTGAAGGATTCCCGATAAAATTGCAGGATAGAAACGGTCTGGCACATAAGGTGAATTGTTTTTAGTTCGTGCAAACCGGGCATACCACTATTGTGACGATATAGTGACGATGCATTATGCATTTTTAAACCTCCTCTTCGTACAAAAAAACAAAATTATTTGGAAAAAAAAATTCCTAAATACAAAAGTAATAATTGTTTGCTCCTTTCCGAACCGCCATGTTCAGATTCTTGATTTTGCAAGTGTTTGGTGCACTGTTTTAAAACTGGTATTAGATGATATAGAAATTTGATTATTTATTTCAATATATATGAGTTTAATTGCGTATTAACTGCTTGTATAAGTTTAGTGAAGAAGTTTTTTAAATTAATAAATATAAATAGATGAGTAAAAAATTAATTATATTTTTGATTAATTAAAATTATTTAAAAATACATTAATTTATATTTTAAATAAATGTAATAAAATTTTAAATGGAAAATTAATATAAATTTTAAATTTATATTTTTTTAAAAAAATATTTTTTTTTTGATTTTTGATTTTTAAATAATAAATTATATTTATTTTTTAATTATATTTTTTAAAAATTAAATTACTTATATGGTTATGGTATAAATTCATTTATATGGGCCAATTCATATAGGTATGCTGCTAAGTATTTTGGATTTGAACGACAACTGATTCTTGTCACAACGAAAAAAATAGCAAAAGAATAATAACATTTAGAAGTATATCAAGGTAGCGAGTCAATGTTAGAACCGATTGGCGAATAAAATTACCGGCTTATAAATTTCTATAAAAAACCTATGTATCAACATTTGCAAAACCGATCGAATATTTTTTCAAAATGCACTTCCAAAGAAAGACACTACACGTTATGTGTACATACAGATACGTATATATAAGTATTTATACTTATATAGATAAGTATAATAAGTATAAGTTCAGTATAATCGCAAATTTTAATTAAAGTATTATTTTAACATTATAAAAGCACAACTGATAATTGATTTAAAAAAAATAATAATTAATTAAATTAAAATTTGAATATAAAATATTAAGAATATTTGCATTTATTAAATAAATAAAGTATCATTACACAGTATAAATGCAAGTGAATTAATTCGATTGATCAAGAGAGTAATAACTTAATATGCTTACAGTAAGCCATAGAGTGCAAATACACAACTTGTAGTCCAGCATTATTATAAAAAAAACGACTTCAACTGTTTAGTACCAAGCAAACAGTTAAATTTCAAATAAAATTTAAATGATTAGCGTAAACGATGTCATAAATTTTATAAACAAATAATTTAAATAATTTATGTTAATTTCATTTTATGCTAGTTTAGGGCTGTAACATTATAGACTGAAAGTATATGAATGAAAAATTCAAACATAAAAATTCAAGGTTAAATTTTATATACAAACATTAATCAACAGTCAGAAAACATATTTACTTTTCAATTAAAACTGAATAAATAAAATAAAATGCTATATAATTAAATTAAATTATTTTTTAAAGAGTTTTTAATTAGAAATGTTACAGCCTTTAATACGTCAGTTATGGGTCATGTGCGAGTTCGAGTAAATTGAAGTAAAGTAAATTGAAGTAAAGTAAATTGAAGTAAAGTAAATTGAAGTAAAGTAAATTGAAATTTTCTAGGGATTTTTTGTACTGCACTTATGTAAATATTTATTTATTTACTTATTGTACTTATTTTTTATTTTTGGTTAAGTTTTCAAATTTATTTATTTATTTATTAAACATCTTATAAAATTTTTACAATGGTAATACCTTATTAACCTAATTTTTATCTACTCGAAATTCTGAGATATACTAACATTCGCTGCCATACCGACATAGTTTACCATTTCCCTCAATTTGCCATTAAATTACTCAAATTCGCATTCGGCCATTATATTACGTGTATTAATATATAATACTTTACATTGTGTTTTGCACATCTAACAGAAACACCCTGTCTACAACAGCTGACAACAAAAACACAAAATTTGCATGACTCTCTTTCTGCTTTATTCAGTTCAATTCAACTTCTTATCAAGCTTTGCGCTGCGCAAAGCTGCGCTGCTCTTCTCGCTCACGTAAACAATAACTTCGATCGCTGAAGTTGAACAGTTAAATGCCGACGTCCAATTGTTCAGTTCGCGAGCGCGTGTTTTGTGTTTTATTTTTTACATCCATTAAAATAAATAGAAATAAAATGAAAAGTAAATAAAAATCCCAAAAAAAAAAATGAAAGAAAATTTAAGTGCACTTTGTAAATAATAATTTTGTGTAAATAAAATAAATAACATAAAAAGCCAAATATTGCTGCAACGTCAATCCAAACAAAGTCGAGCTTAAATTGTTGTTGTTTTTTTATGTGTTGTGCGCCCAAATGAAATTTTGTTTTTTAAATATGGCAGCTGTTGACGAAAAACTCAACTGCTTTTAATATGAATAAATGTTTATTACTTTAATAAATAAAAGAAAAGCAATTATTGCTTTAAGCCTCTATAGTTAAATTGATTTAAAATATTGAAAAAATTGAAAAGATCTGCTGTTTCTTCTTCTTCTGCTTCTGCTTTTCCGGCCAAACAACAACGAAACTAAACAAACAACAAAACAGTGAATATTTGCACAACAGTGAGAGAGCGCAAAAAAAAAACGACACACACTGTGAGAGAGAAAAAGAGAGAGAGGTAGTGGTGGAGATATAGAGCGAAGTTCAAAACAACTGTCAAAATTGCGTGTGAGTTTTTTAACTGATTTTTTTAATTTATTTACTTTTAAAATTTGGGTAATAAAACGTTCACGTTTTTGTGTTGTTAAAATAAAGATAAATTATTTTAATTATTTCTTTGCTCTGAAGATATTTTATTATTGAAATATTGCGATATCATTTAAAGTAATTTATTTTAATTATTTTTTTTTTGCATTAAATTTTAACACATTTAAAAAATTCATTTTGAATTAAATTGGTTAAATTGCTATATATTATTTTTATAACATTACATGGACAAAATATTTAATAGAATTTTATGTTTTAAAATATTTAAAATAAACTTTATTTTTGACCTTATTTATTTAATATTCTACTCTGATTATACTAACAAAATGATTTTGAAAACTAAATTTAACTTAAAAACAAAAACTTAAATATTTAAGAAGCTTAACGGGAAACATAATTCAACAGTTAGTACTAAGGCAAAAAAAATAGAATATAACATAATCTATCATTCTTAGTATAATCCATTTCAATAAGAAGAACAAATAGCATACTGAAACCAGGTTTCAAAAATTCTTTAAATCGGGTTTAGAGTGTATTTTGTTATTGCATTACTGTCCATCTACACTAAAATTACTATACCCAGAACGTTAGCGTTAAATCATTTATATAAATGCATAATTTTTACAATAAATGCGTCATTAATATTTTTAGTATATTTCGATCAATTAATATCACGAGTAGTAGTAGGTATATGAAATCAGATATCAAAGACACAACGAATTTTAAAGTGTATTATTGTCTGGCTCTCTGATAAATCTGTTTATTTGTTCCCGATAAGTACTAGTCCTAAAACTGTAAAAACTGTCTAGGGCAAAGTAAGCAAGTAGTTCCAATGCTTAGTTGATCTAAGAGATCTTAAAATTTTTAAAAGTATTACTGTCCGGCTTTCTTTGAAATCTGTACATATGTTCCCTATAAGAACTATTTGTCGTATATAGAACAAACAAATAAGCAATGTAAAAAGATTATCTTACAAATATTATTTAGTGTCACAGTACGCAAATAGTTGCAATGTCTACTCGACCTAAGAGATCTTAAAACTTTTAAAAAATATTATTATCCGGCTCTCTCAAAAGTCTTAATGTTTGCTTCCTTAAAGTCCTAGTCCTAAATAAAAGACAATTAAAAAATACACAAAACTTGACTTGCAAAAATTATTTAAAAGCAAACTAGACAAGTATTTGTAATGCCTAGTCGTACTTTTCTATACAGAATTGTCATTATAAGCTGTAACTTTTAAAGAAGTTGTATTTTATTTTTTTGAAATTTAATTTGATTCTACCAACAAAAAAAAGTTGTTGAAGAACAACTAATAACTTTTAATTTACTCCTAATTTTTGAAATAAAAGTTTTAAGCAAGACCATAGTTCTCTAAGGTGATCGACCAATGAACCTGCGAGGTTAGTTCTTTACAATTGAGTCTTGTGAATGTTTTTGTTCTGGATGTGTTCATTTTTTTGTATTTTTTTTTATATATGAACTGGATAATCAAATAATATTAACAACTTTGTTGTTAATAGTTATATTTAGAATAGTGATGTATGAAAAAGTACAATTTCAGTTGGGTCTTGTGCAGATCAACTTTCTGTATAGATATATACTTAATACCTTGATTTTGAAATGAAAATCTTTGGCAATTTTATTCTCACATAAATACGGTTTCTTTAAGAAACCAACTATAATATTTTGGAACCGATATATATAAGAAATACATATTTTATAATTATTAATTATTAATTGTATTTTTATATTAAAGATCTTTTATTCTTTGTTATATGATTAGAGGAACATATATTGATATTCAGATGTCTGAGTTGGTGAATCAGCACCTTTACTCTATTTTATCTTTGGACAGTTTTAAGTCACACTAAGAATAACTGAATACGGTGCTTTATAATATGATGGATCTGATGTCTTTGTATCTGCCTGTGTTTATCAAATTACGCTGTATTTTTAGGATGCTGAGAGTTGTGGATTATTGTGACTGTCAATTATATTGAACAGTTTCAGAGCACGATCTTTAATGTTTTTTTTGACTGAATCGACTCTCAGATCTCTGTGGATATCTCAGTATTTTGAAAATACTACTGGGATTATAATTATTTTCCAAGTTTTTTTTAACAATCAGAGCGCAGGTTTCTTTTCTTAATTTTAATATAAAAAAGTTTTTTGATAAAATAAAATTAGGGCAAGTATTAACATATGCTCTGAAAGTAATATGTTTCGTGTTTTTAACTATAACTGCATACCACTAATAAAAAAAACGTGATGTAATGTTTCATTAGAAAACCCTATTACTAATCTCTTCCATATCTTGCATCTTTGTTGATTCATAGTTATTTTTTTAAAATACGTCATAGGAATGTTTCAAGTTTAAACCTAAGTTAAATTTTAATAATATTTAAAACTTTGTTTCGTCCACGGGAATACACTCTAACATAATTTTTCTCTGAAAAGAACGGGTGTTTCTTCAACAACGAAATACTGGAGAGTTGTTATTCGTATAGATATTCATCTACTGCTACTTGCTTTTATTATTGTAAGTCAATACCGCCAAGTTATAGCTAAACTCGATGCAGGAACTCTATAGTATTTATTAAATAGTCAGAAGACTAATTTTAACACAGAAATTGACATATATTGTTTTAAAAACAATATAGATTTATATCTCTTTTACCCTTTTATATTTTATTTAAATAGTTATTTTCTACTTGTTCGTTTATATGAATTAAAAATTACTATTAACTACTCAATCTTCGAATAGTTATAATAATGGTATATAACATTTAGAGGTCAGTATATATGTTTATCTTTCTAAAGTTTTGTAGGTTTACGGTTTGATTACTCTTCTAGCTCCAATTAAACACTTTTGTAGTGCAACCAATTGTTTATCTTTTATTTTTATATCCTTAAATCATAAAGTATCTTTCTCTTTAATCCTTTTATAAAAACTAACAATTACCTTGGTAAAGGAAATTAAAGAAAGTACTTCTTGACGATCTTCAAGAGGGACTGTATATCGGTGCCCTTAGCGATATGCTCTGGCAGTGGCGTAGCATGGTTGGTGGCAAAGAGGTCGGGATATATTAATAGAAAATTCGACGAAATTACAATTATAGTAATAATTATAAAAAAACTAAGCAGCAGTTTAATTTATGTACACATCCACATAGTGCATTCAGGGATGTATCAAAGTGATTGATTAATGGATTATTAATAAATTGTTCTTAATATTTCATAACCAAAACTTTAGTTAATATTAGTACTACAATATAAATACCGACATATATTAGAATTGGTTAATTTTTATTACATTTAGATTCTATTCTCAATGGGGTCAAGGGAACAGATTGCTATCCCCTGTCCCCCTGTATCCCCCACTTCATCCAGAGCGATTTGTAAATTTATTATTAATAAGGTTATTGCTAATTAAATTATTTAGCTTAAATGATAAACTAATTTCTTCAGTTATCACAGCATGAGTTACAGTTTAAACTTTTTGTGAACATTAGCTCGAGTAGGTTTTAGCTAATAATGCTTCATCATACTCGACCCCAACTTCAACTGTCAAGTATACTCCATAACATACCCCAGTTTTTATGTCCACTAAATGTTAAGTTTTTTTGTAATTTACTCGAAATTTTTTGTTCGAAACTTAATGCTAGAAAGTCATAGATTTGTAATAATAACAAAGGTTTTAACTTTTCAATAGCTTGTGAGAAGGCCAGAACTTTGGGAAAATATTTTTTCTGCAAATGTTTGTCTAAAATGCTCTTAAATGCAAGTCTTTTACTTTATTTATGCCAACGTATAATCACTATGTTTCAACAATTGTCGTATGCTCGGTTTTCACGAACTAAAACATTCTCTTTCCAGAGGGATAGAAATACCAGAAAGTTTCTACCTTAAAACTTTATCGTGAATACTTGAATCCTATATTCCCTAGGGTTGAAGTAGTAAGATAGCCAACATAGGTAGGATCCTTACACATTATTAATTTTTTTCACTAGCCTGCGTCCGCGTCTAGCATTTTAATTTTCATGATCCTATTTTTTCTGGTTAAGTATGATTATAATGAATTGGTCTATGGCACTTTAGTTTTCCATAGAATAGGGCTATTAAAATTATACTGATGATTGGAATCAGATGTTTACCAGATGTCAATCTATGTGTAACATTTCTTTAAGAATAAACTACTCTTTTAAATATTATTGAAGTCTTTTATAATTTGATCGTTCAAAAGCCACGATTATTTAAAGAACGGTCAATATACATCAAATAAGAATCTAAGCGGATGACATTCGTATGTCAATGTAGTATCTCTCCATAATGGTTAGATATTGCAAAGAACAGAAGATATAACATAAAAATTAAAACACTATATACACATAAGTGTATATAGGGTACCTTAAGAATTAAGTCACTGAATATCTCACCATAAAAGTTAGATTTTATGAAAAACAGAAGATACTACATAAAAATTAAGACACTATGTACACATAAGTATAAGTAGGGTATCTTAAGAAATAGGCCACTGAATATTTCTCCATAAAGGCAGATTTTATTAAAAACAGAAGATACTACATAAAAATTAAGACACTGTCTAGACATAAGTGTATATAGGGTACCTTAAGAATTAAGCCACTGATTAATTTTTTTGCCCAAATCTTTATGCTATTTTTAAGTCTCCAGGCCCAAAGAATTTCATATTTTTAATACAATTAATTATGATTTCAAGAAAAAACTTTGTATGAGACTTTTAATTTGAGCATTATCTCGACATTTTCGCACTATATTTGATTAAAATATACTGACTTAATGCTTTTTGTTTATTTATAAAAATATAATAAAAAAAAATTTTTTTAAATAAATTTATAAAAAATATTTGCTTTTAATTCGTCTCCCAGTGCGAAAGAGTGAAAAAAGCATGAAGAGGAGAGAAATGTTGAATCATAAAACGCGTAGCTCGCCATCAGTACGTGATAGAATGTGGAATAGAAGCCGAGGGACGCAAGAGGCTGACTTAAACGCATGTGTTGACAGCCACGGCAGTTGTTGTGGTTTAATTAAAAAAAAAAAAACAAAAAAAAAAAATTAAAAGAATAAAGCAAAAAATAAAAATGTAACAAAACAAAAATGTCAATTCCCAAGTCAACAATAAAACAAGACATTTTTTATTTTGATAAGGTTTGAAGGTAAATGTTGTTAAATAAAATTAAACTCGCGACTTGGTTTACTTCTTCGAAAGATTGTTTCAATTTTGCTCTGATAATATTTATTAATTTTTTTTTGTAGTTTATTAATAATTCTTTAAACTAATATTTTGTTTTAATATGAGACTTGTAAACTTTCAAGATAAAATTGTAAAAAAACAAAAAAATTAAAATATTTTAAATTTTTTTTGGCAAATTAATTTATTTATCGTATTTGAATTTAAACTAACATATTATATCATATATAATATAATAATTATAATTTACTAATAAAAAAATACTTATATGCTCATTCCATGGGTCCATTCTTATTTCTAAAGCATAGTCAAGAACCTTTAAAAATATAAACATATAGGTTAAAACACTACTTGCAAAAAAAAACCTACGTTTGACATATATACATATTTTGGGATGCACATGGTGTAATCTTCATTGACTATCTCAAAACGGGAAAAACCATCAATAGTAACTACTGCACGGCATTACTGGATCGTTTGAAAGCAGAAATTGTGAAAAAACGACCGTACATGGCGAAGAAAAAAATTTTGTTTCACCAATACAATACACCATGTCACAAGTCAATAAAAATGATGGCAAAATTGTTTCCTCATCCACTGTATAGTCCAGATCTGGCCACAGCGACTACTGGCTATTCGCTGATCTCAAAAAATGCTCGCCGGTAAGAAATTCACTTCTTCAAATGAAGATGTAATTGCTGAAACTGAAGACAATTTTGAGGTAAAAGACAAATCCTTCTACAAGCACGGCATCGAGAAGTTAGAGAAACGTTAGAATGATTGTATTGCCCTTAAGATGTGTTATCAATAAGTCACACGACTTATTGAGTGATGTGTTATCTATATAATGTATATAAATATAGTCAAACATCTATAATTCGAACTTCTATAACTCGAATTTTCTATTACTCGAACTAAAAAGAGTGCAACAGGATTTTGGAGAGCAAATTGCATACAATTCTACTTCGTTAACTCGAATAAAAATATTTTCACGTGCTAATAGGAATATGGGAAAGTGCATTCTATAAATCGAATTTTTGTTTTAATCCATTCTAGTGTTAAGGGAAGTCTCTTTTTCCAAACCAAATGTTTCAATTTTTTCTTTTGTATGTTGTTTCTTTGTGCAAATGCCAGTCGCTGGCAAACGGTATTCAAACGATTGCCGGATTTGGCCAATTTTCTACATGGGAAGAACAGAAAGACATTCCTTTAATTTTCTTGAATAACATTGATTAAGACCGCGAATTGATGTAAGAGTAAAGTAAGTAAAGTAAATAAAATAACTTCCAGGGCTACTCTTAACTATTGTATTACATTGAACTTGACAATGAAATTTGTACATCAAGCATTCCAATGACGATATTATTAAGCATTATAGCTCTGTATATATATCATTATACTGGATCCAATTCTAAGTGGATCCAATTCTAAATTCTCTAACTCGAAATCTCCATAAGTCGAACTTTTTGTTTGCAAAATGATACTTCGAGTTATGGAAGTTTAACTGTATATTTATGTTTTATAATAAAAATGTGCGATCGAAAGATTTATAAACTAATATATTCATAAATTTCTAAAAAATATAAAATATAGATCATATGTATTCTACCCAATGGGGCCTTTCAAAGATATATATATATAGTGTACAATTATAATATTTATAACATTAATTAAAAAATTATAATTTTTAATATATAGTTATTTTCCAATTATTGAAAAATAAATTTCATCTATTCACCACAGTCAGAAGATAATAAAAAGTTAGATTTTTTATATAGTATATATTGAAACTATTGAATTAACAGTATAGCATTTATATTTTTCGATTAGTTATATATTATAACAAAGTAGAATAATATTTAATAATAGAAATGATCACAGTCCATAAATAAAATTCAATTTCACAGGAATCACTTAATAAATAATAATTTAAAAGTATACAATTTTAGTCAACAAATCTAAGGATTTCATTTGGTCAGAATGTAATTAAGAGCAAAACATTTATCCCTTTAATATATATGATATCTAATTTCTAATTTGAAGGTATACCAAAGAATTGACTGTAACGTCACACTAGAACAGCCGTTCACAAAGAATAACGTGTTTATTAATAAGTTTTGTTTTTTAATAATAACGTTTTTTTAATAAGGTATGACGTTTAAAAACCAAAGCACGACAAACTTAAATAATGACAAAAACAAAAGAAAAGAGGGAGTGGTGCGTAGGTTAGAGTGGCGACTTTGTTTCCAAAAAGTCCACTTCAGCTGAAATAATAGTTCATTTTGGTACCACAGGAATAGCATTGGTACGTATATAGATTGAAAGATTAGTATACGACCAACACCGAAAAAGGTAACGATTTCCCCATTAGGTAAAGGGTAACCGACTTGACAGTTCTATGAATTTGGCTAAGTCCCTAATATTACAGGATGACAGTTCGGTCAGGTCGGAAGAAAAGTGGCCCCAAAGATTTTTAATCTTCTCCGAGCTAAAGAATAGCACTGACACTTAAGATAATGCACGGCCTCCTACTCATACTCAGAGCGACAAAAGTCATTATAGAGTAGACCCAGACTCACAACATGTCTTCGCAGTGGCTTGTTAGCACACATACAGTGTTGCTGAGAAAAAATCCCATTTTTTTTTCAACTCCGGAGACTTCGTCGCTATCTGATTAATCGAAATATTTCGGTTTTTAAAATATCCGAATAATATGAGCAGCACTAATAGATATTATCAAAAACCACCGATGATGGAGGGATTAATAACTAATAATATTATTATTTGATTAGAAATATTAAGATGATTAAGGTGATCAACAAAATTTTTTAGCTGTAATGTCAGAGATATCCCTTCATGTTAAACTAAACAATGGTTTTTTGTTTTTAAATTATCCAATAGTTAAATAATTAACTATGAAAAGTATTAACTGTATTCTGTAATCATTATGATCTGAAAGATTTTATGATCACTATAAATACTTTTTTATAGCTTAGTGTTATTAGTTGGAAGCGAGTTATTTGTTATCTCATATAAATGTTATGAATTGCATTATTGTTTTCCATTAATTTCTCATGTTAAATTATTCATATTTTCCAAGGTATTGCTTTATAAACTTCCTTTACACATAAAACTTTATATAGCTTTATATACTTTATATACCAATTTCTACTATATAATATATGGAGATTGTTTCTGGTGAAAGTAAAACAACAGTCTTAGATATTTGTTTATTCAAACGGTCATATATTCCAACTATATCTTTGAGAATTTAGAAGTATGATTTTAAATCAATACTAAAACTTTTTTACCAATTTATTTCTATAAACTCTAACAATTATCATATGTGCATATCTAAAATATATAAATAGATATTATTCACCTTCATAAATTTAATTGTATGAAAGCATTTCAGGATGTGCAAAAGACTTCAATTTTTTTGCCTTTAATCATTAATTAACAAAAAAAGCTATATTTGTCACGTTTCTAAACTGTAAATATTTCGTAACTACACTAAAAAACGTTTCTATAATTAACAACACTTTCAAAAGTAATAAAAAACGCTAATGAAATAAATATTTACATGAACCTGACTTACTATTTAATTTACTTTTTAAATGTAAAAAATCAAAAAGCAATTTAATAATTAAAAAAATATATAAATAAATAAATAAAAATTATAAACTTCATTGCGGACATTTATTATATTTTTTCTCACTTTTGATTTTAATATGAAGTGAGTAAAATGAACGTCAGTTCATTTTGAAAAAAAATATTAAACATTATTGTTTTTCATTTTGTATTTTAAAAATTTTTGTATTTATTTTCCCGGTTCAAAGTTCTTTTTTTGCTACATTCATATATAACATATTTAGTACATAAACGTATAGAAAAAATAATAAAACAATATTTTATCTTAACCTCAAAAACGTATGCCATAGAAAATTTCTAATTATGAAAATTGAAAGTTTAATCTAAACACGAGAAAGAAAATGGGAAAACTCAGAAGTGAAGACTACATATAAACAAAATAAATAATTAGTAATGCTATTACGAGGGTAACAAGTTAGGTTAAATCAAACAATATTTTTTATTATACTTAATACATATAATTTACATATACCTATATATATACATATATATATTTATATAATATAGCATCTATATATGTTTATATATATTCTAGAGAGGTTTCGTCAATTAATGAACTACAACAACAATTTTTTTTATTTAAATTGAATTTTTGTCTGACCATACAACTGTTTTGAGTATTGCTAAATACCCATTATCAGTGGTCTTTGAATCACTTCTTGTATTTAATTATTCGTAAATAATTTTTTGAGACTGCAAGTACTAGGGATATATATTTTCTATGATTTATATTTTCATAACGGAAAGCTGCTAGTATTGTTGAAGTAGAATATACTAAATCTTAGAAGTCAAAAGATGGTCTACAATCACCACAATACCAAAAGAAATGAAAAAAATCTAGTAAAGAAGATGCAGGATTAAACAGATCTTACTGCCGTAAGATAAAGTTTGTGATGAAATTTAAAATATTATAGTTAAAAAAAATATATCTGTAGTGCATAAAGTATTAGAAAATTTATACCAATTTCATACAATGTGAGTTAACGGTTTATTCTCTGAGTGTTCCTGCTGTATATGTGTACGTCGTTTGCAAACCCTCCTTAAACCTTCTGTAGTAAAAAGTTTCTTACATTTTTTTACATATACATTTTTGTTTCTGTTCTTTCTGCTCATTTGCATTATATTGCAGTAATTGCATTAATTACTTTAGTTGCATTTCGTTATTCTCATATTTCATCTAAACTACTGTATACAGACAGCGTGAGAGCTTTGAGAGTAAATATGAACACACATTTCAGAGATATTTCATATAACTCGTAGATATTTCCATCTATAAGTTTAGTATATTAATATATGTGAAGTAATTGACTATTCTACGAATTATGTTATATGAAATAGTTGACACCAGAATTTTATCATTCGTTATATTATACTATGTTATAATATATATATTATTTTATTATATATTGTATTACAATATATTATTATATATGTAAACAATTAAACTCATGTTGGCATCTGTAAAAATATTAATATATGAAAGGGTCTGACCTTTCGATTTGACTATTGTATGTCTCTGAGATGCGGCGTTTTTTTGTAAATATTTACATATATTGGGAACATAATTCAAAAATCGAGTATATGTTAAACTCAATAAAGTATTTTAAAATTCGAAGTGACAGAAACAGATCATAAAGTGTTATCAAATTAACCAATTAAATTCAAAGGTACGACTAAGTTATTATTTTACTATAAAATTTCTCAATGTTATATCAATCATGTTTCATGTTATAACTTACTTAAAAGGCTTTCTTCGTCACTCCATTTATACAGAAGAATTTATATAGGTTTTCTAATATATCAAGGCTTATGTTTTTCATTTTGATACATAGGCCTTTGTGTTATATTTATATATATATATATTTATATATATCATATATATTATTATAACAATAATTTATATAAGCAACCAGAGACAAAAATATAAATATACTATTTAAATTTGAACCTTAAAGAAGTATTTAAATAATTTCCGATATTCCCTTCATGAACTCTAAAATATACTCAATTGAGTTTTGATACTGGTCCATTGCTCCTATTCTTTTTCAAACCATAAAACTATCATCATTGTTCTAAGCACTGTCCTAAGCATGAATAACATCGTTATAAACATTAATATCGACAATACAAAAACGTTAAAAGTAAAATATTTAGAACCACCCGGTTATACATTTAATAATGTTATGACGGTGGCTCTGTATTGACGGTGGCTCTGTTGACGATGCAACCCAAACATAACCCAAAGACCTTAAGTCTTCAACCTTTATGAAGTTGAATAGTAACCATATTTACAATGTCAATGGGAAATCAATATTATTCTTGTAATTAGAAACGTATCTTATAAGGTTTATATAAGGACTTATAAAGATAATAAATCCAATCCAACCTATCGGAATAGATTTATGATATATGTATCTATATATGATGTATTGAATATTTGTATATTAATATATTGAAAATATGAAACTTCAATCTTCTCATTAAAACACGGTATTTTAATTTATCCGAATTAACTATGGACTTTTTAAGACAACTGGAGACACGATAGTCCTAATATTTCCCGATGCCTAATCATAAACACAATATCCGAATAGCTATGATATAATAAAAAAGAAATAGAGAAGAATTGTGATTCTATATTAACAGTGGGTGTGTGACTATAGTTAACACAATCTGTCCCCGTTGTGTATTTGTGTAATATCTTACTAAAGAATATATCATATAGATTTATAATATACTAACATAGATAAGTTTTTAGTACGATTTTATTCGAACATTCGTATTTACCTATGTTACCGTGGAATGTGGACCTTACGTTGGGGAACACTGCTTTAAAGTGTTTGCAAGTTCATATTTTATAATTATAAAAATAATTTATTACTTGAAAATAAAATAAATGTTGTATTTTCAGTTCTATGTTTTGTATGTAATTTAAAAATATAGAAAAAAATATCTATTCAAACCAGTTTTAGTACAATTTGAACGTGTCTTGAATTAAAAGTAAAAACATTAATAGATTTAAATGAACAAGTTTGTTAATGGAAACTACAACATTTGTATCAAAGTGATTAAAATTCATAATGTATCACTACATTTTTAAACATTTTTTATATAAGTAGAAAATGTTACTAATGTTGAAACTATTGTTATAATATCTCTCTTTTTTGTATTTATATCTAACTTATTCACTTGCCCAAGTAGTTATTGGTCACTTACGTTAAACTTACGATAACGATATTTTCGATAAGACCTATTCCATTTTTTTTTTTTTTTCATTTTAAAGAGAATAGCAAATATCTAGTAATTAACTATTTTGATATCTACGAGTATATATGGTCCTATAATTTTGTCTAGTATTAAATCATACGGTTAAAATCTTTAAAATGTAGAATATTTTATTTCCATTTTAATGTAAATTAAATAATTTAATATTTATAACATATTAACTATATATCTTACAATTTCGGTTTTGCTGAATAATTTTATAAAAAATTAAAAAATAAACTTTTGCAATAATATTTTACTTTTGAAAATTTTTATATTAAGTTTTTGTGCAGAAAGTTTTTTCGTTTCTTGTTAAGTGCAGTAAGCTGACACTTTGACTGATTTCTTTGTAATATTAAAAATATTTATTCAAGCATTTCTTATGTTACTGGCATTTTTTTACAAACATTATAAGATAATTATTTGTTAAATTTTTTTATTGAATTTTTTTATGAATTTTCTTCGTATTTTTAGTGTGGTTTCAATACTGGAGTATTGAGTGCTTTTATTCTTAAAAGTTTTTTACTTAAGTGCAACTAATTAGCTCTTTACTGCACATCTAATTTGGTTAAACAGACGGACAAGATTCTTATGTATGAATGCAGACATGAATTCTCATTGGAATTCTCATTTGTCTGTGAATAAAAATTAATATTGTTAGTTAAAAAATAAGAGTGTATGATAAGATCAAGTCAAAGCATAATCATTGTAGAGGCTGGATGAGCTGGTTTCCCTTTTCCCTACTTACAGTGCAGTTAGCTGATACTTGGACTGTTGTTTATTTCTTAGTATACATAGGAACTATGTTGATTACTTATGACATGCGTGATGTCTGCTTTTTTTTGCTATTTTTGGTATAAATAGTTATTATGAATATGTAGTCTGAATATGTTGAAATGTCACTATCAAATACATATAAAAATTTTCAAAATAAAAAAAAAATTTTTTGTTTTATATTGGATGAAAATAATGCATCTGATTACAATTTTTTTATGTTATTCGACAAACAGTACTTAAACAGAAAGAGGCAAATAATAAGAAAAATTATAAATAATTCCAGTTTTCAATGATGTGTATTTTTGGTTGTCCATGCAACTGTTTCTAATATTTCTTAATATTTTTAATTAAAAGTTTTTGGAAATTCGTTTTGAATTCAATTGTCTGTACTTATTTTCAGTTTAATATCAATAGGAAATAAAAATAGAAGAAATGCGTTTCAAACTGGAGACTGTTGTAATTCTTAGCGCTTAACCTTTAACCAATCCTTAAAATGACAGAATTAATACTTTTCGATCTAAATTCTAAATTTTATGAATCAGTAAAGCTTTAAAAATGATATGCCTTAAATATTGTCTGTGATATACTTATTTTATGCGCTATCGGCTGACCAAACCTCCTTTGAATTGGAACCAAAACACATAGGTATATTTTATCATTAAGGCCTCATTCATTTCCTGACATACCTGCCTACATATTTTGTGTGGAGATGGATGTTGCAGCCATAAAAATGTATAAAAAAATTAATTTTCTTTCAAATATTTCGTACTTTCATATCGTGTATATTTATTGCACCGGAATTTCAGCGAATCGGTAGTAATCGCAAATAATGGAAAAAAATTTTTTTGATACTCATAAAAATTTTTGTTAAAGAAAAATTCATCTAAATATCTGTAAGGATTCTGAAAATACCTAATTTTGACCGGCTAGTCTTAATTCTACCACACTTTACGACTCCACCATTACACTAATGGAAACCTCTCTAATAAGTTCTTCTGCATATCACAAAAATGTAATTATTTTATATAAGTAAAGCTTTTTAATTGCTTTTCATTAAAACATAATGTACCAAGACATTCAGGTGCTTTTAATTATAGTTAATTTACTTGAACCTGTAGTTTTCGATTGGGATTGGGAAGGGTTGTTAGATATATTGGTTTTAAGTTATCTGAATTTTAAGGAACAAATGTATCATTAAGGTCTTTGTGTTGTTAGAAAATAATGAAATTATTTGAAAAAAAAGATAAAATTCTAATACTTAGATAGGTTAACAACAATTGCAGTCAACTGTCAGCTAAATGCCACATGTTAATAACCCAATAAGGCGCCATTCATTCTATTGGCACTGGATTATCACGCAGCAAATGACACGTTTTGACAAATTTTTATCTCTGTTTATCTCGGTGGAAAAAACTAGGAAGCATAAATGAGAAACACATATCATAATATATATAATTTAGTTATGAATCTGCAATTGTATATTTAATTCGACAAAATTAGAAAATTACTTTAACTTAACAGACGTGAATTAAGAGATTTTAAACACAATTGTTTATATGTTAGTTACTTGAGTGTCAAACATGTTAAATTGCTAGTAAACAAAATACTAAATAACAGGTCTTATTGTAAAGATTTTATTGTCTAATTAAGTGATAATTAGAAAACACGGTCAGAAATTATACGCAGAAGTTATAAATAAGTCATTGAACTTAAAAGAACTATTTATAAATGGCACAAGTCCTGTTTTATTAAGCTTTATTATTTTACACTATATTCACATTATATATAAAATAGTTTAGTTAACACTATAGTATGTTTACCCGTGCATAGATACTCATGAGTGATGGTAGTAGTTGTTTTTAGATTCTTATGACAAGCAGTTGCGAACATTCTCATAACTTAAACTTTGCATTCCTCATCGGTTCACATGTCACCTTTGCTGTGTACTTCACACTTGCTGCTTATACCCCGTTTTTTATATAGATAATAGACGCAATTGCCTGTATATCAAAAGGTATTTTCAGCAGTTAGAAATCTTATCAATTCTGTGTCCATGTTTTTTCTTTTTTGAATGATAAGCGAAATGCGTTGTTGTTGCATTCAATTTATTTGTATTTTATCGGAAACAAAACAGAACAAATTATTCTCTCAAATATTTTTAATTCAATATTTTTGTTTCTATTGCAAATTTCACAGTTGTTTAGTTCATTACAAAGAGATAAATATAAAAAGTTACACATAGTTTTAATAAAAAAAAATACTATATATAAAAATTTATATTTAGAATTGTAAAAAGTACTAGTGAACTAAATAAGCTTTACGTTTACAAACACAGGAGGAGGTATACAATTTTATTTTTCATTTATTATAAATATACGAATATTTTTCTTTATTTAAAATCATTGATCAACTTTTTCCCTTTGTTTCAGTTACTTTAATATTAATGAAAGAATTTGAATTAAAGCCAAAATGAACTCTGCGAAAGAAGCAAAGAGTGTCGCCAAAGCTCAGAAGAAAACACAAAAAGCCAATAAGAAACAGCTCCAACAAGCTGAAAAAAATGGTAAAAATGCAAAAAGTTCAGTTGCGAATGGATCGAAGGACATTAATTATGGAGTCAATAAGTTGACAGGGAAAACAAATAAAATTCCAACAACACAAATTGCCATTAATAACAACAATAACAACAATACACAAAGCAACAATAATAACATTGCACAAAGACTTAAAGATCATTACGAGGCTGAGAAAAAAGCAGCGTCTGCCGTTAACGGAACGACTTCATCATTACCACCACGTGCCATTATTTCAGACTATGATAATGCTCCAAAATTTGAGCGCTCAAATAGTTTCTCACTACGAAACAAATTATCGAAACTAATCAACTCCATTACGAGTAGCAAAGAAAACCTAACCAAAACTGACGATGATGGCTTGGGACCGACCAAATTCACCCGTAGTCGTTCTATGATATTGCTAAGAAGAACAAATCGACGTAGTTTGATTGAGCCACAATTAGAACAATTATCAGAGGAAGCTGAAAAATCAAGTGATCCAACTTCGCCTGCCTCGCCACGTAAAAATTCCTTAGAACCAACTGAACACATACTGAACATAACGGACACTTCGGCTAACGCACAAGTAACGGATAAAACGCCACAACGTGACGACAACAGACCCTTACATGCTTCAACACCATATGAAGAAGTTGAGTTGAGACGAAAACCTTCACTCGTAAGCCTAACACCAAGTGAAGGGTACAATCCTCAACTTAACTTTCAAAAGAGGCGTTCCAATACATTAATTAGTTCATTTAAGTCAACTTTTGCTGGTCTAACAAGCGAAAAAAAGAAACCAGAAAAATGTAATCCCAGATGGAGTGCGTCATTACAATCATTGCAAGCTATCGACAATATGGTCAGTTATGAGAATATGTCCTTTATTGACTATGACAAATTTAACGGCTATGAAAAGCAATTGGAAAAGCGGCTTTCCACGATTAGTCTGATGGGTAACGATGCAGACATTAGTCAGCAGAGTAGTAATGCTGTAGCTGCGACACCATTATTACCACTACCCACTTCACCATCATATACAAATCTAAATATTAGTATACCAACTCCGCAGACTGTTGTGCGACGACGTAAAACTAGTGCAACGCAAAAATTGTCTCGGCACAATAGTGATTGTCGTAACTCAAATTTCGATACCGCAAATTATGAACATAATTTAGATAAACTTCGTAAAGTTTATCGTTTTAGTTTAGATTCGCGTAAACTTGAACTTTTAAATGATATGTCGCGAAAATCATTTATATTTGATGAATCCTCAAAACATATCGTGGATGTACTTAATCTGGAAGTTGGATCATTGGACAAAAGTAAACATATACGTAAAACTAAACAAGTTGGCGCAGATGCTGTGGATAGTAATGGAGTAATAAAGGTAAGTTCAGATTGAATTTAAATCTAACTAAAAAGGGTGCAAAAAAACAGATTTTGTAGTACATATCCAAAAATGTGCTTCCATAATGATTGCTTATTATTATTATGATTATGATTATGATTATGATTATGATTATGATTATGATTATGATTATGATTATGATTATGATTATGATTATGATTATGACTATGATTATGATTATGATTATGATTATGATTATGATTATGATTATGATTATGATTATGATTATGATTATGATTATGATTATGATTATGATTATGATTATATTATGATTATATTATGACTATGCTATGATTATGATTATGATATGATTATGATTATGATTATGATTATGATTATGATTATGATTATGATTATGATTATGATTATGATTATGATTATTATTATGATTATGGTTATAATTATAATTATGATAATGAACGCTGCGTGTGTCGCTACATCATAAATTATGAATGGGTTTAAATTTAATATATACCAATTTTTTATAATTTAATCGTTTGTATTATATTTTCATACAAAAGTTTCCTTAAAATTGAATTTTTGATGTAAATTGATACAGGAACTACCAAAGTAACACGTTTTATATGTACCATAAGATTCTGAAGGTTTTTTTGGATTGTAATTTATTTTTAGATATAATCCCTACTGTTATAATTGGCATTGTAAATTTTGACTGTAAATAAAAATATTTTAGGTTCTGCCTCTTTATGAAGAGATTAAATAGTACCAATATCAGGGAGATCGATTTGATAGTTTAGAAAAAACTGAATTTTAACAATTATAATTAATTAACAATTAAAATTAAAATATTGAAATCGAAATATAAATACTTAGAACCTAAATATTGAACCTAAATAAAAATGATGTAACATATATGGGGTCTCTTTATATACAGACTTTGTAGAAAAAAATTTAATGCAACAAAAAGGACTTCTTAACTTCTTAAAAATTGTTTACAGAATTTTTATTTATAATGAGATAGTGAATAAACTTTAAGTTGTGCTTACAAATATCGTATTTAAAATTAAATAGAAGGTATATTTTTCAATAAGTTCCTTTATCAATAAACAAATAAACACCTGTCTTCGAAAAGATTCCTTAAAGCAAAACTGAAATATGATTATTTCAAATATTATTAAAACCAAGTTTTTAATAAAAAAAACCCTTTTTGTTTTACTTTTTTCTTTTAAAGAAAATTTCTTTTAAAAGAAAACAAAAGAATATTTCTTTTTAATGTTTATTTTTTTGTTGAATGTGACGCCTCTTGACGGAAAGAAACTAGAAGGGCTCCAACTGTAATGAAGAACATCAAAAATTTGATTAATTTAATAAAATTTGGCTGACAAATTCAACAAATTGAAAGCTTGTAGAGTTGCCTATTTTAATTTTAAAAATGATCGAGGATCATTTCTTTTTTTTTCGGAGCACGTTTTCACTGAATTGTGTGATTTTTCCCAATTTTCTACTTGTTCTTTAATTTTGTCAATGATATTCTCGACAGTGGAGTGATCTATATATTTTTCAAGTAGTGATAATAAGTGATATCTCTCTCCAAATAATTTACATTGAACTATTTGATTTTTATTGGAATCTTAAATTAAAGAGACATGAATGGATTTAATTTGTTTAGGCTAACATAGAGACTATAGCGTAGGAGTAGCACAATAGATATCACTTCAAATCAAAATTATATTTACAAAAAAATATTTATGATGGGATCTGAAACTGCTTTTTCACACAACAATTTTATTTGCAAAGAGTAATGATCTAGGTTTAATCTTTTAGATATTGCCATTTTATGAAAAAAATAGCGACAAAATTATTTTAAGACTTATTTAATGCTGTTATTAGTGACTTATCCAACAATTCTTGTAATGAGCTTTTTCCTTTTTTTTCTAACCAAATTTTATATATCAAAAATTGATTTAAATTTTAAAGTTAAATTTTATTTAAAGATTAGATCTAGACTTTAGGTTTTAAATAGTGTCTCTTATAAAAGAAATGCTGCCAAACCTATTTAGTGCAGTTATAACTTACTTCTCAAATACCCAACGTAATGTTTTGTTTCTTTTTCCATACAAACAAAATATTTCTTTTTTACTTTTTGAGTACAAAATATAACTTTAAAGGTTAAATTAAAATTTAAATTAAACTCTTAAATTTTTAGATGTTGCCTTATAACAAAAAAAAAAATACTGAAACCTATATAGTTCGGTTATAAATTATGCTTTCGTATATGTTGTTATATTATAAACAAAGATACATTATATAAATATATTATACTAAAGAAGATACTTATCAAACGTAAGGTACTGCTTTTCTTTTTACACACAAAATATGCAGTACAAAAATTTAAATAAATGTTTAAATGTTGAATTTATATTAAATTTTAAAATAAATATTTGCCTGAAATGATATATTGTTATCAAATAAATATATAAAGTACAAATATCTTCATAAAAAATAAACACAATCATTTTACAGTTTACTCCAATAATAATTTTATTTTATAAATAAATTTGTCTTAACTATTGATATTAAAATTATGCTGGTCTATTTTTATATATTTGTCATAATGTACGTTGGGGCTGAAGTAAACTGCAGCTTTTAATAGAAATTTTAAAAACTTTAGAAAAAAAATGTATAAACGTTATAAACTAATTTGAACTAAAATAATGTGTTATTAATAAATGTATTATTTATTCGTTGTTTGGCAAGTAGTCCTTGCAAGAACTATTTTCGTACGGAATTACTTAAATTGTTGAGTGTATTCAGTATCGCCTTTAGAGAAGTGGATACAAGCCACAACAGTATCGCCAAGATACAAAGCACCCTCAATTACACAGAGCGCACCCAAAGCAATACCCACTTGTCGTTCTGAATTGACATATAAGAAATCTTCATCTGACATATAACCATTCCAGTAGTGTAGAGCAACGCCACCAACAAATATCCATAAACAAGTACCAACCACATTCATTATAGTGTCGGAGAGTTCACTGAAATATAAAGTCAGATATGTTAAAAAAATATGTATAAATTTTTTAGATAAAATTGCTTACCGGTTATGTTTAGTAGTACCAAAGAAGAAGGCTACAGTATGTACACAGGTGTAAACGAGATAGCCTACGATTACACCAGAAGCGACTATTTCACAACCAGCACTCTTCTCCTCATTCAGATTCCATGTGCCACCGACACCCAAAAATGTGCCACCATTACCGATGCAGTATAAAATCAAGATAACCAAATTTATGATCTGCATTATAATAATGAAAAAGGAAAAATATAATAAAAATTTAATTTTAAAATGGGTTTTTAGTAGATTTTCATAATATCTGTAATTTTAATAATTACTTAAGAATTTTTTTATTTTTTTCCGATTTTTTATAACTCGAAACATTTTGCCACTCCCAATTGCGACATTTTTTAAATAATCGTACCCGTGTTTTTATCTTTCACATTGCGATTTTTGTGGTTCACTTGGTTTGTAATTTCTACTTTAGCATGAGTAATTGTTTTTTTGTTTGTTTTATAAATAAATATCCATTCATTCCAATAAATTTCAGTGCTTTTGGTATGACTACTAAGGTTTGATAAGAAATATTATCACTAAGTAGCAATTTTTCAAATTAATTTATAAAATTAAATTATTTTCATTAAATTTCATTAGATATGTTCTGCGCGACACTTTCAATATAGTTTTTAAGTTTGAATATCAAATAAAATATATTTTTTTGCAATTCATTATAAATAATATAATTTTATATAAATAAAATTAACAGAAAAAAATTTTACTTTTAAATGTTTTCACTACCGGAGATTCTAAAGGAAGTTCCGCTAAAAGGTTTATTACAGCTAACATTGAATTTATTCTTAAACATTCTTATTAACAAATTCATTCGATTTTATTGATTTTCACTAAATTTTATTATTTACTATATTAAGATCGTTTCTCTATATATATAATTTTATAATGATCATGCATTATCTTGGTACAAGATAAGCCCATAGCACCTACCAACTTCATTCCCTTGATGAAAATTGAACCAATCGTTTCTATAGACACCATTTTTGCTGTTTTTTTTTTGTTCACTTAATTTTTTAATTAAAATTTAAACAAAAATAAGTTTGTTTAGATATATTTTTATAATACAATTAGTATTATTAAGGCTTAATAAATTTTTATTTATATTTATTTGATATTATCTGTGGCTCACAAACTTTACTTGAAAAAAAGAAAAATTCGTTACTTCGTCGTCGTTCGTTAACTGAAATTGAATATTATGGAAAAAATTTAAAAGGGCGTAGAAACTACAAAATATTTTGTAGCTTTTGCAATCCTCACAGTGCAGATGATAAGATTAGATAAGACATGAGTATTCCAATAAAGCAAAGTGCTTCGATAACAGGTGAAATTGTAATTTGTATCTGTATTGGTCGTTGGTCGTTCCTAAAATGGGTTACTAATTGTTTATATTATTTTTTTTAATATGATTTTGTACAGTTTTCTTATCAAACTTAACTAAGTTTATTTTGTGCTTTTGAATTTGTATATTTCGTAAAATTATTTTTATTAACATTCTGTAGTAAAATTTTGATAAAATATTAAAGTTTTTATCTTTTTGATTGTATTGCGCTTGCTCTGTGGGTTTATTTATTCAGTTTTATTTTCAAAATTTTGTATCTATAATTATTCTTTTACCTGTATTCAACATACACATATTTTTATAATTATAATTTTTTTTTTTTTTTGGTTTTATGAAACCTCAATGCGAATAATTCAAGTCCGCCAAATGCTTGGTTACGTCATTTTGAGTTCTTTGAATAAAGAATGCGTTGTTCCAGTCAAGATTTTTACAATATGAATTCCTGTAGTTTTTATTTTGATAAGAACATACTGAACTCAAAACTTAATTTTTCCGTATTACAGAGAGTTATGGTATTTTTAATATGTTGAATCATTAAATACTAACTAATTCTTACATAGTTTTTACTATGTGAAACCCTAGTTAAACTTCATGTTGCAGTAAAACATCCAAGAAAAAAATGCAAGAATTAATAAAATTTTGTGCTGTATATTTGTATTGTTAGTACTAACAATATTGTTAGAAAGCAATATTTTTGCAGTGCTGGGAAAATATTTTTATTTTTAAGCTGTTTCGAGTATTGGTAAATACTCATCATTAGTGGTCTTGAAAATAATTCTTGTATTTAATTATTCGTTATAATAACTATTATAATTTTTTGAAACTACAATTACCAGAGATTGAAATCGTGCCCTACCAATTAAGATGCTCAGAGTCAGCGTTCATTAGCCAATTGAACCAAAGCCGTACTTGACTTTTATGTTCGCACATTTTTCTGGAAGTAATTCGCTGTGAAAGTTTATTAATAAATTCACTTGCTGTGTTATATTAGAGTAACTATCTTGAGTTGCATATTAATATTTCACTTCCAGCATCGTTGTCAGACTACAGGCCACAGGCTTTTTCACACAAACATTCAAACCATTTATATAGAATGACATTAGAGTCTACGTCATTAGTATTAAAACTACATACTTATGTTTTGGTAGGTAAAAGTATAATACATTGTGACCGAAAAGTTTTCGGAAATTCTCATTTAAAATTCGCGCGCTGTATATTTTTCGATATTTTAAGTTTATGTAGTTTGGCAGCACTGTCTTTAATTACTATGCCAAAAATGAGCGCGATCTGTCAGACAGTTCGTTTACGGCAGCTGTTGAAACCAGTTCACCTCAGTAGTGCGTTGCGAAAAAAAACAATGGAAAAAAATATTGAACAAAGAGTTTGCATCAAATTTTGTTTTTCGAACGAAATTTCGTGTGCAGAATCGTTGCGAATGCTACAAAAGGCTTATGGGGAATCAGTTTTATCGAAAACTCAAGTTTATGAGTGGTACAAAGCCTTTCAGGACTGTCGTACGACCGTCGAAGACATGCCGCGTTCTGGACGACCTTCGACCTCTACCACCGACGAAAACATTGAAAAGGCAAAGGAAATCGTGTTCAAAAATCCTCATGTGAGTGTTAGAGAGATAGCACGAGAGCTAGGCATCGGTCGTGAGATGGCTCGTTTGATTTTGGTGGACAATTTGTGTATGCGACGTGTCAACGCTCGGCTTGTTCCGATTCACCTCAATTTGTTCAACATTATCAACGATTTTAAGGCCAAAAATTCAATAAATACCATCGAACAGCCACCGTATTCACCTGATCTTGCACCGTGTGACTTTTTCCTGTTTCCCAAACTCAAATTACCACTCAGAGGAACGCGTTTTGAATCCATAGAAGACGTAAAACAGAATTCGCAGAGGGAACTCAAAGCCATACCGGAAAGCGCCTATAAAAAATGTTTTGATGATTGGAAGAAACGTTGGCATTTATGTATCGCTTCTAATGGAGCATATTTTGAAGGAGATAAAATAAATATTGATGAAGGTTAAGAATTTTGCGTTTTATTTAAAATTTCCGGAAACTTTTCGGTCACAATGTAAGTATATTTTTTTTCTGTTAGTTGTAAAAAAATGGAAGGAACTTAATTTATGTATTACTTCTCAGTTCATCCGACCTGCCTATAACAACAACAGATTCTGAAAACTTATTAACAAGGAACCCATGAACACTGTAACGCTTACTTCTCTCTTCTCTGGTTACTGGTGTATACGAACCCACCGCATAAATACTGCGAGACGTACTGCAGTTTTCTCCATTTACTGGTGTATAATACTTTGGTTTCCAGAATAGACCGGTTTTTAGGAAAGTATTTCTTCATAGTTTGTGTACTGTGTATCGGTAAAGACGACATATGTGTTAAGTTGCCTAATTCAAAGTAACGGATCTAGTTTTTATCTCTAGGTTTATTGCAAGCAATATTAGAGTTGTATATAGTCGCTAGTTGTTGGAACCGTCACTCTGTTTCATTTTTTGAGTTATCATATAACATATTGCAAATAATTGTTCAAATTTTTGAATATTCGCAAGCACTTCATATAAGTAGCTTATACCGTACTTATTCGGTGTTAAAATTAAAATTGATAATATTATTTCTAAAAGGTTTTTACTTTATGTAGCAATATTGATTTAGTTTTAGAAATGTTAAAAATGTATGACTATAAAAGATAATCATTTTCAGCTCAATTCTGCAGAAGAAAGGTCTTTATTGACGAATGGAAGAATTAGTTCCTTCGATTTACAGCTATCTCAAATATACCAAAAATTATATTATTATCTATTAATTAACTGGAGTCAAATTTTAGACGAGTTGATTCCACAATTAAGTTGTGATTATGTTGTGACGAAGTAAAGTACTCTATGAGTTCGGTTCAGTAATGACAGCAGTTTATCTTATTAAAGAAAATCTTTAACATATCAGTTTAAACACTGCTTGACAATTGGGATAGTGATGTGCCTTTCAACTATTGGAGAGATAAGGTTATTTCTTTAAAGACTGGTTAAAAAATTGAAAATCTAATATTTCATATTGTTTATAAGTACCAAGTGTAGTTCAAAGTTGTGTTTATATAAGCTATTATCTTAACTAAAAGAAACGAAGACCATGAATACAATTATTTAACAATGATATTTAATCAATATTATTACTTTGGAATTTAAAATCTGAAATGCACATTAATACGATCAAGACAAATTTCTTTATTTTTATTGTAGAGTCTAATGAAATTAGATGTGAATATCATATAGTTACATATTTGTGTGAAAGAAAAACGTGACTCAGAAAAATAGTTGTTCTGAAAATATTTTCTCTAAAAGATAAAGTTATATTTAAAGATATTTATTTCATTTCATTTTCAAAGTAATATAAATTAATTTATGTGTAAACTTTAATTTAACAATTTCCATTAAATTTGCTTTAAAATGAAATATAAATTTTTTAACTTGGCGTTACATTTCATTAATAAGTTTATATTTTGTATAACGTTCAAAACAAATAAATTGTTTTAATGTATACAGTTTTTAATTTACTGTTTGTTTTATTAAATATTTTGACAATCATTCAAAATATTTTCTTCACACTGCCTGACACCCACAACAAAAAATGAAACAAAACTGACTACGCGGCATAAATTCATTAAAACGCCAGATACAATTCAAAGCAGTTAATTAAACTCTAACCGGCGTGAATGGAATTGTTTAGTAAACTTTAATTATAATAATTCAAAATAATATATCGTACAGCAAAAAAAAAAAATCTATATAAAAAAGATTTTAAAACGTTACTCAATTGAATGTGTCACGAAATATGTTTACTCGTTCGTCGTTTACTGAATCTGAATGCAGAGAGAGTGTAAAATAAAATTGTCTGTAAAATTCAGTTTTAATTTTTAAGATACATTTAAGTATATAGAAGTACATCTCAAAATGTCAATAAGCGAATGTATGCAAATAGTAGAAATATTGTTTTGAAAAATTCAAATTAAAACGTAGAATGCAATTTGCTGACGTGAGTTTAAGATGCATCTGCGAATAAAATGTAAATTACTTGTAGACGGCAAGCTAATTAGCCTTAAGAAAATACAGATGACTTAGATACTTTTGGTTGATAGCACAAATTAGCTTTATTAAGAAATATGTGTTACTATATATAATTCTGTATATATCAGATAATATGTGGTGCGTTCTAAAAATTAAAACTTATAAAGATTTATGTTTGGAATTATATACAAAAATATTATTCAGTACATTGCGATATTGTATTGTTAGCGTTTTATAGAACGTCATATATTTTTACTTTTATAATAATTTTTAATATTCTTTTGAAAAGTTGATAGTTTCTATCAAGTTTCTCTGATAGTTTATATCAATTTCCAGCGCAAACTATTATTCTTAACCAACAAATGAATTGCAAGCAGCATGAGTGTAAGTCCTCGAAAATTTTATCCAAAAACTAATAACGATTTTCTTTTAAATATAATCACATTTGTATTTTTTTATACCAACTTTGTAACCCGTAATCTTGAACGTCTCAAAATAAAATATGAAGTATCTTTACCTTAGCATAAAATTGTGAAGATAGTAAAACTTCTTGAAATGTCCGCTCTCTTTCATAGTAGTGTTACGTTAAACTGGTCGTCAGGTTTCTAAAGCGTTGACTGAAAACATCCGTTGACTGTCCCGACTGCCCATAGCATCACAAATAATGATACTTGTCTTCTTCATTCCTTTAACTTAATTTTCTTTTAATCTCTTTATTTGTTCTGTTACTTTGTGAATTCTTCAATTGAAAAATTTGTCATCAGAGAACGTGATATCCAGCAGTTGGGCTCGTCTATCCGTGCATAGTTTCTTCACTCTTTCGTATAAAATTTTGTTTTTGAATATTGGCAACATCTTGACTTATTTCTTTTTGAAACATATAAGAACTTATTTTATGCTCACTTTATGTAGTAGACTTAATAATCATAACCACAAAAAATATCGCTTTAGTCTCCAAAAATGTCTAAAATTCTACTAATGCGAGTTAGTTTCAAAAGCACTTTCACTTAATGTTTTCTGTGACCACTTGGATGATCCATTGTAACAAGAGCTTCGTTATTATGATAATTAGTTATTCAGGTGATTTTATAGTTTGTATAGTTTGAAGGCTAGCATATATCTTTCTAACGAAATATATAACGCGTTTGTTTTATAAGATTACAATTCTGAATTAGTGTGAACATCCATAAAATCAAATCAGAGCCTTTCCGGGCTCTGTCCTTGATATACTTTTACACATGTATATATTTACAAGTATTGTCAAGTATATTTATTCCACTCACAAGTGTTTATCTATATCTTCATTTTCGATATACCATGGAGATTTTAACAGTTGTCCGAATATAATATTCTGGTAAGTTTGAAGTTTTACTAATGGTGAATGGAGCAGCATTGCCATAAAAACCACAACCATAATTAAGTTTATCTTCTATTCCATGCTTACAAAGCAGAGTTTTAGTTTTCACACTTAACCAGTTTTTTACCTATGTACTGCCCAGCTAAATATATCATCCCTCAAAAGCTAGAGCTATTTATTTTACATTATCTTTTTATTCTATTTTCACAGTATTGACTTTTTCTTAGATTTTGATTTCTTCAGCTTGTAAAAAAAATATAACTTTCGTTTTTTTAGCAATACTCTTATTCTCCACTTTCGAAAGCTAATAATTATTTTATGAATTTGAAGTTGTAAATTGTTTACAACAGGATTAGCTCTTTATTGGCATGTATAATGCAGGTGTTTTCAGAGAAGAGTAATATTGGTCATAAATTCCAGAGAAAAATCTCGCTTCACTCGCTTCAGAGAGGCACTCGCTTCAATTCTCTGTGTAGACGATAGTTTTGGATTTTGGCAAAAAACTCTCTATTTGAAAAAAAGCTAGCTAAAAGTTTTATCATTTCAACTGAAATATCATTATTGCTTACCTCGACAATCACCTCATTATGCCACATCTTATTTAACATATCCATTCCAATATATTTTATTTTACTGACAGCTCTTGCTCCTTTGAAATATTCTTGCTGGCTGGAGATCAGTAGAAAGATTGGTTTTCTTTTATAGTAATGATATCGTAAGCCATAACTATGTTATGATGTCTTATCAATACTGCTTTTTCTATTATTTTCATAAAGCAAGCTTTAAACTTATTGGTCTCCAATTATACGGCAAAGTAAGAGCTTTTCCAGATATTGAAAAGACAACTGCAACTGCAGATTTACTGATTTGTAAAAATATTGCGCATATACCATATATTGCACTCCTCTGGTGCAATATTTTATTAAAAAATATTACGATGAATTTATGAACTTGAATTACTATTAAGAAATTGATTCTTAATAATAGATTACTGCACTGCCAACTATAGTAAAAGCCATCTACAGATTAGACAAAAAAGATGATTCGATATTATTGGAGAGGAGCAATATATGTACCTGTGTTGCTAGACTACAATTACCAAAAATGCAATGAAGTGAAAACAGTAAGCATATAGTGGTGTTTTTTTTTTTTGTATTACCTTTACGGAAATAGTACTAAATAGTTATATTGCATTAATTACAAAATAAATCAAAGTTATTTGTTGGACCAAGAATTGCTGACTAATATCTCTAAATTCGCATCAGTATAGTTTAATAATAAATAATAATAAATAAAACCTCAAGCAATAATCGTTACTAATATTATTTTATCTCTTAATCGGTAATTGAAAAAAATTAATGAATAATGATAATCTTTAAAATGAAATATTAATAATTATTAATTCCATATAATTTACGTAACAATTATTATTATAATTTTTTTTTTGTTTTTTTTTTGTTTTTTTTTTGTTTTTCGCTTTATGGCATATATTTTCTTCTCCATTTCAGTACTTACAATTAATGTAACATTTCATCTTAATTCATTAAAGCGAACTTTTTTACTCGTTTTGGCAATTCGTTCAGTGTGTCAATGAACACACGCCATACTCCACACCCGCGTTTAAACTGTCTGTGCTACGCGAGTAATCATCGATGAGTCAGTCCAACGTTTTTATTTTTACCTCCACATGAGGTTCAAATACCGGTTGTAGTGATTTAAGTTTTTCTACTTCTTGATATTCTCACACAATATATGAAAAAACTAAATGCGCCAAAAAACTAAATGCATGAAATCATACAGCAAAAGCGAAGCACAAAAACAAAACAAGAAAGCTTTTCCAAATATTGCTATTCTACAAAAAAGGCAAGAGATGGCGCTTGCCACACGTTTATTGAAATTCCGTTATAAAACAAACAAGTATTACTTCTAAGCAGTAAAAAAAAATTAATTTGATTACTTAATTTGCTATTCATTAGTCATATTGAATGCCATTGTATTTACCTCGATTGGGCTACGTGAATTGGTCAAATATTATTAAGCAAATATTGGCCTTGGTTTGCAGTCATATGTAATATTCTCATTATTACTGTTAGTACTGTATAACCTGACAATTTTATTAATTAAATTATTCTGTTTATTCCATATACATATTTGTGTTTTAAAATAATGTGTGGGGAAATATATTCAATCTTCTGTTATATGTTGAACTATAAAGTGTCATAACTTTGAAACGGGCTACTGCACCTGACAATTCTAGATATTTTTAAGCTTTATGGACAAATTACTTAATTATTGGTTAAACATTTTACTTAGATACTCCGTGTGTTATAGGTTTTTTAAATGTTGAACTTCGTTATGCGCTCTTATATCATTCCAAAGTAAACAATATTTTTTATAGCAACAATAGACATGATTCCAAATTCCTGGGAATGTCAATTTGACAACAGATTTTAATAAAGACAATTGGTTTTATCAACTATGTACTTCCAAAACTTCAGTTTTCAATATATTAAACTTTAGAGTAACCACTTAACTGTCTTCTTGTGTTTTCATCTCAAAGTCAGGCTATAATACACTTTTACGCTTTTAGAGAAGTGATTACTTGGGTAACTCACTACTAAGTATAGATGTAATTTAGCATAAATGATAAGAATAAAACATCAGATTATGTTTAATTATTTTTAGATCATCTACAAGTGAAAACTTAAAACCTACAAGAATTGGTGATTTCTAAAAAGTTTAACTGTGCCTTCTAATGAGCATTCATATTATTAAAAATTTCGAGTGTTCCATTCCCAATGTATTTTTCAATTTTTTCAGCTTTCATTATATATGTAGATATAAATTTCTAACACACTACTGTGCTTTAATCAATTTTTAAATAACTATATTTTGATGTCATAAGTTTGTTTAAAGTAGGCGGAGCTACCTTAGCATATGGGAGCTACCTTAGCATATGGGAGCCTACTTTTTCGCTAAGAAGCCAACTAGAGTAAGCTTAGCTAATTATCTGTTATTTTAAATACTCATTTCCCTGCCCCATAAAGTTCCTAGAGTTTAAAGGTTTAAATTCAGTACAATCCTCTTTTCCCTTATGTGATCATTCCATAATAATTTTTTGACGAAAGTAAGTCGAAAATGCTTTGTCTTGCGCTTCCATTCCATGAAAGCCCAATAGATGGCGTACATAATTTTTGTAAGTGCAGAGAAGTATTCTATTTCGACATATAGTGAAAGTTACTCAAAATAACTGATTCTATAACTAAATAACTAAAAATCTGACATCACATTGGTGTGTCTTGAAATCGAAATTTTGCCCAAAAAAGTCGGTTTTTTTGTATTAATAGGTTAATTTTACTTAAAATAGTACCCTTTTGATTCAACATAGCGTTTAATGTTATCAAAAAACATGTTGTCCAGGCTAGCAAATAAGACATTAGATGGGTTATACGTCAACAAAACGCCGAAATATAAATGCTAATAGATGATATCACCGCAAATACCTATTTTTGAACCTTATTGGTTCCTTTTAAAAACACCCTGTGTATTAGTAGCTATAAACCTAGAAACCATTGATATGTTTATTCAATATATAAAAAATTGATTGTTGTGGCAATTTCACTCCATTAATTTTAATAAATTTTTTTAAATAATCTAGGAAAACAAGTTCAATAAAGAGTTTTGATGCAAATACTTAAATGTTACTCATTATTTGTATTCTCATATCTCCGATATCTCTTATATATGATAATGCTAATATACAGCATATACCATAGATCCATTTCTAACAATAACTACAAGAAAAGAAGTTATTCTTTGAATATCTATAGAGCATACTTACTGTATATAATTCGTTTAATTTATGAAAGAAAAATAAATGATTTTAATAAATTGAACATTTTTAAGCACATTGCTTAACGGACATTATCATATCATATCATTTGGCACATTACCAGAAGTTGAAGATATGTTCAACTTCCAACACAGATGAGTCACTAAATTATGTGAAGATACGTTCGTAACATTTTTTGGATTGTGTAAGTGAAAAACTTTGGAAAGCTTTTATCAATGAAAGTCGCATTTGTTTACAAATTCAAACAACTAAAATCTCAACACAACGAAAAGTTAAATGAAAGACTTTAATGAAAGAGAAAATATAAGAGAAAAAGTGTTTCTTTGAGTTTAAGAGAATTTATCTTACGCACTACGTTCAGCAATGTTGGCTAAAAATTTATTGTCATAAACTATATTATTATATTTTTAGTTTAAGTTTTATTGAATAATAACGATAGTACATTTTCCAATAAATATTGAGAATGTAAATTTTATTTTATTTTTTTTTTAATTAAACTAAACACAACAACAAAATTTAAAATAATTTTTGAAATATATTTTAAATATTTTTTATATATATATATATTTATATTTTTATATGTTTTGTATTTTACTTTGCATAGTTTATATTTTATTGATAATCTTGTTAACATTTTCTTATTTAAGACTTCGTACTTTAATATCTCGTGATTTTAAAACTTCAATATTATTAAATTATATTTCATGAAAAAAATAAAAAATTTCTTAGTCTAAATAAATGTGAGCTCTCAAATTAAAAAATAGTTTTTTAACGGGTTATGCTTCTGTTAACTATCGTTTTTCGAAGATAGAACTAAAGAACTGAACATACTATGAGACACAGAATAATATTTCTGCCCATCTCATCTGCTTGTGTCAAGTAAATACCAGAAAACAAGTCCAGTACCTTTATAGTAGGAGTAAGAGTAGTAAAAAGATGAGGAGAAGTATTAGGAGTAAAACAAGAAAAGAGTCTAATAGCAGCATGATAGCAAAAGCTAGAACATAAAAACTTATATATCATATGATAAATAATGGCTTATTTCATATAAATTTTAATAAATTGTTCTGTAATTTTAAGTATGCATTTTATATTAAAAAATAATATATAAACAAATCTTTATTTATTTGTTTTTATTTTTCATTATTTATATTGAATCCTATCTTTTATTCTGTTATTTTAGACTCAATATTTTTTATCATTCATTATATGAATTACATGTTTCATTCAGAATTATTTAATTATTATTTTAAATATTAAATATTTTAAATTTTGTATATTATATATGTCTTATAATTTATATATATATCTTAAATATTTATGTTATCCTTCATATAAAAATTATATGGAGGTATTAACTAAATTATATATAATACAATATATATTATATTATATATTTTTAATGGTATATTTTTTTTTTATTTTCTATACATATTTTATTTTTAGCTATTTTTATAATATTTTAATTTCATATGTTACATTTTATATGTACATGACATAGATTTTCCATTTTTAATTTTATTTTTTATTAATTAAAAACCAAATTTTTGTGTTTTTTATGTTAATTCGGTACTATTAAAATTAAATTTAAATAAAACCTGATGTCCATATATTGTATTTTATATGTACTTAGCCCTGTCATGAGAGATTTCATCTTATTAGCTTTGTTCAATGGTAGTCATTTTTTTTTTTAAATATACCTTGTGAAACTCTTATATTAATTTTGTCTTATATGTTATTTCTTTTCACTGTAATTTCAATTCGTACTACATTTAATGGCATTTTTAATACTTCTAATAACAAAGTTTTAATAATAATAATTTCTTTCTTTATAAAGCAAGATTAACCTTCTCTTAACGATAACGTTTTTTCACCATTAATTGTAGTTTAAAAAAATTCAATGGAATCAGTCAATTTTTTTCCGAGTACAAAAATTAGAGACATCCTTTATATATATATAATATACATATACATGTACATATATGTAGATATGTAATGTATGTTTTGATTCTAATTTACTATATATTATCTTTACTTTGTATAGTTTCTTATTAAAATATATTACATATATAATATTAAGTTAAAAATGTCATATTGTATACTTTATTTTGTTTTTTTTTATAGTTTTTTGTTTATTATCAAGTTATAGTTCATTATAGTTCACATATAAAATTTTATATCATGTAATTAATGAGTAATTTTATATTATAGTCATAGTTTATTGTCTTTTGTATTTTTAACTTATTTAGATTTTCAAAATCGTATCTATTTAGTGATTTATAATTTTGATTTTAAAAGTGCATAATTTGACTTTTTGTGTTTGAATTTATTTTAAAAATTTATACATATGTTATTATAAATCATTTATACTATTTTTTTTTTTGTTAGAATTTAATTTTTTATCTTTATTTTTTTATTTTTTTATTATTTTTTTATTTTATTTTTTTATTTTATTATTTATTTTTTTTTTATATATTTTTTTTACTTTTCTTTTATTTTTTTTTTCTTTTTCATATATTGTTTATTTGGTGATTATATATATCGCCAAAAACAGGAGTTTAAAAGTATGTATATAAATCAATTTTTTTTATTAAGTTTAATATATTTTTGTATATATATTTTTATATATATATTTTGTAATTATATTTTTTATGTCTATTTTTTTTATATTTTTTTTATATAATTTTTTTTATATATATTTTTTTATAATTTTTTTTTATAATTTTTTTATAAGTATATATATATATATATGTATATATATATATATATAATTAGTTATCTTAAATCACTGTTTACTTCTTGGTTATAATGTAAGTAGCTCACATATACCAAACTTACTGGCATAAGAGCTTTTAAACTTTTGTTATCATTTCATGCTCTCAGCGCTTCTGAAACGCATACCACTAATGATTTCGTCCTTTTATATGAATAACTAAAGTCCTTTCTAGTTAGTTCGATACGAACCGTCGCACTGTGTGGATGTGGTTGCAGCTCGCAACGAAAACATCCTTAGTACGGTTATCTACGTTTAAGTTAACAACAGGCGAGGCGCCAACTTCCTTCATAGCACGTACAGTACGCAACTTATATTATAAATGTTTAGTTAAAAACATTAAAGGAAAAATAATTGTTGAAAATTGCTTAGAAAATGTATCTTCAAAATCAAAACAAACGTAACATCGAAAGCACGTGTGTCTAGTTGTCTTGTTGGCGTCGGTGTTTATTTAAGGAAACTTATATATTCAAGCGTATATAAATACGAGTGGAGAAAAGGATATTTCAAATAGTGAAAGCCCAACAATAAACGTAAATAGTAAAATTAGATTAAGAAAGGATAACTGAAATCAACTTGCAATATATTTGTATTTATAAATTTATTTGTAAGTATTAGTCGATCTACGGTGTCACTGATGAGTGGAAAGTATTTTAGATTTCTATTTGCTGAAATATGTCATTTTGTGTGCGACAGTTTTTGTGTCAATGCCCTGTGTATCCTTTAAAGTAAAAGTGATTTCTGATAACAAATTTTGCAAATAAATTGTTTTCCTAGATTATTAATAAAATTGTAATTAAATAAAATTTCAAACGTTAACAATTTACATACTTACATAGGAAAATCACTAAGGGATTTGTGAACGATGTGATTGTAAGTAGTTTAAAGTTATTATATATCTTTTATAGTAATAGTGCTTCTGAATTCTTTAAACAAATGCATAATATCATACTTTAAAATTTGTTTACTTCAATGTTGTATCTAATTAAGTTTTATTAATTTTGTTTTTTATATGGTGGTGTATATATTTTTGTAAAATCATGAAAACGTATATAAAATTTTTTTAATTATTTGCTGATTACTTCCTGTATTATAAATACTATATCAGTATACTACAGATGACTATAGACTATAGTTGAAGTATTGATGACAATAAAATATGTTTTTATTTTTTAAAACAATTTGTTATGTACCATGCTCTGGTCATATCAAATGTTCAATAACATAAAAAATAATATATAATATCATATATAATATCATATAATATATATCATATACATATATATTATATAATATATAAATATCATACCTGATTTAACAATGAGTTGCTATTAAAAACTTTATTTAATAGGCTCAAAAACTGAGTGACTGATTTACTTACTAATAGATAGACAGAGGAATATATCGTCAAAAACATACGTTTTTTTTGCCTGTAAAGTCGTTTATTTTTTCAAAATAGTTTCTGGTAAATATCTGGTAAATATGTAAGTGGTTCATCTTACGGTCGTATGGTTATAATTTAATTGATGGTCTCATAAATACTTACTTTTAAAAGAGCTGTTTACTTTCGAACTAGCTTTATTACTTTTACCAAGTTATATAGTTTTAGTGTTGTTTAAAGTTTTTTTATGAAACAATTTGTGTTTATTTTAAATAATGTATAAAAATATATTATTTCAAAAACATTGATGCTCAAAATGTTATACATCATATATTATTATTTTGCTAACCTAAAAATTGGGTAGAATTATGAACATTTGCAATAAAGCAATCCTCAACCATGTAGCCATAAGAAAAATATGGTATTATAAATGAAGTTGTAGAAAAAATGATTAAAATAATATCTCGTATCAAATAGATAAAACTAGGTCCATAACCAGAGTGATATTTACAACATAAATCCATTATAGCAGGGCAAAATAAAGCCAAAAATGCGGAATAAGTTATCGCTAAGTTTGCTCCTGCATAAATCCAATGATATCTAATAGTTGGAAGCACTGTAGTAAAATTAAATTACAAATTAATTTTAATTTAATCAATATTATAATTAAATAATTATAATTAAAATTAAACAATTATACGATATATACCTGTAATTATAATAATAGTGGCGCCCGTAATAATTAGTGTTATTTTGCGGTTTTCTTCAGGTATGATGTTTTTCAAATATTCGTTCCAAACAATGTCATAAATAATATAGCTATGCAATGGATATGTTATATATATGGACAATGAAATTAGCAAATTCACTAATGCGCCAATACTAAAGAGTTGGCCAATTAATTATAGTTAATAATTTTAATCATAATTAATGTACTTACGGTACTAAGTCAAATAACGAAATAACTCTGCATCTTATTGTCGTTCCATAGCTTAAATATAAAAACGCTCCATAGAGTATATGTACTACAGACGATAAAATAGCGCTCTTAACAAAGATACCTTCTGAACCAGTAAACTGCTGTGGTTCCTTCAAGTTATATTGGATTGTAAGGAACTATTTTAACGATATTAAAATTATATCAATTGTATTTAAAGATAATTATCAAAAAATTACCAAACCAATTGGACCAGCCATAAATATTGCTGATTCATAGTTAAAAAAAAAAAATGTAACGTGATTAATTAAGTGATATTGTACTCCATTTTCTTGAAACATGTGAAGAAAGCTAAATGCCATGGTTACAATTATAGCTACACGAAACAAAAGAAATTAAAAGCTAAATGATTATAAAAATAACATTTATATAATATATTTATTATATTTATTAAATTTATAAATATTGATTATTTGTATAAAAATATTTATTATATATATATCAGAGATGCAAAGTATGTCTCTTAATCGACATTTAAGATTAAAGAGTCTTTTTGTGCAAATGATATTGCTAAAACGCCTGTTTATAACAGCTAATACTACTTTGCAAATAAATACTACCTTCAAAGGTCTAGTGTTTTGTAAAATCACTATTTATTTTTAAATGATTTATAATTTTATTAATTTAACTGTTGGCATTTGTTTTGCGAATTTGGTATCTTATGACTTGGATTAATTATTTTTACAATTTTCATGTTGTAATTTTATTTCGCAGAAGACAGCATACTCTTTTAGAAGTATATATTTTTTTGAATATATTTTGTTTTTAAACATTTCAACAATATTCTTTGTTAAGAATTGTTTTTACAAACGAAATAACAATGTATTATATATAAATTATTTTCAGAAATTATTAAAAATAATTACCTATTGCAATCAATATAACTCCTATTATTACGAAGAAGATCATCTTACCAAAACTATGTACGCATAAAAATAAGATCAGTGGTAGTATCAATGGTATATAAAAAAGCCCAACGAATACATTTATATCCATTTTCGTAGAACATTCAGACCAAAGACTAATAGTATATACAAGGTACATTGAGCACAGAATTAGATGATTAAGTACAAGCATAATATGTATTATATGTCTAAAAAAGTAATAGTTATTATTACATTTTATGTCGAACGTTGTGTAATATTAATTTACTTAAATACTATTCCAGCTATTTCTAAAGAATCTGCTATTTCTATAAACGCTTCTTGCATTGCCTCACCATACTTGAGTCTTTCTTTTCCATGTTTCTCGCATAGCATATTTATATTGGCTGCCTAACATAAGAAAATAGTTATAACTATTAAGTATTACATCGACAACTCCTATTTAAGATACCACTAGATGAATTATGGAGAATCCGATAAGAGAACTAACAGTTACATTAATTATCGCTGGAATCCATCCTTCAGTTTTAAACATAGTATGTATCAATAACAATCCCAGAGTTATACTAGTTTTTATGACGAAAAAAAATCCTGTAGCAAAACTGTAAAGACGTAATAATGATTAACATATATCCAAAAATTCATTCCTCTTAAACTAACGATAAAGTTTCGTTCTCATTTCCAACATCAGCTGATCTGAAAAAAAGTTAAAATAATACAACGGTTTAAAAAACGTTGGTAGTTTATAATAGTTACGGCTGCATTTTTTTAATAATTTCGATCAATTTTCTAGGCACTGGTGTTTTCAGAAAATAAAAAATATAGTTTAATATGGTTTTTTTACATTAATTATTATTATTGTTTTTACTTGAAATGAATAAAAATAATTGTTTTGAAATTAAATAAAAGGATAACTATAATTAATATATATTTTTGTAAATTAAAATAGAATAAATATTTATATAATACATATAGAGAGACTAAATTGAATTGCAATTTCTGAAGGATGAGTTCCAGCGATAACTAATGTAACTGTCAGGTTTTTAAGTTGTACTATTCACTTAAAATTTAATTATACGAAACCGACAGCAAAAAATTTGAGAAAAAAATCTTACAAATTCCTTCAATTTATGGGTTTGATTTGGTCGACAAACTAAAAAAACACTGTATGAATGTGAACTCGTGAAATTTTCACAAATTCCTGAAAAATGGCTTTTTCGAATATATCAACAATCACTTTGTCGTTTTTTAGTGATGAGTTTGTCTTATACCGAGAAGTTGAAATAAGCAATTGCTAGTGAAGCGTACTTTGTGTGACGGCACAAAATCTTATTGAGACGTCCCTTCTTTCTCACTGAAAGAATTTGTTAGACATTGCTTCATATTGCATTCAAAAGTTTTTTTGGCTTTCTGCATTTTAGTTAAACTTGATGACACCGTTTCAAAACACCAACTAAGATCCACCATCAACCATCTAAACTATGACTGCGACTATGGTTTTTAAGTACTTGTGACTATTCGAGTGTCAAAATTTTTTGTGTGATCTCAATGATAATTGATCGTTTTGCTGGCTTACAAATTGTTTAATTGAAAATATCTTTTCATATGTAATGACCATAATCAGTTAATATAGCTAAAATATAGATGCAGAGTTGCTACCAGTTCGAAAGTTATAGAACATAGTTTCAATTTTAATTTAGTTCAATTGGGCCTAAAATGTGGCTTTAAAAATTTAAAACTAGCTTGAAACCAAAGTCGCAGTAATCGTCGGAAAAACCGAACATACGTTTAGTACAAATTAACTATAGTACAAATTAACTAACATTTAGTACAAAATTTATACATATTTCCAATTTCAAAATGAAGTATAAAACAGAAATGCAATCCTTAATCCTTAATCTGATTTCCAACCTGAGGATAGTTTGTCCATGAACAACTTAAAATTCAGTAAACCTTTCATCTCATGATTTCTCAAGCTGAGCAAAACATTTGATACATGTGCAAAATGTTCACATTGTTATTATGACTTACATTAGAAATGACAATAAAATGTCATTAAAACTACAATTTACAAAGAAATCTGATAAAATGTTGGATTCTGGAAAACTTTTCTATTCCGCGAATTTTTGTTAGATGAGAAAAAATATGATATACCATATTGTTTCGAATATTCAATATGAACTGCTCCGATTTGTAAATGGATAAAAAATAATACTCCTGTTATTTGCACCAGTTGTTTCGAATACACATGACATTACAATCCAACTATACCAGCATGGATATCTTCTTAAGGAAAACTTTTAAACAGAAGTTCTTTTATTAGTAGTATTATTTGAAATGCAGTTCAAGTAAATTTATATTATTGGAATTCATGTAGATCCGGGCCAGTTGTGATACCATTAGGAGATATACTACTCCTTTTCAACACCTCTTAGTAAAACTATTGATTTCGAATATCTAACAGTAAGTTCGCATAGCTATAAAATAGTACCCAATAAGGCCTAACATCAACAGATTGACATCAGTTATTTTTGTGAAAATATTTAGATAAATAATTTGCCTTAGTATTTCTAGCTTTTAAGGCAGGGTTGCTTTATATTTCTGTCTGATAATTAAAGAAAAAACACAAAAGAAAACCATTTTGATTTGATGTTGCTTAAAACAGCTTATTTATAGAACATCTTCACAAAATGAACACAATTAAAAAAATTCTAAAAAGTAATAATTACTCCTTGCTCTATAATTTTACATCTTTAGTTAATATTTTTTTTTTGTCTCTACCTAATATGATCTATTGAGTTATAAAAATAAAAATTATTTCAAAATATTGCATTAGTGTTGATTCACTAATAATAGTAGTAAAAATAAAGACTTTAGCTATCTATCTTTTAGCTATCAGAACAAATTGCTTCAGTAATTTTAATGAAACAATATCAGAATAAATCGTTGCTTCCCAGTTGCCTTTTTTGTAGACGACGTATATGTTTTACAGGATGTTTTGGGCACTTTCTGCCATTATGAATACGATAGAAAAAAATCTAGAAAATAAATTCACATTTTTCTAGTTATTAATGCGTTGTTATTATTTTTATAGTATTATTAAGCATATACAGTATTATATGCTTAACAAAATATTATTTAATACTTATCATATATATTAACTTAAGGTATAATACTGCAATTAAAAGTAAAAAAATGTGTTATATAGGAAGATATACTTTTTTTAATTTAATTTTTTAAAAAATGTTCTTCAAGTTAGTTTAATAACAGATATTGTATTTGAAGTAGGTGAAATGATGCATGATACATAAATTTTTTTTTTTTTCTAGTAAAATTAAAAAAAAAAATATTTTATATTTATACATCATGCATAAAAGGTAACTCATACGCTCCGGTGGCCAAAAATAATTGTGCCTATAAACGCTTTTTAATACGAAGAACAAACAAAACTTTGTTGATACTATTATTATGCACAGAAAAACATTACCATAAATCAAATTCACAAATAAACATTTAATAAATAATATATATATATATATTTTTTTTTTTTCTCACATTAATTCAAATAAAATGTTATGTTTTGTGAAGTATATAAACTCTTGCGAATTTGAGTTATATGATATGAATTAATTAATAAAAACTATGAAAGAAGACACTAGAATACAATAGGAAATAAAAAAAGATATATTTAAAAAGAAACTTTATTTAAATTTTTATTTAAATTGTTATTTAAAATTTTGTTTAAACTTGTTTCATGTTTTAAATAAACGAGGGAATAAATATTCTATACTGTATAATATCGTATGACTGCACTTAAGGTAGTGTTGTTGAAGTATACCTTCTAAATCTGAAATTGGTCATATTGTAGTAAAGTCAAAAATGATATCACAGAATAGGACCAGTATGTTTAAAGGTTCATACATTTTGACATATATATCACATTTGGAACGATATCTCGTAAACCTAACTTGTTAAGTAACTAATTACGGGCTTCAAATCTGCCTCCAAAATTCATTAGAAACAACCATCATTGTTTTTGGAATTTTATTTGTTGCAATTTTTGTGATTTGGTAATTCAAATATTACAATATTCTTTTGATTGTTTTTTAATTGTTTTATTAATAGTTACTCCATTATATTATATTAGAATCTATAACCTATTGACTATGTCAATATCGTTGAGTTTTCGCTATTAGTTCAAAATTATTGGTGTGTTGGATCCGTATAAAGGAATCTGTTAATTTCTTCGTGTGTATTGAAACTTAGCCATATTTTTTTTTTCAGTGACGACACTGACGTAAAGTTCATCTGCAGTCTTATTATCATCATTTTCAACTTGAGCAAATATCAAGCCAAGTACTTAGCACGTTAGGTTTACACAATTTTTATAGTATCATTTACAAATAAAGTGACAAAAAACTTGGAATTTGAGCATTGAAAATTTGTTAAGCCTTGACCACTTGTGAAAAAACACGTTTGGTCATCGTTTCTAATTTTATAGCCACTAGTTCTAAGTCTGGCACTTGCAACCCAACAAATTATAATTATTTTTATTTTTATTACCAAAGATCACTGATGATGATCTGTGTTATATGGTCAGCCAAATTTTATTAACTTAATCAAATTTTTGTTGCTGTTTCTTCATTATTATTCGAACCCTTTTAGTTTCTTTTCGTTATAAAATATGTCACATTCGAGAAAAAAAATTAATATTAATAAATATTTTATTTGAACATAACATAATCACAGTATTCCTATTTTATAAGACGAATCACTCTTATAAGGTTCCGTCTTATATTAAAATATACCGTGCACCTCAATAGTTCAAACACTCAATGTTAACGAAATACTTAATTTCGGAACAATAACTCTTTTTTGATTCCGAAGCATTCTTAATTGGCTTCGGAACTCAAGGATTAGCAATAAATAGTATCGATTCTAGAGAAGTGGTACTATTCAATAGCATGTGATTGATAATTAATATTTCGAATTTCATGCCAAAACGAAGTTTCTTCCTTGGTAATTTTCGTCTATGTATATTGATAATAAGATACTATATATTGGGAATAAAAACTACAACCTACCTGAAAAATGTATTCCTGGCTAATAGCAAATTTTTTTATAAATTAATATGCACTTACAAAAGGAGAAATCAATTATGAAATTTTATTTAGAATCCATGAATTTTTAAAGAGTAGTGTCTTGTGGTGTACTGTTTGTTCTGTCGATATCTCTAGATATCATTAAAAATATCAATAAAACATTTAGGTGTCTAATTTAATTAGCTTATAAATGTTACGAAAAAGAAATTCATATAGTTAGATCGCATGCAATATAGTATAAAAATGTATTCTACAATATAACTGAATTTTAATAAGTATTTGTTATATGAATTGTAAGAAATATCTAATATCTAATATAGTTTTCTCTCTTGTTGTTACTGCAAAAATTATAGCTTATTATATATACGTATTATTTTTTTTATTATACTATACTATATTTTATATGTAATGCAATAATGTTTGGAAAGAAATGTATTATTCTTTAAATTTATCATGGCATCATTATTGCCATTGTTATATAAAATGACTTAACTAATGACTTCAATACCCTAAAGTATATTTAAAATCCATTGTCCTTTGTATTCCACCATGTTTATTGTTGAACATATTAACTACAATATTTGTTGACAACACTGTCAACTTGGTTATGAAATACTTAATTGCTAACCTTTTAATGTGTAATTTGTTGAGTTTAGCTTCATTATGTGCTAATGAAGTGTGATTGTAACTGAATGAGTTGTGTTTTAATTGAAATCGAAATTCATGGAATCATTAGTTTTATTGACAGAATTGATATATATCAAGTGTTGTCAAAATTGTCATATATTTAAAATTCAATGAGGGAGAAAAGCAAACGTTGATATTGAATATGTTAGCTATAAAAGCCTAGGTAATTAACTTGATTTGAATTCTGAAAAATATATGTAAATAATAGCATAATCTATAGACAGATAATCAGTTAATGAAGTATAAATTTAAATATAAAAACATTGTCAAATATAGATATTTTATTTAATCTGTATATTGTTTTAGTCAAGCTTCAGCCATTTCTTTTTTTTTGTAAATATTATGTGTAATTGGATAGAAGTAATTACTTAGATAAAAATAGTTTTAATAGATTAAACTTATCGAATTCGACGATTCACGCTCCTTTGAATCGACTTGCTTTAAATTATTGACTTAAACAGAACCGATTAATAGAACAGGTATAGTAATTCCAAATATATTGCGAGACTCCACACTAGTTTTGTAACTCGCAGAAAGGTTTTACAACTTGGATGGTATACATTGTCATCTGACTTCTTTTTATTGTAATACATATTTGGGACTCTATAGTATTATTTAGACTGCAATCATGCTACTTTCAGAAGGATGGAAAAGGTATAAGATCAGAATGAACCATATATAATTTAGTATTAATATATGATTACTATAAGATAAATCGTCTATTGTTTGCATGAACAAAACAAAATTTTTTTCTGAACAATCTTATAAGTAATGTTACATCTGTGAATGAATTTAAACATTTACCAACGCTGTATATGTCTTTATTATTTTATGTATGCATTTTTTTTATATATTTTTATGAATAAAGTTATAGATATAGATATCGGTGGCAATTACAAGTTAAATAGAAATTTGAATTGTAAATAAAATATTAAAAGAAAAATATATGACCTAAGAAGCATGAAGTTTGATAAGATGCTCATAAAGCATTAGGGAAGACAAACCGATTTTAGATGAAGTGTATGTAAATCTAATCTAGAAATTCCGGAATGTTTTTGGTTTATTTATTTTTCATGAATCGAACCAAATTATTAATCGCAGTATCTAGAAACTCCGGGTGCTCTTACAAATATTACCTATTTGAAAAAGTGTTAAACTAAGGTATGTGAAGTATATAAATAATAATTGATTAAGATCGAAAGATATTGTACAAATATCCCCTTATTTGAAAAAGTAGTAAACTAAGGTATGTGATGTATATAAATAATAATTGATTAAGATCGGCTTTGACTGCAACATCAACTAACGACTTAGATACATTTTTAATACTAACAAAAAAATCAATATTAAATAAAATTTATTATTTCATTACATTCATTAACATTTTGATAAATCTTTATCATTCTGGTGTATACATTGTGACCGAAAAGTTTCCGGAAATAAATAAATAAAACGCAAAATTCTTAATCTTCATCAATATTTATTTTATCTCCTTCAAATATGCTCATTAGAAGCGATTTCACAATGCCAACGTTTTTTTCCAATCATCAAAACATTTTATAGGCGCTTTCCGGTATGGCTTTGAGTTCCCTCTGCGAATTCTGTTTTACGTCTTCTATGGATTCAAAACGCGTTCCTCTGAGTGGTAATTTGAGGTTGGGAAACAGGAAAAAGTCACACGGTGCAAGATCAGGTGAATACGGTGGCTGTTCGATGGTATTTATTGAATGTTTGGCCTTAAAATCGTTGATAATGTTGAACAAATTGAGGTGAATCGGAACAAGCCGGGCGTTGACACGTCGCATACACAAATTGTCCACCAAAATCAAACGAGCCATCTCACGACCGATGCCTAGCTCTCGTGCTATCTCTCTAACACTCACATGAGGATTTTTGAACACGATTTCCTTTGCCTTTTCAATGTTTTCGTCGGTGGTAGAGGTCGAAGGTCGTCCAGAACGCGGCATGTCTTCGACGGTCGTACGACAGTCCTGAAAGGCTTTGTACCACTCATAAACTTGAGTTTTCGATAAAACTGATTCCCCATAAGCCTTTTGTAGCATTCGCAACGATTCTGCACACGAAATTTCGTTCGAAAAACAAAATTTGATGCAAACTCTTTGTTCAATATTTTTTTCCATTGTTTTTTTCGCAACGCACTACTGAGGTGAACTGGTTTCAACAGCTGCCGTAAACGAACTGTCCTGACAGATCGCGCTTCATTTTTTGGCATAGTAATTAAGGACAGTGCTGCCAAACTACATAAACTTAAAATATCGAAAAATATACAGCGCGCGAATTTTAAATGAGAATTTCCGAAAGCTTTTCGGTCACAATGTATGTAAAATCGTTGTAACATTCATTACATTTCTTTATATCATATTTACAAAACGATTATGATTGACAAAAACACAAACTGATGTAGAGAGTTAGTTTTAAAAAAAATATTATATTTTTAATTTATTTTATGCTCTTTAATTAGATAAGGATTTTTATAAAAAATTATAAATTTATAACTAAACAACTTATTTTTATAATTAACAATATACCATTAATAAATAATCATTATATTTAAAAAAATTGTATTAAAAAGCGAATTTTGTTTAGCAACATTTGATAATAATAATTTAATAATAATGATTTAATAATAATAATAATAATGATAATAATAATTTGAGTGTTTATATTATGAACATATATATAAACATATATATATAAACATATATATTATAAACATATATATAAATATTAGCACAGATCAAGATACAAATTTTAAAATAATATATATTGTATATATAATAAATTATATTATGTATATAATAAATTGTATTCCAAATATAATAAATTATATCACAAATATAATAAATTGTATTATATATAAAATATATTATATTATTAATTATTATAAATTTTAAATTTCTGTGCTTCTATAAATTATAAAAATTAAAAACTTCGTTTTGAAGAAAAATAATAATTATTATTTGTCGTAATTAATTTATTTTTAATTAAGTTTTTCAATTGCGTCTGGTATTTATATTTAATAACACAATAAAAATCAAAATTATTTCAAAATTTTGAGTTCGTATTTCTAAAAACAAAATTTGTTTAATTTATTGTAAATTTATTTAAATTAAATTAAAAAGACATTGTCTGTCATATTTTTATATTTTTAGATTTTTAATTAATAAAATTATAATAAATATATAAACAATACTAAAATTATTAAATTGGAATTCATAATAATAAACAAAATGAAAAAGTCCTCACCAAACAAATTACTTCGTTCATTTTAATGAAACAATATTAGAATAAATTGTTGCTTTTTAGTTGCCTTTTCTGTAGTCCTCGTACACATTTCGCAGGACGTTTGGGCACCATCTGTTTTATGGATTTCCAATGTCATATATTGTCCATTAGTTACCACTTAATGCCACAATGAAAATGATAAAAAAATCTAGAAAATAGATTTACATTCGTGTTGTTATTAATGCGTTGGTATTATTTTTATAGTATTTTATGTGGTTATATGCTCAACAAAATATTGTTTAAGATTAATCACGTTCAACATTTGATTTAACAAAAGTGTAATTGTGAGGCAAAAAGTGTGAAGGAAATTTGTTATATTTCTAATACTTTTCAATCCTCTTCCTCTTTTAATAAGTTTTTCTAAATAAACTGAAAATAATATATTATTGACTGATATTAAGAAAAAAGAAAGCATTATATAATATATTACTTTGAAATCTGGTATTTAGCTTTATTATCATTGTTTTAGGTTATGAGTTAAGAGTAAAAATATGTCTATTTTTAATATACTTCACTAATAAAAAACTTGCTGAGACGTGTGAATTGCCAAAAATAATATTCCAGCCACTTCTACTTTTCTAGGCATATATCTTATGAATAGTTGTAATCTGCATGTTCTGACTAATTTAATTATTGCTTTTAAAGAAATATGAAGGATATCTCATATTAAAGGACACGTTAGGACCAAGAAGCCAATAAAGTTTCCTAGTCTTTAATGTAAATAATGTTGCACACAGATTATCGAAGTTAAGTGTTTGTCAAGATAACTAACATTCCTTCTTTGAAGATTTCTAGATTAATCAATCGATGTATGTTATTTGGTATTCACTTACTCTTAATGTAAATCTAAAAGTGACAGATTTATTTTTTTAATATTCCGACGCTGTTTTGTGAAAAAAAATCTGTCAGCGTCTAGAAGTGTCACATAATCGAGCTCTACCATTATATTTCGGCTTTAACATTGTTTGACATAAAAACTACGATCTTGAATATAAGATTTTAAGACCATGTAGTTAGTATAGAGCTGCATGGTCTATAGTGCATTTTAAATTTTGCAAAAAAATTTATGGTCTATAGAAGTATTTTTTGAACTTGAAAGCCTAACGAATACCTATGCGATGTTACTATATTTTTTATGAAAGCCAAACTGTGCAAAGTTAGCAGAAGTTTTTTAGAATAATTTCCAGTAGTTGAATTATTTATTGATAATTACATACATCGATAAGGTAGATCCTTTATTGATGTACTGCCAATATATCAAAATTTAGGCAAATAAATATGTGTTATGAGACGCATACCTATTTTAAATTTCTCTTTACCAAAACATTTTAATTGATATACTGTAGCGGATTTCATATACTATGAAAACGGTTGTTAATAATAGAATCTAGTGCCTAATTTTAGGAAATCATGTAGTCAATAATCAACAATTATTTCAATAACTCATTAATTTTTTTGATCATGTAACATTTAGCACAGATTCATATAATCCGTGCTAGATTAGTTGATTGCCTGTAGTATATGAATCCAAAAAAAGACAGCCAACTACATACCAGGTACACACAGATATATCTACCAAACTGGTACTATCAACTGCGTGAAATTCATACGAATGACAGTTGTTTATATTGTTTACAAGCTACCACAAACATTAACGTCTAAGTTTTATAGAACAAAAGTTATTCGAAATGGAACTCAAACGTAATACTCGTAGTATGATTGCGTTATATTTGGCTGGAAAATCATGTTCGTGAACTCAAATGCCTTAAAGTGAATAAAACATTTGTGTATCGTATCATAAATCGTTATAATAGTGCAGGCAGGGTCACTAAACGCTGCGGTTTAGTGCAGGCTCGACTTAAACGAAATTCACGTCGTTGTGGTAATCAAATGGTCAAAAAACTCAAAATATCCTACCCAAGCATCCAACACATATTCCAAAATAAACTCAAAGTATAGCCTTACAAGTTTCAAAATGCACAAGATCTTACACCAAAGCAACAAAAGCTTAGACTCGAAAGAGCAAAGAAGTTGTTTCGCTTCCACGAACGTGGCGAGTTCCAAACATTTTGTTCTCTGATGAGAAAAATATTCCCATTGAGTAGTTTATAAACTCTTAAAATTATCGTGTTTATTTAACTGAACACACAGCCAAAAATATGAGACTACGAATGCAGCAGTGACCGCCAATGGACATTCTCCAATCGTTTTCATCAAGCCTGACTTATTTTCCGGAAAATCTTTTAAAATTTGAATGTTCGAGCCATGAGTACGCAAACATTTCGCTCGTAGACTAAGACATGGACGTTCCATCAAGACTCGGTACCAGTCTCGGTCTTATAATGCTCGTGTGAATCAATAATGTTTAAAAAATAATGTTTCACACTTCATTTCGTCCACACAATAGCTTTCAAATTCGCTAGATGCAAATCCAATGCACTATTCCAGGGCCATTTAAGAGAGCAAAGTGAGGACTAAAAAATATGCCACTATGAATGCGTTGAAGAAAGCCATTGTTTAGAAGTGGGCTAAAATACCTGAAGATCACATTCGCAAAGCATGCAACTCATTTCTTACGCGTTTAAAGGCCATAGTCAAGGCAAAAGGTGGCCACATGGAACAAAAATTAATGGATTCTGAAATAAATTTTTGTAATTTGAATAAACTAAAAATAATTTACACAATAACTATATGATTGCTTGAATAGTTAACACTTCCATTGCCAGATCCTGTATATATAGATTGTAATCTTCTGAAAATTAAAAATAAAAAGAAGAAACTTGTAATTTGAGCAATTAAACTTTCATGTAGTGGCGTTTGTGGCTAAAAAATATGCGTAGTCAAAGGGGTTGTTTAGAGTTCTAGGTCTGAGACTTGTAGTACAACAATTATATATGGATTTACATAAACCAACGAACATTTCGAAAGACTATTTATACTGAGTATATATTTGCAATACTCGAATCAGCTGATGCAATCATACCACCAATTAACAAACTACACTAAATAGTGCATATATCAAGCACTAAATAGTGCAGAATACACCTAATCAGTTGGATCATTATCAGTGCCTTAGAATCTACTTTAGTGTGATCATAAGAATGTTTTAAGTTTCTTTTGTTGATTAATAATAATAATAAAAGAGTAGATGTGAAATTTGCCCAACAGCCGGTACTGCGGCCAGAAGAGACCTGTTGTACCAGTTTCACTATTGATTAAACAAAGCCCCTTAAAACTTTGTGAATAAAGTCTATAACTAAATCTAGAGAAGAGTTCTTAATCTGCTCTGGTGGCAGAAATTCCATATGAAACAGGTTTCTTCTGTGCGTTATTAAAGCTGGACAGTCACAAATAATGTGCATGGTCGTTTCCTCATCTTCGAGGCATAATCTGCATTCCGAGGTAGCAGATAATTCTGTTTATGAAGGTGATATTTCAGACCATAGTGACCTGTAATGAAACCCGTTATTAACCTTAAATTACATTTTGAGAATTTAAGAATGTCTTTGTGGGAGTACGGTGTTATCAGTGCTTTGCTTTATCTGAGTCCTGGAAAGTTTACCCAGTACTCCAGCCGCATATGATTTTCCATTTCTTTGATAATCTGCTTTGTACGGGCCCAGTTTATTCCACAAAAGGGTTGAGGGCCTATAAAAGCAGTTTGTGATGCAGTTCTGGCTAGCTCATCAGCTTTTTCATTTCCTAAAACTCCTCTGTGGCCTGGAACCCAGTAAAGGCTTACCTTATTCCGAGCTGTTCTTTTGTTGATGCATTCAATTATGAGTAATGTCCTATTGTCCAATAGGAGAGAAGAACATCAGTAAGTAAATAGTGTTTATAAGAAAGTTGTTATTGTAAATTTGATGAGAGTTTTTATAAATATTAATGAGAGTTGACTTAAAACTTTAGTCTGAACAGGAAGATTAAATTCTCTATGAATATTTCTTGTTGTTCTTACTCTGGCTAATACAGAAACTCAGATACAAAGCGTTCTCTAATTATTTAGCAAACGGAATTTAATAAAAAGTGATAGTTGTCAAATTATTTATGAACTTTTTGAATGCAGTTGTGGTGAAAGCAATTCTAACTAAAAAAAGACCCTGTATAATTTTAAACGAAATAAAAATCAATAATTTCAATTTTTGTTTAAGTATTCTATTTTACGTAAGCATCAAAAATCCACTACTTCATATTATTATAGACTTTTAATAAGACAGTTATTAAAATTGTAAATGCTTTTCATAATTTTCTTAACAATATTAAACAGATAATAGCTAGAAAAATAGCAATTGTATTCTCATCTTCTTAGAAGATTACACCACAGCAGTAATTCGCGTTTTGAAATACCACAAACCATAAACTTCACTAAAATTCCTTTATTAAATTTCCTCTCCCGTAATAATTCAGGATATACTACAATAGCGCTAGAAATTGCTTAAAAGTTTGGAGAATGCATATCAAGACATTTAAGAGTCTCGAATAAATTTATGATTGCTACCACTACAACAACACACTGTGGAATAGCATAGAATTTTTGGAGGAGCCGAAAGGAAGTATATATAGATTATTTTTTACCTTTATTGAGCTGCTAAAGAATTTGGTAGAAGTGAAGGAAATAGCTGATTTTATGCTGGCAAAAGGTATGTGTGAAGTATGGAATATGTGAAGCAATGTGGCATGAAATGTTCAAATTGAATGCCTCGCCAGAAATGGAACACAAGGAGAAAAATTGGTTATCTTAGCAAATTTTTTCTTGGAAAAGAAAATTGAAAAAGTGTTGGGAAATGTATGTATATGAGGGTATATATTAATATACTTTTTTATAAGATAATTTAGTTTTGTATGCTAAAGACAACTGCAGGATATTTTAATACGAATATCTGTATTTAGGTAAATATTATGCGCATTAAAATTTTAAGTAGAGTTTTTAGCTCTAAAAAGCCTCAAAAGCATTTAACCTAAACATCTTAAATGAAGTAATATTTAAAAGTGCTAATCTAGAGAAAAATGCTATTTGAATAAAATTTCAAAGTCAAGAAGCGGCGAGTATAGCTACTTTGCTAAGGCATGACGTATAAAAACAATAAAAACAAAATAAAACTAATTTCAATATTTGTTCTTGGAATAATATTCTTATGTTAATGTAAACAGTTCGCTGATGGCCACCTACATCCAGCTAAGCTCCTTTGGGCTTGGTATGGATTGGGTATTCTCCTTCAGCTATGCCGTTTCTTGTGTGTTTGTGCACTGGTTCCATGACATTGCCTCAAACTCGTAAATCAAATTTTATTTGTTGTAATTTTGAGGCTGTTATGAAAATATTTGTTTTTATTTCTTTTAAATTTTTCATAAAATATTTGTGTGGCTTGTAATTTTAATATGACAGAAGGCGCAGTAATGTTAAACAAATTGCCAAAAAGAGGCGAAGGTAATAGTACGAGTCCTTCTATTATTTGACGTACGGATGCATATCCATGGCAGGACTGTTAAGAAATATGCTGACAACGACTATTTAAATTCTTCAACAAGTTTTTTCTTTTTTTTTTCTATTTCATCCGACTACCTCTTGGTATTTGTCATTTGGTAATATTAATATCTTTCAACATTGTGGGCAGTTTTAATTAAAGTGGCTGCATATTTACAAATGATTTATCTTAATTTTGCTTGAATACTTCTACTAAGGGTTTGAGCATAATTAAGTATAAATACATTTTAAATGCTTTCACAATTTATTTGACTAAAACATTAAAGAGAATATAAATTTTTCCTTTATGCGTTACCTGAATATCTCATATTTTTGACTTTTATTATTTGTTTGTCGCTAATATTTTGTTTATTTTTATTTTTCGTTTATTTCAATGATTTTGGGGAAACTGTGCTATGTTCCCTCTTATTTACATTAAATTAATGAAATTTTCTGACTTTTCTGACTAAAAAATGCAAAAATAGATTTGTTTTTAAAATATTTTCAGCTACAAATAAAAATTTTTAATTAATATTTTATATTCAATAAAATAATTTTTAAATTATTTTCTTTACAGGTAAGAACTGGCAAGAACATTTTCATATAAAAGTAATTGTCATTATAGACAAGTAAGTAGTTTGTTAAATTTTATTTAAACACTAGTATCCGGCTGGCGGTTAAATTTTGACCTTAGTTGTCTCTTGCGTTAGTGATTGATGGCAAGGCATTTTGATCTACAAACTCAATTTTTATCTTTATTTTTTATTTTTTTAACACTTATATTTAACGACACTCAAAAACTCAACCCGAATTTAGGTGAGAAGCTATTTGGTGTAAATTCAGAAACGGAATATATGTACCATACACTCCAACGCCAATATGGTTACAAGATGTTTTATATATTTAGATCCATCAATTGCTTTAGCGAAATTAACCATAGTACCAGTTTAGTAGTGAACATTAGGAATATCTGTTTTTTTTTAAGATATCGTTTAATTTTTAGTATAATATGGACTACGAAATTAGAGTAAGTATACAACTCGACTTTAATGCAAATAAGTTTGCAAGTAGTTTGTTTGCAACACCTCAGCTGTTTCGTAATTCTACAGATGCAATAAGCAGTATTAAATCATTTTAATAATGTGCTCTGTAGTTAAAACTAATGTTGAGCTATCAACAACAGTGACTATAATATCAACACACTTTTTTTAATAAGTTCAAGGGGACGATTCCACATTATTCACGAGGCTACATATACTATTATAACGTTGAATACAAACGAATTCTTGTGTTTATTCTCTTAAAATACAGAGAGTAGTAGCAATAACAACTACAACGGTATTGCAAAATTTACTGGCAACTTTTCTAATATCCCAAGTGCACAAAAAATAGATTTGATAACATCCATTTATCGATAACAGCTTTTCGAACAAACAAAAAGACGAAGCTGTGTGTGTGCGATGTCTAAGGAAATTGTCTAAGCGAAGGCCTTAATCTGTAACCTATCTTAACTACAAAAACTTATTGACAAAACTCGATACTGCATCACTTCACAATCTTCTGAAGTAAAAAAAAAAACTAGCCACTATGTTGTGTTTAAAATAGTTAAATTGGGATCCAACCCAATTTTCTTATTTATATTTATATTTTATATTTATATATTTATTTATATTTATATTATTATATATATTTATTATTTATATTTTTTATTATTATATATTTATATTATTTATATTGATATATTTATTTATATTATATATAATTTCATGGTTAATAAATATGTAATTTCATTAATAGTGGCAAAGTTATTAATCAGTATATATTTTATATGGAAATTTACCCTATGATTTTCAAAAATCGTTTATCATGATCCACTCAAAGTTATCAAGATCCAACTAAAAATCCTCATTTTGGCCACAATATAGTTGGCCTTTGAATACTTAAAATAACTTATAACGATTCAAACAAAAATCGAGTGAGGAGGAAGTTCCTTTTGGCATGAAGCATATTTTGTATGCAGTTCCAGTTTTCCGCATTTTAAATATACTGCTGAATTTTGTTAATATTATGAATATGAGTGAAAATACAGATATCATCCAATGAGGTTGTTGTCGATAGCCTTTTCGATGATTACATCCCAAATAACGAGCTGATAGAATACCAGAGACCCGATAGAATACTTTCACAACTGAGTTCGCTGTAGATTTTTATTTTATTGGAGAGTAAGTTGCCGATATGTTGATTTTTTTAGATACTCTTATACAGATAGACGTATTCCAAATTGCAATTTGATTAAGTATATGAAAACGTTTTCGAAATCTGAATAGCATTTTACTGATTGTGTAATAATTTTTTTGAATTTATTAACATATTCTGCATATAAGAACTTTTAGCATTTTCTTAAATAAATAAAAATAAATAAAATATTAATTTGAGTGATTAATATAACTAAAATTTATGAAATTTTCGTGGTCTTTCTCTGTTAATAGGATAAATTGTGGAACGAATTCACTACATTTTACGAAATTACTCTTTAAAATTTCGTTTTTAATTTATCTTTACATCTATTAAATTAAAGGGTTGATTCCTATATTAAAATCTAATTCATACTTATCTGCATTTAAAGTTTTTTTAATGTTCAGCTTTATTGTAACATGCAGAATACATGTTTACAATATTCTGTCATTTTCAAGACTGCACTCTGTTCAACTTTCAGTTCCATATCACGTTTTCCATCTCTATTGTTTCGATGACCACAACCAATATATCGTTGAGCGTTAAGATTAAACAGATCCTGTTCGTGTTATGGATTTGAAATTGTTTCATTTCGACAGGACAGTTAGGGTCCTGTGTTAAGCACACTCATATAACAATTTGATTGATTTGACCAAATTTTAACTAAATCTCAGGTCAAAATATTCTTACTCGGTGCATCATATTGGTTCAACCCTGCCACATGTTGGTTTTCATATCTTCTTTACCACATGAGCTAAAATTTTTCCAACAAAATGATCAGGTCAATTTAACTAGTATGTGGTTAACTAGTATGTGCATATTTTCTGAGTGCAGTGCTATCGTAATGCACCCGTAGGGTTTTAGAACGTCGGGGGCTAGACTACTACAGTAACCTAACCTAACCTAACCTAATTGAAAGTGAAATATTAATTACGTTATTAACATATCAGGCTAAATAGATAATAAATTAATCTACAATTTCTCAAGCTTTAAACTTCTAACAGTTCTCAATTTATAGCCCATTATTACGTACTGTACTACTTCCGACAAATTGCGCAACTATTTTGACAAATTTTAATTTATTTATTTATATTTTTCCTCTTAAAGTTAAGTAAACTGAATGCCTATTTTTGAAGTTTTATTGTAAATACACGAGTAGTATTTTTGAATTTTATTTATTCGATTATTTTTGTTATTGCAGTCGTGGTAGCTAGACAAGCACAATTTGGCACGTAAATCACAAAAGCTAAAATCTAAAAAATATACTTTTTATAGTCGTTGGTATGGTGTACAGTACGGTGTTGTTGAGTGATGTTGGCACTTATAGTCCAAAAGTTTCCATGTGCACTAAGTCTTTCGTGTGCAGTGGTGATAGGATATGGAAATGTGCATGTGTCCACAGAGATTTGTTCGATTTGTATGCAAATGCAAGGAAATTCACAAGTATGTGAGTTTATCGAACTGCAATATGCAATTTATGCACGATAATAGGTATGCATACGTGCAGTAAAATGGGTAGTTTGGTATCTTTTAGAAACTATCTTATGTACACGTAATTACAGTGCAACCTGTAAATAATATCATGTTTTTAAAATATGTGCAATTTTGTTTTATTGATTGTTGTTTTCAATTGCAATTTTAATTACAGTTATTAAATAATAAAATGCGTTATTAATATTTAATCAAATGACTTAATGAGAACTTAAATTTTGAATGTAAAATAAATAAAAAATGAACTAAATAATTCACAACATTATTTTGAAATATGGTAACATACAAATGTAAACCTCTACTTAAAAAACAGAATAAATATCAATAAACATATTTCTAAACCCATTTAAAACTAATTTACTTGTTCATAATATTTTTATGTCTAATAAAGTATTAAACAAAACATTCTACAAGCAATTTACTTACGAAAAAAAATTACCTTCATTTAACAATGTCAACGTACAAAGCATTATTTACCCGTTCTCGAAAATTATTTGTGATTTCTCTGCCAAAATTGTCTTTCATTTGGCACATTCATCAAATTGAAATTTAATGAAGCTGAAAGCGTCAATGAGCAAAAATTTTATCCCCAGTTTGTGTTTTACTATGCACTTCTAATACCACAAACCACAAAACATACCCATCTACATAGCTATAGTACATACGGAAAGGAACCTAAACACAGATACGATTTCGTATGATTTCAAATGAAGAGTAGCTCACGTACAAATACTCAAAGCATCAATTTGATTTAAATGCGTTCACACTCACATACAATTCGTTTTACACTTTGTTGATTTTGTATCACACCCATAATGTGCACTCCAAACAAACAAACAGTGAAAGACACAAAAAAGACACAAACTCAACACAATGTGCATATAACACAAATACAAATTGTTTATTGAATTTTACATATTACATTATTGTTAAATAAAAAATTATAAATCTCGTGATAAATGTTTGCATTTTGTTATGCTGCGTGCTTGTTTAGCTCGATCTTCAAGAAAATCTGCATGAACGTAGAAGCGACACACGCGCCCTCTACATATCTCTGTAATGCTATATAACGTTCCCCTACCATATATATTTGTATATATATGTTAAATGCTACCTACAAAACAAATTTTCATGAAGCAATCACAAACGTTGGGTGTAGGTTACTTTATTTGATTATTCAATGACTCGATATATTGAATAAATTGAATCAATTGCGGTTATAAACTGCGTACGTTAAGGTTTTGTTTAATTTTTGGCGAATCTTTATTTCTCTCTTCTACTTTGTGACAGAATTTAGGGATTGCCTTGGAGATTACTTAAATTGATAGTAATAGGATTACCAACATTTGTATGTCCCCAAGTACGATTATTATAAGAACCAGCATGTATATATGAGCTTAAAATATCTTAACAGTTGTCTTTGAGTATTATTTTTTTTTCCTTTTGTTCTATTAAATCCGATAGATACAAATAACAAATAAATGAATTTCTTGGCTTCAATCCGAAAATACTGCAAAGGGTATTTATTTTAAGAATATAGTAATATTAGTTAGAATTAGTGTTAGAGTTATAGAATAAATAAAATAATATTTTATATTTATAACTATTTTAATTATTCTGGTTAGCTTAAATTGTGTAACTCCACAAAAACAGAAATAAAAATCATTTATATTAAAGCAAAGCAAATAATTTTTATGTGATTAAATTATGGTTTGATAAACAATTCCGACATGCTGTACTCACTAATAAAAATCAATTTTGTCTATATTTTTTATTGTAGTAATTTCCTTTACATTTAAGCTAGTTCAAATATGTAATTTATTGTCCGTACAATTGAAAATATTAAAATAAATTAGAAAATAGAACCCAACGGGTTACTAACTCTAAGATAACGGAACGCTACGACCTTGATTGATCTTTTGTGTTATTTACTGAGCCTAACTGAATAAAAGCCAAAATGATAGCTATTAAGAGATCCCAATTGTGAGCGAAGAAATGAACTCACGATCTAGCAGTCTCCTTCTGGTCCAAAAGAAATACAGATTATCGCAGATGATGAGACTAGAAGTCTCATTCGCTTCCAAGTAGAGACGATATTCTGTCTCTTAATTATTTTTATCTGATTTAATAAAGTTTAAATAACTTATTTACAACGTACCCAGTTGGGCACATCATACATAATGATGATACTCAGAACGCCATCTATTCGTCAATAGAAGCTCTCAAACTGCACATCGGTATTTGTGCTGATGGGCCATTGCGAAATAAAAATTCATGCTATGCGACTGGGTCTCTCCTATAATGATTTTTATCGTGGCTGTGGCTCTGAAGATGAGGAGGAGACCGTGTTCCATCTCATGTGTCAGTCTCCTTCTTTAGCTAGGAGAAAATCAAAAATCTTCGGGACCCTTTTTCTCACTGACATGACAGAACTATCATCTTAATATTAGGGACTTAGGCAAGTTTATAAAAACCTCAGATTGGTTTTCCTTTACCTAATGGGGGAGTTGTTAATTTTTTCGGCGTTGATTGTATACTGATTTTAATCTATGTATGTAAGATGGACATATGGCATCCCTGGCGATAGCAGAACAGGCAGTTAAGTTGATGACGTTGAGGAGAGCAGTCGTAAAGTTGTCAAGTCAGTCGTCGCAGCACCAGTTTTGTTCTCGTATTGGTATTTTTTTTTTTTTGATATAATTGTTTATTCTTATTTAATAAAATAGTGATATTAATCCTATGCTTTACATGTATGTACCAATGCTATTTCTGTAGTACCAAAATTGACCATTATTTGAGTTCAATAGGGCTTTTTGGAAACAATGCCGCCACTCTAACCTATCTACCTACCTAGCTCTCAAACCTATAAGATACAGGACACGCAAAAAATATCAGAAATAAAATCGTAATATGTAATATCTAATCAGGCTGTGGGTTTTGCAAAGTGGCCTAATTTTCTTTAAATAACCTGCAGTCATGTCAAAATTAGGATCTAAGAGGACTGATGAAAATCCATTGATGGATAGTTGAAAACATTACCAAATATATAAAGAATAAAACTCTCAATCTTTTCGATATCTATCTAAGTAGCTTTTGTATAAAGGATTTACAGATTAATTTTAAATATTCAATAGAATATAGTCTTTAATCTTAAATTATAGTCTTGAAACTTTAATTCTAATTCTAAATATAATAAGAAATAAATTGAAAAACAAATTGATAGAAATAAAAGTTGTTGCAATTGAAATAGAAACTATTTTGATAGCAATAACCACTGGTTCTCCGCTTCTTACTTATCAACTCCTGTCCTAGTATCTTTTCTAAAATTTACTTAAACTTCAAAAACTTTTCTGTTTTTCTTTTTACGTGGAATTTTTCTTTCATATTTGATTGGAACTGGCTAAGTTTCAACAGGAAATGAACTTGTCATTCTTCAATTCAACTCGCAGCGTTGGCCTAAAACGTGGGTTGCACTGGAAGCAACTGAAATTGACATTTTTCTAACTTAAATGTGAAAAAAAAACTATAAGTAAATTTACTGTTCTCCTTTGCGAATATTTGAGTAGTTTGTGTTTTATTTACTTATTTTATTTTATAAAAAAAAATTTTAACTGTAAAAAACTTTTCAAATACTTGAGTCAAACGGAATGGAATCAAAAAAAATATTTTTTTGAAATTATTTCCTGAATTTCCAGTAAAAAATATAATATCTCATATTACATATACAAGAAGGTATGTCATATTAAAGTAAGATTACTATATGTAGTTATTCATTTTCCGGTGAAAAATATAATACATTATAAAGTATTACATAAATGCCAGATGTCACGTAACGTAAAATAAACAACTAGATAAGAAAAGATAGTTTCTTATTCCAAAAATTAGAAAAATATTGCTTGAATCAAAACTGGGTCAATTTTCTATAGTAACCGTGATATTGGGTGTCCACATAAAATCTGAATCCAAAAAAATACTGCAGTTATAAAAAATTCAATACGCATATCAAAAAAAAATTATCCAAAGTCTGATATAGTCAAAATGTTAGACTTAATATGCAACATACCATTAATACCTTAACTAAGGGGAAGTGATCTTCCCGTCTTCCCAAATCTATTTAAAACAAAAGTGGTGCAGTTAAACATTAAGCATAAATTACTAGCTTCTCTAAATTAAAGAACTATCTCGGCGAACTTTAGCTTGAAAACTTATCTAGGTAAGATTAAACAAATTCGTATGTCTGTAAATCCATTTAAAATCACAAAACTAATTATTATGTGTATACTTAGTAATTGGCTTGCCTTAAAGACTGGCAAGCATAAGGGCTTGATTTTAGAACTGACATAACTGAGTATACTAAAGGAAAGATAAAAATATATCAAGCTATCACTCAAGCTATCAGCTATTGCAAGGACATTGTTTCGAAGACTCTAAAGAACTATTTAAACTTGATATTCTACAAAGTTTTGAAAGTTAATAAATTTATTAAATGAGTTAAGTTGAATATTTCTATTTAAATAAATATGTTATATAAACAAAACTTAAACTCAATAGCTTAGTTTTAAATTCTTTCGGTCTAAACGTGTTTAATATATCTGTTTGGTTAGATCTTAATTCTTGATCAGAAATGCGCATTTCACAAAAACCGTTTCTGCAAAATACTTAATTACTAGGAGGGTAAGGAGGACATATAAACACAATTAGTCCTACAGAAACTCACCCTTAGGTAGTCTGCATAGAACTTGCAGTCTGAAACTCTAACACTAGTGTCAACTTTGAATAACTTGACCTGCAAAGGAAGTTATAATCAAGAAGTTTTGTTATTTATTATTTATTATTATTTCTTAGTTGTTATTATTTATTTATTATTGTTATTTATTAGTTCTTTATTAATCATTATTAGTTATTATTATTTATTAGTTTTTTAAATTTTTAAATTGTTTTATACATATAACTACAAAAATAAGAATCATATTTAAACTATTTCATAGTATTACAGTGTTTTAAAATAATATTCAGAATTTAATAATTACATTTTTAATTATTTTGTATTATCTTTGAAATTAAATTTAAATTTATGCAAATTAATAATTATTTCAATTTTAAATATTATTGTTGTACAATTTATCGATAAATCATGTGTTTCTATTCAATTTTAAACCTTTAATAAACTTATGGAGGATAAAAAAAATCAAAATCAGGAAAAAATTTTATATAAATTTAAATTAAAGGGATATAAATTAAAGGGTAACGTGGGATGAGTAATAGACTATTGGCTTTATATTCCTGCAAAAGTTTCACAGAACCAATTTAAACAACGATTATATATTTGTTAATATATAATTAATATATAATTAATATATTAAATTATATCCGTTTTGACGAAAGAAATTAAATTCTTAACAAAAACTATTGTTTTCAATAGAGAGTTTTTAATCGAGCAGTTTAATTGCAACAACAAAATTTTTTTTAATATTTTTATTAATTAAAATTTTAGCTGACAATACAGCCAAATACCTATCATCAGTGATCTTGGAAATATGTTTTATATTTAATTTAATTAATTTTTATTTATTTATTTTAACTCATTTATTTCTATTTATTTGTTTATATTTACTTATTTTTTTATTTATTTTTATTTATTTATTTAAAAAATGCGTTAAGGGAAAAATTTTATGTTGCATCATCATAGAACTAACTTAAAATCTAACAAAAAAAGAGATAAATAATATATACACAATAAATAACAATTTACAAAGTATTAAGTAAAGGGCAAAAAATTTATAATTATTTAATAATAATAATTTTTTGAGACTGCAAGTGCCAAACGTTGAACTCATACCGTGCGAAAATTAATAATATATTGTATTAATATATAAATATATATAAATTAATAAAAGATATTAACAAATTATTAATTAAAGATGTAAAGTAAATTTATAATAATAACAAAAATAAAAATAGAACTATGCTTTTTTTGTCAGTTGATTTTCAATTTTAAAACTGAAATATCATAAATATTACTACTTATAGATAGTTTTTAAAATGAGACAATATTATCAATGTAAATATATATTATATGACGTAGGTATACATTACTACAAACTAAAAATTATAAAACTATGAAATGAATTAAATATATTATAATCATTAAATTTTTTTTGTATTATATTAATAATTTTTTTATATTATTTAAAAGTCTTATTTACTTATTCTTATATGTTATATATAATGGTAAACTATTATGAAAAAATTAAATCCAAGAATAATTTTTAGTTTAATAAAATTTATGTTTCTTGCGTATGAAAAAAATGACAAAAAAAAGAACAGTAAAAACTGAAAGGTCGTGGAAATTGATATGCCTTTTGCTGCACCTTCTTTACTTATGGAAATTAATTGGTTTTTGAAAAAATCAAAGAGCTTATCGTAGAACAGATAGGTATGAGCTTGCCACCAACAGCTTAGAACTATGATGCAATATTCCATTTCAGCGCACTTAAACTCTACGGCTATGAAATGGATTTAAGCATGCAAATTGCTTGCACTTGACATTTTCAGGTTTGATCCTTTTATAGACTCACTAAGTTCATGTTGTTTGACTGAAAGTGGTTTTTAGTTGAGTAAAATTTGTATTAATTCTTGTGCAAACACATGATAACAACGTTCTCGAAAGGGTATGAGCAATTGCTATAAAAAAATTAAATTTTTAAAATGCAGAATATGTATTATATATAGAAAATATTTTTATTTTAACGACAAGATATAAAACAAGTGCAAGAGTAAAGAACTACAACTTTTAAATTATATACTTTATATAAAATATTCATTTCATATTCATGTAAAGTATGGAAAAACTATAATTTAAGTACATATTATTTGCATAATTACATACATATACGTAGATACATACGTTTTATACTACATGTGCATGTCAACTGCAATTTGCTGACACATAATTGCCTATTTTCTCATACTCGTACATATATTTCATCAAAAATTTACTTAGTTGAAACAACACAGCAAATCCGGGTTTGTATGTATTTTGCTAATACCTTGAAGTAAAATAAGTTTTCTTTATATTTACATATTTTGTAAGCAAAATTTAGCCAAAGTACATGCAAACCGAAACGTTTTTCTTAGAATCAATTTTGGTGGCATGAATAATTGTGGCTTAAAAAGTTTGTTATTTCGAAATATTTGTCAGGATAAATTTAAATAAGAATAAGAGAAAGAAAAAATTAATTCATGAAATTTGAAAATTTTAAGTATTTTATTTTATTCCAGATTTTAAGCATTTTAAAAGCTTAAGTCCTGCTAATTCGTCAACTCAATCATTTGAAAGAAAATTGCTTTATTGCATTGGGTGAAAGTAAAAAGATCTTAGTGTACTTTTAGGGGCAGGCGATTTGTGAATTAATTTATTTGAAGTTGTAACGATTACAATTTTTGCAATTTTTAAATTGTCACAACGTCGTGGGTATGGCTGTTTTTTTTGAATATTAATTTTTTTTAATTAATATAGTTCGAACTATATTAATTAAAATAAATTCAAATTAATTTCCGCGAATTCCTCTGCCGCCATCAACCGAATTTTTTTACAATGGGCAAACTGAAATTGCAATAAAGTAAAAAGGAAATTAAAGTTGTGTATACTAATATATTGGAAGAATGCTCTACTGCCCTTGTTGAATATTAGTTGGATCGAACTTTATGAATTAATTAAATTAATTTAAAGAAATTTCCGTAAATGGCACTGAAACACATTTTATAAAAAAAAGAAAGATCAAAACAAAATTATAATAAAGAAACGAGCTGTCAAATTAAGAAAGCTTTTGAGCAAAGATGTGGAACTGAAACAAAGCTTAGTCCAGAAACAACCCATAACTTCCACATGAATTCGCCTTGAGGCGGGATTTCCATTGGTGCATTGCAGTGGGATTAGTTAACGAGCTTCGATCACGGTCGTTGAACTCTAACGTAGTTACAGCTGATACCGTTGATCGTTAACGATATAAAACTGCGTGCATCAGAAAGAAGAGCTCTCTTGGTTTTTGATTTTCTTGGACACAGTGCGGTGAAGTGTCGAACAACAAATTTTTTTTTAAAAAAAAAAAAAAGGCTCGGAAGTGTGGCTTATTTCTTCTTTGTGTTGAATAAAAGTAAAAAAGTGAAACATTTATAAACCTATTAGTATGATACATAGTTAAATTTAAATAAAGAAGTTTGAATCTTAGAAATTTTAATTAAAATAATAAAATCGCTCGTGATTGATTTTGAACACAACGTATGGTACCCGCGACACGGCGCGAAGCGGTAAAAATATTTGTGGTGGACTTAACAATATAAATCGAAAAATTTATTTGAGTTACTTTGAAAAATTTTAAAGAACAACAGTACAAAAAGAAATAATCGACGGCTTTAACAGTGGTCGATTATAAGAGTCTGTACAAGTACAAGTTCTTTACGAATTTCGTATATCCTAACGAAAGTGTTGACACCGCAGGCAACGGGCGCGGCGCGGCTTGGGTGTCCTCTCGACATGCTGATGAACACAAGGAGGTAATTGAAATCTTAAGTGCTGCTGGATTTTTTTTCTTTTCACCCTGAATTGGATGTTACATCATTACGAAGCTGAAATGTTAAGGTAATGTTCGATCTATTGAATAGTTCTTTTGCTGAAATAATATGCGTATAAAAATTGTCAAATAGAAAAACATAAGAAAAAAAATTAATGTACAATTAAATGTAATTTAATTTTGTTTTAATATTATTTTAAAATTCATAATTGTTTTGAAATTTAATTATTTATTTATTTCATATAATTAAAATAGTGTTATACAATTTTCGATCTCTTAAATAATTCTTTTGCTAAAATGAAATGCGTATAAAAATTGTCAAATAGAAAAACATACAAAAAAAAAACATTAATGTACAATTAAATGTAATTTAATTTTGGTTTAATATTATTTTAAAATTCATAATTGTTTTGAAATTTAATTATTTATTTATTTCATATAATTAAAAAAAAAAAAAGTGTTATACAATTTTCGATCTCTGGAATAATTCTTTTGCTGAAATAAAAATGCGTATAAAAATTGTCAAATAGAAAAACGTACAATATTATAATCTAATTTTCTTTTGAATTATTTATTTATTTTCTATAATTAAAACTTTTATATTGTTAAAAAAAAGAATTTTATTTGTTGTCTATTATTGTTTATTACATCGCAACGGTGGAAACTACGTTGTTAAACGCTTGGGTCTCTGCGAATAAAAATTTCTTGTAAGACCTTGGACTCGGCTAAGTACTACCCCGGATACAAAAAGTAGGTTCATTACAAGTGGCGCCCGAGCAGGGACCCTCGACTAAGGTTCAACAAAATACATCGAAACACAGCTAGTTCTTTAGTTTCAGATATCACAAAACATCGTATATCAGTTAATATGGGTCGCAGCTGGGTAAGAAATTTACGCAAAGAAGAGCTAGTCGCTTATTTGGACGAATTCGAACAAGATTCAACTGGTGTCGTCGATGAATTGCGCCGGCGATTGGCAAACTTTATTGCACAAGCTGACCACAAACCGCAGATAATAACACGATTAAAAGAACTTGAAGATAGACATAGCAGAGTGTCCGTAGGTGAAGTAGAATGCGATCACGCCGTGGAGGAAATACCATTGCCACCCCCAGAACAGACGACGGAGCGATGCCAAGATAATATTCCACAATTGACTCTTCCTTTACATCAGCAGCAGTACACGCAACATACGTTACACGTACCATATACACAACCTAGAACCATGCAAGCAACAGTCATCGATCAGGCTAGAAAATGGGCGGTCCGATTTGATGAGAGCGGCGATCCGTTGGCGTTTGTGGAGCGTGTGGAAGAGTTAGCGAGTGGATATGATATTGCTAAAAATATGCTACCTCGTGCGATGCCAGAATTACTGAAAGGGCAGGCCTTGGTATGGTTCCGTCACAATAAAGGGGACTGGGATCACTGGGAGCAGTTCAAATTTGATTTTCTAGAATTTTTCCTTCCTCATCGTTACTTCGAGCGCTTAGAAGACGAGTTAAGAAACAGAATGCAGAAACCTGGTGAATCATTTAAAACATACGTGTTGGAATTGCAGAAGTTGATGCAACATTTGAAAATGGACGATGGAGCAAAGCTTGAACGATTCTACCGAAATAGTTTAACAGAATACAGGATGCATATAAAGCGACGCGAGTTTTGTACATTACGAGAGCTTATATTACTCGCTAACGACTACGAAGCAGTTCGGGACGAAGGAAAAAGCAGAAAACCAAGGGAATCTTTTACAACACCAGAACGACGAGATAAACCGATGGTACTTGCAGCAGTGGAACCAATAAACTTAGCTTCAGCTTGCTTTCGATGTGGACGACAAGGACACCAAGCGCGGGGATGTCAGAACCCTCGTATCCTCTTCTGTTGGCAGTGCGGCAGACGTGATGTACGAACAATTGATTGCTGTCGAAAAGTTCCGGGAAACTTCCAGCGGTCACGCCGTCCAGAAGCAAGGGGCGTGACCGAAATTCCAACACCGTCTCAGAACCATTCATAATTGAAAATAATCGTCTTCTTATCAAAATATTCATTCAGGATCAACAGATGACAGCCATGGTTGATACAGGGGCCAGTAAATGTTTTATTCATCCGGGCATAGCAAAACGTTTATATGGCAAACACAACGAAGTAGATTTGGTGGTACGTTTGGCAGATGGTTCACCGCGGAACATAAATACAATAATTCACACATCCCTGCGAATCGGGGCCTGTGACTATGCAGTTGAACTATTAGTGTTGGAAGGAATGGTACATGATATGGTCTTAGGGATGGACTTCCTGGTTTCGGCGTCAAGTATCTTCAAAATAGGGGAAAATACAGTCAAACTTAGTAAAACTACAAATGTGAAACGCGAGATGGTAATGCTGAATTCTACAGTAAGTGAATCGGAACATGTGGACAAATTCTTAGCTCGCGAATTAGCGAAGTTCGATACTCTTGAAGGACTGTCCAATATCACCACACATTCCATCACCATGAAGGATGACAGACCGATTAAGCAAAGATACTATCCTCGAAACCCGGTCATGCAACAAATACTGGACAAAGAAATAAATGAATTATTACAAAAAGGTTGTATCGAACGCTCTCATAGCCCTTATAGCTCACCGGTGGTATTAGTGAAGAAAAAGGATGGTAGTTGGCGACTTTGCATAGATTATCGTCAGGTAAATGCACACTCAATACCAGATGCCTACCCGATTCCTCGTATACAACACATTCTAGATCAACTCAGAGACGCCAAATATATCAGCAGCCTTGATCTCAAGAACGGGTATTGGCAAATACCAATGGCTGAACAAAGTAAAGAATATACTGCGTTTACAGTACCTGGTCGAGGGCTATTTCAGTGGCGCGTGATGCCTTTTGGACTGCACTCCGCTCCAGCAACATTTCAACGAGCGTTAGACACAGTGATTGGTCCTGATATGGAACCTTTTGCTTTTGCATATCTCGATGACATCATCATAATTGGTCATACACTGGAGGAACATATGGAAAATTTGCGAAAGGTATTCCATCGACTAAGGTGTGCAAATCTAAAAATCAACGTACAGAAATGTAAATTTTTCATGAAAGAAATAAAGTATCTTGGGCATTTGGTGACACCACATGGTATACACACTGATCCCGAAAAGATTGCAGCCATAAAAGAGTTACCTGTACCAAAAGACCTCAAGGAACTACGACGGTGTATTGGAATCGCCTCGTGGTATCGCCGTTTTGTACCACACTTTTCAAATACAATACAACCCCTTACGATGTTATTAAAGAAAGGTAAACGATGGCAATGGACGTCAGAGCAACAAGTGGCGTTCGATATGTTGAAAGAAAAATTAACGAGTGCCCCAATTTTAGCGTGCCCCAATTTCACCGAACAATTTGTATTGCAGACAGATGCTAGTAATTTTGGACTTGGAGCAATATTGACCCAAGAAATAGACGGCGAAGAAAAGGTGATAGCTTATGCAAGTCGCAGTTTAAATCCAGCTGAGAAAAACTACTCGACGACTGAAAAGGAGTGTCTGGCGATTGTCTGGGGAGTAAGAAAAATGAAACAATATTTAGAAGGTTATCGTTTCGTAGTCATAACCGATCATCTGGCGCTGAAATGATTAAACAACATTGAAAATCCAACTGGTCGTATCGCGCGCTGGGCGCTAGAGCTGCAACAATTCCATTTTGAGGTACAATATAGAAAAGGAAAGTATAATGTCGTCGCCGATGCACTATCTCGTCAACCTCAAACTACACTGGCCCTGGTGAATATACCTGATATGAAAAAAGAAGATGGACAGTCTTGTATATGGTTAACGAACTTGAGAAGAGCAATAACCGATAATCCAAGTAAATACCCCGACTATTCTATCGAAAATAATCAGCTGTACCGTCGTATACCCAACTCTTATAGCAACGAGGGACATCCTTGCTGGAAACTGTGTGTACCGCAAGCCATTCGGCCCCAAGTATTAAAAGAGTGTCACAATGATATCACGGCAGGGCACTTAGGTAATCAAAAAACGATCCTTCGAGTTACATCGAGATATTTTTGGCCAGGAATGTATCGCGACATCAAAGAATATGTGCGGAAGTGTGATACCTGTCAAAAATACAAGGTCAGTCAACAGCCTAGTGCAGGAAAGATGTTAACGAGTTTACCAGAAGAGCCATGGGTAACAGTATGTGCAGATTTTATTGGGCCCTTACCACGTTCAGTTAAAGGAAATACGGTAGCGTTGGTATTTTTTGATAAGTTCTCTAAATGGGTGGAGATTATACCAATGAGGAACGCCACGACGGCCGGTGTTAAAAAAGCCTTCAGAGAAAACATCATGGCGCGGTTTGGGATTCCGAAGATCTTGGTCACAGACAATGGAACACAATTTACGAGCAAGGTGTTTCAAAAATTCTTAGTCGAGTTGGGCATACAACATCAACATACAGCCCCTTATACACCTCAGGAGAACCCGACTGAACGTGCAAATCGTACAATAAAAACAATGATCGCGCAAAACTCAATAGTTGACCACCGACACTGGGACGAGTGTTTACCCGAAATCACGTTAGCGATAAACTCCTCAATTTCGTCTTCAACAGGTTTCAGTCCGGCATATATTACTCAAGGTAGAGAGCTTCGAATGCCGAGTACATTATATGATGCTGTGACACCAGGACTTGGAAGAGCTACAGAATCTCCCGATAACAAAGCGCGAAAGTTACTGGAAATATACGCTATTGCTAGCAGAAACATGGGAAAAGCATCACAAGACCAGGCAAGATATTATAACCTCCGACGACGGGAGTGGAAACCAGAACTTGGCACACTGGTACTTAATCGTTCACAACCACTATCTAATGCGCTAGACGGCTTTAATGCAAAATTAGCCCCGAAATATTCAGGACCGTATGAAGTAATAGACTTTGTATCACCGGTCATAATGAAGCTGCGTGAACTACATGGCGATAAAATAATTTCGGCTCACCTAAGTCGAATTAAACAGTATCATTGTTAATTTAAAATTATTTTGTACCACTTACTTAATCTTGTTTATCTTTATAGTTGTCATCATTCTGAAAATTCGCTGTCAGATGAGGTGAGCGAGAGTCGTCTGGAAGACATCCTGCAGATCACGGCCCCTCCTGATTGGTGGGACATACTTCATACACCTCCTCGAGTGACGAATAGCAGTGATTGCCCTCCAACGCCTCCAATTGCCAAAACCATTTTAAACCGCCAAGAAAATGACAACAAGCACTATCGCAAACGAAGCTGGCCGTTTAAGTCAGGTGATACAGAAGCAAGAGATGATTACATGAACCATTTCCATGAACAGCGAGTTATACAGCACTCTATGAGACAAACCATAAACAACTGGGATTGTCCAGCAACTCCTCCAACCGCTAAAGCCATTCTACAACAGCAAAACGCCCACGAGAAAGCAGTCACATCAAAGCATAATAATGAAGATACCACTGCTGAATTTCTGAATGAAGACTTTAGCCCGGCGAGAATACTACAGAAGCAGGGCTATGATTT